>NC_133651.1:270107095-270791918 GCF_009905375.1 Apium graveolens
TGATAATATTGCTTGCTATGGACTAGTTATTATTTTGCTAGTTCCACTTCCAATTAAATTTTTATTACTCCATAGTGCATTATATATGCAAAATTTAATTGTTGATGAAATTTTCAAAGAATGATTTAATTGAGACCTAACTAGGTCGCCCACTCAAACGAGAATTCATATTCAGTTTTATGAAATGTTCTATCTTTCGCTTATATAACGAATATCCAATTAAAATCATAAAGTGATTGAAGAACAATATACTTCCTTATTTTTTAATCATTGAATAAAGTTCCTTCTTTCAAAATAGCATCTCTTTGAACCCTCAATAGTTAACTTTTGGTTAAGGTTGTTATTCGAAATTTCTTTCATTATTCGAAAAGAAAAGTATTCTTTCAATGGGGAAAATCTTGCAAATGTCATTCGAATAATGTTATTATTCAACAATCATTGCTTCAAGGGATATTCTTTATAATGTCATGATATAAAATTCTAAAGACATGGAAGGATAATTCTTGTTGTATTCTTTCATCCAAGTTATAAATCTTTTGAGTGTTGCGTCTCTTTTATTAAGAGCTCATTATTTCTTCATATATTAGATTTTGAAATCTTGATATGATTGTCTAAATTACATCGACATTATGAAAATCATTCTTCCAAGGCTGATTGCCAACAAATAAAGGTATAGTTGAGAACCAATAATTGTAATATGAGACTGAAAACTCAGTGCTATGATGGTGCAATCGGAGCATCGTAATGAGTATTTTGTTTTAAAAAGGGAATAACATGTTTAGTTATTATCATAAGAATTTTTAACATGGTTATTGAAGAATGATAATAAAGATACCAACGTGATTAGTGAGATACGCCTCTATGGAATATTATCGATAGGTACTAATGAATTCAGGAAAGACCAAGTATATATGAATTCGATGTAAAGGATTTTCAAAAAGTGAAGGTAAGATTAGTAACAACCCCGTGTTAGCAACACTCGACAATAAGAAAAGGATTTTGTAGGAAGTATAATGATATGTCTATGCGGCTTAAGGACCGTTACATAAGGTTTTCTAATAATAATCTAGAATAATCACGAAAAGGTTCGCACTGAAAGGGACAAAAAGTTTAACTTATGAGAACAATTTGGATTTTTTTTCTTACATTGAACATGAGGTAGAGGCTATAGTCAAATTGATCAAGAGTTGTGATTAAGAAATCTATTATCATCAAGGAAAGGCAAATATGGTGGTCGACACTTTAAGTAGTAAAAGATAGATTGAGATTAATAAATTTTAGGACAACTGATGAAAAGGATCACATTAATGAATTTTGAAGTTGAGACAAGCTGAATAGAACCCTTTATTAGGTAACCGGAAGACTTGATGATGCCTAGAAACTTAAAAGAATGTTAGTCATGACCGAATATGAAAGGGATGTCATTGATTAGGCAAGTAAGTACTCGACATGGTTGAAAGTGAAAACGGAAAGGCCAGGTATAAAATTTTGGCGATTGCGGCCTATAAATGACCCGAATGGGAGTAAAAGTATATTATAATAAATTATGGAGGAGGATTATCAGTAACCAAGTAAGTCGTCGTGCTATTTTAGGATTTTAAGTAATAGGTTAAATAAGACCGCCTATTTTATTATGCAAAGGATAGATCTTTACTCTATAAAATTGTTATGAACGCGGAAGAGATAATTGGTGATAGAGAGACCGTGTGATATTGCGCCATGTAAGGATTGCGAGAAAAGATGAACAGAGGCGTAACTTAAAGTTCTTAAATTGACAAGTAGGATGGGAGGACTATCCAGACCGCTGAAGATACGTCTATCGGCTTGCCTTTTATTTGGAATGGTTAGGAGAATCGCCTATCATTGATAGAAAATTTGTATAGATATACTTACCACGCGAGCATACGGAAAATAGACACCGATATCCCTCATGAAGGATAATGTGGAAGAATGAAGAATGTTATGGTTAGAGCTGACTGAAGGCAAGAAAGATCGTACACGCCCTATAAAGGCCACTGGTAGCAGGTACCAATAAATGTGAACACGTCTAAGACACTAGCGAGAATAACAAGTACGACCCATAAGGTATCGTAGTACTATAGATATTATACGGGGAATGATTAAAGAAGTTCGACCGATGACGGAAGCTGAATGTTCGACGATCCTAAAACATGTCAATCAATTGTGTATGAAATGGTGCTTCCTTCAAGGTGGAAATGTGACGATGATGTGCCTTACATTACTACAGGAAGAAATGTTAAATCTGACATTAAGCATGTAACAGGAGATGAGCATGTAGAAATGCGACGAGAACTTCTTACATAAAATAATCGACAGAGATGATGCGCTAAAATGGGAAAACGTTAAAGAACGAAACTCTAGCACTATTCGGAGCGATGGAGGGGGAAACGAATAAGTTGAAGGATGATTCGAAATACTAGAAGATGCGCTAATCGTCCATATTATAGATTTTTAAGGTAAATAAAGCGACCAGTTGACGTTAATCGAATTACCGACAATAATGAGTTATCATGCGGGCATTGGAACAGCTACAAAGTTTTGTACGGAAGAAAGAATCGTTCTCTCTTAGGTTGGGAAGAAATCGGTAAGTGGAGGATACTAGACCATAGTTGAGTCAATAGACCAAAAGAATTCCTAGAACTTATCAGGATCCGGCTAGTGGCAACCTAGGATGAACAATAGAGATATGTGGACCAGAACTATAAAGACAGGAAGTACGAAGTAACAAACCAAGTATTGTTGAAAGTGCCTCCCAGGGAGGGAATGATGAGATTCTAAAGGATATAGAATATGAAGTAGGGGATATAGTGTTGTTGAAGGTATCTCCATGGAAGGGAGTAATGAGGTTTGGAAAGAAAGGGAAGCTGAGTCTCAGATTCATAGGACCCTTTAAAATTTTGAGGAGAATAGAACCTCTAGCTGACGAGCTCACATTGCCTCCTAATCTGCAACAAGTGCACAACATGTTCCATGTGTCAATGCTAAGGTAATACCATGCCGATGCGCAACATGTGATAGAGTACGAGCAGGCAGATTTACAACCAGACCTGACCTACGTTGAGCAACCGGTAAGGTAATAGACCAAAAATAACAAGTGCTGAGGAACAAGACTGTGAAGCGGGTTAGAATCTTGTGGAAAATCAAAATGTTGAAGAGTCAACTTAGGAACTAGAAGACGCAATGAGGAATAGATATCCCCACCTATTTTCTAATTGATTCTGGGACGGAATCCTTGTTAGAGGGGAAGACTGTAATAACTCAAATTTGTGAGACTTTGTAAAAACGTTTAATGAATAGTAACCCTTGCAGACAGGAAAATTTTTTAGCCCACACTATGTTGTGCATGAGAAATTGAGTTTCGGAGTTGATAACATGATTATACGTACCAAATGAGTGTATGTAAACGCTATTAGTTTTCGAAGAAAACGAACTTTGAAAAATGACCGTATTTACGAACCATCGAGGATTACGTGAATCACAATATAATTACGAATTTAAACCCCTACGGATTTATATCCAAGAACGATACTTCAAAACATAAAAAATAAATACGAAAGTGTTAGGTCACACAACACTATAGAAGGGGGTTGAATATAGTGTAGAATACAATCAAATCGATTTAGAACTCAAGTAACTTTAAATAGATGTATTCGATATAATAAACTCTGTTACAATGGAACTGTTCTCTCTCAGTGATGAACAAATATCACGAGAGCTTCTAGGTTACAATGTATGATCTTCTCGATGATCGTAACACATATAGTGTAAACCTATGTCTGTGTTTATATAGACACACAGTTACAAGATAACTTCTAATTGATATGAAATATAATTCTATCTCTTAAAATATATCAATCATATATCTTATATAATTCTTCTAGTCCTCTAACTCTTTCCATGCATATCTTCTTCTGTATTAGTCTCGGTCTTCTTTTCTGTAAATCAGCTTCCTTCCTTGACTATTAGTCCTCCGGTACTTAAGTTCTGATATTCATCTTCTGATATTATCTTCTGATAATCTAAGTCCCGATATCCTTAAGTCCTGACTTCTAGTAAGTCCTAATTCCAGTAAGAACTGATATTTCCCGTTTGTTAAGATCTGAAAACTAAACATGAAATATATTAGACATGACATCACAAATATATCCAATAATCTCCCCTAACTTGTAAATTATGCAAGAATGTACAAGTTAATATATTTGATGATGTCAAAAACATTTAAGTTCAAATGCAATAAGAGTTTAATAAGACTATTAACTACAACTTACAAAACATCCAGCTTTACCAACATCACTGAATCAATCTGAATCCATAATGATTCTTAACAAAATCATTTATCAGATTATCTTCATCTTTCCTCAGAACTTCAGCTAACTGTGCTTTGACCTGCATCAGTTCTTCTTCTTTACTATCACCAATTTGATAAATGGTTGTTCTGAGAGCTTGAATGGATGTTCTTTCAAGTCCATCACCAAGTCTGATAACCTTAGGATGTGAAGAGTTTTCATTATAACATAAGCATCTTCCTTTCAGAATAACTTCCACCTTAGCAGAATTCTTCAGCATAGGAATTTCTCTTCCATCACCTTCAGTAATCATTGGACTGTAATGAGAAGTCTTTGTACCAGAGATTCTGAATAGATCTCTTATAGCCTTCAAAATGTATTCTGACCATCTTCTTGTGACATCAGATTTTACTTTCGGAAGATAGTGAATATGTTGAAGCTCTCTGACAGACTTCTATAGTACATCAGTATCAGCTAGTCTATAAGTCCTTCCATCATTGAGAAATAAGATCAATTTCTCTTTTAGATTCTCTTTGTCATGAGCATCTATCACAATTTGAGCAGACAACACCTTGTCAGGGTGCCTTTGTTTGATTTGTTCATATGGTTTTTCTGTCAACATGAAAGGATCTCTTAGAGTAACCTCTACTCCTGTTCGAATCTTCTCTTCGTCAGAACCTAATCCAGCTCTATCTCTAGGTAGCCTGGCTCTCAACCCAAATATAGCGAGTTGATTAATCATGAGATTGGATTTTGGTTCAACTGGAGTAGCTTTCTTCCATAACAGCTTCTTCTTATCAGCAATTATCATTTTATTCAAATCAACTTGAGCATTGTCAGTAGTTGATCTCTTGATAGCTTGATCAGATTTGTTGTTTCTTCTGTACCTTGTTGTCCTTTATTCTGAACAATAACTTGAGCAGTGTCAGAGGTTGGTTTAGATTCTTTAATTAACTTTCTTCCTTTCATAATTTGAACAGTTTCATCTTCAACAATATTATCATCAGTTACTTGAACTATTTTGCACACTGGTTTCATCAGATCTTGAGAAGTTTTCAAGTCGAGTGGCTTGGTTGGTTCATCAACTTTTCCTTTCCTTTTGTCTTTGGGATCACTCTCTGTTTGTGATCTAGTCTTGAACTTTGAAATTTCAGAATTTGACTTTTCCTTGATCACAATACCTTTTTCCTTAGGCCTTGGAGGTTTCTTTGCATCAGAAGCTTTAGACTTAAGATTTGTCTTCTCAACAGCAAATCTAGCTTCCTCCTCCTTGAGAGTTTCTAAATCCATTCCTGGATTGTGTTTCAGAAATAATCTTCTTGCTATCTCCTCATCAAGTGTCTGGATTTTAGGATCTCTGTAATAAACAGTAGTTTGCTTCCCCTTTAACTTCAGAGTTTGCAAAAACTTCTGAGAGTCTTCAGATTCTGACTGAATCAGAATATTAGAACTTGACATCAGACTTTGTTTATCAGCACTTGACTTCAGTCTTTGAGCATTCACAGCATCAGAACTTGACTTGTTCTGAATAAAAGATTTTCCTTGAACTTTTCTTTGACCTCTGCTCTTTTCAGAGTTTCACTGGTCATCACCTTTATCATCCTTTTTCTTCAGTTCATAAGTAGGTGAGCATTTGGACTTAACTACCTTCTCCCCCTTTTTGGCATCATCAAGAAGTAAGAGAGAAAGAAGAAGTTCAACTGAAGATTGGATTTCATCCAATTGAGCTTTCTGAGAAGCTTGATTAGCCAGGATCTCAGCAATTTGGGCATGTTGCTTTCCTTGAATCTTCTAAATGGCTTCAATTTTCTTAAGAGTAGGTCTAATATATCTGTTCTTGTCAAGCTTAAGCTGTAGATCTAGCTTATCAGCATGTTCCTTTAGTGTATCAACCTTCTCAAAAGTAGAAGTATGTAGACCTTGAAGATGTTTTGTAGACAGAGCTGTGATCTTGAGTTGTGTCTTAAAATCAGCATTTGTGAGCAACTCATCAGCTTTTGCAATATGCTCTGTCAGAACTTTAGAACATGGAATAAAATCTGATTCATTCCACTTCTTGGTCCACTCAACACCTCTGTGAGTATCCTCCCAAGGAATAGGTGCTTCCTTTTTAAAAAATTTCTTCACCAATTCTTCCTTGCCCAGAATAGGAACTGGATGCTCAGCAGAAACACTATCATCAGAACTTGAGGAAGACTCATGTTGTTCTGATAGGTCAACAGTGTGTGAAGTAACTGGAGATTCAGGAATATCATCATCTAAATTCTGAGGATCAGAATTTATCTCCAGAGCTGGTGTCTTTGATGTAGATGGAGCTTCCAGATAAAGAACTTCAGGTACATTCAAATTATGAATATCTATTTCAGAATTTTCAGTTTGTTCTTTAGCATCATCTGTAGCTTTAATAGGAGAGACAGGAGGGGTAACAACTGTATCATTAGCAGTGTCTTTGGCTTGAGCTGGAAGGGCTTCAATGATAATTGGTTCTTGTGAGATCAGAGATTCCTGATCCCCTTCCTCAGCTTCTTCAGTATCTTCTGATGGGGCCTTAGCCAAATACCTCCTAGCCTTCATTTTCTTCAATATCCTTGCCAATGAAGGAGTTGCTTCAGCAGCAATAGAACTTACAGATTTCTTTCTTTTCAAAGTATCAGAACTTTGAGCTGCTGTTTCTTTCTGAGAAGTAACATTCTCAGCTTCATTTATCACAGGTTCAGATGCATGAACCCGTGCTTCAATTTTTTCCTCTTCACTCTCAGACTCATCTATGAGAATCATCTTCCTTCTCTTTTGTGGAGGTTGAGGAACAGACTTTGTCCTCTTAGAAGGTTTGGAAGATGAAGGTCTGGTTGTTTGTGCTGATGGTTGAGAAGTTTGAGGTGTTTGTGTAGAGGTGGTAGGTGCTGACGGTTGAGGTTCTAATGATTGGACATCAGGATATAGTGTAGTGTATTTAACTGGAGCATAGGTTATTAAGGCTTGTTTGACAGATAAAGGAACTCGGAGGGGTCTTAACACAGCCTTCTTATTATCAGTAGATAATAAGTCATTAAAAGCTCTTTTAGCTAGTCTGAATGATGGAATTAATTCACTAGCTGATTGGGGCGTATCATCACAACAAAAACTATAAATAAGCTGACAGAATCTAGCAAAATAGACAGTATTCCTATCTTCTGTCATCCTATCCCCAATGAAACCTAAAACAGCACTTGCATAATCAAAATTAGTTTGATTAATGAGAGCATACCCGATTTGTTGACTAAATATAGGGATTGCATCGAAGTTAGAACATTTGTTGGCAAAAGCCTTGGTGATGCAGTCAAAGAAGAAACTCCATTCCCTCCTTATATAAGGTCTCTTCAATTGACCCAGCTTTGCCAATGTCTTTTCATACCCCATACTGGCCATCATATTTTGAAGAATGGGCTCCTCAACAGTTGTATAGGCTCTATTTTCAGGCAACTGCAGTGCTTGGTGTACTGTAACCAAGGTTACGACATGATCATCCTCCCCTGTTGTAAAGATTATACTTGGGGACCCTTGAGCACCACCATCATCATATACTCCACTTCTCCAGAACTCCAGCACTTGAGTTCCAGAGACTGCATCAGGTTGGGTCAGAGCGTACCCAATATCAGAATTAGCGAGAAAATCCTGAATGAAGTGAAGTTCCGATAGAGCTTCAGACTTGCTAAGAATGGCGGAGTAGTTGTTAGGAACAAACTTAGCTCCATTGAAAATCACGTCTTTTGGTGCCATCTCTGTAAGAAATTAAGTGAGAAAGAGAGTGTTTGCAAAGTGTTTGTTAAAATCCTGAAAGAAAATGCTTCAGAGAATATTAGAAAGAGAGAGAATAAAAGAGATTAAGAATAAAAAAGTAAGTAAAAGATTAGAAAATCTTCTAACTCCCATATATATACTCTCTCCACTTAACAGTTATATTTTTGAAGCATGGGATACACTTTACACCTGGCAGCGTGTGAACAGTCAATAAACGGTTAGAACAGGAGTTAATGGGCACGTAAAATAGGCAATAATTACCGTGTACATGCAGTTTTTCAAGACATACACGTTTACCACTAACCCAAAATGATTATGACTGTTTTTATCTTACCCCAATATATTCTGATTTAAATATGACTATTTCAGATTTTACCACAAATAAGACAAGTAAAGAATAATGCCACGTAAGTATTAAGGATTCCATCAGGATTTAATATTAGAACTTAACTTATATCAGATGTTAACAGTCATCAGAACAAGGCTTCTGTACTCAAAAAGTGAATATCTTTTTCTATAATTCTTCATACAAATACTGACTTGTTTTCTTCAGAGTTTAATCATCAGAACTTCCATCAGAACTTGGCCTCAGAATTTATGTAAATGACACTTAACTGTTTGTCAACAACAACTTAATCACCACAGTAATTTTCATCATTCATATGGAGTGAAAGTGTGTGCATTCAGCAAAATATCAGATAAAGATTAAAGTCTGATAAACTTCAGTACATCTTAGAAATAAGGCATAACTGAGAAAAATTGTCATTAGTCATGATGTCTACTATAGAACAAATTTATGCAAGAGTCCACTTCAACTGTTTGTGCTCATTTTATGCATTTTTTGAAATTCCTTTTTATAGTGGCTTCTCAGTGTAAGTGAGTCACGACTGCTTATCAGAATTTATGTTGTTATCAGAGTATTTCTCCAGTAATCATAGAATTTGAAAAGTCACAAAGAATTTTTTTTGCTTTTCTAATGCATATTACTTAATACCAGCAATGCACTTGGGTCTTCCCTTCCACATATTTACTCTAGATCTCAAAGGTGTACGTGACTTTTATTCTTTTCTTTTCTTTTCTTTTCTTTTGATAAGTGAGGCTTATCAGCACTTAGTTCATTCTTAAGATTTACTGACATCAGAATTTGACAGATAAGAAACAAGAATCTAGTTTGTGACTTAATAATAAGATACACAAAGTAAACTTGACTAAGCTCAATATCAGAATCTTCTTGTGTTAATGAGTTTCCACATAAACAACTAATTCAAACATGGGATTTCTAGTATGTTAAAGACTACTAAGTCAGCATCTAACACAGTTATCCTCATTGGATTGAATAGTCACAGATCATTCAAAACACTTATCAGAGTATATAGATCCATATCAAATAACAATCAGCATTGAATGAATTTTCAAATTAAGACATATAGATAATACAATCTGTAAACACTGATCATAAAGTTTGATGCATGAGTACAAAAACTAAGCAGATTTAGAGAAAGAACCTGAAACCATTCCAAGTTCATTTACCAATCTTATAAAAGTAGCTTCACATAGGGGTGTTTGTGAAGATATCTGCTAGCTGTTGATCTGTTGGAACAAAATGCAATTCCACTGTACCTTCATCCACATGTTCCCTTATGAAATGGTACCTAATGCTGATGTGCTTTGTCATTGAGTGTTGAACTGGATTACCTATCATAGCAATTGCACTTTGATTATCACAGTAAATAGGGATTTTAGAAAATTCTAACCCATAATCCAGTAACTGATTCTTCATCCAAAGAATCTGTGCACAACAGCTTCCTGCAGCAATATATTCTGCTTCTGCAGTTGATGTGGAAATTGACTTATGTTTCTTGCTAAACCAAGAAACCAATCTGGCTCCAAGAAATTGGCAACTTCCACTAGTGCTTTTCCTGTCTATTTTGCATCCTGCAAAATCTGCATCTGAGTAACCAATTAGCTTAAAATCTGATTTCCTAGGATACCACAATCCTAGATCAGCTGTACCCTTAAGGTACTTGAAAATTCTTTTCACAACTATTAAGTGAGGTTATCTTGGATCAGCCTGAAATCTTGCACAAAGACATGTAGCAAACATGATATCAGGTCTACTTGCAGTTAGATAGAGTAAGGAGCCAATCATACCTCTGTAGTTAGTAATATCTACTGATTTACCAATATCCTTATCTAACTTGGTTGCAGTGGCCATGGGAGTGGATGCAGTTGAACAATCTTGCATTCCAAATTTCTTCAGTAAAATTCTGGTGTACTTGGATTGACAGATAAAAGTGTCTTTTTCATTTTGCTTGACTTGAAGGCCCAGAAAATAGCTGAGTTCTCCCATCATACTCATTTGATATCTTGACTGCATTAGCTTTGCAAACTTCTCACAAAGTTTGGAATTTGTAGAACCAAATATGATATCATCAACATATATCTGTACCAAAAGTAAGTCCTTTCCATGGTTGAGATAGAATAAAGTCTTGTCAATTGTGCCTCTGTTAAATCCACTTTCCAGAAGGAATTGAGCTAAAGTCTCATACCATGCTCTGGAGCTTGCTTAAGGCCATAAAGTGCTTTGTCAAGCCTGTAGACATGATTGGGAAATTTAGGATCTATAAAGCATGGAGGTTGTTCAACATATACCTCTTCTTCCAATTCTCCATTGAGAAAGGCACTTTTCACATCCATTTGGAAGACTTTAAACTTCTTGTGAGCAGCATAAGCCAAAAAGATCCTTATGGCTTCTAATCTAGCAACTAGTGCAAATGTTTCATCATTATCAATACTCTCTTGTTGAGAGTAGCCTTTAGCAACCATTCTTGCTTTATTCCTTATAATTATGCCATCACTGTCAGTTTTATTTCTGAATACCCATTTTTTGCCTACAACAGATTTGTTCTTTGGTCTTGGCACTAGGGTCCGGACTTTATTTCTTTCAAATTCATTTAACTATTCCTGCATTGCTTGCACCCAATCAGCATCTTGAAGAGCTTCTTCCACTTTCTTTGGTTCAGTCTGAGATAGAAAAGAATGATAGAGACATTCATTTGAAGTTGCAGTTCTAGTTCTGACACCTGCTTCAGGATCTCCAATGATTAAATCAGGTGTGTGTGCTTTAGTCTATTTCCTTGCAGATGGAAGTTGATCTCTAGAACTGGATCCTCCCCCATGATCCATGTTGTCTCCATTAGCATTTTCTGATGCTCCCCTTGTAGTTATGCTCTCTGAGACTTCAGAATTTGAGTTTGATTTTTCAGGAGTTGAAGAATCAGAGCTTCCAGAATTATCAGTACTTGGCTCATCAGAACTAGATGAATCAGAACTTGAAGAGTTAGTGACAGGTTCTGATGCTTCTCGAGAGTCTTGAGATGTGGTAGGATCTTCAGCTTGCTCCCCCTGGACAGGTGCATTTTCCTTTGGAGTTGTTACCACAGTTTCAATGACATCAGAACCTAATCCAGAAGAACTTACAGGATCAGGATTTAAGTCATCAGAATTTCCAGAATCAGAGTTTAAATCTTCATTCTCAAATCTCAGCTTATCATGATCATCGAAATCTTCAAGTCCAGTAATCTTCTTATCATCAAAAGAGACATTGATAGATTCCATGACAACCATTGTTCTTAAATTGTAGACTCTGAAGGCTTTTGTGGAAAGTGGATATCCAACAAAGATTCGTTCATCAGCTTTTAGATCAAATTTTGGCAGCTGTTCAGGATGAGTCTTAAGAACAAAACACTTGCAACCAAATACATGAAAGTATTTCAGATTTGGCTTCTTTTTCTTCACCATCTCATATGGTGTTTTTCCATGCTTGTTTATGAGTGTAGCATTTTGTGTAAAACAAGCAGTCTGCACAGCTTCAGCCCAAAAATAGGTTGACAGCTTTGCTTCATCAAGCATAGTTCATGCAGCTTCAATCAGAGTCCTGTTCTTTCTTTCTACAACTCCATTTTGCCGTGGAGTTCCAGGTACAGAAAATTCCTGCTTGATTCCATACTTTTTGTAGAACTCTTTCATAATCGAATTCTTGAACTCAGTGCCATTATCACTTCTTATTATTTTAACAGAATCTTTGACCAACTTATCCAGCTGTCTGACATGATCAGTTAGAGTAAATACAGTTTCATTCTTCTTGTGCAAGAAGTACACCCAAGTGTACCTTGTGAACTCATCCATTATAACCATAGCATATTTCTTCTTTGCAATAGATATGACATTGACTGGACCAAATAGACCAACATGCAGTAGGTGATAAGGCTCAAGAATTGATGACTCAGTTTTGCTCTTGAAAGAATATTTTCTTTGTTTTTCCTTCTGACATGAATCAAAAAGGCCATCAGGAGCAAATACTGTTTTTGGCAGTCCTCTCACAAGATCTTTCTTTACAAGCTCATTTATATTATTGAAATTTAAATGAGAGAGTTTCTTGTGCCAATTCCAGATTTCTTCAATTGATGCTCTACTCAACAGACAAATAGCAGAACCATCAGTACTTGTTGAAAGTCTGGCTTCATAAATGTTATTATGCATGTAACCTTTCAGAACCACTTTGCATGTAAAATTACTTATAACTTCACAGTGTTCTTCAAAGAAATCCACATGATAACCTTTGTCACATATTTGACTTATACTCAACAGATTGTGTTTAAGTCCTGAGAATAGAGTTACTGATTCAATGATGACATTCCCAAGATTGATCTTGCCATATCCCAGAGTTTTTCCAATGTTTCCATCTCCATAAGAAACTCCTGGGCCAGCTTTCTCCACAAAGTCTGATAGCAGGGCTTTATTTCCAGTCATATGTCATGAACATCCACTATCCATAACTAGGATGTTCTTCCTGTTGCCCCGCAATCACAAAGACCACTAATGGTTAGTTTTAAGGACCCAGACTTGCTTGGATCCTTTGGCCTTATTAAGTTTGTTAACATTTACAGCGGATTTAACATCAGAGTTTATGCTAACATTTTTCTTATCAGATTTAACAATATCAGACTTTGCATCATACTTTACACTAGAAGGAATTAAAGCAACTTTCTTCAAAGAAGGTTTTATCTGATAATAATCATAGTACAAACTATGATATTCCTTACAAGTATAAAGGAATGCAATATACTACCACAATGAAAACAAGGATTTTGTGGCTTAAACCTAACAGACTGACTCTTAACTCCTAACTTAGGAGGTAAAGAGTTTATATTCTTATTCTTCCTGCAAAAAGAAGCAAGATGGTTAGAGTTTCCACAGTTATAGCATTTATTTCTAGGAGCATTAGGAACAGGCATATAATTGTTGCTTTTATTCACACCTTCCTTTTCATTCCTATTTTTCCTAGCTTCCTTTACCTTGTTCACACTGGTAATTTCTTTCAGCTTATGTTTAAGCTGCTTCTTTGTCATTAAGCCTATGTTAACTTCAGTTGGTTTATCATGTTCTAATTTGTCAGAAGTTGACTCTTCTATCACTTCTATATCAATATCTTTCATCTTTTCAGAATCAGACTTTACAATTTTAACTACAAATTTAACAGGATTTACCTTTGGCTTAGTAGTTTGTTTAACTATAATTGGCTTAACTTATTCAGTTCCTTTTTCACTTTTCTCATCTCCATAACCTAAGCCCTATTTCCAGTTTCCACTACTTAGTATATCCTGAGTTTCTCTACCAGAGTTAGTCCAAGTCCTGATAATCTCTCTCTCCTTTTCTAACTCAGTTTTTAAGATTTATTAATTTTCAGCAATTTATCTCTAACATAAAAGGCATCATCTCTTTCTTTCTGAGTTTGATGGAACATGACTAACTCTTTTTCTAAATAATCATTCCTCTTTTTAAAAGCAAGATTTTCAGAACTTAATCTTTCACATATTAAAGTTTGATCTCTGTAACTAATAAACATGGTTTTAAGATATAATCTCAACTCAGTAATATCATTAGTATGAAAGGCATAAGTTGTTTGAGGTACCTTTAACTCAGCAGCATCAGAACTGCTATAAGCATTTGCCATCAAGGCATAGTTCTCCTCATCTTCAGAATCTGAAGTGTCTGTCCAACTTTTTTTCTTTGTGACAAGAGCCTTGCCTTTGTCACACTTTCCTTTCTTGCAGTCATGAGATATGTGGCCTTTCTCACCACAGTTGTAGCATTTGACATTTGAGTAATCTCCTCTGTCAGACTTTCCTCCTTTTTCTTCAGATTTTCTGAAGCCCTTCTTATCAGAACTTCTACCTTTCCTGGAAAACTTCTTTCCCCTTCTGAATTTCCTGTAGGCTATCTTTGTGATACCCTTCACCATAAGAGCACACAATTTCATCATCTCTTCATCAGCATCTACTTCAGGTAGACTTTCAGTTTCTGAATCATTATCATCAGAACTTGATGATTCTGAATCAGATTTTATGATGATAGCCTTTCCTTCGCCTTTCTTTGAGACAGCCACTTTGGGGGATTCCTCCTCAGCCTTAAGAGCAACTGTCTTTGACTTTCTCCCATGACTCTTGCTTCTTTGATCCATCTCAAGTTCATAAGTCTTGAGCATACCATAAATTTCATCAAGAGTAGTTTCATCAAGAGCATAGTTGTCTCTTATAATAGTAGCTTTCAAATCCCAACTTTCAGGAAGAGCTAAAAGGTATTTTAGATTTAAATCTTCAATATCATATTCCTTGTCCACCAGTGACAGATCATTCAAGAGTTTGACAAACATGTCATATAAGTCAGTTAATGACTCATCAATTTTTGAGTCAAAGTGCTCATACTCTTGAGTGAGTATAGTCCTCCTATTTTTCTTGATTGCATCAGTTCCCTGACACCTTGTTTCTAAAGCATCCCATATCTCCTTTGCAGTCTTGTATTGAATTACGTTGTTTGACATGACATTATCAATGGCACTATGCAGCAAATGCCTTACCTTTGCATCCTTGGCAATAGATTAGATATCTTCAGCTGTGTATTCACTTTTCTCCTTTGGTATGGTCTTAAATGGCTGATCTGCAACTACAACAGAGAGCTTGGTTGGCTTATGCGGTCCTTCATAAATTCTGTCAAGGTATTCTAAATCTGTAGCTTCCAGAAACATAGCCATCTTCACTTTCCATATGGGATACTCAGAAGGTCTCAGCATGGGAACCCTGATAGTCTCATATCGACTGTGGGTTTGAGTCTTTGGAGTTTCTTCAGTTTTGGCGGGCTTGGTTGGATTTTTTGCTTCTTCAATCATTATTGTTTTGGATCTTTACTATATGTGTGTTAACAGAAAGGCTCTGATACCACTTGTTAGGTCACACAACACTATAGAAGGGGGTTGAATACAGTGTAGAATACAATCAAATCGATTTAGAACACAAGTAATAGAAAATAGATGTATTCGATATAATAAACTCTGTTACAATGGAACTGTTCTCTCTCAGTGATGAACAAATATCACGAGAGCTACTAGGTTATAATGTATGATCTTCTCGATGATCGTAACACATATAGTGTAAACCTATGTATGTGTTTATATAGACACACGTTTACAAGATAACTTCTAATTGATATGGAATATAATTATGTCTCCTAAAATATATCAATCAGATATCTTATATAATTCTTCTGGTCCTCTAACTCCTTCCATGCATATCTTCTTCTGTATTAGTCTCGATCTTCTTTCCTGTTAATCAGCTTCCTTCCTTAACTGTTAGTCCTCCAGTACATAAGTTCTGATATTCATCTTTTGATATTATCTTTTGATAATCTAAGTCCTGATATCCTTAAGTCCTGATTTCCAGTAAGTCCTGATTCCAGTAAGAACTGATATTTCCCATTTGTTAAGATTTGAAAACTAAACATGAAACATATTAGACATGACATCACAAATATATCCAACAGAAAGGGTTTACGCCATGAACCGTTTACGAGAAAACATTACGAAAATGATTAAGCGACCGAACAAATGCGTAAATGAAAAAATAAACATATCACGCTAACCAACCATGGTATAAAAGTAACCATGGTTACTTTATCAAATAGTAAGCTAAGATATATAGGCATGATCACCTAAAGCTAAGGAATAGTGAAGCTAAAGGCTAAAACCAACTAGATTAGATTGTAACCTAGGAAAGCTAGTAAGATTTTTCCAAGATATACCAACATAATACTAGCTTAGGTTATATACTAAAAGATATATAAACATATAACACAAGTCTTATTCAAGAAGCAAGCAAGAAGCTCACAAAATCTGTCTCTCTCCAAAACCTCAATGCTGATTTTCAAGAACACCGTGGAAAGAAAAATTCATATCTCATGATCTACCCATTCAAAAATCACCAAATTTTTACCAAACCTCTTTCATATCATGGGTAAGTCACGCACCAAATTTCATGCCCATCCATGAATTTTTAATTTTATAAAAATGTTTGAAGTTGAGGGTGAATAGTAACTCCGAAAATCACTAACTTGTTTTCTTGATTTTTCATGAAAGTTTAAGCTCCTAAAGCTAGACCAAGGCTTCATCAAGGATCTTAGGACTTTATTAAGTATTAACAAGCTTCAATGAAGGTATAAACACTCATCCAAACTTTGTTTAAGTTTTAAGTTTCAAGAAAAGTAAGGATCTTGGATATAAGTATGGTTTTGATGATTGATTTGATAATATCTTGATGTTTAGTTAATTAGTTTTAAGGTTGATGATTGTTGCCTCAAGAACATGATGTTCTTCAGAGAAGTTAGTGTTGAGATGATGATTTGATGATTGTTGATGGTGGTATAATGATTTAAGACGTAAACAAAACTCAAATCGTAATCGTAACCTCGCTAAAATGAACAAAACTCAACTTAAGTTTCTGCAGACTTTCCCGAATGTATAAACTGTAGTTTCTTAAACATTAACACTTGATTATGATAAAAAAAATTATAAGGTTCGTTTAGGCGCTTGAATCTCTTGATTCCGATTTACGGATCAAAAGTTATGACCATTTTAGTAAAAGGGATTTACGCGACAAAACTGCTACAAATTACGAATTTTGTAAATATAAATGATCGACTTAAAAATATTTAAAAATCATGAAATTTTTACAGAGATTACGAAATAGAGTTTATTAGCTTCAATAAAAATTTTAAGTAGACATGTTGATTTTTCAATTTTATAAAAATGTCAGAGCCGAGGTCACGCGGAGTACAAACGTCAAAAACAACCCCTGTTAGAAAACTCCCACTTTGGGATTTTCACCCCTGTTACCAGAAAACTATTTTCAAATGATGTGTTTTAAAGTTTTTCTAGATCGCGCATGCGAAAACGGTGCATCAATTGAGTTAACAGTTTGAGAGATATCAATGTTTTATTGAAAGCGGCTTGAATAGTAAAACTCCGTAGTTGACCGAACTTTTAAAATGCTTTTTACCTAATTAAATTCATTTTATCAAATGAAACTCTTATGATAAATATTAAAAGAACTTAAGAATCTCCTCGAGGTGGTTTCGTATTAAAATATTAATTTTACTATTTATTAAAAATGATAGAGTGCGAGTCGTGTAATAGTAACATTCGGTAAAGTCAACTCTAGAAGACTACTTTGACCGTCCGTTTCGACCAAGGATTGATACTTATTTCGAGTCGGTCAAATATTGAAAATGATGAAGTATTGAACTTATTAGAATATAAGTTGGTGATGAGAGTAGGAATGTTGATTAAGATTATGATATTTGTTGAATAGAAAATCTGGAACGAGAGGAATTCGAAAAACGTATCTTGGACTTCAGGCAAGTTTTCAAACCGTACCTTTTTGAAACTGTTGTGTTGTGTTTGTTTTCAAATAATGTCGATATATATATGATGTTATATTTACGATATTTTACGAATTATGTTATATAATATCATACGATATGATAATGATTTTGGTATATGAATATTACTGAATTTCAATCGATAACGCTAGAGAGTAGTGTTGTATATATGAAAACCCGGAAGTATTCTGGAGGTGTTTTGTAACGCCCTCCAGACCCGAGGTATAAGTCTGGGGGTTACTAGCTAATTACCAAACCTGTGCAATCTGGATAACAAATAATAAAGAAATGTATATAAACCCCTTTAACACTAACCGGGATCTTTTTAGGTTGAAGTATGAAAACAAAAATCACTAACTACTTTATGACAAACCAAATTCAAAATCTTACAAACTCTCTTTATTACAAACCATTGTCTAACTAGTTTTAAACTAACTTCATCTTTTTTTCAAACACACACACTAACTATCTACACTCCACATGTTCGGGCAACTCAAAGTTTTCTTCCTGGATTGGGATCAACACCTTGGGTATGAGAGGATCTCGAGGCTTGACCCGCTTCTTTACCACTCGAGTCTTGATGGGTTTCATATTCCTTTTTAACGGAAAACAATAAGGTGAATAACAACAAAAAGGGGTGAGCCAAAAATTGCTCAACAAGTCCGCAAAATATAAACAGTGTTAATATAGTTTAAATGAATCGGTAATCTGGGTATATCTGCAAAGATATAACCCCATGAGAATAGAAAGAAGGCCACTGCTGGTGAGTACAAACGAACTAAACTGGACACAAGTTCGCATCTATATCCTGCTAATCAGCCAGGATACAATACAGATCTATATCTCTCTATATAGATCCAGTCGGATACCCAAGCTCTATGGCCCATCTCAAGGCACTGGACATGTCTCGGTCCTTAGGATTAAGTAAAACTTAATCCACTAAATATCACTATCCAGTCCATAACATAGCAACCGGAACAATCGGTATGCTTTGATATATTCTAATCACCAGAATATATCAATATTTGTGAGTAACACTTGGAATATGAATAAGGAATTCAAGGAAAAGGAGAAATCAAGAATCAAAATGAAATATGAACAAGAGAATAACAAGTGTGTATCAGTGTTTATGAACAGGAATCAAAAGAGTGCAAGCGTAATAAGAATCTGAAGAAATATCACTATTCTGAAATTAGAATAGGGGAAAAACTTGCCTTCTGTGTGACTCACGTCAATTATATCACCTTCGTCTTTCACCGGCTCAACCTGCCTTGCTGGCTTAACTTCTGTTAGAGAAATAGACTAGTTTAGTCATTCCGTACTTCAATTGCGTCTTGAAGCGACTTCACATCGTTCCTATTGTCTACCCACGCGCTTATGACTGACTCGTATATTATATATTAACAAGTAAGACTCGATTAACCACATAATACACGTAAGCACATAAGCACATAATCACTTTTATAGTTAAAATAATTTTTAGAATCAAAATCGACTCGCTGATCACTTAACTGATCATTATCTGACTCGTTTCCTATTTTTCGGAATTTATCGGACTCGTCTCGACACGCGATTCAGATTGTAATAAAATAAATAACAAAGTCAACTAATTTCTATAAGAAATTAGGTTTTAATATTATTTTTAATGAAATTAATTCATTTTTTTAAGTCAAAAGGGATTTCGTTTCACTCGAATCGGACTAACGGTCTAATTAATATCAATTAAACACGGATAATTCAATTTATTATTCAATATAAATAATTATTACAAATTTTTAAATCCTAAAATAATTTTTAAATAATTATTTAAGAAAAAACAGAACTAAAAATAATTTTTCTATAATTTTTGGAATTAAAATAAATTTATTATGATTTATTGAAGATTATTTGATTAATTATCAAAATAATTAATCATTTTTAAATAAATATAATAATTAATAAATAATTAATTAATAAATAATAAATAATTTAATTTAATTTTTAGAAAATATTTCAGAATTATTTATAATATAAATCAATTAATTAAATAATTAATTAATCAATTTATAAAATAAATAATACTGATTTTTATAATTAATGAAAATAAAATTAAAATTAATTCCAGAAACATTTGTCAGAAATCAATCCCTGACAATTTCAGATCAAAACCGGTTTAACCAGACGGGTCAACCGGGTCATAATCCGGGTCATAAAGAACATGACCGGATTATTTCCAGAATCCGGCGACTTCACCGAATTCCGGTGAGTCTAAATAAGTCCCAAACCAACATCGTTATTGTAATATCCCATATTTTCAAATATTATTATTATAATTATTTGGAATTATTTATGTGATTTTATGTGAATTTTGGTGAATTATCTGATAATTGGAATTGATGTTTGGGTGTTTATATGTGATATTATTTGAATATTTGAATTTTTATATGTTCAGAATAAAATATAGATAATTGTGATATTTTTCTGGTAATTTTTGGACTGTTATATGATTTTATATTGATTTATGAATTATTAATTATTTTCTGAGTAATTACCAAAATTATTTTATAAAGCCGGGAATCATTCAACTTCAACCGTTTTTGCGTTTTTACAACCCGAAACTCTTCCTAAAACTCCTTCCTAACCTAATCTGGTAATTCCGGACATTTTCCGTGTTTTGACTTTTTCAATCCGGATTACGGTTTGACCCGTGCGCGGCCCGGCGCAAGATTTTCGATACGATAGTTATTTCGGTAATCAATAAAACCCGTATTTTCGAGAGACGGGATATTTTTATATTATTCTCGTATATAATGTTTTATAAAAAGCTCGGTTTTGATAATTATCCAATTTTGGTATTGAATCGGATCGTTATTGCAGTTACTTAGCGGCTAAGCAACTAATTTAATGATCCAAAACGATCCAAAACGATCCAGAACGATCCAATATTCCATAAATATAAATAGCCTATTTCTTATTTCGTTTAATTCTGTTTATTCATTTGCAACCAGTTAAAACACCGTAAATACAGAGAAAAACCCGAGAAACCGATACGTACCCGAGAATCAAACACACGAACGAAGGCGTTATCGAACTCCGATTCGGGCGTGCAGCATATCAAAACGAAGCTCTCGAAATCTTCTTTCTGAATCAATCATCAATTTTTGTCCAGAAATCATGGTAATTTTCTTATTTATTTATTTATATTCGAATTATTTAATAATTAAATTATGAAAATTTGTTCTTGAGGTTGTTGATATGATTTGATGATTCCATGTTGTAGAGCATGTTTTTCTGGTCAATTTGGTATATTATACTTCCAAAATAGAGTTCAATATCATGTAGTAATTAAGGTTTGATTTTCTGAAAATTACTTGAATATGTGTTCTTGGTGTTCTTGAAGAGTTCTGAAAATCAAAGTCAATTTTGAAGGTGTTATTGAACACCAAATCACAAGTATTTGTAACCGTTGTGAAGCCCTTGATCTGTTCTACCTATTTCAACTATCAAATCGTTTAAACGACTGGTAAATTTCAAATTCGTATTTTAGGGTTCTAGACCCGAATTGGGTTCTTGATTTTCAGGAGTTTTTGGTTGTTTTTGATGTTAGGATTAGCTTTAACATGTTATTTAGAGTCGATTCATACCATTTTTGTGTTCGTTCTATTGCCGGAGGGCTATAGTCGAGTTTTTGGTTTTGTTAGTTTGTATTTTTCAATATTTTGGTTTATACGTTAATTGGTTGTTAATTGTGATGATATAATTAGATTGTACGTGTTTCTAGCATCGTTTTGATATATAGTACGTCGATTATGGTTGAGAAACGAAGCAAATCGATTTTTGGCCGGAAAATTTGTTGTTCTTGATGGTTTTGATCGATTTTTATGTGGGTTTGATTGTTTGATGTTGTAGTTGCTTCCATTCAATTTCTGGAATGATTTTTGTCGAGTTTGGTGTGAAAAACAGAAGTTTTCGTGATGTTTTGGTGTGATTTGGGGGTTCGCCGGAGGTGTTGAAGCTCGCCGGATTCCGGAAAATTCCGGCGAGTTCTTCAAGCTTCCCGACTGTGTTCTTGTGCTTTGTTGCTGTTTGATCCATCAAAGAAGATGACCCCCTTTCCAAAACATGTTTCTGGGAATTATTTTCAGAAAATAATTCAAAATTCATTTGAAATTCCAAAAATTGTTTTTAAATTCAAAAATTAATTTAGTTAATTATTTTAAATAGTTAACTGAATTATTTTAATTCCAAAAATTATTTTCTTTTATTATTTTCAAAAAAATTCAAATTTGATTTAATTATTTATAATTTATTTTAGTTAATTATTTATGAATTTGATTGATTGATTAATTCATTTAATCAATTAATTTTATTTATAAATCGTTAAATAAAATATAATTATTTATAATTAAGCCAAATAATTCCTAAAAATTATTTTGGGCTTTTAAAAATATCTATAGAGTATTAAATATTCAATTAATACTATTATTAATTGAATTATTCGTATTTTATTCGTAGAAAATCAACCGTTCGTCCGTTTAATACGAAACGAACGCCTCCAGACTCAGAAAAATATTCCGCTTTCAATAAAAATACTTTCGAGACCAAAATCCTTTTTGTTTTGAAAGGTCGCTTGTTTTATAAATCGATTCTGAGTCGCGTAGTGACTGAAAATCATATTTTGATCCGATTTCAGTTTTAAACATATCGAGTCGACCCTTCTGATGAACCGAGTCTTATGTGATATGAATTATGTGATATATGAGTTATGTGCTTATGTGCTATGTGAATTACGTGTATATGTGGGTCATAAGTCTTGTGTTTGACTGTTTTTCTTGTGTGTGGGCTATCGTATGGGTAGACGATAGGCTTTTGATGCGTAGTTCGTCGAGTGGTTATCGATTAGACAATTAAAGTTCTATATTTTAATTATAGATGCGGATCATTCGAGTTGATCAAGACAAGATGTTGGATAAAGAATGAGATGGAATGGTATTGGGTAGCTGACTTCTAGTAATCGCAGGAGCAGCATATCAGTAAAGTGTTGGAAGGGAAGACGATGATGTTTTGAGACAGAATGTCAGAATTGATGCGTTATTGCGAGTGTGCTAACTGCTAAAAACCTAAAGGCAAGTACCCCTGACATCACTTATTGTTCAAGTGATATTTATTTAAAATCTTATCATGCAAGTATTGCTTTTCCTATTTTCAGTTCAAGATAGATAAATGTTTTACATATCGCTGAATTAAATAATTCTGTTTGTGCAAATGCTCATCTGTTATTCTATATTAAGAATAGGCAAGTATTTTTACTTATCCAATTATCGGATTTATAAATGTTTTGGATTTTGAGAAAAGTTATTTGGTTGCGAATATTCCTACCTAAGAATTGGAGGAATAAAATTATTTCGGGTGTCGAATATTATGACCCCTTTTTCAATAAAATGTTTTAATATTGGATGGTTACTGATTGCGTAAGAGGCCGAGGCACCGGTCCAGCGTGAGCTATTATACAGAAGTGTAATACGGAAGTGTAATATCTTACAAGGCTTGTTATGCCTTTTCTGGCGCCCTATAGGTACCGTATGGTTGCGGGATACGGGTAGTACCTATATTTACGGTATGGCTGCGGGATACCGGTGTTGTTTCGTGACTGATCATCAAGAACAGCATAGTGCATAATTGGTTCCAATCTAAATAGATATCTAAAATTCTTTATTGTTTTGATAATCATAGCATAAATGATTTATCAACTGATTCTGTTTTGGATTAAAAGTACTAATTTCGTTTTGGATTAAAAGTGAATTGTGGCTTTGATTCAGTTTCTGATTTTGTGGATACTTAGGTTGTTGTTAAATATCAAAGGTGGTATTAGTATAGATGATTGATGTTGACTTCAGTATGGGATGTTGTGAGCATCAAAGTTCGTAGTAATATCTAATTTGATATGACAGCAAAATAAGTATTAATTTGAAGAGTTCGGTTTGAGTAAAGTTTACGATTCAATCCATAATCATTGTTTCATGTTAGAATTGTTTACGATATTTCCGTAAACACTGTTTTACGAGTTTTATTCTCGTCAAGATTCAAAGTAGTGCTGAAGCATTTCGCTTGAAAATATCAAAAAGAGTTTTATGATTCAGCAATTATGATTTCTAAATGATCTGCACTGATGCAGATGTTAGTTTTTTTTTTTTTTTATCAAAATGACCCGATATTTACTATAATGATCTTGCTAAGCATTTCTTCCGCTCATACTTGCCTGTTTTTAAATTTAACCTCCAGTGAGGATTAGCTTGCGCTGTTTAGCTGCATAATTTGAGGAAGCAAAGAAGAAGCTCTTGGAAGGTGGTTGATCCAGGGTTTGCGGGCTAGTGTAAGTTTTATTGTGTTATATTATATTATATTATATTATAGTTTTGTATTTTATTTGGGCCTAGTATACTTCATTTCGAAGTTATACTAGTGAGTTTAGTTTTGAGTTGGAATTTATTGAAAAGAGTTTTAAAAGAAAGTGAAAAATTTATTTATGGAATTTGGAATTCTTGTTTCTAGAACTGTAACCTTAAAAGATCTTGGATTAGTTTGGGGTCATTTATGCTAAATATCTTCCGCTGGCATTTGTTTATTGATTAAACAGGTTGATTTAGATTGAAGTTTTATAGTGACGACCAAATCCCCTGACCCCGGATTTGGGGGCGTTACAGGTTGGTATCAGAGCTGAGGTTATAGTAAACTAGAAACGAGAGTGTGTAGGAGTGTGTATAGCTATGTGAGGGCGTTTGAGCTCATATCGAGTTCCTGTTGGACTATTGGATATAGTACCAACGAGTAAGTTAAGATAGGCGCATTCGTTTGAGATGATTGTGCTGAGCTGGATGGAACTCCGGGAAGTTGCAAATTTCTATTGTGGAATCTTCCGAGACTACGATTCGACGACGATGGAGATTATCGATATCCTTAGAATATGAAGAAGTGTCGAGAATCGGATGACGAGTCAACAGAAAAATTAAAATAGAAGATAAGTATTAAGACCTTGGCAATACCTTCTCTTTCTATAACTTCTTTTGGCATCTCTCAAAAGAGGTATCAGTTAGAGGATATATTCCCAAACACTCTTTTAATCATTTTGTTCCAGAATCTTGTTTTCTGGATTTCATTTTTCTCCAGAAATATCAACTTTGAAATCTTTTCAGTTTATTCATTTAATTTTTTATTCCTTTGATATCCTTTTATTCTGACTGAGATAAACAACCCTATCTATAGGGGACACAAGGTATACCTGTCTGTGTGATAGGAGTTGGATGGGACGCCATCACTTGTGTGTGTTGTGAATACATGAAGGTTAACAACCTTTAGTAGTGTCTTAATTTGGGCACGCAATACCAAGTTCGTTTGATCATATTGATCTCTCAGTTATTCTTTTATTTCAACAATACTTTTTCTCAAATTCAGATTTTGGTTCCATTATGGTATCAAATTCTTTTCTTTTTGAAATTCTATGATTTTATCATCCCAAATATTCGAAGGCATGCCAATCAAGTTAAGTTGAGTATTCTGGTCAAGTCAAAGTAAGGCGATGTGATGGAATTACGAAGGATGACAGTGGACTGCAATGCGATTAGAATATCAGTAGCATATAGCGAAGTCAATCTGTTCTTTTATTTCTCTCTTTATCTCTATTTCCTTTCTTCTCTCTATCTTTCTCTCTATTCTTCTTTCTCGCGATCAATAAAAGTGATTCTATTGAGGAATTGGTCAAAGGGTGTGAATGGAACAAGGTGCACGGTGAAGCTCCTGTAAAAGTTTTATTATACAAGGAATACAAGATTTGTTTGAGATTATGGAAAATTGAGGTTATTTGGAAATGGAAAGTTGGCTAGAAGATCCCTTAGTGCTTTCTTCTGCTGATTCCGAGGACGGAATCCTTATAAGGGGGGTAGATTGTAATATCCCATATTTTCAAATATTATTATTATAATTATTTGGAATTATTTATGTGATTTTATGTGAATTTTGGTGAATTATCTGATAATTGGAATTGATGTTTGGGTGTTTATATGTGATATTATTTGAATATTTGAATTTTTATATGTTCAGAATAAAATATAGATAATTGTGATATTTTTCTGGTAATTTTTGGACTGTTATATGATTTTATATTGATTTATGAATTATTAATTATTTTCTGAGTAATTACCAAAATTATTTTATAAAGCCGGGAATCATTCAACTTCAACCGTTTTTGCGTTTTTACAACCCGAAACTCTTCCGAAAACTCCTTCCTAACCTAATCTGGTAATTCCGGACATTTTCCGTGTTTTGACTTTTTCAATCCGGATTACGGTTTGACCCGTGCGCGGCCCGGCGCAAGATTTTCGATACGATAGTTATTTCGGTAATCAATAAAACCCATATTTTCGAGAGACGGGATATTTTTATATTATTCTCGTATATAATGTTTTATAAAAAGCTCGGTTTTGATAATTATCCAATTTTGGTATTGAATCGGATCGTTATTGCAGTTACTTAGCGGCTAAGCAACTAATTTAATGATCCAAAACGATCCAAAACGATCCAGAACGATCCAATATTCCATAAATATAAATAGCCTATTTCTTATTTCGTTTAATTCCGTTTATTCATTTGCAACCAGTTAAAACACCGTAAATATAGAGAAAAACCCGAGAAACCGATACGTACCCGAGAATCAAACACACGAACGAAGGCGTTATCGAACTCCGATTCGGGCGTGCAGCATATCAAAACGAAGCTCTCGAAATCTTCTTTCTGAATCAATCATCAATTTTTGTCCAGAAATCATGGTAATTTTCTTATTTATTTATTTATATTCGAATTATTTAATAATTAAATTATGAAAATTTGTTCTTGAGGTTGTTGATATGATTTGATGATTCCATGTTGTAGAGCATGTTTTTCTGGTCAATTTGGTATATTATACTTCCAAAATAGAGTTCAATATCATGTAGTAATTAAGGTTTGATTTTCTGAAAATTACTTGAATATGTGTTCTTGGTGTTCTTGAAGAGTTCTGAAAATCAAAGTCAATTTTGAAGGTGTTATTGAACACCAAATCACAAGTATTTGTAACCGTTGTGAAGCCCTTGATCTGTTCTACCTATTTCAACTATCAAATCGTTTAAACGACTGGTAAATTTCAAATTCGTATTTTAGGGTTCTAGACCCGAATTGGGTTCTTGATTTTCAGGAGTTTTTGGTTGTTTTTGATGTTAGGATTAGCTTTAACATGTTATTTAGAGTCGATTCATACCATTTTTGTGTTCGTTCTATTGCCGGAGGGCTATAGTCGAGTTTTTGGTTTTGTTAGTTTGTATTTTTCAATATTTTGGTTTATACGTTAATTGGTTGTTAATTGTGATGATATAATTAGATTGTACGTGTTTCTAGCATCGTTTTGATATATAGTACGTCGATTATGGTTGAGAAACGAAGCAAATCGATTTTTGGCCGGAAAATTTGTTGTTCTTGATGGTTTTGATCGATTTTTATGTGGGTTTGATTGTTTGATGTTGTAGTTGCTTCCATTCAATTTCTGGAATGATTTTTGTCGAGTTTGGTGTGAAAAACAGAAGTTTTCGTGATGTTTTGGTGTGATTTGGGGGTTCGCCGGAGGTGTTGAAGCTCGCCGGATTCCGGAAAATTCCGGCGAGTTCTTCAAGCTTCCCGACTGTGTTCTTGTGCTTTGTTGCTGTTTGATCCATCAAAGAAGATGACCCCCTTTCCAAAACATGTTTCTGGGAATTATTTTCAGAAAATAATTCAAAATTCATTTGAAATTCCAAAAATTGTTTTTAAATTCAAAAATTAATTTAGTTAATTATTTTAAATAGTTAACTGAATTATTTTAATTCCAAAAATTATTTTCTTTTATTATTTTCAAAAAAATTCAAATTTGATTTAATTATTTATAATTTATTTTAGTTAATTATTTATGAATTTGATTGATTGATTAATTCATTTAATCAATTAATTTTATTTATAAATCGTTAAATAAAATATAATTATTTATAATTAAGCCAAATAATTCCTAAAAATTATTTTGGGCTTTTAAAAATATCTATAGAGTATTAAATATTCAATTAATACTATTATTAATTGAATTATTCGTATTTTATTCGTAGAAAATCAACCGTTCGTCCGTTTAATACGAAACGAACGCCTCCAGACTCAGAAAAATATTCCGCTTTCAATAAAAATACTTTCGAGACCAAAATCCTTTTTGTTTTGAAAGGTCGCTTGTTTTATAAATCGATTCTGAGTCGCGTAGTGACTGAAAATCATATTTTGATCCGATTTCAGTTTTAAACATATCGAGTCGACCCTTCTGATGAACCGAGTCTTATGTGATATGAATTATGTGATATATGAGTTATGTGCTTATGTGCTATGTGAATTACGTGTATATGTGGGTCATAAGTCTTGTGTTTGACTGTTTTTCTTGTGTGTGGGCTATCGTATGGGTAGACGATAGGCTTTTGATGCGTAGTTCGTCGAGTGGTTATCGATTAGACAATTAAAGTTCTATATTTTAATTATAGATGCGGATCATTCGAGTTGATCAAGACAAGATGTTGGATAAAGAATGAGATGGAATGGTATTGGGTAGCTGACTTCTAGTAATCGCAGGAGCAGCATATCAGTAAAGTGTTGGAAGGGAAGACGATGATGTTTTGAGACAGAATGTCAGAATTGATGCGTTATTGCGAGTGTGCTAACTGCTAAAAACCTAAAGGCAAGTACCCCTGACATCACTTATTGTTCAAGTGATATTTATTTAAAATCTTATCATGCAAGTATTGCTTTTCCTATTCTCAGTTCAAGATAGATAAATGTTTTACATATCGCTGAATTAAATAATTCTGTTTGTGCAAATGCTCATCTGCTATTGTATATTAAGAATAGGCAAGTATTTTTACTTATCCAATTATCGGATTTATAAATGTTTTGGATTTTGAGAAAAGTTATTTGGTTGCGAATATTCCTACCTAAGAATTGGAGGAATAAAATTATTTCGGGTGTCGAATATTATGACCCCTTTTTCAATAAAATGTTTTAATATTGGATGGTTACTGATTGCGTAAGAGGCCGAGGCACCGGTCCAGCGTGAGCTATTATACAGAAGTGTAATACGGAAGTGTAATATCTTACAAGGCTTGTTATGCCTTTTCTGGCGCCCTATAGGTACCGTATGGTTGCGGGATACGGGTAGTACCTATATTTACGGTATGGCTGCGGGATACCGGTGTTGTTTCGTGACTGATCATCAGGAACAGCATAGTGCATAATTGGTTCCAATCTAAATAGATATCTAAAATTCTTTATTGTTTTGATAATCATAGCATAAATGATTTATCAACTGATTCTGTTTTGGATTAAAAGTACTAATTTCGTTTTGGATTAAAAGTGAATTGTGGCTTTGATTCAGTTTCTGATTTTGTGGATACTTAGGTTGTTGTTAAATATCAAAGGTGGTATTAGTATAGATGATTGATGTTGACTTCAGTATGGGATGTTGTGAGCATCAAAGTTCGTAGTAATATCTAATTTGATATGACAGCAAAATAAGTATTAATTTGAAGAGTTCGGTTTGAGTAAAGTTTACGATTCAATCCATAATCATTGTTTCATGTTAGAATTGTTTACGATATTTTCGTAAACACTGTTTTACGAGTTTTATTCTCGTCAAGATTCAAAGTAGTGCTGAAGCATTTCGCTTGAAAATATCAGAAAGAGTTTTATGATTCAGCAATTATGATTTCTAAATGATCTGCACTGATGCAGATGTTAGTTTTTTTTTTATCAAAATGACCCGATATTTACTATAATGATCTTGCTGAGCATTTCTTCCGCTCATACTTGCCTGTTTTTAAATTTAACCTCCAGTGAGGATTAGCTTGCGCTGTTTAGCTGCATAATTTGAGGAAGCAAAGAAGAAGCTCTTGGAAGGTGGTTGATCCAGGGTTTGCGGGCTAGTGTAAGTTTTATTGTGTTATATTATATTATATTATATTATAGTTTTGTATTTTATTTGGGCCTAGTATACTTCATTTCGAAGTTATACTAGTGAGTTTAGTTTTGAGTTGGAATTTATTGAAAAGAGTTTTAAAAGAAAGTGAAAAATTTATTTATGGAATTTGGAATTCTTGTTTCTAGAACTGTAACCTTAAAAGATCTTGGATTAGTTTGGGGTCATTTATGCTAAATATCTTCCGCTGGCATTTGTTTATTGATTAAACAGGTTGATTTAGATTGAAGTTTTATAGTGACGACCAAATCCCCTGACCCCGGATTTGGGGGCGTTACAGTTGTTACAGTTTTTAGGTGCTTTTCATTGCAAATCACATCGACAACTCAGTCCAACAATTCGTTCATCAAAATCATCCCTGTAACAAATTCTCCGGTCAAAAACGACATGAACTCCGGCCAAAATCCTATCTTTTGATTCTGTACATAAAAATCTATGTTCTATAGTGCAAATCAAAGCTTAACAACTGTATAATCAAACCCCTAACATATCAGGAATCAAATATTCACCAAAATCACGAAGCTATGTTTTGAAAATTGAACATAAACCCTAGTAATCGAATATTACTTTCCACGAATCGTTCGTTCAATTAAGCACCATGAATCGATTGCAAATAACATCAGGAAGCTATATCAATCATCAAAACATCATAATAACCCTAGAATCGAAAAGCCCTAATTCGAACATAAACCCTAGAAGTCAAAAATCAAAAACTACGAATTAAAGCATGAAATTGATGCAAGAAACAAAAAGAACAAATAAAAACCTTCGATTTGGATACTCGAACTGCTTGATTTGGTACATAAATCAAATCAAAATCAACGATTGAATCCTCGACCCGAATTTGTTCTACCCAACCCGGTTGTAGAGAATTTTCTGATTTTTGCAGATTGTTAATGATTAAATAAATATAATTAAATAATTATTAGGCTATTTATAGTAGTGAAATTAATATTCCTAATTAAAATGAAGGCCCTAATTCTTAAAATTAATAAGCCCCTAATTTTATAATTTTTGAGTATTAAAGTTTAATTTATAAATATTTTATATATACAATATATATACCAAAATTTCCCGAAAATTGTGAATAATACAAAAATACAAAGAAATGGTATAAATGAAAGTCCTATAATTTTATAAAAATGAAAATGTGATTTTTGTGAGGTTTTTAACACCCAATGGGGCCCGGAAAAGTCATTTTTCGCGAAACGGGAAAATTTATAAAATACCTAGATGTTCAGAATTACGCGATGGTAAAAGCCGTTTGATGAAAAATAAGGCCCATTATTTTATTTGAAATATCTACTTTAAAATCATGATTCGGGTCGTATAACTTTTGAAATGAAAGCTATAAATGAAAAATAAAATATCTTAAAAATACCTGGGCGACACATAATGCATGTAACACCTAGAAATTAGGGTTTGACAGTTAATTACACATAAATGACACATTAACACACATAATTTATTATAAATATGATATAATACAGACGTAAATTTTCCAGATGTTACATGTTTTATTTAAGAATACAAATGCTATAGTAGAGCATGATATATAAGTCATAAGACCGAGAGTCGGTCAGTTTTTATAAAGTATAAACTCGGGAATCATCCCGGAGATGTTTTGGACCGTTAAAAGTCCGTACTTATTTTATTCCAAGGGACTCGATGTCCACTTGCGAAACATTAAATACCTCGAACTTTTACTAAAACGATTTCCAAATATCGTATTCCCTCAACTATACTTTATTGTTCGAATAATGAGTATTATCTAACTATTTATTTATGATAGGAGAAGTAATCTCCAATGATTATTATTTCAAACCCAAATTATTATTAAAGGTTACTTAAATTACTAAACATAAATTAATTGAGGAATATTGTTTCAAATATTCTTTTAAAGTATAATTATTGGAGGTTTAATTATTTAATGATTAATATTTAATTATTAATTATTTATGAAATGATTTATTATGATTTAAAAATCATAAAACCTGATTTAAAATAATTTCTGATTTTCGGAAAATCATTCGAATAATTTTAGATCGTCAGAGAATATTATCTCGACCTATTTTAAATATATATATATACGCTAATAAGACAAGCTATTTCTATCAACAAGCAAAACGCTTGGGGGAACTTCGATATGGTTCGAGTTCTCGAGATATGATAGAATTCTTTTAAAGGACAAGGGAGGGGTAGACTCTGGTACTATGTGTACTAGGGAGACTACCAAAGGTACCGCAAGCGAAGGTACTCTGTGTACTCAGGAACTTGTGAAGTATGTGTATACCCAAAATGGGACACGTAGCCCGAATGCGGCAAGGGTGATAACCGGGATACGAAGGTGTCGTCCTTCTACTAGTAGAAAAGGTTACTATTTCCCGTATTACGACTGATCATCGTATGCAGCGGCTCCAATGAATGTCCTATATTCTTCCAATTGGAATTGAGATGCAATGTCGTAACCCAAGCCTAGGTGCTGGTTTTACCATTAAGGTATTTGCAGACTAATAAGTCAATTAAAGAATTGTTTTGAAAAGAGGTGTGTATCACCAAGAAAATACTTTGAATAAATACATATCCTTGTAAAGAGTAATATAATTTCCTTTAACAGTCTTTTCATACTGTTGATTATTATGGTTGAGCATTATTGCTCACTCTTGCTTTCTTTTAAATGTCACAACACAACAGATTACCAGTATACCGGCATGGGACTTAGTCACTTGAAATTATGGGGAGAATCTCTTACAGCTTTGTCTCAGGTGGACCCGAGTATCCAGATAGGTATAAGATGTTAGTAGTAATTATTGTAACTTCATGTAGAGGTTACGAATAATTGTTTAAGATCCTGTAAAGTACATTTGAGTGTAATAAAAGAAGATTACATTTTGTATATCATTTCTAAGGCTATAACTTGTGTGTGTGTGTGTGTGCGCGTGAGATTGGGGTCTGTTGGATTATTGAATCAATACAGGTTACACATGAGTGAAGGATGGCGTGACGACCCAGATTCCTGACCCCGGATTTGGAGGCGTTACAAAACTTCTATTGTTGAATCTTCCGAGGCTACTACAATTTGACGATGATAAGATTATCGATATCCTTAGAACATGAATAAGTGTCTAGAATCAGATGGCCAGTCAACAGAAGAGTTTAAATAGAAGACAAGTATTAAGACCTTGGAAATACCTTCTCTTTATATAACTTCTTTTGACATCTCTCAAAAAGAGGTATCCGTTAAAAGATATATTCCCTAACATTCATTTTCAAACATGTTTGTATTTTTAAATGTCCAAAGGCTTTCATGAAGCCTATTTTCAGGTTTTAATAGCTCTGTCAAGTTGTGATATTGGAGTTTCCACATTTCTCATATGGTGGATAGTTTTATTGGTGATATGACACCACTTGGCCATTTTGTGCCAGAATTTTGTATTCTAAATTTCATTTCCTTCAGAAATATCAACTTTGAAATCTTTTCAGTTTTATTCATTTGATTTTGAATTCCTTTAATATTCTTTTATTCTGACTGAGATGAACAACCCTAACTATAGGGGACACAAGGTATATCTGTCTGTATGATAGGATTTGGATGGGACTCCATCACTTGTGTGTGTTGTGACTACAAGAAGGTTAGCAACCTTTAATAGTGTCTTAATTTGGGCACGCAACACCAAGTTTGTTTGATCATATTGATCTGTCAATTATTCTTTCATTTCAACAATACTTTCTCTAAAATGTAGATTTTGATAACCATAATGGTGGGACACCCGCTATGATATGAAATTATTTTCTTTTTGAAATTCATGATTTTATAATCTCAAATATTCGAAGGTATGCCAATCAAGTTGAGCTGAGTTATCTTGGTCAAGTCAAATTAAGGCTAGGTGATGGGATTACCAATAGCAACATTGGATTTCAATGCGATTAAAATATCAGTGGCGTATAACGAAGTCAATCTGTTTCTTTATTTCTCTCTCTATTTATCTCTATCTATTTCTTTTTCTTTTTCTTTATCTTTTTCTCTATTCTTTTTTCTCTCTATCGGTAAAAGTGATTCTATTGAGAAATTGGTCAAATGATATGTGGAAGGAATAATGGTGTGGAGTGAAGCTCTCATGATAATTGTGTGGTATAAGGAACTTTAGTCTTATTTGAAATTTTGAGAAAAGTTACGAATGCAAGATTGGAAAGTTGGTCAGTAGATCCCTAGTGCTCTCTTCTGCTGATTCCGAGGACGGAATCCTTATAAGGGGGTAGATTATGGTATCCCGGATATTTCAGAGATTATTAATATTATTATTTGAATATGTTTATGTGCTTTTCAGATTTAGAAGAATAAAATGGTGGATATTTTATTCCTATTTCGTGGGTTCGTGTCTTTAATTGGATTAATGTGCTAATTGATAGTTGGTATCAATATTTGTCAGTATTGTTAAAGTATTTAAATACTTTTACTATATCAAAATTTTATCTGAAAGCTGATCGTTTAATCGATATCGGTATGAGTGTGTTATCCAATTTTTGGGATCGAGTGGATATTTTACTCGCCTCAATTTTTTATCTGTGTGAGGAATATTATTTGGTATTTTAACCATGTTCACCTGGGCATAGAGTGAGGTTTAAAAATATTAAAAATAATATTCTACGGTTATTTTGGTACGTGTTAAATGAATTATTATTTCTTTAATGTTATATAAGATGTGTTTGGTCATGATTTAAAATGCGGTGAATTTGTATGTGGTCCTGTATGGACCAGCATATTTTTCGGATACTCATTATGTGTTTAAAATGCATTTGTGTGAAATTACCCAAAATCTGGACGCGTATTAAAGTGCGTTTTATCGAGGTATTCGTTTTGTCTCGTTTTATGTGCATTTGTATATATTATATATGTTTTCAGGGTTTTCTATTAATTTAGAAATTATTTCAGTTTCTTAATAATCAACGAACTGAGACCCGACCGGGACAACAAAGCCCACAAAATCCGTTTTTTTTATTTTTATAAAATAAATGATCCTTCGGATATTCTATGTTTTCGCATTTTTCGAATATTCATAATTTTTTGGGAATTTTGATATAATTTTTTAGTTATTTAAAAATAATATTTTAAAAATTATTCCTCGTAAATTATCATTTCTGGGCTAGTTGTTTTAAATTACGAGATCTAGACATCGATTTGTGATTTATCGGGTATAAAATTCTTTAAGTATAAATATCAAAATCCTGATTTTTCTATTTTGATAAAAATCATAATATTTAGGATAATTATCAGAAATGTAGATAATTTTGAGGGTGAGAAATTCGTTCTTGATCTTCATCCAGTGATTCTGAGAGCTGTATTTGTTGGTTTTTAAAGCTCTAATAACCGATTTGAAGCTCTCACTGAGCCCTATCCGTTGGTACCAGAATCACGGATTAAGGTTGATTCTTTCTCAAAAATGATGTTCATCATTTTGACCCGATTTGGGTTTGTGATTTCAGTTTATTTTTTATTGTTTCTAAAGATAGGATTAGCTTTAACATGTTCCACACAATCGATTTATGCATAAATCTGTAGAGTTTTAGTTCGGGAAATGTTAGACGAGTTCATTAGTTTTGGGTCGTTGAAATTTTGATTTTTCTGGATTTCTTGATGATTGTTTGTTTATGTGATTCATTGTGTTAGATTGTAGAGACTCTAAGCTTCGTTTTCATATATAAATTGTAGGAGTTTGGTTACGTTTTGATAAAAATCGATTTTGACCATGTTTTTACAATTCAAATTCTTATCTTGTTCTTGATGTTATGATGATATGGTCATGGGTAGTTAATTATATGTGAATCAGGCTTGAATTTGGTATGCTCACCACGATTTTTGGTTAAAAAATCGGAAATTTTGAGTTGGCCGGATAATTTATTGAGTTCGTCGGATTTTTATTCATTTTCGGCCGGAGAAATTGATTGAACATTGTGTTGTTGCTGTTAATGGTTTGGATGAGTTCCTGGTACTGTGTTGATTCGCGTGGGGTTAAAAACGATGTAAAAACCTGTTGTTTTGGGTCGTCATCGGGCTACCGGAACAGGGGCTAAGTTTGCCGGATTCTGGGCTCCTTCCCCAGTTTTCAGTGAGCTGTTCTTCAGCTCCGATTGTCTTCCCCATGTGCTGACGTTCGATCGTGCAACAAAGACCCTGACCTTAAGTTTCTGTTAGTGCAGAATATTATTTTCAAAATAAATCAAAATTCAGTTTTAAATTCTGAAAATTCATTTAGTTAATTATTTTAATAATTAACTGAATTACTTTTAATTCCTAAAATTCATTTCTTTTATTATTTTTTAAAATAAAAATTTGATTTAATTATTTATAATTTGTTTTGATTAATTATTTATTCATTTAATTGATCGATTAATTCATTTAATCGATTAATTTAATTTATAAATAGTTAAATGAAATAAAATTATTTATAATTAATCCAAATAATTCCTAATAATTATATTGATCTTTTAAATATATATTTAAGTATTAAAAATTCAATTAATATTATTATTAATTGGTTTATTCTTATTTTATTCATAATAAATAGACCGTTCATCCGTTTAATACGAAACGAACGCGTCTAGACTCAGAAAAATATTCCTCTTTCATTAAAAATACTTTTTGAGACACAAATCCTTTTTTTCCAAAAGGTCACTTGTTTTGCAAGTCAGTTCTGAGTCGCTTATTTATCAAAAAAACGTATTTTGACTTGATTTCAGTTTTAAACGTACCCAGTCGAATATTTTGAAGAACCGAGTCATATGTGATATGAATTATGTGATATGTGGATTATGTGTGTACATGCTATGTGAATTACGTGCGTACATGGCTCAAGAGTCTTGTGTTTGACTATTTTATTTATGTGTGGGCTATCGTATGGGTAGACGATAAGATTTTGACGCGCAGTTCGTCGAGTAATCATCGTTTAGACGATTAAAGTATTATCTTTCAATTATAGATGCGGATCATTCGAGTTGATAAAGACCAAACATTGGAAGGAATGAAATATAATGGTATTGGATATTTGGCTTCTAACAATCACAGGAGTAGCATATTAGTGAATTGTTAGAATAAAAGATGGTGATGTCTTGAGATGCTATACTGAGATAATTGCGTTGTTGCGAGTGTGACTAACTGCTAAAAACCAAAGGCAAGTTCTCTATACTATTCTAATTCCAAAATAGTTTAATATATGTTACATATCAAACTGTTTATAATTATGCAAATATTGTTTTTCTATTCTCAGTTCAGAATAGATAAATGTTTTACATATCGCTGAGTTAAATGTTTAGATACTCAAAAGTTTGGATTATGATATAAAGATTTTTGGAAGACATTGCATGCATATAATCATTAAATTATTGAAATCATGTTATTCTAGCAATTGTCTTGCTAGAACATAATTCAATTTGCAGATAGATAATGAATAACTATTTTGTCCAAATATACTCTATACAATGGATTTTGTTGATATATTAAGCGAATAACTAATCATTCTAGTTATCTCGCCATCAGTTGATGCGGTTACTACGGACCATGTGAAATGGGGAGCCAATTATTTTGGGATATCGATTGATTCAATTCCTCGGTGAAAAATATTTTTGAGATTGGATGAATGCGTAAGTGACCGGGGCGGACGATCCAGCGGAGAGCCATATATTACATGAAATATTTATAATACAAACTATGCCACATGCAGATATATTGCCTTTTTATTTGAGTACTCGTGTTTTGGGACATGTTTCTACGAATCATGGTCCAGTGCTATCACACGGGATGATCAGCATGTGATAGTATGTCTATCGAAGAAAGATTCCAATCTAAAACTTATCGCTTACTCTTTAAGCTTATGATAGCTTTTATTCTCATGCAGATATAATTGCTGATAATCATAAATAAATGATTTATCAACTATTTCCGGTTTTGGATAATGGTGAGAAGCAATTTTGATTGATATCATGATTGGGGTTTGAGTTAAATTAATATAAAGTTATGATTCAATCCATAACCACTCTTTCATGTTATTGTTGTTTAAAATATTTCCGTAAACACTATTTTATGAGTTTTATTTTCGTCGAGATTCAAAATATTGTTAAAGCATTTTCGTTTGAAAGTATCAAAAGGGTTTTAATACAATTAGGGAATCAATTCTGGGATTCCTTAACAAATTTTATGATTCAACAATTATGATTTTAAATGTTCTACTCTATTGCAGATGTCGGTTTTTATATCAAAAGACCTTATATATGTTATAATAAACTTGTTGAACATTTCTTTCTCTCATACTTTCCTATTTTTAAATTTAACCTCCAATGAGGATTAGCTTGCGCTGTTTAGCCGCGTAATTCGAGGAAGCAAAGAAGAAGCTTTTGGAAGGTGGTTGGTCCAGGGTTTGCGGACTTGTGTAAGTTCTATAGTATAAAGTTGTTTATATTATATTATAGTATAGTTGTGTATTGTATCATTGTTAGGACGAAAACATGCGCTAATATTCACGCAAGTATACGCGTTCGAAAGTAATATAGAATTCTTTCTAGTTCATTCCCACAGAGACTGGTTTAGGTTAATTTCAATTAATGTACTTATGCAACGATGGTATGGTTATTATTCAATACTAAGATGAATAACAAGTTGAGATTGTTTATAACTAAGATATTAACTAACATAAAATTAACTAAGTGAATTGAGGTTGAATTACTTATATGAGCAAACATGGGATTCTAACTTCATCACTACTTCATTCAAGTCATTTTTCTTATCCTTAGCATGCAATGGTGATGACACTAATCAGACAACACGAAACTAGTAACTGTCAACTTTCATTGTATGATTACCCTACTACCAGACATCCACAACAGAGATAGAAGATGAATAGACACCAAATATGTTGAGACCCTATATGTCCATAGAATTTGACAACATAAAGGTTTAATGAACAAGTTATCTATCGTGATTACATAGGGCAAGTAAGATGGTTAAAATTACATATGAATCATGCATATCAAATACATAAACCTATGCTAGCATGACAAGTTCTAAACCTCTAAATTCACTTTCGCTTCAATAGAGATTAACACGCTATCTTACAAGTTCACGACGCTCATAAGACGAATAAGCACAACCAATACTAGGATATCATACAATCATCACACACTAAGGTATCGAAACATATTAACTATTGAAATCCATAAGTAAATCCGCTAGAACCCCACGATAATGATTAGTTCATAACCGAACTCATCATCACTGCGAGTTTCGATGAAAGCATGGTATAATAAACTAGGTCTTTATAAACTGAATAATAAATTAAAGTACGTAACAAGAGTAATAGGTTCAAAAAACAAGAAAACTAGCATCCAAGATTACAAATTAAACAAAAAATCAAAAGAATAAACTAGATCCTCTTCGCCTTCATTGTATTTGTGCTCCTAGGTCTTCTCGTTGTCTTCTCCTTAGTCCCCGTTATGAAAAACGTCTTTACAAAGTCTTTATATAGCAGCCCAATCAACCTGGAAGTCCAGAAAATCACTCTTCTACTTGCAACAGGATTCTTCAGTTTCGGCGTGGTGCGGCCGCGTGCTGTCCCAGTGGGGGCGCGTTGTCTCTCTATTGTTCTGGCGCGGGCACAGTGCAGGCGTGCTGACCTACTGGAAAAAATTCTGAACTTTGTTTCCTTTGCTGATTTTTGATGGCGATCAATGAGCGAATATTCGAGACACCTTCCTAATACTAATTTAGCACCAAAACAATGCTAAAACTCCTTATTACTTTAGCTATGCCTGAAATGCAAAAACACATCAAAAACACAAACAACTCGAGTATAAAACACCAATTCAAGCCTTTATAGGACGTTCTAAGTGGACATAAATGCCACTTAACACACCCCCAAACTTGAACTGATGCTTTTCCTCAATCATAAACAGTCTCAAAGAACAAGAAACAAAAAAGCATGAATGCAAGCTACATGAATGCAACGATCCCCTCAGAATAACTAAACCAGCCTATGAGCAACATCTCAACAACTGCAGTTATTTGCACAAAGATCAATCAAATCTCACAATTCAACTCACAAGCCAGAAACGTGCATGTGTGCAAATTCTTAACAGATATATAATCACAACTAGATCAATAATCATGACATACTACTCATCAAGGCAATCATTAGGTTATAAATAGAATAAAAGCTAAACTTAAAATAACTGACAACACTTCAATTATATTGGAGTTATACACGGATTTATGCTTTTATTGATAACACATAAACAAACAAAAACATGCTTATTTGACCGTGCAATGAGTGAGGTCCAAAAAAGACTTATGCAATAAGACCCATGTAGCGATCGTTAGGTTAGTGGATCCCAAATTATAAAACCCTTAGGTCACTAGGCACAAAGTCCCCTAAGAATTTAATAACTCGAGTATTAAAGAGCCCACTCGTGATCAATTATACATCAACACATATGTTTTTTTTCTTTTCTTTTCTTTTTCTTTTTTTTTCTTTTTTTCACAATATTTCTGAATGAGTGCGTTTCGCTCCATCTCGTTCAACCCTAGACTACTCATATAAATATGAGCCGGCTATTAGCCATTAACCTAACCATAATAACAAGCAATGAAATCTAATGTTTTTCTCCAATTTTTAAATATCCATGCTATGTTTTTATTAAGAGAATATCCTAAATTCTAAATATAAATATGTGATTAAACCTTGACAAACAAATAAACCATGATTATGATCTAGCATGCAAGCAACCTATAAGACTTAGTGAAATTTTTCTTGCTTCTAGCATGCAAATCAACTCGATAGAACTTAACATTACTATATACGTCATCACTACACTCAGATCAATATCACAAATTAATCGGTAAAGTAAACTTAAGGGTTCATGTTATAATGCAAATGCATGAAACTATATGCAATATACTAACATGCAAAATAAAAATAAATTACATGACAAATATATGAACTAAACTATCATGAATATGCAAACTATATGGACTCACACAAACATATATTCCTTAACTACCACCCCCAAACTTAAAATCTTCACTGTCCTCAGTGAAGGTAATAAAGGAATTAGGCATACCTACTCGGAACAAGGATCATCACCCTTAACGGGTGGAGTATCAGGAGTGTCAGGAGGTGGGTTTATAGAGTCCTCACCAAAAACTGGCCACTGAATGTCAATTCATGTGGCTCTGAATGTTGTCCCCAATGCATGAGTGAGATCATGTGCAAACCTACTATGAATGTCATGCATCACATCCATCCGCCTCATCAAGCGCCTATACAGCGTTGAACCCAAACTAGCACTGTCATCTGCTTCCTCCTGCTGCTGCTGCGACTGTAAAGGACCGGCCTCGCCCAACTGATGCCTTCATACGGCTCTACTAGCCTGAGTCATACCACTAGCATATGCCTGATCAGCTGGTGTGTCCACCTGGTAAGTGATCATATGAGTAACCGAGCCCCTTTGGATCAGGCTTCCCACCGTACCACTCCTACATAGTCAAAAGTGTAGAACTATCAATAGGGGCACTAAGAAACTGAAGCTGCTCATGTGCGGGCCAATAAACTCCAACCGCCACACACAGCTTCTTTACAATGGATGCATAGGGAATAGAGCCCGTAGTGTTGCCTCGTAGAAACCTTATAATACCCCGATAAATCACCGACCCGAGATCCACATAATCTCCCTGTAGAATCCCCCACAATAACCGTACACGATCCACAGTAACATCATGCACGTGAGAAGATGGCATGATGTTTGCACAAATAAAAGAATTTCATGCACGTGCAAACCTGTTCATGCACGAGGCAGGGAAAGTGGCATACTCGTTCGTGCCCATCTTGAACTTTCAGTGAGTCTATGGCACACATAACGTAGCAACAATCAAATCCAAGTTAAAATCATCCCCCGTCTTAGCATTCCAATCCTCCTGCTCTGGCCTTCTCTCAGGCTGGTTGATCACCCTCCGAATAGCCTCAACACTGTAATCCACCGTCAATCCCCTCACCACAGTAAAACCATTCTTATCCGCCTTCGCATTCGCGTAAAACTCGCGAACAACACTCATGGGCACAACAGCGGGTGCTTTGCAAAAAGCCACCCAACCCATCTCCAGAATCATCTCAAGCAACTTACCATCCTTTCCCGATGGCATAAAACCCCTCTTCTTCGCAATTGGCTTCGATAGCAACCTCATATACTTCGCTTCAGCCTCCGGATTAAAAAACCTAGGCCTCCCACCGCCAACACTCGAAGAATCGGTGGTGCTACTACTAACTTGAGTTCTTTGTCTCTTGGGTGCCAACGAATTCGAATAAGTTGAGAAAAGAGAAGTGTATAAGAGAGATTTAGGTTTGACAATTGAGAAGAGATGGAGAAAATTATGTATAAGTGTGTGTGTGTTTATATAGGGAATTAGGAATTAGTTTTGGAAAAGAAGTGGGATTTGATAAAGGGAATAATGGGAGTAATGGGGGTCATGGAATTAATTTGGAGAGGGAAATATGGAAGTGGAGGGAGTAAAATTTGATTGAGGCAATGTATTTATTTTGATTTTTCATTTTTTCTATTTTTTTCAGGTACAGGTAGCCAACGCGGCCTCCCCGCCTGGCAGCGCGCACGCGCCGTGCTTCTGGAAAACCAGTGCGGCCGCCCCGCATACCAGCACGGGAACACGCAGCTACTGGACTTTCAGTGCGGATGCCCCGCTTCTCAGCGTGGGCGCGCCGTGCTACTGTAGTTGGCACTGAATTTTTCCATTTTTTTGGAGTTCTCTTCTTGGTTTCTTCTTCTCTAACTACTAATGTATAACAAATTTGGGTTGCCTCCCAAGAAGCACTTAGTTTACGTCATTAGCTTGACGTAAAATTCCTGAGATCAAGTGGACAATAAAATGGCACTAACCACCTCACGGTTTGTCGTATTCCCGTAGTAATGCTTCAAACATTGTCCATTCACCTTGAATTCTTGGCCTGGATCATTCTCAAAAATCTCCACCACTCCATTTGGAAACACAATTTTGACAACTGACGACCCTGACCACCTCGATTTCATTTTACCAGGAAAGGACGGAGACGGGAGTTAAACAAAAGAACTTGATGTGCTGGCACAAATGATTTGAGCACTAGACCCCAATCGTGCCACCTCTTGACTTTATTTTTATATATTTTGTTGTTCTCATACGCTTGAAGTCGAAACTCACCGAGTTCATTCAATTGAAGCATCCTTTTTTTACGAGATGCATCCATATCAAGGTTCAATTTCTTCAAAGCCCAATACGCTTTATGCTCTAACTCCACAGGAAAATGACATCCTTTACCATAAACCAACTGAAATGGTGACATGCCTAGCGGAGTCTTGAATGCTGTTCGATACACCCAAACAGCTTCATCCAGCTTCAAAGACCAATCCTTCCTTAATGGACACACAACTTTCTCTATAATACGCTTGATCTCTCTGTTAGACACCTCAGCTTGACCATTAGTCTGAGGATGGTAGGCTGTAGCAATGCGATGATTCACATTATATCGTTGCATCATAGCAGTGAACTTTCCATTGCAGAAATGTGATCCCTCGCCACTGATTATGACTCTTGGAGTCCCAAATCTTGTGAAGATCTGCTTGTGAAGAAAATTAAGCACTACCTTCACATTATTTGTCAAAAAAGCCTTGACTTCCAACTATTTCAAGACATAATCAACTGCCAACAAGATATACTGGTTATTGCAAGATGAGAAAAATGGCCCCATAAAGTCAATTCCCCAAACATCGAAGACCTCAACCTCGAGAAGCACATTAAGAGGCATCTCATCTCTCTTGGACATATTACCAATACGCTGACATCGATCACACTTCAAGACAAACTTATGTGCATCCATAAACAATGTAGGCTAGAAGAATCCTGCTAGAAGGATACAAGCTGCTGTCTTTTCTCCACCATAGTGGCCTCTGTAATAGTCGAATGACAATATCGCAAGATCCCCCCTGTTTCGCTGTACGGAATACATCTCCTGATGATTTGGTCGTTGTATTATAGTGGTAAGTATTCCTGCCTGTCACGCGGGTGACCCAGGTTTGATCCCCGACAGTGGAGCCAAAAACTTGTTAGGACGAAAACACGCGCTAATATTTACGTAAGTATATGTGTTCGCAAGTAATATAGAATTCTTTCTAGTTCGTTCCCACATGTACCACTTCACCTCATGAAGAAATTTATTCTTTTGAGCAGAAGACAAGTCTGGAGGCATAATGTTACTCACAAGATAGTTCACAATGTCTGCGAACCACGGTTCTTCTTCTTGCACCCCAAACAGCTGCTCATCGGGAAAGACTCTTTTATTAATGTCTTATCTTGTGAGGTTGCGCTTGGATCTTCTAAATGAGAGAGATGATCAGCAACTTAATTCTCAGTACCTTTTTTGTCCTTGACCTCTAATTCAAATTCTTGAAGTAAAAGAACCCATCGAATCAGTCTAGGCTTCGAGTCCTTCTTCGAGATGAGGTAGAGAATCACAGTGTGATCAGTGAATACTATCAACTTCGTACCAAGCAAATAAGATCGAAACTTCTCAAAACCTTAGACAATAGCCAATAGCTCTTTCTCAGTAGTAGTATAGTTCAGTTAAGAACCATTGAGGGTCTTGCTAGCATAGTAGACCATATGAAATATATTGTTCTTCCTTTGCCCAAGAACTGCTCCAAATGCATAGTCACTTGAATCACACATCATTTTAAAAGGTTCACCCCAATTAGGTGCAGTTGTGATCGGTATCGTGATCAAGCTCTTCTTTAAGCTCTCAAAAGCAGCTAGGCACTCATCATCAAACTTGAAAGGGACATCTTTCTCTAGAAGATTGCACAACGCTTTAAAGATTTTAGAGAAGTCCTTGATGAAACGCCGATAGAAACCCGCATGACAAAGAAAGCTGCGGACTCCCTTAACTGAAATTGGTTGAGGAAGATTTTCAATGACCCTCACCTTGGTTTTTTCCACCTCAAGACCCTTACTAGAGACCTTGTGCCCAAGAATGATGCCCTATTACACCATAAAGTGACATTTCTCCCAGTTGAGAACCAGATTGGTCTCAACACACCTTTTAAGAATGGTGCCAAGATTTTGCAAGTACTCGTCAAAAGAATCACCGAACACAGAGAAATCATCCATAAACACCTCCACATTCTGACCAATCATGTCAGGGAAGATAGCCATCATGCATCTCTGAAATGTGGCAGGTGCTCCACACAACCCAAAAGAAACTCTTCTAAAGGCAAAAGTACCAAACGGACATATGAAGGTAGTCTTTTCTTGATCTTCTGGAGCAATGCAAATCTGATTATAGCCCGAATAGCCATCCAGAAGACAATAATATCCATGCCCAGCCAACCTGTCAAACATCTGATCAATAAACGGAAGAGGGAAGTGATCCTTCCTTGTGGCCTTATTCATATTCATATAATCCATGCAAACTCTCCACCCCATGACTGTTCGAGTATGTATGAGCTCATCCTTTTCATTGGCAACAACGGTGATGCCTCCTTTCTTCAGCACACACTGTACTGGGCTCACCCAAGAACTATCAGAAATAGGATAGATGATCCCTGCATCTAGCCACTTGAGAATTTCCTTCTTCACAACCTCTTTCATGATTGGATTTACCCTTCTCTGTTGCTCAACAGTTGGCTTGCATCCTTCCTCTAGTAGAATTTTATGTATGCAATAAGAAGGGTTGATTCCCTTGATATCTGTTATAGTCCATTCAATTACCGATTTGAATTCTCTCAGAATTCTCAATAGCTTTTCCTCATCACTACCTGAAAGGTCAGATGCAACAATAACAGGCAAAGTAGATGCATCACCTAAAAAAGCATACCTTAAGTGTTCAGGCAAAGATTTAAACTCGAGTGTAGAAGCTTCTTCAATAGATGGCTTGAGGCACTTGGGAGAATTTTTCATCTCCTCCAATCCAAGAGATTCAAAAGGCATATCCAGCCTTCGCTTCCAAGGAGAAGCATTCAAATACTGCAGTTGCTCATCACCTTCGTCATCTTCACTATCTGAACTCCTCAACAAGGCCTTCTCTAAGGCATCAGACCTTAGCATTTGATCAAGTTCTGAAGTAACCACATATTTAACCAATTCCACTTTTAAGCACTCCTCGTTATTATCAAGTGGCATTTATGTCCACTTAGAATGCTCTATAAAGGATTGAATTGGTGTTTTATACCCAAGTATTTGTGTATTTGATTTATTTTTGTAGTGTTTTGCATTTCAGGCATAAATAAGGGATCAAGGAGATTTAGCATTGCTTTGGTGCTAAATTGGTGTTAGGAAGGTGCTAGGGAAGATTGCTTGTTGAATGCCATCATTAGCCAGCAAAAGAAGAAGAAATAATCAGTTTTTCCGGAATGTCAGCGTGCCCGTGCTGTGATAGCGCCCGCCCGCGCTGTGATAGCACGCGCCCGCGCCAGAGAAGCAGAAAGTCAGCGCGCCCGCGCTGTCCGGGTCAAAATATGAAGAATCCTGTTTTGAATAGAAGATTGATATCTGGACTTCTATGCTGATTGAGGCTGCTATATAAAGACAACTTAAAGACATTTTTCATAACGGAGACTAAGGAGAAGACAGCGAAAAGACCTAGGAGCACAAATACAATGAAGGCGAAGAGGATCTAGTTTATTCTTGTGATTCTTTGTTTAAGTTATAATCTTGGATGGTAGTTTTCTATTTGTTGAACCTATACTCTTATTTAACGTACTTTGTTTATTATTCGGTTTTATAAAGACTTAGTTTATTATATCATGCTTTCATCGGAACCCATAGTGATGATGAGTTTAGTTATGGGCTAATCGTTATCGTGGGTATCTAGCGGATTTACTTATGAATTTTAATAGTTAATTTATTTTGATACCTTAGTGTGTGGTGATTGTATGATATCCTAGTATTGGTTGTGCTTATTCGTCTTATGAGCGTCGCGAACTTATACGATAGCGTGTTAATCTCTATTGAAGCAAAAGTGAATATAGGGGTTTAGAACTTGTCATGCTAGCATAGGTTCATGTATTTGTTATGCATGATTCGTAGGTAATTTTAACCATCTTACTTGCCCTATATAATCATGATAGATAACTTGTTCGCTAAGCCTTTATGTTGTCAAATTCTATAAACATATAGGGTCTCAACATATTTGGTGTCTATTCAGCTTTTATCTCTTTTGTGGATGTATGGTAGTAGGGTATTGGGACAACGGAAGTTGACGTTTACTAGTTTCATGTTGTCTGATTAGTTGTCATCACCATTGCATGTTAAGGTTAACAACAAAAGGATGTTGAATGAAGTAGTAATGAAGTTAGAATCCCATGTTTGTGTCATATAAGTAAATCACCCTCAATTCTCTTAATTAATTGCATTTTAGTTAATATCTTAGTTATAAACAATCTCAACGTGTTATCATCTTAGCATTGAATAATAACCATATCATTGTTGCATAATTACACATTCTTAAATTAACCTAAACCAGTCTCTATGGGACCGAACTAGAAATAATTTTATATTACTTGCGATCGCGTATACTTACATGAATATTAGCGCATGTTTTCATCCTAACAAGTTTTTGGCGCCGCTACCGGGGACTCGGTGTTAATTTTTAGTTTATGTGCTTGTCATCAGTGGTCATTAAAGTTCACTGAATCGGATATTTTACTTACTTGTTTGCTTGTTGCTTTTTCAAGTACTTTAGAGAGCGTGTATGCTAACGCGTTCTCGATCTCGCAAGAGAACACTGGATAAAGCAGAGGAATTAGTTGAAGAAGTTTTTGTTGAGGAGAAAGTTAAAGAAGAAGCTCTAGTCATAATGGGAGAACCAACAGCAAATCTGAAGGCTTTGATGGAGTATTCTAAGCCGAAGATCAATGATATTCAGTCTAGTATTATCAGGCCATCCATCACATCTAACACCTTTGAAATCAAGTCGAGCACGATTCAGATGATATATAATTCAGTTCAGTTTGGGGGTTCTCCTATAGAAGATCCCAACATGCACATCAGAGATTTCATCAACATCTGCGGCACTTTCAAATTCAATGGAGTTACTGAAGATGCTATAAAGCTGAGGCTTTTCCCATTCTCTCTGAGGGATAAGACTAAGTGTTGGTTGCATTCTCTACCACCAGGATCTATTACTACGTGGGAAGATCTGGCTCTGAAGTTTCTCACTAAATTCTTCCCTATGGCGAAGACTGTTGCAATCAGAAATGCTCTGACTCAATTTGCGTAGTAATCTGGAGAATCTTTGTGTGAAGCTTGGGATCGCTACAAGGAGATGTTTTGGAAGTGTGCTCATTATGGGATGCCTGACTGGATGATCATTAACTACTTTTATAATGGGTTGGGTGCAACTTCTAGACCCATGCTTGATCCAGCATCAGGAGGAGCCTTATGGGCTAAAAGCTACGATGAAGTTTATGAATTAATTGAGCTGATGGCTGCTAATCTATACCAGAACCCAACTCATAGAATGCCTCAAGACAAAGTAGCAGGAATTCTGGAAGTGGATACAGCTATTGTTATAGATGCCCAACTTCAGGCTTTGACGATGAAGGTTGATTCATTGGCTAATTTTGGATTTAATTAGAGCATTAGTGTCTGTGAGCTTTGTGCTTAACTTGCTCTTAAGGAAATCATAATGATTGCCTTAACTTGCTCTTTAACTTCCCTCTTGCCTGAAACTTCAGTGCCACTAGGGAGTGTACCAGGTTGTCGATTCAGCAAGGCACTGGCAATTTTCCCAATTTGATTCTCCAAGGTCTTAATAGAAACCGCTTGGCTCTTGCACATAAGCCTCAACTCCTCCAATTCAGATTTTTCATTAGTTTGTGGTAGCTGCTGAAGTTGGAGTTATTGTCTTGGTGTATATTACGGTTGTTGAAAACCAGGAGGGTTGTATTGCTTTGCTGCATACTGCTGATAAGGCCGTTGCACCGTATTCTGAGTGTTGCTCCAGCTGAAGTTAGGATGATTGCGATTGTTGGGATGATAGGTGGCTGGAACTGGTTGTTGTGACCTCTGAAAGTTGCTCATGAACTGAGCTGATTCACTAGATATAGCACACTGCTCATTCTCATGCACACCAACACAAAGCTCACATACACTAGTAATCTGATTAACTCCAAAATTAGCCAAGGAATCCACCTTCATCATCAAAGCCTGAAGCTGGGCAGCTATAGCAGTAGTTGTATCCACTTCCTAAATTCCTGCTACTTTGCCTTGAGGCATTCTTTGAGTTGGGTTCTGGTATTCATTAGCAGCCATCAGCTCAATTAATTCATAAGCTTCATTATAGCTTTTAGCCCATAAGGCTCCTCCTGATGCTGCATCAAGCATGGGTCTAGAAGTTGCACTCAACCCATTATAAAAGTAGTTAATGATCATCCAGTCAGGAATCCCATGATGAGGACACTTCCAAAGCATCTCCTTGTAGCGATCTCAAGCTTCACACAAAGATTCTCCAGATTGTTGCGCAAACTGAGTCAGAGCATTTCTGATTGCAGCAGTCTTCGCCATAGGGAAGAATTTAGTGAGAAACTTCAGAGCCATATCTTCCCACGTAGTAATATATCCTAGTGGTAGAGAATGCAACCAACATTTAGTCTTATCCCTCAGAGAGAATGGGAAAAGCCTCGGCTTTATAGCATCTTCAGTAACTCCATTGAATTTGAAAGTGTCGTAGATCTTGATGAAATCTCTGATGTGCATGTTGGGATCTTCTATAGGAGAACCCCCAGTCTGAACTGAATTATGTATCATCTGAATCATGCTCGACTTGATTTCAAAGGTGTTAGTCGTGATGGATGGCCTGATAATGCTAGACTGAATATCATTGATCTTCGGCTTAGAATAGTCCATCAAAGCCTTCGGATTCGCTGTTGGTTCTCCCATTATAACTAGAGCTTCTTCTTCAACTTTCTCCTCAACAAAAACTTCTTCAACTACTTCTTCCTCTTTATCCAGTATTCTCTTGCAAGATCGAGAACGCGTTAGCATACACGCTCTCTAGAGTACCTGAAATACAACAAGTACCCAAGTAAGTAAAATATCCGAGTCAGTGAACTTTAACGACCACTGATGACAAGCACATAAACTAAAAATTAACACCGATTCCCCGGCATCGGGGCCAAAAACTTGTTAGGAAGAAAATACGCGCTAATATTCACGCAAGTATACGCGTTCGCAAGTAATATAGAATTCTTTCTAGTTCGTTCCCACAGAGACATGTTTAGGTTAATTTCAATTAATGTACTTATACAACGATGGTATGGTTATTATTCAATGCTAAGACGAATAACAAGTTGAGATTGGTTATATCTAAGATATTAACTAACATAAAATCAAGTAAAAGCATTGAGGTTGAATTACTTATATGAGACAAACATGGGATTATATCTTCATTACTACTTCATTCAAGTCATTGTTCTTATCCTTAGCATGCAATGATGATGACACTAATCAGACAACACGAAACTAGTAAATGGCAACTATCATTGTACGATTACCCTACTACCAGACATCCACAAAAGAGATAGAAGCTGAATAAACACCAAATATATTGAGACCCTATATGTCTATAGAATTTGACAATATAAAGGTTTAATGAATAAGTTATCTATCGTGATTACATAGGGCAAGTAAGATGGTTAAAATTACCTACGAATCATGCATATCAAATACATGAACCTATGCTAGGAAGGCAAGTTCTAAATCTCTAAATTCAATTTCGCTTCAATAGAGATTAACATGTTATCTTACAAGTTCGCGACGCTCATATGACGAATAAGCACAACCAATACTAGTATATCATACAATCACCATACACTAAGGTATCGAAACATATTAACTATTGAAATCCATAAGTAAATCCGCTAGAACACCACGATAATGATTAGTTCATAATTGAACTTATCATCACCACGGGTTCCGATGAAAGCATGGTATAATAAACTAGGTCTTTATAAACTGAATAATAAATCAAAGTACGTAAACAAGAGTAATAGAGATTACAACTTAAACAAACAAGAAAACTAGCATCCAAGATTACAACTTAAACAAAGAATCACAAGAATAAACTATATCTTCTTCGCCTTCGTTGTATTTGAGCTCCTAGGTCTTATCGCTGTCTTCTCCTTAGTCTCCGTTATAAAAAACATCTTTAGGGAGTCTTTATATAGCAGCCCAATCAGCCTGGAGGTCCAGAAAATCACTCTTCTACTTCCAACAGGATTCTTCATTTTCGGCCTAGCGCAGCCGCGCGCTGTCCCAGTACGGGCGCGATGTCCCTCTGTTGTTCTGGCGCGGCCGCGCTGACCTACTGGAACAAATTCTGAACTTTGTTTCCTTTGCTGATTTTTGATGGCGATCAACGAACGAACATCCGAGACACCTTTCTTACACTAATTTAGCACCAAAATAATGCTAAACCTCATTATTCCTTCAGCTATGCCTGAAATGTAAAAACACCATAAAACACCAATTCAAGCCTTTATAGGACGTTCTAAGTGGACATAAATGCCACTTAACAATACTTGGGTCTAGTATACTTCGTTTCGAAGTTATACTAACGGGTTAGTCAAGTGATTTGGAATTTTTGAAAAGAGTTTTGAAAGAATGTGGAAAATTTATTTGTGGAAATTTGGATATCTTGTTTCTAGAACTATAACCTAAAAAGATCTTGGATTAGTTTGGGGTCACAAATTCTATATTTTAGTTATTGGCATTTATTTATTGATTAAATATGTTATTTTGGATCGAATTTTTATGGTGACGACCAAATCCTCTGACCCCGGATTTGGGGGGTTATAAAAAGGAACTCCCGTAAATGATAAGTGGATTTTATATCTACTTGGAATGCTTCATTACAAGCTTAAGTTGGTTATTTAGACTCGAGTTGATGGTATTTTTGATGTGTTTTTGTGTTATTACATTTCAGGCATCAGTTAAAGGAAGAAAGAAGCTTTTCAAAGAATTATGCTGAAAAAAGATCATAATTGGAATCCTAGACCATTCTCAAGTTGTATAGAATCTCGTTATCTTCATGTGGGAAGTTGAATCGCCTAATTCTGACGAGCAGAACTCAAGATACGGCCAAAAAAAGAAATGTCAGAAATTTTCCAGAAGGCCAGCGCGCCTGCGCCGCTGAAATCACTATTCCAGCGCGGCCGCGGCCGAAAATGGCACGCCCGCACCCTGTTTCTGCACCAGAATCCTGATTTTAGTCAAAATTGAAGATTTTTAGAGTCCTGATCATCCTGGAGCCTATATATATATCAATAAAAAGATGTTTTTAACAAGGAGACCTAGGAGAGCAATAAGAAGACCTAGAGAGCACGAGACGGCTACAGAGAAGAAGACTTTTGTTTTCTTTAATATAGTTGATACTTGGATGCTTATTTTCGATTTGTCTTTGAACCCTAGTACTCTTATATTGTTTATTATCATGCTTTCATGGGAACCCATGATGATGATGAGTTCGATAATGGGCTAATCGTTATCGTGGGGTCCTAGCGGATTTATTTATGGATTTCTTTAGTTAAATTGTTTCGATACCTTAGTGGGTGGTGATTGTATGATAATCTAGTATTGGTTATGCTTATTCGTCTTATATGCGTAGCTAATATATAAGATAGCATGTTAATCTCTATTGAAGCGATAGTGAATATAGAGGTTTAGAACTTGCCATGCTAGCATAGGTTCATGTGTCATTGTTATGCATCATTCGTAGGTAATTTTAACCATCTTACTTGCCCTATGTAATCACGATAGATAACTTACGCTTTAAACCATTATATTTTTAATTCTTATAGAAATATAAGGACTAAGCATAATTGATTTCTATTCAACTTCTATTTTTTTTATGGATGCTTGGTAGTAGGGTATTCGTATAATGAAAGTTGGTGTTTACTAGTTCCGTGTTATCTGATTAGTGTCATCACCATTACATGCTAAGGTTAAGAACAAAAAGGCTATTGAATGAAGTATTTAATGAAGTTAGGATCCCATGTTTGTCATATATATTAATTCAACCATTCTTATTCTCTTAGTTATAATTGTTAGTTTAATTCTTAGTTATAAACAATCTCAACTTGTTATTTGTCTTAGCATTGGATAATAACCATATCATTGTTGCATAAGTGCATATTCTTAAATTAACTAAAGAGTCTCTGTGGGAACGAATTTGATCTAAATCTTATACTACTTGCGAACGCGTATACTTGCGTGTATTATTAGCGCGTGTTAACGTCCTAACAAGTTTTTGGCGCCGCTGCCGGGGACTCAGTGTTATTAATTGTTTAGTTTATGTACTTGTCATCCGTGATCATTAAAGTTCAGTGACTCAGATATTTTACTTACACTGGTACTTGTTTTGTTTCAGGTACTCTAGAGAGCGTGTATGCGAACGCGTTCTCAATCTCGTGTCTTTGTTGAGGAAAAAGTTGAAGAAGACGTTTTTGTTGCAATAGGAGAACCAGCAGCGAATCCAAAGGCCTTGATGGATTATTCTCAACCGAAGATCACTGACATTCAGTCTAGTATTGTCAGACCAGCCATCTCGGCTAATACTTTTGAAATCAAATCTGGCACGATTCAATGGGTGCAGAATTCAATCCAGTTTGGGGGTTCTCCAACGGAAGATCCCAATATACATATTAGGGATTTCATTGAGATCTGCGACACCTTCATGTTCAATGGTGTTTCTGAAGATGCTGTGAAGCTGAGACTATTCCCATTCTCTCTGAGGGACAGGGCTAAGAGCTGATTACACTCTCTACCAGCTGGTTCGATTACTACTTGGGAAGATCTTGCTCAAAAGTTTCTCACTAAATTCTTCCCTATGGAAAAGACAGCTGCAATCAGGAATGCTCTTCCTCAATTTGCGCAGCAATCAGGAGAATCTTTATATGAAGCTTGGGAGCGCTACAAGGAGATGCTTAGGAAGTGTCCTCATCATGGAATGCCTGATTAGATGATCATCAATTATTTTTATAATGGTTTGGGAGCACAGTCCAGACCCATGCTCGATGCAGTATCAGGTGGAGTCTTATGGGCTAAGAGCTACGATGAAGTTTATGATCTAATTGAACTGATGGCTGCTAATGAATATCAGTATCCAACCCAGAGATTTCCACATAGCAAGGTAACAGGAATTCTTGAAGTGGATACAGCTATGTGATGGAATTTACGGATGAGCGGAAGCGTGAAATAACATTTATTCCGTAAAAACCATATACCGCACATATAGAAAAAACATATAAAAAGGAAAAACTGAGGAATCGAAACCATACCTCGTGAATCGAAGCTTTATAAAATTGGAGTGCTAGCAGTTGCTCCTCAGTGTGTGAAGCACTCTACCGGTATCCTCCAAGAACGATCCTCTTTGATGAACCTTTTTATAAAACTGAGCTTTTATAAAATGGAGTTTTTGGGGGAGAGAGAGAGAGGAAGAAGATGGAGGCTAGGGTTTTCACAAAACCAAAATAGTGTGTTAAATGAATGAGCAATCCATCTCATTCTATTTATAGGGCTCTCCTAGGGTTTTATAATATATCTTTATATGTATTAACCCCTACATTTTATCTTCATAAAATGCTTTAATAATAATTAAAACTATTTTAATCATTATTTCTTTTTCTTAACTATTTAAAAAATAATTCTCTCTCTCATTATTTCATCAAAGAAAATATTCTTTTATGGTGTGACCCTGTAGGTTCAATATTATGTCGGTAGTAGAAATAAATAATAATAAACTTTTATTAATTATTTACATGAATACTAAAATTCACTAAATATAATTAACTGATTAATTACATTTATTCTACATCGTGAGTGATGCTTCTCAACATATCGCGACTATCCAGATATTATGAATTCACTGCTTAGAATATCAAGAACTTGTTAGTGACTAGTTACCGTACAATGAATTCCTTCTACCCTTATAATATCCCGAATAAATACAAGGCATGGATCTCATGTCAAGCCTATCAAATTTAATCATATGATTTCTTATTCATAATGTAAAGTTCATATTAATGCAAATTAGAAACTCCTTTCTAATTTCATACACTCTGGCCAGAGATTCCAGAACTCGCATACTAAGAATAACATAGGATATTCTCTTCCTATACTGGAAGGGGTAGATCCTCTATTGACGTTAACTATCTCTATACACAAATCCCTATGCCTAGAATCCCTATGCCTAGAATATACCTAATGGATCAAAGAAAATATTCTTTTATGGTGTGACCCTGTAGGTTCAATATTATGTCGGTAGTAGAAATAAATAATAATAAACTTTTATTAATTATTTACATGAATACTAAAATTCACTAAATATAATTAACTGATTAATTACATTTATTCTACATCGTGAGTGATGCTTCTCAACATATCGCGACTGTCCAGATATTATGAATTCACTGCTTAGAATATCAAGAACCTGTTAGTGACTAGTTACCGTACAATGAATTCCTTCTACCCTTATAATATCCCGAATAAATACAAGGCATGGATCTCATGTCAAGCCTATCAAATTTAATCATATGATTTCTTATTCATAATGTAAAGTTCATATTAATGCAAATTAGAAACTCCTTTCTAATTTCATACACTCTGGCCAGAGATTCCAGAACTCGCATACTAAGAATAACATAGGATATTCTCTTCCTATACTGGAAGGGGTAGATCCTCTATTGACGTTAACTATCTCTATACACAAATCCCTATGCCTAGAATCCCTATGCCTAGAATATACCTAATGGATCAAAGAAAATATTCTTTTATGGTGTGACCCTGTAGGTTCAATATTATGTCGGTAGTAGAAATAAATAATAATAAACTTTTATTAATTATTTACATGAATACTAAAATTCACTAAATATAATTAACTGATTAATTACATTTATTCTACATCGTGAGTGATGCTTCTCAACATATCACGACTATCCAGATATTATGAATTCACTGCTTAGAATATCAAGAACCTGTTAGTGACTAGTTACCGTACAATGAATTCCTTCTACCCTTATAATATCCCGAATAAATACAAGGCATGGATCTCATGTCAAGCCTATCAAATTTAATCATATGATTTCTTATTCATAATGTAAAGTTCATATTAATGCAAATTAGAAACTCCTTTCTAATTTCATACACTCTGGCCAGAGATTCCAGAACTCGCATACTAAGAATAACATAGGATATTCTCTTCCTATACTGGAAGGGGTAGATCCTCTATTGACGTTAACTATCTCTATACACAAATCCCTCAAATTTAATCATATGATTTCTTATTCATAATGTAAAGTTCATATTAATGCAAATTAGAAACTCCTTTCTAATTTCATACACTCTGGCCAGAGATTCCAGAACTCGCATACTAAGAATAACATAGGATATTCTCTTCCTATACTGGAAGGGGTAGATCCTCTATTGACGTTAACTATCTCTATACACAAATCCCTATGCCTAGAATCCCTATGCCTAGAATAGACCTAATGGATGTCCTTGAGACTAAGGACTAAACCAAAGCACAGTTTATTATATATAAGATACCTTTAACGATCTCAAGTCTAAGGACACTTGTACAACTATCACTCAGTGAATTACTATTGACATGTGAGTAATCTCCATTAGTTGTTCAACTTATCGAGTCATGTTCAGTAAACTTATTCCCTAATATGCACCTACATACTAGCTATAGTGTCACCACACAAATGCCTATGAGAACAGACATCCTCCTGAAGGGAGCAAGCATAGTATGTACCAATCTTTGCGGATTATTAATTACCAGTTAGTAATCCTATGACCAGGAACTATTTAAGTTTAGAGTTATCATCTTTTAGGTCTCACTATTATGATCTCATCATAATCCATAAAAAGCTTTACTCTAAACTATGGTATATCTTATTTAAACACTTAAATAGATAGAGCCCGTAATAAAAACAAAACAAGTCTTTTATTATTATCAATGAAATCAAAACAGATTACATAAAAGTTATTCCTAAATCCTCATACGTGATTGGACTTAGGACATATCTCTTTCAATCTCCCACTTGTACTAAAGCCAATCACTCTGGTATCTAATACCCATCTTGTCTTTATGACAATCAAAGTGACTTTCAGAAAGTGGCTTTGTGAGTGGGTCTGCTATGTTGTTATGTGTGTCAACTCTCTTTCAATACAATACAAGAAATATTACCGCGCTCCCACTAACCCTTTTGTAGACACATGGTTCATCTATGTTTTTTGATAAAACCAAACTCTTTGATTGTCTCATCAAAACGGATGTTCCATCTATGAGAAGCTTACTTTAAACCACATATGGTTCGTAGCAGCTTACACACTAGGTTTTCATTTCCCTTGGAAAGAAAACCATCTGGCCATTTGCCAGATCTCATAGTCGTAGTAAGCAGCAATCACAAGTAAAATCCGAACTGATTTTAACAGGGCTACTGGTAAAAGGTTTCATCAAAGTCAATCCATTGCCTTTGTTTGAATCCTTTTGCCACAAGCCTGGCTTTAAAGGTCTCCACCTGGCCATCTGCTCTAATCTTTCTTTTGTATACCGTATACATAGATTCGATTTCGGATTTCATGGCACTTTGCCATTTCTCTGAGTCAACACTACTCATAGCCTTATTATAGGTCATAGGGTCATCATCATCAATGATTGAAAACTCATTGTCATTCTCAATGACAAGGCCATAATACCTCTCAGGTTGGTGAGACACTCTCCCTGACCTACGAATGGGTTGTTCCACAGAAGGTTGTTCAGTCTGAAAGGTGTTTCCACTTTGATTCGTAGTAGTTTGTGCTTCTTGAACTTCATCAAGTTCAATTTTGCTCCCACTGTTTCCTTCAAGGATAAACTGCTTTTCCAAGAAGGTAGCATGTCTGGAGACAAACACCCTATGATCGGTGTAAAAGTAATACCCTAAAGTCTTTTTAGGATATCCCACAAAACTATATTTTACGGATCGAGATTCCAGCTTATCTGGGTCAACTTTCTTGACATAAGCTGGACATCCCCAAATCTTAACATGTTTAAGACTAGGTTTCCTTTCTTTCCATATCTCATATGGAGTTTTAGGGACAGATTTGGAAGGCACCTTATTCAGTAAATATGCTGAGGTTTCCAATACATAACCCCACAGGAATACTGGAAGATTCGCATAGCTCATCATGGACCGAACCATGTCTAACAAAGTTCGATTTCTCCTTTCAAATACCAATCTGGAGGAGTCCACTGGGAGACTATACCCTTTTCTTTGAGATAATCCGGAAACTCTCCATTCAAGTATTCACCACCTCGATCTGATCGAAGAGTTATAATACCATTTTTGGTTTGTTTCTCCACTTCATACTTATACTCTTTGAACTTTTCAAAGGCATCAGACTTGTGTTTCATCAAACACATATCCGAATCTTGATCTATCATCTATGAAAGTAATGAAGTATGAAAATCCACCCATGGCTTGCGTAGACATTGGTCCTCATACATCTGTGTGTACCAATCCTAGAAAATCTGCAACCCTCTCTCCATGTCCACTAAATGGAGATTTGGTCATTTTACCCAATAGATAAGACTCGCATGTAGGATATGATTCAAAATCAAAAGGGGTCAAGTAACCCTTCCTTATGCAATGTCCACAGTCTATTTTCACTAATATGACCAAGTCTGCAGTGCCAATAGAAAATGAGATTTTCATCATCCCTTTTCTTTTATTAGTTTGTTCAATCTGAAGTAAATTATGTCACATACATACAGACCATTATTTAAAATACCACGTCAATAAAAAATATTATCTCTAAGGATAGAACATTCATTATTCTCAATAATAAAATGAAAAACCATCCAAATCCAACATAGGAATAGAAACAATATTCCTTACAATCGAGGAAACAAAATAACAATTATTTCAAACAATAGTCTTGCCCGTAGGCATATGTAAATGAAATGATCCTACATCTTCAGCAGCAACTCTTGCTCCATTTCCCATCAGTAGAATCACTTCCTCTTCCTCAAGAGTCCTACTTCTCCTTAGTCCCTGCAATGAATTGCAGATGTAAGAACCACAGGCGGTATCTAATACCCAAGTAGAAATTTGACTTAATGACATATTCATTTCTATCATGAACATATCTGAATCAGAAGCGGTAGTCTCACTCCCCTTCTTCTTCTTCAACTCTGCAAGGTAAACCTTGCAGTTCCTCTTCCAGTGCCCCACCTTGTTACAGTGAAAGCAAACAACTTTGCTCTTGGGGTCTTCAGCTTTTGGTGGAACCGGCTTTTCTTCACCTACTTTCTTCTTCTTGGAAGGGTTCCTCTTCCTTTTCTTAGGATTGGAACCTTCACCAATTAGAAGAACAGAACTCTTCTTAGGGGGGAAATTCGATTCCGCAGTTTTCAACATGTTGTGGAGTTCAGCCAGGCTGATTTCCAGCTTATTCATGTGAAAGTTCACAACAAACTATGAAAACGAACCCGGAAGTGATTGCAAGACCAAGTCTTGGCTCAGCTCCCCATCCATGGAAAAACCAAGTTGTCCAAGATGTTCAATCAAATTTATCATCTTAAGTACATGGTCATTCACGGATGATCCCTCAGACATCCTACAACCGAACAGCTCCTTCGATATCTCATATCGAGCTGTCCTCCCTGCCACATCATACAACTCTTGTAGATGCATAAGGATAGTGTGAGCATCCATATGCTCATGTTGCTTCTGTAGCTCAATGTTCATGGAAGCTAGCATGATGCATTGAGCAACATTTGCATCATCTATCCACTTAAGATACACAACATGTTCATCATTATGTGCATTATTAGCAGGTTCAGTAGGCTTAGGTGAGTCAAGCACATATTCTAGCTTCTCTACCCTGAGAACAATTCTCAAGTTTCGAAGCCAGTCAGCAAAATTAGGACCAGTCAACTTGTGAGCATCTAGTATACTCCGGAGTGATAGTGCAGAAGACATAACGAATATAGTAAATCTATAAATGATAAACACATAGAACACTTAGCAAATATTTAATTTCATTTCAAAACATTATATGAATCGGGTCTTTATTCATAAGTGGCTCCCACTAGTTTATCTAATTTATACACCCCCTAAGTGAAAATTAGGCATTCATAATGCTAGTGGGAATAGGGATCCTACATTCCATTACACAACCTCGGCTGTAGCACGAAACGTCATGTGATGTTCAATAGGCAGACAACTCTTGTCAATTACATCTTATGTTATTCCCTAATATAATTTTAGCCTCTTCAATGATTGAGTCACGGCTGTAGCACGACAAACTCAATATTCTAAGTCAAGTCTAACCCAACAATTTGTACAATTGAATCAGTCTCCAACGGCCCACGGCTGTAGCACGTAACGACCTTTAGATTCTAATTCAATGTACACATCTCTATGTAATAGACAAGTATTTCTTATTTCGAAATCGAAGCCCTCGGCTGTAGCACAAAACGACAATGATTTAAAATAAGAACCACTTTCTATCATGTTGGAAGGCTATGACCGACACAAGCCCGTTGTGTCATTGGCCAATTACTACTTGATATTATTTAATTTTAGAGGGATTATATTATGTTACAATCATAATCATATTATAAAGAGATTCTTCCTTTTAAATTAAATATTTCAAATCAATAATCGATAATCAGATGATTCCCAGATCGGGTGGAGCATTGTCAAGAGGCGTCACTTAATAACCCTTTCTTACAGATAGAAATCTGTTGTTGACAGAATCATCCTTTCTCTCAAAATTGAAAATTCATATTTAATTACGTGTTTCATAAACACAAGAATCTCATGATTGTATTCATAATATTATTGTCAAGGCAAGAAACGATTCCTATTCTAGATTTTCTAGAGCACGCCTTATATTGATTTAAGTTCACCTAAATCTATCATCGCATGTTAAACACAGGCATATATCTCATATATAAAAATAAATAACCAAGTAAGCATGCAAGTAATATCATGTCACACATTGATATAATGATGTATGGATTTATTATAGCATTTAAAAGCAATTAAAACAATTAAAACATGCTTTAAAACACTTTCGGGAATATAAAAAGTTCAAAAACTTTTATATAAAAAATATTTGACCACTCCATTAGATCCGTCTCGGAAAAACGAATCCAACGATATATTGCACGCCCAAAACGGAGTTACGAAACTCCAAAAAATCAAATTTTAAAAAAACAGATGGGCTGTAACGCATGTACGTAATGCGTTACAACACTGTTGAGCCATTTACGCGTGTAACGCATTCCGTAAATGCGCAACAGTGTGTAACGCATTCACGGAATGCGCAACAGACTCCTCCCCCGCGTGCAGCGCACGCGCCTGGCACAGCCGCAGCAGTTTTCTTTCCCTTTTTTTCTGTTTCTTTCTCTTCTGCGCTGTCAGCTTCTGCCGTTACAAACCAAAAAGTAACCCCCTTTTTCTTTTACTCCCTTATTAATAACTCTTTATTAATATTATTATTATTTTAATTTTATTATTAATAAATTAATTAACATTTAATTAATAAATTAATATAAATCAAAATAATATGATTTCTTAAATCAGGTAGTAGCAGAAAATTAGCACATCAGCCATGGGTCCTTGTGCAAATTTTAATCATAATTATTCACATGCATAATTATTCCATGAATTTTAATTAAAACAATTTTAAAAAATTCATAACAAATAATCTACACATCACAAAATTATGAAAAAAATACCTAGACAATCTACAACCCTTGTAGAACCCAGATCAGTAGTCAAAATCTCATGCAAAAATTATTTCGAATTAATTCATAATTAAATCTAAATAAACTTGAAAAAATCATAATAAATCCATACATGCATAAAAAATCTGAATTTTTTATATGAATCTCTATATACAGAATGTGGCTCTAATACCAATGATGGAATTTATGGATGAGCGGAAGCGTGAAATAACATTTATTCCGTAAAAACCATATACCGCACATATAGAAAAAACATATAAAAAGGAAAAACTGAGGAATCGAAATCATACCTTGTGAATCGAAGCTTTATAAAATTGGAGTGCTAGCAGTTGCTCCTCAGTGTGTGAAGCACTCTACCGGTATCCACCAAGAATGATCCTCTCTGATGAACCTTTTTATAAAACTGAGCTTTTATAAAATGGAGTTTTGGGGAGAGAGAGAGGGGAAGAAGATGGAGGCTAGGGTTTTCACAAAACCAAAATTGTGTGTTAAATGAATGAGCCATCCATCTCATTCTATTTATAGGGCTCTCCTAGGGTTTTATAATATATCTTTATATATATTAACCCCCACATTTTATCTTCATAAAATGCTTTAATAATAATTAAAACTATTTTAATCATTATTTCTTTTTCTTAACTATTTAGAAAATAATTCTCTCTCTCATTATTTCATCAAAGAAAATATTCTTTTATGGTGTGACCCTGTAGGTTCAATATTATGCCGGTAGTAGAAATAAATAATAATAAACTTTTATTAATTATTTACATGAATACTAAAATTCACTAAATATAATTAACTGATTAATTATATTTATTCTACATCGTGAGTGATGCTTCTCAACATATCGCGACTATCCGGATATTATGAATTCACTGCTTAGAATATCAAGAACTTGTCAGTGACTAGTTACCGTACAATGAATTCCTTCTACCCTTATAATATCCCGAATAAATACAAGGCATGGATCTCGTGTCAAGCCAATCAAATTTAATCATATTTCTTATTCATAATGCAAAGTTCATATTAATGCAAATTAGAAACTCCTTTCTAATTTCATACACTCTGGCCAGAGATTCCAGAACTCGCATACTAAGAATAACATAGGATATTCTCTTCCTATACTGGAAGGGGTAGATCCTCTATTGACGTTCACTATCTCTATACACAAATCCCTATGCCTAGAATAGACCTAATGGATGTCCTTGAGACTAAGGACTAAACCAAAGCACAGTTCATTATATATAAGATACCTTTAACGATCTCAAGTCTAAGGACACTTGTACAAATATCACTCAGTGAATAACTATTGACACGTGAGTAATCTCCATTAGTTGTTCAACTTATCGAGTCATGTTCAGTGAACTTATTCCCTAATAAGCACCTACATACTAGCTATAGTGTCACCACACAAATGCCTATGAGAACAGACATCCTCCTGAAGGGAGCAAGCATAGTATGTACTAATCTTTGCGGATTATTAATTACCAGTTAGTAATCCTATAACCAGGAACTATTTAAGTTTAGAGTTATCATCTTTTAGGTCTCACTATTATGATCTCATCATAATCCATAAAAAGCTTTACTCTAAACTATGGTATATCTTATTTAAACACTTAAATAGATAGAGCCCGTAATAAAAACAAAACAAGGCTTTTATTAATATCAATGAAATCAAAACAGATTACATAAAAGTTATTCCTAAATCCTCATACGTGATTGGACTTAGGACATATCTCTTTCACTATGGCTCTCATTGCTAAACTAAAGGCGTTGTCTATGAAGATCGATTTACCGGCTAACTATGGAGTTCATCAGAGGACGAGTGTTTGTGAGCTTTGTGCAGGTTCACATGCGACGGAGCAATGCGATATATCTAGTGAATCAGCTCAGTTTGTGAGCAACTTTCAGAGATCGCAGCAACCAGTTCCAGGCACTTATCATCCTGACAACTGGAATCATCCTAACTTCAGCCGGAGCAAAAATCAGAATGCAATGCAACAACTGTTCCAGCAGTTTAGAAACAAACAATTCAACCCTCCTGGTTTTCAGCAACAATTTACACCAAGACAACAACTCCAGCTTCAACAACAAACTCAAGATGCAGGTCAATCTTCGAATGAAAAATCTGAATTGGAGGAGTTGAGGCTTATGTGCAAAAACCAGGCTCTTATATGCCAAAGCCAGGCTGTTTCTATAAAGACTCTAGAGAACCAGATAGGACAAATTGCTAACGCCTTATTGAATCAACTACCAGGAACACTTTCTAGTGATACGGAAGTTCCAGGAAAGAGGGAAGTAGAACAGCAGGTTAAGGCAATTACATTGAGGTCTGGGAGGGTTGCAAGCCCTGAAAAATCTCAAGTTCCAGAATCTGAAGTTTTGGCTGAAGAAGATGTGCAGAAGGAAGCAGAAGTGGAATTAAGGAAGAAAACTGTGGAACACACTCCTCTTGAGGGTAATACAGGGGAGAAACAGGTCTATTCTTCACCACCTTTTCCTAAAAGGCTGCAGAAGCAGAAGTTGGATAAGCAATTTGCTAAATTTCTGGAGGTGCTCAAGAAACTTCATATCAACATACCTTTCACTGAAGCTCTTGAACAGATGCCTAGCTATGCAAGGTTTATGAAAGGTATTCTCTCTCGGAAAGTGAAGCTCGATGACTTAGAGACAGTTTCTCTTACGGAGGAATGCAGTGTTGTGATGTAACAGAAGTTACCTCCGAAGCTTAAAGATCCCGGAAGCTTCACTATTCCTTGCACTATTGGAAACTTTTCTTTCAACAAGTGTTTATGTGATTTGGGAGCTAGCATCAATTTGATGCCCTTGTCTATCTTTACGAAGCTTGGTCTACCTGATCCGAAACTGACATACATGTCATTGCAACTAGCTGATCATTCTATCGCTTAATTGCGAGGAATAGTGGAGGATGTCTTGGTTAAGGTGGATAAACTCATCTTCCCTGCTAACTTTGTAATTCTTGATTTCGAGGAAGATAAAAAGATTCCCATCATCTTGGGAAAACCATTCTTGGCTACAGGCCGGACTATGATCAACGTGCAAAAAGGAGAGTTTACGATGAAGGTTCACGATCAAAAGGTCACTTTTAAGGTGTTCAAGGCAATAAAGTTACCCACAACTAAAGAGGATTGTTTTAAAGTAGAGTGGGTCGACTATGTAGTGAATTCGGAGCTTGAGCAATTGCCAAAGTCAAATACCTTTGAGAGATCCTTAACAGGGGAGTTTAATAGTAAAGATGAAGAAGGGCAGAGTAACTACAGGTTTTGAATGCACCTTCGTGGAAGAGGAAGTTGGATATGCCATTCGATTCTCTTGGGTTAGCAGAGCTGAAAATTTCTCAGGAGCATCTCGAGCCGTCTATTGAAGATGCTCCCACCCTTGAGTTCAACCCACTGCCAGATCATTTGAGTTATGCATTCTTAGGTGCACCCCCTGATAAGGCGTTGGAATATATTTTTCATAATCTAAAGGGTGACCGGACGGATCCTCCCGTGCCTACAGAGGGTTTTTCTCGTGCGTAGCAGGCAGTTGATAGGACTGGTGTTGGTGATGAGCAATACAGGCAATTGACTAGGCGTATGGAGGCCATGCACGACATTCACAGTCATTTTGCTGCAGAGTTGACAAAGGCTTTAGGCAGTATATTTCGAGCCACTGGTGTCGAGGTTGATTGGCCACCTGATCTTTTACCCGAAGAGGGTGATCCTCCCACTAACTAGGTATGCCTTGTATCCTTATTATTACCTTCAATGAGGACATTGAAAATTTTAAGTTTGGGGGTGATAATATAATGATTAGTGTGTGTTGTGTCCATATAGTTCATATAGATTGCATGTTTAGTTGTAGTTCATTCATGTTTTTGCATGATTGTTCATTTAGGACATATTTATTTGCATATTTATTTGTGTTATTAAGTGAGTTCATTTAGTTGCATGTGCATGCATATAGCATGATCCCTTAGGTTGAGCTATTTCTGATTGATTGGTTGATGTTGATGTGAGTGTAGTGATGACGAATATAGGAATATTTAAGTCCTAATGAATTGATTTGCATGCAAAAAACAAAAAAAAATCACAAAGTCTTATAGGATTGCTTTAGAGCTAGATCATGATCATACTTATTTGTTGTTGAGATTTTATCACTTGGTTATATTTAGAATTTGTGGTATTCTCGTAATGACAAAAAGAACACCGAATTTTTAAACTGGAGAAAAACTTGGATTTCATTGCTAGTTGTTATAAGCAAAGCACTTTGGTATCATTAAATTATATAAAAAACATAAAAAAAAGAAAGAATTTAGTTGAATTTTCAAGTCTAATTATATGTATATTATTTAGTCTTAATCTTTAAAAATCTTAGAGCATCTCCAACCGATAAAAACACTTAGCTAAAAATGTGTTAAATATACCATAAATAAATATTATAGAAATTGTGTAAAAATTAATTCACTTCAATGGTACATTCGTGTTAGCTAAAATTTTAGTCAATCTCTCTATATTAGCTATATTTGTCGAACATGTATAGACATGTAGTTAAATTACACATAATCTACTTACCATATCGAAATTATGCATTCTATTTATAATAACTTAAAATGATAAAAATATACTATTTTTAAAATATAGTCAATCATTATAGCCAACTCCACCAGAGTAAATCAGTTAACAGGTTCGACAAATTTTACATAATCAGTATTTTATGTTATTTTAGCCAACCAATTTAGCCAACAACATTGAAAATGCTCTTATAAGCAATTATTTATAATTATTGCATGCACAAGAATGAGTAGAATGTTCTTTGATCCTTTGACAGTTCAACAAGTGTTATAAAAAACAAAGAAAAAGGGAAATAAAATATAGCAGAGAGGCATGGAATACTGGTGTTTAGTGTAAAATACAACACCGGCATTACCGGCTGAGCTGTAGTTTCAATTCATTATTTATAAATACTACTCAATGTTTATCCAAATCTCATGGGGTCAAGGACCCTCCGGACCCCTAGATCTAGGGTTGTTCACGAATCGAGTCAAGCCGAGTTTTGATATAAACGAGTCGAGCTCTATTTTTTTCTGACGAACCGAGTCGAGCCGAGCTTCCTTATCGAACAAAAAAACGTGTTTGAGCTCGAGCTCGTTAACTAACGAGCCGAACACGATCTAGTTCGCGAACAAATTCGAGCCGAGCCGAGTTCGAGTCGTTACCGATCAGCTTGTTAACAAATAGTAATTATCAACTTTGTTGGCCCAACCCAAATTCAAGCCCAGTCCATTATCCACAAATATTAACCCAAAAGTCACCTGGTTCCTTTTCCCATATCTCACCGCCTCTCACATTGCTTCTTCTTCTTCTTCCTAATCATATCTTTGGATTCAATTGAATACACACAAAAAACACAAATAATTAGACACATCTCCAACCTAAATAGCTTGAAAACACACACTTAAACACCAAATACACACAATTGTGTCAATCATGTGCGGTTAATATCAAGAACATGAAGTAGTATATGGAATTATGTTCATGTTTGTCAATTGATTTTAAGTAGTGCAATTTGTTTGCGATATGGGGGAATAGCTCACTACATATGGTCCTCGTCTCTCTCAATTATTGTGTATCTCCATCTTTCCGTATATGTGTATGATTTGGGGTTATGCATTATAAAAATATTCTGAAAATATTGTATTTATTTCGAGTTTTAAGGAGTCGAGGTCGAGCCGAGCTCGAGCCGAACATACAAAAAGCTCAGCTCGAGCTCGTTTTCTTTATGAACACATTTTTGTGTTCGAGTTCAAACTCGTTTCCTTAACGAACCGAGCCGAACCGAGCCCTTACCGACCCGAGCTCAAACTTGTTCGTGAACAGTTCGGTTCGTGAACAGCCCTACCTAGATCCCCCTCTGACCACGAGGGCACATAATGTACATTTACATACAAGATTTTTGTGAGGCAACGACAAGCCACACATGTTTCAAAACTAATTAATACTAACTTATCATATTATAATTTTAAAATATTTATATAAATATATAATAATAATAATAAATTTATAAAACAAATAATATGGTAACCTGTGGTCTTAGTTTAGTAGGATAATTATACTATATCTAGTAGTTTAATAATTTAGTAGTTTAGCGGATATATAACACTATTTTTTTAATAATAGGATAAGGTGAGGTTTTAGTTTAGTAGCATAAGTAGACTATGTGTGTAATAGTTTAAGTAGTTTAGCGAATATATAATATTATTATTTATTTTTAATAATCAAAATTAGGGGATAATTGTTGAAACAAATTATACACAATTTCAATTATTATAATAGAGCGTAGATTATAAGGTGTCACTGGATTTCTCCGATAACTTCGTCATACGCCATATCCCACTATTTACTGACAAGTAAAATTGCAGACCGGTGAGTGCGATGAGATAGCTCAAGTACTTAGGGGCTTATCTCTTGTCGTCCCAGGTTCTGGGTTCGATTCTCACTAACTCCCGAGATTTCTTAGAACATATATTCAATTGTAAAGCAAATAAGCCAAATTAGTAAAAAAAATTGCACACCGATCAATCATGCATGTAGACACGAATTTATATAAAGGTCTTAATCAGCTTAGTATAATGTCTATTCCGCCTCAAAATTAGAGATAAGATCGAAGTTCCGCCCCTAGGCCCTAGTTGATGTCATAACATGCCTACTAATTTTTAGTTAGCTTGAAACAAATAGTAAAGCATTTAAATAAGGGGACAGGTCTTTAGCAACCGTTTGCTGTTTAAAGTTTGTTGAAAAACAATTTATCAGCCGTTGGATGGGGGATTAACGGATGAGATGGCATCCAGACCGCTGAAATTTTCCGCGGTTGGTCTGGATGGACCGCGGAAAATTTCCGCGGTTGGGTGCTGTCCCCTTATCCCCAGCATCCCAACAGCACCTCATTTCACCACAAAAACACCAAAATTTTCAGGAAAAATTCTACTCTCTCCAAGTTTACATTTTAGGCGATTTTGGGGCATTTTCATCAAGAAATTCAAGTTGTTTTGTCAATTCAAGGTATATTTCTTGTCTTAAATTTCACATTTTCATGGCAGATAAATTATTTGCTCGTATATTTCGTCATAAACGTCAAAATGAAAAAAAAGAGGCTATTGATTGTAGTTTACATCTTGATAGTTTAAATAGTAGTGAAGAACCTAAAACCCCTGTATATGTTGAAGATGATGATTTTGTAGATAGAAATGAGGAATTTATTAATTTAGATGACGATTTGGTTGATGTTGAAGATGAAAGTGATGGAAATGAGGTTGTAAATGATAGTGATAATGTTAAGGGTGAGGATGAAGATGATAATGTAGAGGATGCAAATTTGTATGAAAATGTTGATGGGGGGGAGTTCCATATTTGAATCAAATTTTTCAAAGTGTGGATGAGGGCGGTCATTTTTCTAGGGCTTATGCTTTACGAAATGGATTTGCGATTAAAATTCAAGCTAGCCATCGTAATAAAGACAACGAGATATATGGTCGTTTATATGTTTGTAGGCTTTATGGAAAAAGTGTCATCGCCGAGAGTAGTCAAAATAAACGGCGTAGAGAGGTTCTTCCTAAAAGCGAGTGCAAGGTGAGGATGTATGTCAATTATCAAAAGAAAAAATGTCACTGGGAGGTAACTAGCCTTGAATTAGTACACAACCACGGTCTTATTTCCCCTAGTAAGATGAATTTGGTACAACGAGAAAGACATGTCAACACCACGACCCGTAGTTTGATAAAAACGCTTTATGGTTCGGGGGTTCGTAATTGTCAAGTGATGAATGTGATTGGTAACATTCATGGAGGTAATGACAAAGTTGGTTTCAATGTTCAACATGTTAGGAATGTGTTAAGAGACGAGAGGAAGAAAAGGTTTGAGATTAGTAACGCCCAAGCGGGGTTGGACTTGTTGCATAGGTTGAATGAAGAAAGTGGTTCTAAATATTTTATTAGGACCGAAGTCGATGAAGAGAATCGCTTGAAGTGTCTAGTATGGATTGATCCGAGATGTATAATGGCTTACCAAAATTTTGGCGATGTTATGGCTTTTATACCACTTATCGGACAAATAGGTATGCAATGCCATTTGTCCCATTTACCGGAGTCAATCATCATTATCAATCGGTAATTTTCGGGTTTGCATTGATGCGGGATGAACACGCGTCGACTTTTGAGTGGATTCTTCGTACTTGGCTTGAAGGTGTGGGGAATAATCCTCCATTGACTATAATCACGGATCAAGATCAAGCCATGGCAAGCGCTATTGCGGTTGTACTCCCGAATACTACCCATTTATTGTGTTCTTGGCACATTAGTCAAAAATTCCCGGAGAAATTAGCTCAATATTATTCGGCTTTTCCGGAATTCAAGATGAACTTCAACAATTGCATTTATAAATCTCTCACCGAATGTGTTTTTGAAGCTAGATGGGCGTCGTTTGTGGAAAAGTATCACTTGCAAGATCATAAATGGTTAAAGGGGTTATATGAGTTGAAGCACAAGTGGATTCCTGCATATACTAGAAACAAATTTTCGGCGTTTCAAAATAGTACATCGAGGAGTGAGGGGATGAATTCTTTCTTTGATAAGTACGTGAGTTCGGCAACGGGTTTGAAGGAATTCATTGAAAATGCCCAAAAAACATTGGCAAGGCAATTGATGAGGGAGAAGGAAGAAGATTAGGCCATATCCGTGATGGTTGTGTACTTGTTCTCTACCATATTGCATGCTTCGTGGATACTACGCAAGGAGTTGCTCAACACCGGTTATCCGGTGGTCTTTCTAATATACTAGGTATTTTTGGTTAGGACCAATATATTTCATAAAATTTAGTGGACTGTATTGATCGTGTAATTTTCATTCGAATCTATGTATTTTCATTGAATTTTATATGAATTTATATGAATTTTCTATGAATTAAAGTATGAAATTTGAGATTGAAAGTGTACCTAAAAATTTGAGATTGAAAAGTAAAATTTACAAGTCGAACTATACATTACAAATTATTATGAAATGTATTGAAAGGTTTTTTTCAATATTTGGACAAGCGTTGACTTTTGTTGACTTTTTTAAGGAATTTTCAATTTAACGTAAAAAATGAAAAAAAAAATTTGAAAATCACTCATTACCATATTTGAAGACTTTTGAGAGTGGTTTGGATTAGTGGAAGTTAGTTTAGGACTAACTTCCAAAAAATAAGCAATTTCAACAGAAGGTTTGCATGCATGCCTCTGTTTCTGCTCTGTTTTTCTGCTCTGTTTTCTGGAACAAAACCAAAGGGACGGACTGCGGAAATTTTCCGCGGTTGGGCTAAAGAGGGACCGCGGAAAATTTCCGCGGCTGGGCAGGAATTTTTTTGTAATGCAGACTGTATACAGAAATTCACCACCTATAATCCACAAAAATTGCCAACAAAATCGAGCATAATTTACAACCTATAATCCACCAAATTCACCAAAATTGGCAACAAAAATCCCACACACCTATAATCCTCCGAAATCAAGCATAATTCACCAAAATAATCCTCCGAAATCCAAAACAATCCAAAATCCACAAAATCCACCAAAATAAAATCAAATAAAACTGACAATATAAAATCAAATGATATCCAAGTACGTAAACCGACAATATAAAATCAAAAGAAATGCAACTACATAATCCGACAACCTAAAATGAAACGAAATCCAACTACATAATCCGACAACCTAAAATCAAATGAAATTCAACTACGAAGCTTCGTGACGCCTACGCATACGAATCCCGGGAATCCCCCTTGCCTTCCCTAGCTGAAGCTCCCTAGTTATCCTATACCTAAAGGTATCCACCTCCTCCTGCGACCAATTCGGTACCTCGGCTAAGTCATATCCTTGTGTGAAGTAGTCCATGTACTTCATCACATAAACACCACAATCATTAGAGTTTCGTTGCTTTGGCCTGGACGGTAGAACTTGGACCTCGGCTGAAGTAGGGTCAAGCCCCTCGACTGGGTGTACCATATGCAATAGCCTCGGCAACAACCATGACTGCAATGAAATTATGATCCGAGAATGAATATAATATACAATTGGTAAGGACTATATAGAAGACAGTAATAGTAGAGGAACATACCACCACTCGTATATCCTCACGATAATCCGGCTCGTCATTCATTGAATCTATGATAAGACCTTCAAATCTTCTAGTACCGAACATGAACAAAACCCAATGCACATCTCCGACACAACATGGGATGAATATGTAGTCCGCCTCGAGAACGGAAGGGCCAACAGTAGCACTGGAAAACCCGGTAAAGCTACGTAATGCTTTATTCCATGCCCTCTGCAATGTATCTCCACCGACCCTCGATGCTTTTCTGATTTTCTTCACATGTCCTTTCCCAAGAACCATGAAGTAGGGATCCATGAAATAATAGACGGGTTTCCTCTCCCATATACCTCCAGTGTGAATCTCCTCCTCCCGAGTCCTTAGCAATCCCTGCAAGTATATATGAATGCAACAAGTAAAATAAATGCAACAAGTAAAATTAATGCAACAAGTAAAATAAATGCAAAAACTAAAATATATTAGACAACAAACAATACCATATAAGTGTATATGATCCTGTCATCAACCCATGTTCCTGGAGCCAGACTCTGCATAGCTGATGCATGGACGTGATAGTCCTGAACACTAAGACCACCGGGATTCCTCGGCGCCATCCCAAAGCCCCATCCCCAATCTGAATATATAGCATTCTTCTTTGTCATGCTGAGACTCTTAGTGATACTCCACTTCTCCTCTTTCATCCTGCGGGATGCAAGCTTCGCGGGCCTACTAGATGAGGCAATAGCCTGGGGTGGCTGAGACACATGTGGGATGGCTGTGTCATGTCAACGACATCCTGGGCAGGAATGGCTTGAATGTCAAAGTCGTCAGCCAAAGGTGCAATGAAATCTGATTTTATGTTCTGAAATGTGGGAGGTCTGTAGGCGGGTCCTTTGATCTTCTTCATCAATCGAGAGAATGGTGTGAGGAAGGTAGCAGAAATCCTCCCAAACTCCTCCACAAACTCAGGAGGAACCCTAGCATCCAGCTGCTTCAACATATTAAGCCCGGCAACCATCTACAAACAAAAACAAGCAAACTTTTTTTCATTAATTCCACAAGGATATCATATCATCAAGATGAAATAAGTGTGAATGCAAATTTTGTAGTGTGTGGGGGTGTAATGTGAAATATGCATATTTGTAAAACACTTACAACTTCATAGCCCTCGAGGCTATCATACAACTCCCTCGTCTTGTACTGCTGCTGAGGCTGTGGATCGGGCTTCCCTATGCGCATAAAAGATATATCAGTATACCACGCCATGTAATCAGCCTCCAAAGCTATGTCTACCGAGTCATCAACAAGGCCATCCAAATATGAACAAAACCTGGCCTATTTGCCAATATCAATAAACCACCGCACCAGCCAATCCTCCCCAGCAAACGTGGCATCCTTAGCCCCCCTGTAACCAACCATGTTCACCGGTGCACGTGGAATCTGGGGACTAGAACCAAACTGTCTCGACACCCTGTCCGGATGCTGCCACTCGACCACGTCGTAGCATACAAGGGGAACTCGACCGCACCCAGCTAACTGTGCATGTATCATCTCGTTGTCCATAACATCCTCGAACCTAGCATACGGCCTCCAGACCACCTCATCACCAGCAACACCATCAAACTCACCCCTATAGAACGGTAAGCTGTGGTGAGGGCCTGACATCCTGCGCTTCTTCAAAACCCCGACATGAGTATCACTAGCATAGGCCCATCCCTCAGCAACTGGATAATCCTCCTGACCGGGAGATCGTAAAGGCACGCCAATACGAGGAAATCTCTCGTAAGACCAAACCTGTAACACCCAGACACAACAAGCAATGCTCTTGCTGCCCTTCCTTGCAGCAATCTCCAAACCCCGGTATATATGAGCTAACACAGCTGCACCCCAAGAATAATAAGGAATCTCCCGCATATTAATCAACGGGTGCATATATCGAACATGAACAAAAGAGCGGTTGATGTTGGGGAAGAGGATACAACCCATAATGAATAGCAAATATGCCTTGGTATGTACAACCGTGGCCCTCATATTGTTCTTCTCAGGCTTCTGTGCACCATATCTCTCAAACAACCACCCCAGCTTGATTTTATTCTGATACAAAGCCTCCTTCACCTCCTCCTCGGTCAAAGGCTCAAACCAATTATTAGCAAAATACGCCGCCTTGTTCTCTATCACCCCACAAGTCAGCGCATCCCCCTGAACTGGCACCCCTAAAATAAACCCCACATCCTCCAATGTAACAGTCATCTCGCCCTGCCTCGTGAAAAAAGTGTTGGTCTCAGGTCTCCAACTCTCCACCAAAGCAGATATCAACCGAGTGTCAGTAGTCAAGACAACAGCAGGGTCTGCAAAAATCCCAAACCCAAGCATGTGTAGCAATTCCCGTTGTGGTCTTCTTAACTTCCATAAGTGCAATGACTTGTTCCCCGAATAGCTCTGCAACTCATCTCTCCCTGCACCATCCCAAACATCCTCACTGACGTGATACCGATTGTCCCAAATAATATTATGCGCGTTAGGACCCGGCAACATATTCCCGAAATCACCAAAATTATCCATACCTGAAAATATTGTCAACATAATTCATCAATCACCACAATTAAAACACCACATACACAATTAAAACAATTACCACATATAATCACCCAAATTAACCCTAATTTCATAAATTATAAATTCTTAATTTATTTAGAATTTAACACTAATTTTACCAAATTCGAAATTAACTAAATTAAATTTAAAATTAACTAAATTAATTCAAAAAAAATTAACTAAACCCTAATTTCACACTAATTTTTATTAAATTCGAAATTAACTAAAAATTAAAAAAAAATTAACTAAACCCTAATTTCACACTATTTTTTCATTAAATTCGAAATTAAATAAATTAATTCAAAAAAATTAAATTAAACCCTAATTTCACACTATTTTTTCATTAAATTTGAAATTAAATAAATTAATTCAAAAAAATTAAACTAAACCCTAATTTCACACTATTTTTTCATTAAATTTGAAATTAACTAAATTAATTCAAAAAAATTCGATTTTACCAAATTATGCAAATTCGATTTTACCAAATTTATAAACGTAATTCACTAATTAAATTCGATTTTAACCACTAATTAAACCACTAATTCGAAATTAATTCTTCATTAAATATATCCTAAAAATTGAATCAAAATTAAATTTTAATTAAGTAAATCCTAAAAAACTAATATTTTTCAATTTCAAATTATGAACCCTAGAATTTCTCAAAAATCAAATTTAATCATACTACACTTCATAAGTTAATTTATCACAAAGATTCATACATTAATTAACACTAAAAATTCGAATTACATACACAAAATCATATCTACAATAAAAAAACAAACATAAATTTATATCAATAAAACTGTAAATAACATAAAAGAATCGATTATATACCTTAATTGCGAGAAAGAGGAATGATTTTGGCTCGCTGTGTTAGGTTGTGTTAGGTTTTTGGTTGTGCTGCTTCTGCTTCTCTGCTTCTGCGCGGCTGTTGCTGTGTTTGTATATCTGTTTGAGAGAGTTTGTGTTTGCTAGGGATAAGGCAAACAAAAAACGCCACAAACCGCTGAAATTTTCCGCGGTCCGTGGTTAGGGGTATTTTCGTAATTACCCCGGACTGCTGAAAATTTTCGCGGTCCGCCTTTAATCTCAGCCATTCAATCTCCGATCCAACGGCTGCCAATGTGTTTGTTATATACCGGTCTACAACAAACGTTTGTTGTAGACCGGCCCCCTTTAAATAATTCACGTTAATGTTGGTCTACAATATTGTTCACTTATATATTAAACTTTTTTTGTCAAACTTGACGTATCTAATCAAATAGATCTATTTAATATATGGAGATTACCTAATTAAAATTGAGCTCTTATGTATTTTTTCTGTAATCCACATCATTGATCTACAATATTGTTCACTATATTAAACCTTTTTTTGTCTAATAACTTGATGTATCTAATCAAATATTTAATATATGGAGGTTATCTAATCAAAATTGAACTCCTATTTATTTTTTCCCGACAGGATATATATATATATATATATATATATATATATATATATATGTGTATATATATGTGTATATATATATATATATATTTAAACATGGTACCATGTGAGCCAGAAACAAATTCAAATCTAAGATTATATGATACTTCCAATTTCTGTTATAGAAATTGACCGATTTTTTCAAAAATCGCCGATAAATTGCTCAAAAATAGTTGATTGATTAATTTTATTTAAAATAGGTGAATACATAAATAACAAAATTTTCCCCAAGTCCGGTCACAACTCGCAACGCGTTAAAACGATGTCATTGCATAAAAGTTTAAGGCCGGCCCATTCTAGATTTCTATTTCAAACAGCGGCCCATTCTAGAGACATCCATAATATTGGGCTATTCCATCATGCAGCTAGAACCTATACTTAGAAATGGGCTGAAATCATATCCAAATATCAATGACCATTAAGTCCATTAATTATGTGCTAAGACAAGAACTACCTTTCTAAAACAGTACAATACAATTATTAACCGACGAAATTCAAATTAAATCTTAGGACGTTGTTCGGAAGCTAGTTTTTTTTTATCAAAAATTAGTTTTTTGAACCAAATTAGAGATTTAATATTAGTATTTAATAATTAATTTTTTGAAGTAGCGGTTCAGTCTCAAAATACTAACACTTTAAAAAAGTTACTTGCATGAGTCTTTCCACTTAGACGATTGTCCAATATATAAAAAAATAATTAAAACATATATTTATCAAATAAATTTATTAGTAACACATTTGAAATGTGTTCTAGTATTTTAAAATATATTTAAAACATTGTTGGAGTAATTACTTTTGACAATTGCCATGATTTTAATTTAGAAAATTATAAGACATTTCTTGGAGTTGTTGTTGGGCCAATTGTCATATTAGTCCAAGAGCGCTATTTAGTGGGGGTACTTGCAATATATATCCAGGAAGGATTAATTGGACCAAAGGTCCAAAGCAACCAACCGTTAGTAGCAAGCGATGGGCCGCAATCCAATTTATATAGTAGTATATTTTTGTATACATTTATATATAATAATTTTTCTATTGATTTTGGTATATTTTTGGAATATTTAAAAATTTAAATTAGTAATAAATATTGGGGGTTCTTAACCTTTTTTTCTCTGTGTTGTATTTGAACGAAGTTCTCGATTGTAGTTATATTATTGTTGACTTGTCTATGTATATTTGATAATGCATAATATGTTTTTTTTTTGTGTTTTGTAGTATTAGTGATAATTTCGTGTAACACACATGGATAGTGTATATGTGACTATATACTATCGGTGTGTCGATATATATTTTGAAATGCAAAATATATTTTTGTGTTGTATTGATAAGAATTTCATGTAATACACGTGCATTATGATATAAATGTAATTATATATTTTCTATTTTGTAAGTAAGTATTTGATGCTCATAGTACGTCATAAATAATCGTATTAAATGTTAAACAATTAAAAAAATTATGATTTACAAGTGTACTATAAAATTAGTTAGCGATGCTTTTTTATCAGCTACTTAAACCATAATTAATATGATACATGTTATTAAAAATTTGATGTAATTTAACCATGCTATACCAATAATTATTTCAGATATCTAGAATTAAATTTATCACTTTTTAAATGATATATATTATTAAAAATAACATATGTATGCATATATGTGTAAGTGTGTGTATATATATAATTATTAATTACAAAATAATTAATATATTTTAATGAAGATTAGCTATTAATTGATATTAAATATGAAATAATAAATAGAATAAGAGTTAAAATAGTCAATTTACATTAAATAAATTGTCTCACTCAACCCCATATTTGCTCCATTATCTACTATTCTTAATTCCTACTAGTGAAGAATTCCATGAAATTACCCTTGTACCCAAAAAATTTAAAATCTTCTACTTAACTTTTTTAAAAATATGTGTATATATGTAAATGAAGCATTTAAAATGGGTTAACGGATCGGGTTATGGACTATCCATAGGTAAATAGATTTGTCATTATAACAAATCAATTACAAATCTATAATTCATGTCATGAGCAATTCAAATTCAAAAAAACATTACTACTTTCCTAATAATCATTATCTTATTCTTTCTTTTTACATGCCATATCAGTCAGAATCAAATTCAAAAATCAAAATTAATCTTGAATAATTTTGAATTTCTTTGTTATTGAATATTTGACATTTATTTCAAAATTGAATTCATAATTTTATTCTCATCTTCTTCTTATTACTATATGTATATGTTTATGTATAGAAGCCATGTATTTTCTTAAAATCGTTAGCATTACTCATTTAATTAGTATGTTACTCGGATTTATCTCAATCTTGATTTAATCGATTTATTTTTTTGATGTTTCAGGAAGATAGACAATGGGTGATTTTTGTTGCTGATGATATATTCTTTATTTTTGAATCTACTGAACAGAATGGGTAAGTTCTTTTTACATACTTTATATAATTTATAATTTCAATTTTATGCACTCTAAGTATTTGATATTTTGTTTGAAATGGCGGCTGCTTTAGTATACATTGCGGAAGACGAAGGCTTCTACCCAAATCAACAAGGTAGACAACTTCAAAAGATGGTTATGATATACACACATCTATCTTTCAATACTGATATAATCTAATTACATACAATACACACACATAAATAGGATGAGTGAATCGGTGGAGCTTCCGAGTCGACTCGGTATTCTACCTTTCAGGAACAAAGTTTTGTTGCCAGACGCTATTATTCGTATTCGATGCACTTCTCTTAGCAGGTTTTTTATCTTCAATTTTTCGATTTTATATCTTCATTCGATCATCCCGTAGATTACTTCTCTTTTTAATTTGATTTGATTGTGAAGTTATATGCAATTACTCACTTTGTAATATCCGGTAATTATCTTTTATTACTTATGTTCATCATATTATTAGTTGAAAACACTATAATTCCTGTTAAATTGTATGTGTTTTACCATCGGATTCAAATACTGTTTTCATCTTTTAGTTCAACTATGTGCAGTACTAGGCCTGGGAACTATGTAACCATTATTCACCTTTCCTTTCGAATTAAACTGTGTTATGTTTAGAATTAATTTAGAGCCTTCCATTGTACACCTTGAGTTTTTTAGTTTTCTTAAGTTCTGTATATGACAACCTCAAAGGCTATATCAAAATTAACCTCAAACTTAGATTTTAGCACGTAATTGACTGATTTCAAATTCAGGCGTTCTAATCATCTCAATAATAGAGGTAGTTGTATATTCTCATATTTATTAGTTCTTCATCGGAATCCAAATTTGTAATTATACTAGATGTAAGACATTATATCGTTGAATATGACCCGATATCAATGGACAGTTTTGTAGGTTGTATATTAGAATATAAATATTTTTTAATTCTAAATAGTCTTATAGAATATAAATATATGAACTCGAGCCAAATATCAGTGAGTTGTGGAAAAGTTATTCTGAATTTGAGCGAGTAGTTATGAATTCAAGCTGAACTTGACCATGGGAGTCTTTCGTAGAAATTCAATTAGGTTTCATCCTTAATGTAGTTCTATATATGTGTGCCGGCACCAAAGATGAATGTATTTTGCAAAAAATAATTATAGTTGTATATGTGAATTTAGGAAAAATGCTGAAATTTATTAGAAGACGGGTTGCAATGGGAAATCTATATATGCAAATATTGTTTGCTGACATTTTTCTAATAGTATCAGCTTAGATGCATGGTAACCGACAAATTCTTCTGATATTTTTTTCATTTTTTTGTTCATGTCAAGGTAGATGTAATTACTTTTGACGTTACTTTTGGTAAATATGTTTGTGTACTTGATTTAAGTGATTAAGCCACAATCGGCTTCATAAGATATAAGTATGTATCAGAAGTTTGTAATGATCTGAAATTTTTTGCTAATTCAATATAGTGTGAAATTGGTGGAGCAAGAAATATGGCAGAAGGAAGAAAGGGGATTGATAGGGATTCTGCCAGTACGTAACGCTGCTGAGACAACGTCAGTAGATCCTATGTTATCTTCAGGTGATGACAAACTTTAATTTTATGTACTTGATTTAAGTGAAATTGGTGGAGCAAGAACTATGGCAGAAGGAAGAAAATGGATTGATAGGGATTCTGCCAGTACGTAACGCTGCTGAGACAACGTCAGTAGGTCCTGTGTTATCTTCAGGTGATGACAGGCTGTAGAAGTAGAAATTTAAATTTTGCTTTTTACTAAACCAGGACACAAGCTTGTTCCCTAGAAATTGACAGGTTCCTGTTGTACTTTTTCTGTCTGTTTTATAACATGCATAATCTGCATCTGAATAACCATTTAGATCAAAACCATAATCTCTAGGGTACCAACTTTTGGTAAATATGTTTGTGTACTTGATTTAAGTGATTAAGCCACAATCGGCTTCATAAGATATAAGTATGTATCAGAAGTTTGTAATGATCTGAAATTTTTTGCTAATTCAATATAGTGTGAAATTGGTGGAGCAAGAACTATGGCAGAAGGAAGAAAAGGGATTGATAGGGATTCTGCTAGTACATAACGCTGTTGAGACAACGTCAGTAGGTCATGTGTTATCTTCAGGTGATGACAAAATATATATTCTGCCTGTGGGGTTTACCTAGTGATTACTTACATACATTGTGCTTTGTTAGAGCGATAATTCGTCGCTTACTTGGATATTCTAGCAGGCCTTAAGATTATGTCTGATATATCTCCTGTGCATTTTATGTGTTATTTTCCTGGTGTTACTACTGTTCTTGCTGAGGCGGTTTAGCCGCCGAACTATTTCAATAAGCTATTGGACGTTGAGGAAATGTTGTTGGAAATGTAGTTCCTAGCAGTGAAAAATGATTAGTTGAATATTCTAGCAGGCCTTAGGTTCATGTCTGTTATATCTTTTATTTATTTTTATGGTTGGGTTTTTTATCCCGTTTATCTAGGCTGGTTATCTAATCTGCGAGGTCCTTTCGCTACACATGCATAAAAAAATTGTTTATCATGTCCTTGCAGTGGTTTATAAAAAACTATTTTATGCTTATAATATATTTGACTTTTCGTCAAAAAAACTTTTTAAGGTTAAAAAAAGTACATGCATAGTAAACAGATGCTATCTTTAATTGAGTTTTCAAAACTAAAGGATTATTCTCAAATTACATCATATATTTATCAATGCAGGAAATTCAGTTATGGATGTTCAGTCAAAATGTTCTTGACCATCATAGGCCTCGGTCTGCAGGTACCTTCCAAATATATATATATTTTTTATTTTATTTTAAAAATTTATTAATTGGACATTCTTTGAATAATTCTAAATATAGATATACTACAAGGCCTGTGACATTTCAAAATATAAAGTTTAATGGCACTAAACATTTCAAAGAGTTGTATTCATAATCTGATTTTTTAAATTTAGTCTAAGTTTTGGTCAGTGATCAGGAAGGACTCTTGCATTGGATTCTTCTTAATAAATCATTATCTTCTTTTATTGTAGTAGATTTTTGTAATGATGGATGGACTGCAATTGAAAGTGATGGTCAAGAAGTAAGGATCCGTCGTAATTGCAGAAGTTTACTCTAGGCAACATGTATTTTGGCTAGAGATTGTATTGAGTAGTTCAAAATGCTTTTACTTGAGTTTAATGTCTAATGTCTCTTAAGATTGACTCAAGACATATTAGTTGGTTATGCTGAACCGAGCCATTAGAAGTATGTTTTTTATAGGCATCAATGTGGCAACACATTTGGGAAAAGATCATATATTGAAATGATTAAGTTTTTTTCTATCTGATAGTACGAGTTTTCCAGATGTTTATAAGCAAAAAACTCAGATGACTGTCTAAACAAAACCTTTTCTTTCTTCGCATATGCCTGTTTTGTTGTCGTCTCCGCTTCCCTGACACGATTTGAGAATGTCTCGGTGCTTTCAACAACTAAGCCTTGCATGCATCTTTATCATATGTATGTGTTTCAGTTTTACCTAATTAATTGATGGTGTAATATGTATGATCGAAAAATGGTTGATTCCCATGTAAAAGGGAATGAATGATTGCAAGCCAAACTACTAGCCCAACTAGAGCTTGGTGATGATTACAAACTAGCATAGCAGTGTCATATGGGTTTTTGTTTTTTCTATTTTAGTAGGTGTGTGTCATGTATTTCAGGTCCTGGGCTGTTTCTCTAATGTTCAGTCCAAGTAGGTAACTTCAAGATGTATTACCGTAAGCAAGATGACATGCAAGTTTTATTATATATATAAATATAAATTATCAAAGAGGTTGTTTTGATCTTTTTTCAATAATATGAATGAAAGTGTCATAAAAATTCTACCATTATATGGTATACATTGTCTTTAAAAATGCAAAATAATTTTTTGAGTTACTTGGTATGAAAAATAAGCAATTTGCTTTTTTAATAATAAAATATTAATTTTGACATCCTAAAGTAAGAATACTAGAGTAAGGTTCTGAACATATTTTAATTATCTATAAATAAATAATTTTTACATCCTAACCAAAAAATTTTTAAACGATTTCTTCAGCTATATTGCTATATTATGTATTCCACACATGAAATGAGACCTACATAATTTTTAGGATTTTCTCTCATTTTTGTGCCGCTCTTTTTTCCAAAGTTTGAATTATTGATTCATTTCCTGTATTTCTCGAGTCGTTGAGTACCCTATCAAATCTCTTCTTCTTTTCTTCTATTTTTACTTTTTTTGTCTCTCCAATCTTTCTTTATTTGTTTTAGTACTCATTTTTATGATGATTGTTAATTAAAAAAATATGTACACTAGAAAATATTTAATCCCCTACTAAAATTTTCGAATTAAGATAAAGTATATGTTATTGATATTTTTATCTACAATTTTGAATAGCAACCAGGATATTCCAAATTTTGAATTTCATGTATTCTTTATACAAAAATAAAGTAAGCATTAATTTGTGAATTGTTAAGTTTCATTTTAAAGAAAACAGGAGTTAGTACACAATATTAAATTTATTTCGAGAGAGTTTAATTATACTTCATGTCCGTAAAAAACCTCTCATGATAATATTATACTTTATATAAAATGCGATGAGGTGTCGGGATGTGATGCCGCTAATCGAGTAATGTGATTTGTTATGAGCCAAATCGAGAGAAAAATAAATTATAAATTTGTGAAAATTAGCTTTTAGTATGACTTTTGAATATAGCTTTATTTAAATTTTTATTGGACATATTAAATGTTTACTAAATTTATTGTTAGAGTGTGAGATAGTTTCGGGTGATGACGTCGATTAAAAATATCTAATATAATTATAACAAGCCAAAATGAAGGAGAAAAATTATAAATTCGAAAAAATTATATTTTAATATGACTTTTAACTATCATTTTTATTTATAATTTACTAAGCATATTAAATATTTACTAAGTGAAAATTGTCAATCTTGGAAATTAGATATTACAGTGATTGTTTTAATCTCATTCCCTTCATAATGGAATTATTTACATCAAATCAACACATATTTTACTCCCTCTCTCTAAATACATGTCCATTTTGATTTTGACCGGTCAATTTGACAAAAATTTGACCGTTATTAACACGTACCATACAATTGAAAAATAACAAAAATATATAATTGGATAGTACAATCGATTCATTTTAAAATGTAACTTTCAGATTTCAAAAGAAATAATCGATTAGTTTTAATATCAAGTCAAAAGTCGATTGATTTGACTCCTAAAAAATCAAAACTGCCAGATAATTAGGGAAAGGAGAACAATATATAATAAATACTAAGAGGATTGTTAACGAATATATAAAATTGTCATGCAATTAGATATCTTGACCTTATAAAGTATATTTCTCATTACATTTTTTTAAAAATTATTTTTAATAACAAATCACTTAAATGGTCATGTTTCCAAATTCTTTTATATCACAATACTTACTAAAAAACAGTCACAAGAACAATATATCAAATATTAAATGTGAAACGACGCCTGAATTCAACATCGAATAAGATTGTATGATATAATTATATCTAGACAAATCGAGAGAATAATAAATTACAAATTTGTAAAATTTATCTTTTAGTATAAATTTTGAATATAATTTTATTTAACAAAATAAATGTTTACTAAATTTCATATTAGGGCGTACCAATCCTCTGCTAGGAACAATTATCTTATATAAAATGTAAAATGTGAGATGGCGCCGGAAGAGGGTGAAAGACCTAAATAACCATTTTTAAATAATAATCGCCCAAAATACCCACCAGAATTTTAAGCTGCCTGAAATACCCACTAAATACTCCATTTTCAGTGGAGTATCAGCTTGATACTCCACTGACATAGGAGTATCAGGATGATACTCCTTTGTCAGTAGAGTATCGACCCATATACACCTTTGTCAGTGGAGTATCGACACATATACTCCTTTATCAATGGAGTAACATGTGAGATACTCCTTTGTCAGTGGAGTATCATCTAAAATTTTACTTTTTATTTTAAATATTTCTAAACAATATTTAAAAGTGATACTCCACTGGGAAAGGAGTATCAGGACTAATACTTCACTAATAGAGGGGTATCAGCCACGATACTATACTGACAAAGGAGTATCATCCTGATACTCCATTGAAAATCGCATATCATCCTCATACTCCAGTATCAGTGGAGTATCTGGTGAGTATTTTGGGAACTTTTTTCAGAATGGGTATTTTGGGCAAAAGGACAGCTAAAATGAGATTTTGGTCATTTTTTCGCCGGGGAAGGCGACATCGAGGAAAGTTGTTTGATATAATTACATCGAATCAAATTGAGGAAAAACAAAGAACAAATTCTGAAAAACCATCTTTTAGTATATATTTTGACTATAATTTTAATTTAACATTTTTTTAAACATGTAAAATATTTATTAAGTGAACATTTTCAATCTTGAAAATTAGATTTTATAATAATTTTTTTAATATTATTTCCTGCATGCAATTAATTACAAAAATTAACACAAATCTTAATATATATATATATATATTCAGGCCAACCTTCGAGAGAGAACCCTCTTGCATGGAGATATGTGGAGAACCCTTTGATTTTATTATAGAATTACATCACAAATTATAAAATTTGTGATGTAAAATTCTATGCCAATGTAGAATGATAAATACATTTTAATATTATAAAAAGTTCAACACTTAAATTTGAAAAAAATGCATTTGATTTGACAACTATGATTCCACTACAGAACCACTGTGAACTTTGGAGGCTGATTGCTAATATATGCAGTACTAGTTTATCTCAAATAATAGAAAAGTTAATGGTTCCCCGATAACCTTAATTTTATTTGAAATTCTGAATTTAGCTCAATTACATGTTTGGATGATTAAAAAAATTTGAATTTTCATTTGAAATTCAACACATTGAACTATTACTTTAAATTTAAAAATTTAAAATGATAATTCAAATTATATTATTTACAGCAAAATAATACTACATTAATACTACATAACTAAACGATAAATGATAGCAAAATTTTTGTGGTGCCCCAAAAAGTCTGAGAAATAGTTACAGCAGCAAATTGCTCGGTTCCTTTATACATAGATTAGAATAGGCAATTACCAACATTAATACTACATAACTAAACGATAAAAAAATGTATATAATTATTCCGTAGTCTAATTTATTCTGATTATTGGTCTTATATTTAAGAAAAAAGATTTGGTCTCAAATTATGATAGTGTATATAATTATTTTATATTTAACATTGGACTTACTCAAACCAATAAATGAAATGAAATGTTTGATGCACATATATTATCAAACCCAAACTGGTTTTTTCAAATTGTTTAAAACTTATAAAGAACATAAAAAACAAGTTGGTAAAAAACACATGGTTTAATCTTAGCAAAAAGCATAAGATTTAGCAGCAGCTGAATTAACCACCGGAGGAATAAAAAAATGCCATAACCTTCCTTCACCTTTCACCAAATTCTTTTTACATAAGAACTCCTCTGCATAGGTTTTTTCAGTCTTCCTATCAACATCATGTAAATACACATGCGTCCCTCCTTGTCCTTTCCTATTCCTCGCCATCACCGCAGCTGAGTAAATTGCTGCCATCCTCCCTGGTGCTTCCGGAAAGTATCCCTTCGGAGCATCAATCATAATCAGGTCCCATTCTGTATCGTACACCTCATCAGGAAGCATATTTAATGCTAACTTGCACTTCTCATTTTCTTTTAAAGGAATTCCCTTGGCCGGATCACAATCTGGCTCAAATTTGTACGAATTGAATAATTGATCAGCTTCTTTAAGTTGTGTACGGTACTCTATGTACTTTCCATTTAAAAAAGGCGCCTCCTGTAATACTTTCTCCCACCATTTCGGATCCTCTTCAAGGAATAGAGTTTTTCCACCTGGATTAAATGCATGCCACATCTGTGAATCGAGACCGAGTCCAAAAACAAGAAAATTACAAGGCGCGCGCTCGCGGAGAACATCATAAGCCAATTTAATCTCGGCTTTCGATTGTTGTGGAACAATGTCGGACGTTGCGTAGTGCAGGACTATTTCGCGTTGTGTGCTCGCCATAACATTTGGTGATCCCATGAAAGAAAACATCAAGGTAGAAATGAACAAACCACAGGCAATGAAACATGCTATCCCGATAATTAAAATTTTTGATTTTTCGTTAATGATCAAACGAACGGGATCATTATTCTTCATTGCTGGAAAATAAAAAAGCAAAAAAAAAAGAAGAAAAGTTTCAGAGTTTATAGTGTAAGAACAACTCAAATAAGTGTGGAGTTGAGGAGATTGTCAAAGGTGAGATAATGAGCAGAAATTGACTATAAATAAAAGACACTTTCGTAAATATATGACTTTCAGACAACAGATCTGTATACTATGAAAAAAGTAAGTGGTTTAGACTCACCGTAATTCAATACTTTTTTTGCCATGGGTGATTTCTCCACTGAACAAATGCAGATTATATATCTGTAGTGTTGGATAACGACTCCAATGAACTATACTGGTGATGTTATCTTCTTCTTTTTATAGATTATTATAACATGGCAGGAGTATATTATCAAAATCTGTTGGGATTTATTTGGATTTTTTTTATGAACATTATATTCTTATATGGTCCTCGCAATCAATGTAAACCGTTAGATATTTAAATAAATAGATTATAGTTGTTTTATCTAAAGTAAACATCCTATAGAAGATTCTATATTTTTAATGATTTAAATAAAAAAGAAGTTGCCATTCTTAATTAAATAAAAAAAATTGATGCGAAATTCATACTTATTTTTCCTTTAGTATATGAATAATTATTGTTGGATAATTCTTTTTAAACTATCACTAAAATAGAAATTATATAGTGAGATTCGTGTGAGGTAAAATAATCAATATCTGATTTCTACAAATCAAGATAGAGTCAAACTAAAATTAAGCGAAACTCGTTAATATTTTTTATTTGTTTGAACTATAATTTGAACTTTTTTAACAGTTGCAAATTAATATATAATTTATATATTGAAAATAAAAGATTCTTGCATTACACGCCGAAACACCAAAAATTATAATCAATATGGATGATGTGTTTATATAATTACAGGATTATTTTTGTATCTATATTATTCATTTTACTTTTTTTCTCAACCAAATTAGAATTAATTAGTTCATCGGTATATTGATGTCAGGATAAAATCAAATAATGTACACTATTCATTCGGGCTAAAATAAAATTATTCTATTTGTACGGGTTCAAATAAAATTTAAAGCAAACTTAATATAATTAGTCGGATTTGGTCGGTATCATGAGTTTCGTGCTAAAACAAAATAATAAATAATATTAATTCAACTAAAACATTTATACTATTGAACGAGACTAAAATAAAATTAAAATCGAAAGTTAATTCACTGGTCTGTCTATTAGCATCGGGTTAAAACAAAGTAATAGTTATGTATATAAAATATTTTAACCATCATAATAAGCTTACTCAAGTTACAAATAAATATATATATTAACAATTTCAAATTAATATATATTTTGTATATTTAAATTAAAAGATTCTTGCATTACACGCCGAAACACAAAAGATTATAATCAATATCGAAGACGTGTTTATATATTTACAGGATTATTTTTGTATCTATATTATTCATTTTACTTTTTTTATTCAACCAAATTAGAATTAATTTGTTCATCGGTATAATGATGTCAGAATAAAATCAAATAATGTTCACTATTCATTCGAGCTAAAATAAAATTAAACTATTTGTACGGGTTGAAATAAAATTAAAAGCAAACTTAATATAATTAGTGGGATTTGGTCGGTATCATGAGTTTCAGATTAAAACAAAACAATAAATATTATTAATTCAAATAAAATATTTATATTATTGAACCAGACTAAAATAAAATTAAAATCGAAAGTTAATTCACTGGCCTGTCTATTAGTATCGGGTTAAAACAAAGTAATAGTTAGGTATATAAAATATTTTAACCATCATAATAAGCTTACTCAAATTACAGTGTTTACTTTGAATGAACAAATGGAGTCTACCATTTATCTTAGTGATAGGTTTCAATGTACTGTCCTGGCTGTATCTTAAACAGCTCATAATATTATCAGAACTTAGAATTTATCAGGAAACAGTCTCTTAATGTTTACTTTGCATGAACAAATGAAGTCTAATATTTGTCTTAGTGATAGATTTTAATGTACTGTCATGATTGTATCTTAGACAGATTATAATATTATAAGAGCTTAGAACTTATCATGCAACCGTCTTCTGCATGATAGTTATAAAATAAATCAATGTGGTAGAATTTCAATGAAGATTGTTCAAGAAGCAAATTGAAGATAGAAGACCAATACAATTGTGGAAAGGGCTTTAAGTCCAATATCGTGAAGTCTAGAAGAGTCAGATCGTGAAGTCAATCCAAGCCATATAATGAAGTCTAGCTTACAACTATTTCATAAAGTCCAAGTTTAGCTTATGTCGAGAAGTCCAAACATGACCTAAATCGAGATGTCTAATTCAGTGCTACACCGAGAAGTCAAGAAAAATGCTAAATCACGAAGTGAGGAATTATGATATATCGAGAACTCCAAAGTAAACTGGACAGCATAGTAAAGTCAAATGGAGTTCACGATATTTTCACTCGACCTCTATACAACATGACAAATAAAGGTACAAATTATTAGAATTGAAGAAACAGATCACTGCAACATACTGTACATTGAGGTGGCCCATGGACATATGTCAAGTCTACAACCAAACTTGGAAAGAAAGAAAACAAAGCAAGTAACAAAAGATCATGAGCGAATAATAGAATAAAGTGGCCTCAAAGAGCTTCTACGTGTCCCCTAGCTGGATATGATTACTTTTTGTAAATGGATGTGCCCACTGAGTAGTACAATATTGTAACTATATTGTGCACATCACATCTTTAGCTGTGCGAAAATATTGAGAAAAAAAATCTTGTAATATTTTATCTCTCTGCAAGTCAACTCAAAAAATTATTCTTGGAAAGAAGCTAAGAAAAACAACTGTGTTTTTCTTAGAAGTTGTAGAATTAATTTCTTTGTATTGTATATATAAAGTATATTGATTTACATCTCAATTTTCTTTATAATCTTTTAGTTGCAACAATTTAACTTATTTTTTTATGTTTCTAGTTATTTGAAAAAGAGTTTAAAAGTTTCAAACTAGTCATCAACCCCCTTCTTCTGCCTAGTTTTTGGTTCCTTGTTTCCTGATAAGTGATATCAGAGCATGTTGTAAAAAAGCATACAGTCAAAAATCTTACAAAACATAAGTTTTCAAAAACTGAGCAGTATTAAGATCCCAAAATTTATCAGGGCGCACTATGCTCTTTGGAAAAAAAGGATGATGTTATTCATCACGGCCTCAAACCCTCTATATTTTGAAAATTTGAAGTTTAGCCTCAAACAACTGTTATTCCCAAGAGGTTTTTTTCAAAAGATCCATCATAATATAATGAGACTGAAAAAGAGAAAGTGGCTTTGGATGGATGTATCTAGCTCATTATATGTGATTCCATGAATTTTGATATATTTGGTACTATTGCTCATCTGGGAAATGCCAAGCTTATGGGGGATTGAATAGAAGTCTTATGTGAAGGTACTGAAGAAGTGAGGGAGAATAAGAAGAAAATTCTTATTTCTCAATATGAAGCCTACAAGGCAAAGCCAAATGAGGGCATCACTGAGGTGTTTGAGAGATTTAACAGGTTGATAAATGATCGGAAACTTCATGGAAAAATCTATGAAACCAAGGAGCTGTATATGAAGTTCTTTCTTACCCTCCCAAATCATTTAAAAAACAGAATCTCTTCACTTAGAGTAAGATATCTATCCAAAATAAGCTATGATGTATTGTATGGAGTCTTGAAAACCTATGAGTTGGATTAGTTTCAAAAGAGATGTATACATGCAAAGCAAGGTGTTATGGCTAACACCTCTTGTGCACTGCTAGTTGAAAATAATGTGAAAAAGAAGAAAATAATGTCATCAAGAAAAATGAAGATTGAAGTGATCCAGGAGGAAGTATAACATCCCCCAAATCCGGGGTCAGGATTGGGTGTCACTAAAATAACTTTAAACAATATAAACCTGTATATTAAAATAAATATACAGATAACCCCTGAATTCCGGATTGAATACAGGTTATGGTATGAAACAAGAATCTAACCTTCTAAAATTTATAACAACTAACTAAAATTTTATTATCTCTTTACCAACTTCCTCATCTTATTCACTCTGACATCTCCAACTTCCTGCAGCTGGGATCTCTCCAATTTTTGCTGCCTATTTAAGCTATTCACTTTCATCCTCATGTGATGCTAAAAGAAATAAGAATTCACAAAACAAGAGTGAGCCAAAATGCCCAGCAAGTATCATAATTGGTTTTCAGGTATCATTATCAATAGAAACTTCCGAAAAGGATCTTTAAATGATTTTATAAACATCTTTATTTATTTAAACAGTTGAGTGAATAAAACATCAGCCCTTATTAGCCCTAAATCATAGATCAAAAATCAATGAACAATTCACTGGTTATTCTCATGAATCAATTCTTTGTTCAGTTTTATAAACATGAAAATTTTAAGGAAAGAATGTCGTTAATGGTGATCAAAAATAAATTAGTCTGGATACAAGAACCAACATGTGTACTATAATCTGCTGATCAGTCAGAATATAGTACGAGCATATGCCCATCCGCATAGACCCATATCATATCGAGGTACACAGGCCCAATTCTGACCTCCATAAACAAAGGGTTTAATCTGGCCCTTAGGGTCTAGTCCATCCCTGGCCCTTATCATAACCATCCAGTACGCAAAGTGTTTTGATGCTAAACCATTTTGATTAAAATATCATGATTCAGGGTTCGCAAATAACCGGAAATAATAGGTATTTACTCAAGAAATCAATCAATGATAATAAAATAACAATAATAAAGGGTATTTGCATAAATAAGATTCATTGCACCGAAATATAAAAACATTTAACTATTTTCAATTTAGAATAGGAAAAAGTTACTTACCTGGTATGCATAATAACTCTTCACTATAACTTAGCTTATAATTGCTAGCTATCAACTCAGTCTAACACCTGACTGCACTCCTTGCAACTCGATTCTCTAAACAAAAGTACTATTTCAATTAACAAAACCAAACTCAATCGACGTATCAATACGTCTCGACGTCTACCCGATCGTTTTATATCTAATCTTGGCATTTAAATGGTTAAAATAGATAAACATGCTTCATATAGCACATAATCATAAAATTCATGTAATACGTGAGTCAGATCGTCAAACGACAAGTCTCGGTACTTTTAAAATTGAAATCGGGTCAAAAATATGATTTATCGATAAATAACCGACTCAAAACAACTTGAAATATGAGCGACCTCTCGATACAAAAAAATTTATGTCTCGAAAGTATTTTTGTTGGAAGCGAAATATTTTTCTGAGTCTAGACGCGTTTGTTTCATATTAAACGAATGAACGGTCTATTTATTATGAATAAGATTTTCAGGCGTGTTTACGAATCAAAGGTTAAGAAAGAAACCCTAACCCTAATTTCAGAGAATTTTCTGAATTTTTATATATTTTTCTGATTTTTATATAATTAAATTAATAATTTAATTATATTTATAATTACAAAAATAATATCTCCAAAATTATTTAAGGTCTAATTATATCATTTAATTAAAATAATTAGCCCAAAATTAATAATTAATGGGGAATAATTTTTAACCAATAAATATAAAAATTATGTCAAAATTCACCAAAAACTACGAATAATCCAAAAATGCAAAAATATCGAATATTTAACACTCCTATAATTTTATAAAAATAAAAATACGATGTTTATGGGCTTTGACGTCCCGGTAGGGGTCCGAAAAAATGATTTTCATGAAATGAAACATTTTCTAAATTAACTAGATGTTCCAAAAATTAATATGGTAAGTACTGTATTACACAAAATAAGGACAAACGAGCCCTACACGCAATAACGGCTATTAAAATTGATTGTCCGTAACATAATATTCAATATAAACTCGTTTAACACGTAATAAATAGTTGAAAAATATCCCGAACCACACTAAATATATATACAACACATATCAGATAACATTTTACGATCAATCATAATTTACGATATCATAAAACACATAATACTCATTTAAATAACACAAAACATTCGTAATTTCCCGGTTCTTACATCCTTCCCCCTTAAAAGGATTTTGTCCTTAAGATCACGCTAAGAAACAGGTAATGATACTTTTCAAGTATCGCATTTCAAATTTTTGAGGTTGACCTCTCAACCTTACAACTCCTTCATAAACTTTAACTCATAATATCAATTATTACTCAACGGACTCTTGGTGACATAATATTCTATCGGTTGTTCATACAACCCAACTTGAGTTCCCATCATATATATATATAACGAAGTTAGACTACACTTCCTGAGTATAAACATATAAACTCACTATGAACATGCTATTTATGTGGTGGTAAAGCTAACTCACATACTACTTTTTTCACATGTCTTACTATCTCAAAAGGACCAACATAATGCATACTAAACTTTCTTTTTCTTGCTAATTCTAATCAATTGTGTTCATCAAATGCTTTTAACATTACTGGTTCTCTAACTTCGTTCCCCACACACTTCTTTATTTAAACAGCCTATTTTATAATCACTTTCAAGCGCATTTGAAGCTCTTTAATTATTCTGTTACACTTCTCATCCATCTGCAAATGGTATACTAAGCCCCTGGCGCATTCAGTTTCTAAACGTTCTTGAAATTAACTCCTGAATTAAGAATTAAGGAGAAAATCTTGGCTGGATACGATTGACGTACGAATTTGTTATCATCCCATAATGTCCTTTAATCGCACATGAATTTATTCATCGAGCGAGAATCTTTTACTATTTAGAAGAAATATTCTAACATGGAGACATCCTTCGCAATACTCTAACTCATGTTATCCTTTATCTTGGTTCTAGGTAATTCCCATAAGAAACTTACTACAATGCTCTTCTTCTTTCTTGACGTTCAGTTACATATAACGTTTATTCCTTTCTCCATGCCTTATTATCAAAAATTATTATTCTACATTTATGTTCTTTATCATATTCTCGGAACAACTTGAATCTCACGAGTTATCGGTGTTTAGCCAAATTCCTATCTTTAGCCCTGCTTACGTGGTTCCCATTCATCCATGGGTGGTATATACTATTCCGGTTCAACATGGTTGACAACATTCTCAATACCTCTTCCAACATCTTAAATCAAGTAATAATATCGATCAATTATAATCAGTACTTGAATTTGATGACGTATCGCAATCTCCTTTAAGCAATATCAAACTTATTTTTCGAGTAAAGTGTTCATTAATAAGAGAATGATTAGGTTTGGTTAACCTATCAATAATAATTCAAATAATGTTTCCCTCGGCTTTGGTTCTCAAGTGATTTCACTATAACGTCCTTTAACGAGATTTACCCATTTTTGAAACGGTTACAATAATATATTCAGCCTTTGATGCTGGTCTTGATTCTTTGGAAATGTTCCACCATCTCCTTTTCTCATACCAAGCCCATCAATATTTCCTTTTAGCCCTAAGTTTTTAATCGTATTCTCATAATGAATTTCCTATCTCAAGTTGTAGACGTTTCACTAAGTTCTTTACTTTAGTTCTGTCACACACGATGTCCATAACTTACTTATATCCTGGACAACCTCATAGAATTTCTTTATCATCCTTTTGATTTCATTTTCTTTCTTAGTTAAGTTTTTCATTCCCCTGGCTCATTATTTCTTCTTAGTATATGGGAATCTTTCTTCCCAATAGTACTGACTGGTTCATCATTAAATAAACCATTTTTATGGCCGACTTTGGAATGGAAGTTTTCAATTCCTAACTATTCGAACTCTTTTACTATCCTTTCTAATAAAATTAACAAGATCAAACTTTCCCCAAACTGTCAGCTACCTCATTAGCCTTGCTCAGGTTACTGTTAGTCGTGCAACTATCATCTCTAACCAATTCCAACTATCCTCTATCTCATATTTGACTTTCTACGAATAAAGATATATTTCAAACTATTGGGATATGTATAAATTATATACTTTTTCCCTAAATACACAATACCTCCACATTTTCGACTCACATACTATCATTTCCAGCTTTTACCATATGTTGAATAATTTTATTCGTGAGTCTTTCGGTATTTTAGAGTATTTATCATTACTTTGTCGTTCGATATTGGTATACATCCAAGTCCTTCATAAAAACATTATTGCAGATGATAAAATTTCTTTGATCGTCTTACAACATCCACATTGGTGTAGTTATCAATTTCTTTTTTTTCCTCCCTTATATTTCCTTCTTCCTTCTCTTTGCTCTATCTTGAACCTTTAGTTCCTGAAAACGTTCTTCTCACGTACATGTACAAATAACTTTTCATTTCTCTTGTCTATTGCAAAAGGGCATACCTATTTAGACAAAGTTTCAAACAACTTATGATAATATCACCCTTTTTCATTAAACTTCTGAATCTTACTGATACCCCCCCTCTCTCTCCAAATCCCTGACCACTTGGATTTCAGATCTGAAAGTCGCATCGGAAATTGACTTAATCTAATTGGAATCGATCTCCATCTAACTAACCATTAGTTGATAAAATTAATCAATTAATTATCTTTAATTGATCAATTGAACCAAGTGATGAATAGATAAATAAAATCAAATACCAATTATATGAAGTCGGTTTTTCTACAAAAAGCCTTTTTCCAGAACCAAAATCGCAATCATTTGGGGTATCAAACAGGAATATCAATAATACATGAAAGTGCGCTTTGTGTTTCAAAAGTGTAATATTTTTAGAAACATTTGGGCAGCATATCCCCTGTATTATTGACTTCCAGTCGGACTCAGGCCGACACCAACAATCAACTAAATCACCAACAAATATATCAATACATTGCTACCATCCAAACTTCTCGATCCACGATACTGTAACACGTAACATACTGATAACCATATATATTACTAACCAACACAAAAAATACCTTCAATCCAACTTAAAATTATAACGAACCATTAATTATTATAACCGTACCTTTCATCATTCTTTTCGGAATATAAAAGAATATTACTAGCAAGTATCATTACAAAATTTATTCAACTATTTTTCAAAAACTTTACTCATTTATTCTAGAATCTTTCTAGTTCATGTTTCAATCCAAACTCTCTAATTAACAATTCATATTACTTATACCCGTTCATAAATCCGTTTTAAAGATATCTTTTAATCTTATTTTCTACTATTAATACTTGCATGTAGTTACTTTTTAAAAAACTATATTGCATCTTTTGACTGATCAAACAAATCCTCTATTCTCGATAATACATATTTATTCTTGTTAGTTAAATTATTTAACTGCTTGTGACCGACATATGGTCTCAATTAACACTAACATATCCTGAAAAATTCAGTTGGCCTTACGAGGCTATTTTCTAAAAGATCTCGCAGTTGGATTGCTATTGTCATCATCTCTACTTATGTCTTTCAATACAGAACCTTTGTCGCTGGCTCAATTCCTAGTGTCAATTTCGCCATAACTAATTTGCTTGAGATGGAAAGCCTAACAATTTCTCGAAGATCACATACGAAATTTATTCGTAATTAGAATTTCTTTGATTCTCAATCCTTTATGACAAGCATCTCCCACGTGATTAATGTATGCTTCTCCTTCTTAACATAATAATCGCTTTTCTGGGTTATTATTAAGAATTTGTAAGGGAAAATCCCGACGTCTTTCCGGAAGAAATTCCAGGATTATCACTTGATCAAGAAATAGAGTTCTATATTGATTTGATACCTGGAGCTGAGCTAGTGTCTAAAGCTCCATATCGAATGGCTCTAGTGGAAATGAAGGAATTGGCCAAGCAACTTTAAGAACTGCTAGACAAAGGAGTCATCTAACCAAGTGTTTCTCCGTTAAGAGAAATTGCCCTCCAAAGGTTAAGAGAAAAACAATTGTACGCAAAGTTTTCCAAGTGTGAGTGTTGGCTGACAGAAGTACAGTTCCTTGGATATGTGGTGAGCAAGGAAGGTATCAAGGTAGACCCTGTGAAGATTGAAGCTATATCCAAGTGGGAACAACCGAAGACTCCGACAGAGGTAAGAAGTTTCCTGGGGTTGGCAGGATATTATCGAAGATTTGTAAAGGATTTTTCTAAGATTGCGATTCCATTAACCAAGCTAACCAGAAAAAAGAGAAATATATTTGGACGGAGAAGTGTGAAGAAAGCTTCTAGGATCTGAAGAAGAGGTTAGTAACAGCTCCAGTATTAGCATTGCCAGATGAGACGGGAAACTTTATGATATACAACGACGCTTCTTTGAAAGGTTTAGGTTATGTACTGATGCAACACGATAAAGTCACCGCCTATGCCTCTAGACAATTAAAGCCTCATAAGAAGAAGTATCCAGTCCATGATCTCGAGTTGGCAGCTATAGTTTTTGCATTGAAATTATGGAGACATTATCTATATGGAGAAAAATGTGATATTTACACGGATCATAAGAGCTTAAAGTATATATTCACTCGGAAGAACTTGAACATGAGACAACGACTATGATTGCTTAATTAACTATCACCCAGGTAAGGTCAATGTGGTGGCAGATGCCTTGAGCAGAAAAGAGAGGCTGAATATGGTCCAGATTGCAGAAGAGTTAGCACGAGACTTGGAAAAGATGGAAATTAAAGTTCGAGTACCAGAGAAAGATAAGGAGCAATTATATGAGATTACGTTTCAACTAGCATTGATGGATAAGATTAAAAGGTGTCAAGAAGGAATTATGAAGCAAGAATTGGATAATCTAACAGGAGAAGAACTTTGTACCCAAAAGGATAACCAATGTATGTTTAGATTTTCTTCCAGAATTTGAATTCCCAATGTGACAGAACTGAAGAATGAAGTTTTATGTGAAGCACATAATGTTCGGTTTTCTATCCACCCTAGGAGCATTAAAATGTATCAAGACTTAAAGAAGAACTTCTGATGGCCAGGAATGAAGAAGGAAATTGCAAACTGGGTTAGCAAATATCACGTATGCCAGATGGTAAAAGCGGAACATCAAATACCAAGTGGATTGTTACAACCCCTAGAGATTCCCCAATGGAAATGGGAAGAGATTGCAATGGATTTCATAGTAGGATTGCCAAGGACTAGAGCAAATCACGACGCTGTTTGGGTAATCATCGACAGACTGACAAATTCAGCACATCTCCTCCCAATCAATGAAAGATATTCTTTGGAAAAGATAGTTATGTTGTATTTGGATGAAATAGTAACCAAGCATGGAGTCCCTGTGTCCATTTTATTAGATCGAGACCCAAGATTCAATTCAAGGTTTTGGATTAAGGTTCAAAAATGTCTAGGAACCAAGCTGAATATGAGTACTGCCTATCATCCCCAGACAGACGGTCAGAGTGAGAGAACCATCCAGACAATAGAAGATATGTTAAGAGCTTGTGCTTTGGATTTTAAGGGAAACTGGGATGAACACTTACCTTTAATTGAATTCTCATACAACAATAGTTATCATGCCAGCATTTGAATGCCACCTTATGAAGCCCTGTATGGACGCAAATGTAGATCACCATTGTATTGGGATGAAGTGGGAGAAAAGAAAGTGTTAGGTCCTGAGCTAGTTCAGCAAACCAAAGATGCAATGGCATTGATTCAGAAAAGGTTAGAAGCAGCTCAAGATAGACAGAGAAAGAATGCTAAATTTACATCGAAGGAAATATGAATTTTGAAATAGGGTCACTAGTATTTTTGAAAGTATCACCTTGGAAAGAATTAGTTCAATTTGGTTAGAAAGGTAAGCTCATCCCAAGGTACATAGGACCATTTGAAGTTTTGAAGAAGATAGGAAAAGTCACTTACGAGATAGCGTTGCCACCGCAGTTACAATATATTCATAATGTGTTCCACGTATCCATGTTGAAGCCATACATTCCTGCTTCGAATCAAGTTATAGAGTACGAACCAATCGAGCTTCAGCCAGATTTGTCCTATGTGGAATAGCCAATCCATATTTTAGATCATAAAGAGCGAGTCCTTAGAAACAAATATATCCCCATAGTGAAAGTGCTTTGGAGAAATCCTCGAGTAGAAGAGTCTACTTGGGAACTAGAGTCATACATGCTTGATAAATATCCTCATTTTAGTTAAGTCTGCATCTTGGGACATAATCTTTTTAAGGGGGGAAGGATATAACGACTCGTATATTTTTAAGTTATAACACGAGTACATGACACGTGTTGTGTACTGGTTTAATAGAGAAGTGACTCAGTCTTTATTTTGGGGGATAAACATCAGTTTCCTTCTCTCTCTCTCTCTCTCTCTCTCTCGATCTCTTTCTTCCCTCTATCTCATCTCTCCCGTCTCTCTCTTCCTCTCTTTCACAGTTTTCTCCTCTCTCCTTCCTTCTATATTTTTCTCCCTTTTTTTTGCTCGGGTTGCTGCCGTTCTCCGGTGAGCCTTTTTTCGGCTGCCCCTTTTTGCTGTTTGGCCTTATGCAGGTGTATATATATTTATGTATATATGTGATTGTATGTGTATGTGATTGCGTGTGTATGTATTTATCGTGTCTGTGTTGGCCTGTGTTTTGGCCGCCGTTTACCTGTTTCTGGTGGTTATTGGTTGCCCTGTTTCTTTTCCGTTTATTACGCGTGTGGCGCGTGCGGCTATTTTTCTTGGTTTCTGCTCTGTTTTGTAAATTGTAATTTGGGAATTATTAAATTAATTCTTATAATTTACTGCAGGAACTTTTATTGACTGATTTTGTGAAAAAAATTATTCATGTGGGAAATGATTTTTAATTAATCGGTGGAATTTATTCGGAGACCAGTATTATATCGGGCACCAATAAATTTTGCCACCATCGACGATGAGCCTCAGCGAGTCGACGGTGGACGGTGATGATTAATTTCGAGTCCTAAATCTATAAAATAAATAAAGTGGTTCGTGTAATTATTTTCGGATCATAAATAATGATTCATTTTAAAAGTTGTACCGAGATTAGAAATTGTAAAATTGTGATTGTTGGGAATTGGACGTCGATTATGTTTTGAAGGGTAGTCTAATAAATAGAGGAGTCGTTGTCCAAATTTTCTAAAAAAATATTTTAATTACGTGAAGCGTACTATATTATATGAAATGTTTTGTGATTGTAAATATCATTACATAAATATGTATATATATACGAGTCAGGTTATCGGATTGGGTCAGTTAGGTTCGAGGATATCAAGCATGTCGGTATAACTAATTAGGGTATTTGTTTACTGTAGATCCCAGTCAAAGTTCGCGAGGACTAAAGTCAGTCAACCGCAACTACCCTAGGAATCCAGAGAAATCATCGCAAGGAAAGTACCTCTGACCATACTTTTATGGTTCAGTATATATGTATAGACTGTTGTTTTATTATCGAACAGGAACAAAAATGTTTTAAGTTACGTATCCCCTGTAGTTATAATTATTTGTTTTAAATCTATTTTGGGAAAAAGTAACTTCAAAATGGTACTTATCTTGAATAAAAATGATTTGTGAACCAATTTTACGTGTGTTGTTAAATGAACGATTTTAAACTGAGATAGGTATAAGTGATTTAAAAACTGGATAAAACGATCAGATATTGGATACGTAGGGGCCAGAGTGGCCTATTGAGGTTGCGTAAGCGGCTAATTCGGTTGCGCGCACTACATAACCGATTAGTCCAGCATGTTAGAGACCTAGCTAATCTCTGAGTTCTGGAACAGGTTTATGGGATGGTAGAAGGAGTCGTCTAGTGTTGATAGCTTGATCAGCTGTCTTCACATATCCACTACGTATCTAATTTGGCTTTGTGATTCCTGTAATGGAATAAGTGATTTATACATTAGAAATATAAATGTGAATAACATGCTAAAATTGGACTCTGGCGTTTACACAACACACAACTACGGTTGTTTTATAAAGAGCATGCTAGTTAGTGATACCCATTTTCCTTTATTGTTGTTTTGACAGAGATTTGAAATGATTTCCAGGTTACTATTTTCATATTGCTTTATAGTTCTGTTCCTATACTGTTTACCTTTCTGTTTTACTCTTATATTCATATGTTGGTATTGCTGAGCGATTATATGCTCACCCTTGCAACCTATTATATATATATCATAGATGCCTAGAAGACCTATCAGACCTGGTCAGAACAGAGTTTTAGCCCCTTCCGGTCTCGGCTCCTCTGAGGTAGTTTGTATCAGACCATATGTGGTCTGAAGAGTTGCTGAATAAGTTAGTGTGTTCGACTTTTTTAATACATGGTTATGTAATAGTGAGTAGCTTAAATCATACTTGAACCTGGATCAGATCTTGGTTTTGGGGTCGTGTTAGTATAATAATAATAATAATTTCTTAGTTTATAATTGTTGTTTGTTATATTTGGTGACATCAACTCCTGACCCCGGGGTTGAGGTCGTCACACCACTAGCCTTAGGACTATCAATGATGCTTCTTAGAGGCTGACTGATCAATACTTCACTTTTATATGCTTGGAAGTAGGGACACAACTTTCTTGACGCCATAACTAAGGCTAAAGCAAATTTTTCTATAGTTGAATAATTCAACTTAGCTCCGTGTAGAATCTTGTTGGTATAGTATATAGGTTTCTAGACTTTAGCTTCCTCCTTCACTAATACAATGGTCAAGGCCTTTTCAGAAACAACCAAGTACAAGTACAGAGTTTCATTCAGAATTGGGTTATCCAATAAAGGGGCTTATACCATGTATTTCTTCAATTCCTCAAATGACATCTGACTTTCATCAGTCCCAGCAAAATCTTTTACTTTTTTAAAGTTTTGAAGAATGGAAAACACTCTTATCCGGACTTAAAGATGAATCATCCCAAAGCAGCAATCCTTCCAGTGAGCATCCGAATATCTTTTACGGAGCTTGGAGGTTCCATATCCAGAATGGCCTTTATCTTGTCATAATTGGCCTTAATTCCCCTCTTGGAGACCATCAATCCTAAAAACTTCCCAGGTCCTACATCAAAATCACACTTGGCGGGATTCAACATCATCTTGTGATACCTCAAGAACTTAAAAGCTTCCCTTAAATGGGTAATATGATCTGCCTTTACAAGGCTCTTGACTAACATGTCATCTAAATAGACCTCCATGGTCTTTCCTATAAGATCCTTAAAAATCTTATTCACCAATCTTTGGTACGTGGCTCCAGCATTCTTAAGACCAAATGCCATAACCAGATAACAAAAAACACCAAAGTTAGTGATGAATGATACCTTTGGGATATCATTTTCAAGTATTTTAATCTGATTGTAGCCGCTAAATCTATTCATGAAACTCAGCATCTTGTGCCCTGCAATGGCATTGTCAAAGTGTCTATCCTTGGGATAGGAAAACAATCCTTTGAACATGCATCGTTTAGGTCAGTGAAGTCAAGACACATCCTCCACTTTCCATTAGCCTCCTTCACAATCACCTGATTAGCCAACCATTATAGGAATTCTATTTCCTCAATAAACCCAGCCTCCAAGAGCTTTTCTACTTTCTGTTTTATGGCCTCTTGCCTTTTCGGAGCAAAACCCCTCTTCTTTTGCTTTACAGTCTTTTGATTAGGGTCGACATTTAGCTTATGAATTATCAATTCAGGATCAATACCCGGCATATTAGCTGCTGACAATGTAAAACATCATTGTTCTCATGCAAGAACTTTATCAACTTCCCTTTAAGGGGTTCCTTCGAAGAAGCTCCAATAAAAGTTATCTTCTCAGGATCCTCGGGATCCAAGGGAATTGGGACTAGATATTATGTTGGCTTCCCTCGTTTATCATCATTCTCATGGATGTCCATGTGTTCAATGCGTAGAACTTGCCCCTAGCTCTATCTGCCCTCAATGAGGCTACATAACAACTTCTTTCCATCTTCTGATCTCTTCTTTCCTCTCCTACCCCATTCCTAATTGGAAATTTAATTACCGAATGGTAGTATGAGGGGACTTGTATACCTGTCCTTCCCAGGATTGCATAATAAGTTGATCCAGCCTTGACTACCACAAAATTCAACATTTATGTAGCTTATCTTGGCTCCTGATCCATTATTAATGGAAGCTTAATTATTCCTTGAACTGGGCATTCAATCCCTGAAAATCCATAAATCGGCATATCAGTGGGGGATCAATTGAGAATCATTGCATCCCATCCGAATAAAGGTGTTATATAGCAGAATGTCCACTGATGCCGCATTGTCTATAAGGACTCAGTTTACAAGGCTGTTCCTTATGATGGGCGTGGTGACTAGAGGGTCATCATGGGAAAACTTTATCCAATCTAAATTAAAATCATCGAATATCATTGAGACTCTAGTTTTTGCCTATTTTGGGCTTCTCTAACTATGTGCATGACTTTCCGAGTATAAGCATTCCTTGAATATTTTGAAGAGCCAGCCGCAGTTGGTCCTTCAAATATCATATTGATCACCGGGCCTCGTGGTTGGGGGTTTCTCCCCTGATCATCTTGATCCCTCTTTCGATCATCAAAATTCTTTCTTTCATTGTTGTTCTTTTCACCCCTCTCACCATCCCCGGTGTACTTGCTCAGCCTTCCTTTCCGAATAAGGAACTCAATCTCATCTTTCAATTTTTGGCATTCATCAGTGTTATAGCCTACATCCTTGTAGAATCGACAATACTTGCTCTTTTCTAACTTGGCAGGATCAGCCTTCAGAGGCTGTGGCCAACGAACATCTCTATCATTCTCAATTTCCATCAGGATTTGACTTCTAGGAGCATTCAATCTAGCATATTCAGTGAACTTTTATCCCGGTCCTCCCTTCTTCGGGGGTGAATCAGAATCTTTGTTAACCCGAGGATACTTGTCCTTTGCATCATACTATTGATCTGTCTTCCATTTCCTACCACCAACGGACTCATTATTTACCACTGTCTTCTTCATGTTTTCCTCGACCTGAATATACTTTCCTGCTCTACTTTGGAGCTATAGCATTTTCTATGGTGGGTGTTTGGCCAGAGATATTTTGTAGAACTCGTCCTTGGTCCCTTGCTGTAAGGCTATCATGGCCACCTTATCATCAAGATCTAGGACCTTTAAAGCCTCTTTCATGAAATGGTTCAGGTAATCCCTGAGAGATTCATTTGCTCCTTGCACAATGCTCATGAGGGAAGCTGAGCTTTTTTCATGCACTTTTCCGCTGATGAACTATTTGATGAAAGCCTGACTTAATCTTTGAAAGATGCAATTGAATTCAGGGCCAGACGACTGTACCACCTTTGAGCCATTCTCAACAAGGTTTGGAAAAGGTCTGATATTTAATAGCATCGTTCACGGGTTGTAACATCAATACATTAGATAAATTCCTCACATGATTTGCCGGATCCCCAGTCCCATCATACGCCTTTATAGTAAGCATCTTGAACTTCCTTGTGATATTACTATGATCTCCGCTGTAAAAGATGAGGTTGGATCATCAGGGTCTCCAAGGGGGAGTAGTTCAAACGGGTTTGCCCGAGGAGCATCCATTATTTTTCTCCTAGGAGCCTCCTTCAAGTCAATGACTTGAGGAACCCCTCTAGCCCTTCTAGCCCTGTTGGTTCTCGGTGGCTGTCTAGTATGAATAATCTCCATATCCCTCTTAGCCTTAGGATTTCGGCTTCATGAGCACATATCCTTTCCTCTAAAGTTTGGGATTCCGTCCCTTGAGTCTCCTGAAGTTCGGGGCGTCTACCTCCAACTGGATCTTTTTCGTTACGCTTCCTCCTATGATGGGCATTCTCGTTAGTGGATTCACCGTTGTCCTCGGTAGTGTGAGGTCCATAGAAATCTCGTTCATCATTGAGTGGAGGCAAATCTCTAATATAATTATAGTCATTCCATGGTTGTGGTTGAGGCGGTGGGGGAAACCTACTTCCTTCAGCCTAAGAGTACAATGCCATCCCATAGGTGGGGTTTATTGTCCTATGTGCATCACGATTGACATCTCAAAACCCACAGATTGTGTCCCACAAAGGAGCGCTCAGATTCGAGTTTTGAGAGTTCACCCCTAGAGTCGAGATTGACGAAGATCCTGCCGTCCTTTGAGAGTAGATTGAGTGAGGTAGAATCTCAATGGCGGATGAGATTGTTTGAGTAGTTCCAGCTGATGCTCCTTCAGGACCATTATTTTCACTTCATGTGGTTACCATGGTTGATGTCTTCTTCCCACAGACGACGCCAAATGTATAGGTTAAAAACTAGGTTATAATTATTGTGAAGGTTCGTGAGCTCAAGGCCCTTGATTGATTACTCTCATGTTTGGTGACTCAAATGTGTCTTCATAAGATGCCTACATACCTTGATTTATGCCAATGATCAAGTCAAAAAAATATAATTCTGATTTATGGAGTAGGATCCCTTAAATAGTCATGGGTATCCTTGAATTAGGTTAGGGTTAGGAGACTTGGTGAATAAGTCTTGAACTTAGATTAGACTTTGGAGTCCTAGAAGGTAGGAAGTTGATTCCTTGTCATTTGAGGTTTCTTGGAGGCGATTCTCTAGGGAATTATACCATAGGATATTATTTATTAGCTGATTTTTCCAATATTTATTAATTATAAAAATAATAAATATATAGGGTTTCAGGCCTCATTTAATGGACTTTTCTAATGAACCAAATCAGATGCAATTATTATGGTATTAATAACGCAATTAGAGTTTATTTTTATCCCCTATCAATGATAATACACATAAAACTTGAATTCATCCTCGAATATTAAATACTTTATAATAATTAATAACAATAAAATCTCATAATCAAATTAAGTAAAAATAAATAAGTTTTATACTAATCTTACGAGCATATCAAGTTAATCACCGATCCTCTTACTACTTACTAGTATATTCTTTAACGACCAAAACTCCTTATTAATAATTTATAACGTACAATTAAAATGATAATACAATTGTTCACCTTATATATATATAATTCGCTTATACACACATAATTTACTTCGGAACATGTTACCCCGCGCTTTCTAACGGCTCACAATACCATTTAAAGACTTCTAGTTAAAAATCTGTCTGTTTATGTTCATGCTTAAAATTATACATGCTACCTTATCACTTACTTGAAAATTCGTGGTCGTTACAATAATGTCAGTGTTTGCATAGTTTGTTAAGATTAGAAGAAAATCCAGTTTACCATAGGAATGTGTATGTTTGCATTGACCATTATCACCAATTATCTTCAATTTTAGTAATAGTTCTGACCGAGTCTTCAGTCTGCAACACCAAATTCTCGGCAACATTTCTGACATGTCAATCCCACAATATCAAAAAAAAATTATAACCTCATTTGCACATGTATCACATGTTAGCGACTAAAGGGTACAATATTTTTTTAATCATTTTCAAATAAATAGAGATAGGTCATAGGAGAAAACAGAGCTAGTTACATAGAAACACTACATTTTCCTGCCATTTTTCCTTGATTTATATGTGAAAAAGGCACATTCAGTCAACAGATAAATTTATTATTCAATAAAATCAATTTATTTCCTAATCAAAGAGGCTTTGTAACAACTTCGACAATGAGACACTTGCAAGGCTTTGATCGACTTTTTCTTTGCTCAGAAAATAATGTTGAAGGTAATCAAGATGGTAATTCCATGTTTAAAATAGGGATCTAATCAGGCAGAGATATTACTTTAATGAAAAAATTTAATAAGCTTCATCACACATGTACTTAAGGCCTTGGTACAATTATTTTTTAAAAAGGTTTTAACCTGTAATCATTCACATCAATAACAAATGCAATGCATTGTCATGCTATTTTTTTGTTGACTCTAAAATATTTAAAGAAAAGATTAAAAGCATTACCTTATTAGTGTCAGGACGAAACACACTATAAAACCTTCCATATATGTGTACACCCTAAAACACATACCAAAGCATGAATAATAAAATTATAAATTCAACAACCATTTAATAGTAAAGTAATGGTAGAGAGTGAAAATACAAAAGCATAAATAATAAACAAACAAACATGTGTAGAGTGAAGATGAACATGATTATATCTCATGACAAATTCTTATAATTGTCTCTATAAATATGTGTATATACCATTAAAACACTCCAACATTTAAAACCTAATCAATATTGGGTAAATATCGTGATAAACAACCAAACCCTAAACATAAAGCTACCTAAATTTTGAATCGGATAATACTTCAACTCAATTAAACAAATTAAACATGATATATACTTGATTATATGTATATGTTATGTTGACGAGCTAACTGAGAATCGAAGGATTGAGATATCTATGTGGATTCAAGTGATAGGGGGCTTGCAATTTGAAAAGTAGGTAGTACCAAAGTTTGGCTCTTTTGGGAGAAGTGACCTAATTGACTTTCGGTAGGAAACTTTTAATAATATATGTATTGGATTTAAATTAAACAATATTAAAGGATAATAAAGGGAATTAAAAAATAGACTCCAAAAATGTAGGGATGTTGAACCAAACTATCAACAATTAAACTATGTTTTACTTATTATAGTATAATATATATATATTTTTTTATTTTCTTCATATATTATGAGTGACTAATTCCATAATATGGGAATTAGGTAGTATTCATTGATTAAATATGACTGTACTGTGATTTCTCTGCCTTATTAATTTGTTGTTGAGTGCTAACATAATTGAGGGTCGCGAATCCTTATTTGTATCTCGAGGAATTGTAATGAATCAGGAGATGAATTATAATTCTAGTTTATGTCATGAAAGACATAATTTTATTATTTGATTGTGAGATTATTATACGAGTTATAAAACAAGAAAGTTCTAGGATTTTAACAATTTATGATTATATGTTGATTGATCATATAAGTGACTTCAATGTGTAATTGTAGGCATTACATTGTATCTTCAGAGAGAACAATATAATCATTAGAGGAATGTTTTTAGCAAGAGTATGAGACCTGGATATCACAGTTAATCAAAATTCATTAATACGAATGAAGAACCCTGATATCTGGATTGCTTTCTACCATCGTTAGATTGTTAATTTTATTTGCTTGTTAGTTTAAGTTAGTTACTAGACACAAATCCAACTATTCTTCTCATTTCTAGACGGTAAAAGAATTACAACCTAAACTAGTATTAAATTCAGTCATTACCTGTGAACGAACTATACAGAAAAATACTTCAACACCAATATGGTCCCATTAGTAGTCTCATCATTAGCCAAAGTCCTTGCCAAACCATTCTGGATAGCCACCACTACACAAACATGCTGGGTTATGTTCAGTTTTTTCTTCCTTTGTTTCAGGTGTTGTATGACCCTTGGGTTTAAAAATCACCTCAAGTATTCTCATTCCTTTCTTCAAGAATGCCAGTTTCCAACTCCACAACATTTTCCTACGAAAAAAGCTCCTCTCAATCCAACCATCATCAACCACAACTCATTAACTCTTTGAATTAAGTTTCTAATATTTCAAGAATACATCTTTATCATTGTACCCCTATGATCTCTGATCCCCACTCCAATCTCAATCATTCTCATTGGGTGGTTGATGATCAAGAGCGAATAATTCGCCTTAACAAAGCCTCTAGCACAAAAAACCCAAAACCCTTTTCCATTTTTGATATGATAACAAAGCTCTACGAGAATATTTGGGAAAAAATGAATATAAGTACGATAAAAAATCTTTTGAGAGAGATCTTTTCTACTTCTATTATTACCAAACCAATAAGAAAAGTAACTTACGCTCCCTCCTATGATCTTAATTATTACTTTTACTTCTACTAGCTTTACAACCCGTGCGATGCACGGGTATTCATTAATATTTTTATATTATTTAAAATTATAATAATTTTTTTTTGGATCATTACCTTATAAGTATATGTATAAATAATTTGCAGGATATTGCGTGAGCCCGTAGGGTTTACCCAATGCGCACCCGAAGGTTAGCGGCTACGGGTTACCTACGATTAAAAAAAAATATATAAATATTTGTTTTTGGCGTGATTCAAACCTGAATCTTCAGTAGCGTATAAATAATAATATAAATATTTGTTGTTGGCGGGGCTGAGAGTTTTAGTAGTGTATAAATAATAATATAAATATTATTGTTGGCGGGGTTCGAACTTGGGAGTTTGAGTAGTGTGTATTATTTTAGTATTTTAATCTAACGATCCTGATCCCTTGATTAAAAAGATACGACCGTTGCAATGTGGATAACCAAAATAACCAAAAAAAGGCATACCAAATTATACTCCATTCCAGTTATTATAGATAGTGATATTATAGATTATTACCAGTAATCTATATTAATGAAAATGAATATAATTTATTATATTAAAATAATAGTGTAGTATGAGCTAATATATATTAATGAAAATAAATATAATTTATAATATTAAAATAATTTTCTTTTCCACAACAATTTTATGACATTTATCAATTATTGCTAGTTATTGTTAAGTGTGCAAATGACTTGAATACAGAAAGGGGGAATAATTTTACTTTTACAAGTATTATATTAATAAAAGTATATTTCAATATTTATTTTCGGAAAAAAGACAAGTTAAGAAATAAATATATCGAAATGACGGTCCTCTTAAGTGAAACTCAAATAAAACTTGCAGAATAATTTACAAATTAGGAAAAATATAAAATTAGTAACCGAAACCGAAGATAAATATACACGAACACGAGTACTTTTTTAAATCATACCGGTATCGTAATTCGTAACCTAGCCTATAGTGTGCTGCCGGCAGCTCCCTCCTTACTTGGATTCGCAGATCTCTCTCGCTGCAACTCTCCCAATATGTCTCATGTACGCATGTTTATTTTCCCTAATTTTTATTACTTTCTAAATAATTCAATTTTGATTTTTACCCAATTGTTGCAAAGTGAGATAAAGATGTGATTTTTGTGTTTGTTTGTTGTTTAGCTTGATAACAGGAACTCTTCGGCAACTAAGCGAGCTCGAACTGATGGTATGTATTTATAAATCTTTCCGTATGATTTAGTTTATGTGAATTTTTATATTTTTCTATAGTTAATGTATATTTGATACATTGATTGTAATCGAAAACATTGTCTCCAGCTTTAGATTTATAACAGTTGTAAAATTAAAACAATTTACTTGGGTATGGAATTGAGAGAATGGTTATTGTGATATGTTTCGACATTGAGGTTAATAAACAACTTAATTTGTACAAGATGCGAACCACACCTCCTTTAATAGAGAAAACTGAAGATAAAACTAGTAAGTGTTTGTGCTTAAGGCAACAAATATGTTATTGGTTTAATTGGAATATTCTCAGACTTAGTAAAGATAGATCCCTACACGATGACTGATGTCAGATACATTATTATTTGGTTACATGGATCTCGGGGCCAGCCGTCGGAACCTCTATCATCTTTCTCTACTAGAATCAAGGCAGCACCGCCTTGAGTTGCGGTTGAGCTTGAGCCTTTGTGGAAGATGTTATTGTATCTATCTGGTTTAGTTGTAAGAGATAAAAACCGGTTCTAGTGTAATTCTGTAATTAATTATAACTGGATAAATGATGGTCTTATATATAGCTCTGAAGAGATATAGTTCATGCTGAGATTTGAACTATGTTGTACGGACATGTGTGTTTTAGTATTGTATGTTTTGAATCGAACTTTATGTGTTGTTAATTTGTATAGGTGGACGTAGGGAAGATGACTGGACTTGTCCTACCTGTGGCAATGTCAATTTTTCATTTAGAACTACGTGCAATATGCGAAATTGCACACAACCTAGACCAGCTGATCATAACTCGGTAATTTTCGGTTTCATTCCTTATATACTTTTAAGTCATTTGAAATCCTTTTTTTTTATTTTGTTGAATTAGTAAAACACATGTGTTTTGTCGACACACTTACAATTAATAACTTTTATTTAAACGTGTTTATTTCATAAATGACTGGTGAGACCGACTATTCCTTGTTAATATGCAACAGACATGGTTTCTCTTATGTGAATGATTACAATTTCCTTATCTGTTGCCATGTAGTCAGTTCAATAAATCTGCCAGTATCTTTCATATTATATTTCTTTTTACTACATTTATTTTCACTATGTAATCAGTTAAAAGAAGGTAGAAGCTATACAGAGTCCTGTTTTAGTAATGATTCCTTGTTTTTTTTGAATCATAATGATTTCTCTTTTTTGTTTAATGTGAAATGGATTTATGTAATATATTGTTTTAATCAGTGTACTGGTTTAGATTCCTAAATTTGATTCAAGAGATATTAACAATTAAGAAACTAAGAAACTTGTCTTGTTGTCTACGAGTTTCGAGTTTCCAGAGTAATGTTAGGTTTTTGTTATTTATTAATATTGATGTAATTCTTTTTAAAGATTGTTGACTCATTAATTGGTATTAATTCTGCCTGTGTTCCAACTTATTACTCATTTTTGCTATAAGAAATCTAATGGATAAATATTTCTTGAGGCTAATCCATGTTGGCTTGTTTAATTGCTATTACAGGTTGCATGTCTATTTGTCTTTTTACTTTCTGTTTATATTTTTCTTAATCAATCTTTTGTCGTGCATTCCCCCTTTCTTTGTGTGCGTGTAGTATCAAATAAACTTGCTCATTGCTGAAACATGAGGTTGAGAACAATGTGTAAAAGTAACAAATTCAAAAATATTAAGTGGGACCATTTATAACAGATATGATTCATTTTACCCTCCCTCCCTCCCTCCCTCCCTCCCTCCCTCCCTCCCTCTCTCTCTATCTCTCTCTCTCTCTGTATGTGTATATATATGTATATCTAGGAAACACCGACACTCCAAAAAGGATGCCGTGTCGCCGTATCGGCCGTGTCCGACACAGCGATACGGCACCGACACGGCTGAGTACGTGTCTGACACGCCATGTGGCGTGTCGACAGAAAAAGGCGACCGACACGGGTTCGACACGCGATCGACACGGCCCACCGACCCAGCCTATATAAAAAAACCCAAAATCATCTTTAAAAAGCCCAAAATCAGTTTTTAAAAGCACAAATCATCTTATATTAACCCTATTTTTATGTCTCTCTGTCTTTTACAATGTTGGGCTTTGGATTGGAAACAAGAAAGAGGAGGGCTGAAGGTGGTTCTGCTTTGGAGAAAGCTTTTAATAATGAAGTCAGAGAACAATTGACCGCTGAAATTGCAAGAATGTTTTATTCTTCTGGACTGCCATTTCATTTAGCAAGGAATCCATATTTGACATATACAAATCTTATATTTTTTATATTTTTTTACTTTTTTTTGCCGTGTCCCGTATCCAGGACACTTTGATAATTGACGAATCCCCGTGTCCCGTGTCGCCGTATCAGTGTCGGTGCTTCCTAGATGTATATATATATATATATATATGTAATCCAATCTTGAAGATGCCTTTCAGAAATTTCAACTGTCACAGCCTCACTGGTTTTTTCCGTGGTAATTATACCAGGAACAGTAATAAAATATACTTTATGTTTCAGAAATTTGCTGCCAGGCCAATGCAAACTCCTCAGGGCTACTCATCTTCAGCTCCCTATGTAGGTGCTGGGGCGCCATCAAATTATATGGGTGTGCCACCTTATGGTTCTTCTCTTTTCAACCAGACGGGTGTACATTCTTATAATGCTCCCTTTTCGGGGAGCTCTAGTTATCACTATAACTATGACAACCGCATGTCTGGAGGCAGCCCATTTCGTCAGCTTCATTTATCTGGTCCAACACCTTATTCCCCTGGAGCTATGATGGGAAATGGTATATGTGCTTAACATGAAGCTCAGATTTTTAGTTCGTTTAATGTCTTTTTTGCCTTTATCGATCACCTTATTTGAGTTGAGAAATGCATCTAGCAACATTATCCATGTTCAGTGTTGTTTAAGTCGCATATTCTAAAAAGGCGCAGTACCCATTTTGAAGCGTGACTCGCGAAAAGCCATTAATCGTGCATTTTTTGACAATTTTTTCTAATCACAAAATTTTTACAAGAAACAATACTTGACTTCATCTTTGCATTCCAACATGATAGGGAACATATGTAACATAATAAAATGTCAATAACGAAGCAGAGTCAATAATGTTCAATAATTTAAAAGCTTTGGAGTTATCTAGTTGAATCTTGAACTCCTCAAATTCTTTGTTTTTCTCTTCATCATCTTCATCTATTAGACCCGAGGAGGATGCTCCGTGAGTTGCATACGTGTGAAACACTGAGAATAAGGTTTCTTTTCCTTTTCCTTTCTTCTTAAGTTTTTTTTTCCACTTACTAATGAGATTGTGCCTTAACAAAACTGTCTTTGTTTATTCTTTTGATTGATATTGTATGGTCTACATATGAACATTACAATCACATGCATAATCGTGTTCCTAAATATTGATCTTTACATCCGGCCTGTCTGAACTTGCATATTTTACCAAAACGCAAAGAAGTCTCTTCTATTGTTTTTGTTTTGTCAAGATTTACTTCTGTTGTGTTCACTTTTAGGTGGAATGTACACTGTACCACCCATGATGAACCGATATGGCATGGGTTTGCCAATGGGTCACGCTGATATGGTATCGTATTACACTTAACTGAGTTATGCAATTTTTTTTGGGAGGGGGTATTGTGCTTAGTCCTCCTTGGGGCCTAAGCTAACTCAAAGTTATGTGTTTCAGGGACCGAGGCCTGGGTTCTTTCCAGAAGATAAAGCTCCAAAGAGAAATGCAGGTGTCTTTCATTTCAAGTTTTAGTACTTCATTAAAGTAGTGGAACCAATGTTTAATGATTTATTTTATCTCTCTTGTTATACCGATCTTAGAGGGTACTCGTGACAATGATTGGACATGTCCTAAGTGTGGAAACGTCAATTTCTCATTTAGAACAGTTTGTAACATGAGGAAATGCAACACGGAAAAGCCTGGATCTCAGGTATGAGCATTTTCCTTCTCTAAAGTATTGATATTCTTGGCCAGTGGTACATGTAGTTATAAATCTGCATTTGTGCAGTACCTTATTACAAAGGTTATTAAGTTTATATCTTATAGATTTTTTTAGCCATCCATATGCAAAAGAGTTCATGATTAGAGTATAGTTAAGGCTTAATGACCTTTTGAGCCTCAAGGTTTGCAACAATATACCCATCTGCCCTTGTGTTACAAAAGCGTTCCTTTTTGCCCCTGAAGTACTGATAACAATTAAAGGAACAGTTTTATACCCAGGGGCAGATGGGTATATTGGTGCAAAAGTTGAGGTTCAAAAGGTCATTAACCCTATAGTTAATTGTTATTTGTTGACTTATGAAACTTCCTTGTATACGCAGGCGATGAAGTCAGGGAAGAATTCCAGTAAGTTTGTACTCTACAAGCACTTCTGTCTGTTGAACAGAATTAATTATCATCAATCTTTGGAAAGCCAACTTAAAAATTTAATAAGTTTAGCATCACTTGCACTTCATTACTTATTAGTTTTTACTTTCTGACAGAACCTGAGATGCCCGAAGGGAGCTGGAAATGTGAAAAGTGCAACAACATCAATTATCCTTTTAGGACAAAGTGTAATAGACAAAATTGTGGGGCTGATAAGCCATCGGACAACAGGAAGTCCCCTTCAGAAGCAGTGGATGATACTGATCAGGTCTGTTCAATGATGTATATACTTTTTATGTACATCTGTTGCTTGAATTCTTTAATAACCTGTGTACATATTGGAAACTTGAAAGCAGCTGAAGTACACAATTATTCTGTAAAGACTGATGGTTTGGCGAAGCTAATTACTGTTTTACTTAATTCAGAAATCCACTTTATATTCAAGGATGGACCATTCTTTCTTTTCATTTATTGCTTCTACGTTCATTCATTAATTTAAAGTTGTCTACTGTTCCAGTGAGTACTAGGCATGTTTGTGGGTTGAGAAGGTCCAGAGTTGTTGTTCAGCATTCCTCAGTATGGGTCCTCTAAAGTCAGTTGTGTCATCATCCTGTTGCAGCAAATGTCAGTTACCGTGTCTTCTGTTGAGTTGTGTTAAATGAATTTATGCAGTCTTATGGATCCTTTCGTCAGCTACATGTTGCCTGCCAGTTTGTTCTGGTGAGAGTCTCGGGTTTTGTCAGTTTTTAATAGGACTTGTACTTTGGCTGTCATCTAACGTAGATGGCGCCTACGTTGCATTTGTCAAGCAATGAAGTGTCTTCAATAACTATATCAAGGCATGCATACTGTCATTCAAACCAGTTTGTTATGTGTCTGCAGTTTTATTGTTATTCTTCCTGGAACTTCAATAGATTCTTTTGTTTAATTTTTATGTGGAATTATACAACTTTAGTGTCTTAACCTGGCAATGGAACCGTTCTTGAGTTTTAAAATAGGAGGGAAGCAGATGAAGAGAAACATAATTTTCACCCAACTTCATGTTTAGTGTGTAACTTGATGAAAGTAGTTTCACTCCATTACAAAAATATTATGGGAGTTGCTAGTAATTTTATTTGCTTCTTGTCTTTCTTCCTCTGCTTTCCTTAACTGGGGAACAGTTTGTTGTCTTGTTCGATGATTTGTACAAGCAGTATATTTTGTGATCTACTGTCTTTTGTTAATTATTGGTGTGTGTTTGGACCTTTAGTGGGTGGGGTTATCGGTGGTGTTTTTTTTTTTTGAAAGATACTTCGACGTTAGAAGAATTAATGTTAGGATGCAAATATCTCCTTAATTGTGTGAAATGCTGCAAATGCAATCTGTCACTAAGCATGTGTTATCTGGATTTATAGATTTCCTCCGCTGTAAAGCTTCTGTTTTCTGTGTTTATATGATACACCTAGGGATTAGCTTAAAGAAATGGTACAATAGCTAAAGCTTTTATTATGTAATGTGAGCTTGGGCTGAATTCCTTAGTTTCATAATTAAACATTTTTGCAATAGCTAAAGCTTTTATTATGTAATGCGAGCTTGGGCTGAATTCCTTAGTTTCATAATTAAACATTTTTGCATCCTATTTGATATATATACATAGCTTTTGCTTTAATGGTTACATTTAAATATATGAAGTTGTGCTTTTTATTGGGTTCACAAGTATACGTTAAAATAATTTTGCAAAAAAAAAGTATATGTTAAAATATCTATCAGGGCCATAATAAGCGTCAAAAAATCTTATTCAGAATTTTTATACCGACAGTATCGTATGAAATAAATAAGATTTGTTAAATTTTAAAATAAATACGTGATAGCTGTTTAGATCTAATATAATAAAGAGTAAATTGTATTTTGTAACCCTCATATTTCATTCAAAATCAAAACCGTATTCTTATTTTGCAAAATACAGTTTGTAAACTGTAACTTTAAATATGAAATATAATATGCATCCCATTAACATTTTTTTTTAAATATGATAATAATTTGGAGGGTAAATTGGAATTCAGTATATCATTTAAATAAATATAATTTTATTTTTTTTAAATTAAACTAAAAGTTAGAATTCAAATTATAAAAAAAATATGAATGTCAATTGTTTTAAGTTTTACTTAATATGTGTTGGTAAAATTGCGAACTGTATGAATAATAGATGTGATCACTTAAAATTAGAACATAACAGGTAAATAATACTCGTTTACACAAGAAATCATGAAAAATGAATATAAGAGCATATGCACCGGGAAGATCAAAACTTTGATTAATGAAATGAATCAATGAACTTTAACATAATCTTTATGCATTGGGAGTAAATTGACTTCATCAATTTGTGATGCTACATCAATTCATCAAACTCTCCTTTGATTTTTGATAGAGTTATCAACGGACTTTAATTACTATTCACACCAAAACTAACCTATTTTTAGTAGTATATTAAGATTTTGTCCATCTCTTTCTTCTATTCTCTCTCCTGAAAATCCCTTTTTAAGTCCAACAAATAGTAATTCATGAATTGATTGAATTATATGGCTGCATAAAAGTTGAGTTAAAAAGTTGATTTATTATGAACAGTAATTGACTCCATCAATTTTATCAATGAATTGATGGATCAAAGTGTTTCATGGGTGCATATGCTCTAAGTCAAATACAAAGAATTAAAATATTAGAAAAAGTTGTGAAGTCTATTTACAGGCCCCGTAAAGAAATTCATTAACATGTTCATGCCTCAGTGAGAATAAGGTTTAGAGATTTTCAGGTTTCAGAAGTGTTGAAGATTCAATGTAAAGGTGCCACTAGAAGATTTCAATATATTGATATTGATTGAAGATAGATAATATTCGAAGTATAGGAATCTGAAGAATTGAAGACAGGGTAAAAACAAAGGTTAAAAAAGACAACTGCACTCTTGAATTTATACTCACCGAAAAGTTCTTTTATATGTTCAAGCGTCAATGAAGAGCAGTGAATGAAGTATTTAATATTGTAGTAGCAATGAAGACGGTGTCTAAGTACCAGAAAAGATTCCAGTAAAAATACATTTGTTTATTGACAGTTGGCCTTCGAAGCGATAACGTTGCTATAAGCTTAACTGTAAGAACCGAGAAATTATAACCGTTTTGTATTATATTAAATGAGTATTATGTGTTTTATTATATTATAATTGAGGTTAATTATAAAATATTATCTGTTATGTGCCATATATGTTCAGTGTGGTTCAGAATATTTTTCGGTTATTTTAATACGTGTTAAATGAGTTTATATTAAAAGTTATTTTATCCAAAGTTCGTTTTAATAGTAGTTATTGCATGTAGAGCATTCAGCCTTATTTTGCATAATATAACGTTTACTATATTGATTTTGGGAACATCCAGTTAATTTTAAAAATGTCTCGTTTTGTGAAAAATGATTTTTTCGGGACCCAAGGGGTACTTCGGAGCTCAAAAAAATCATATTTATATTTTTACAAAATAACGGGACTTCCAAATATTGCATATTTTTGTATTTTTGGATTATTCTTAAATTTTGGGGAATTTTGGCATATATTATGTATTTATTTAAAATTAAAAATTTAAAAATTATTTCCCATAAATTATTAATTAGGGCTAATTGATTTAAAAGATATAATTAAGGCCTAAATTATGATTAAGGGATTTTTCTATAATTATAAATAAATTGATTTAATTAGTTTAATTAATTAATTAATTAATTATATAAATAATTCTAAATTATTTTTAAATATTTTCCAAAATTCCTAAATTTTATTTATTAATTAATTATTTAAATTGATTAATTATTTTGATAATTAATCAGTTTATTTAAATATTAATTTATTTTACCTTTATTTAATTTCCAAAAATTATGAAAAAATCATTTTTGGTTTTGATTTTTCCTAAACAATTATTTTAAAAATAGGATTAATGATTATTTAATTTGAATATCAATTATTTTACATAATAATTTGATTATTTTTTTTCATTAAATATTTATCGAACCGTTTATCCGTTTTAAATGAAACAGACGTTTCTAAAAATAGAAAAATGATATGTTTTCGATGAAATTGTTTTAAATCTCAATTTCTTTCGGAAACGAGTCAGCTTTCGATATTTATTTCTTTAGACCTAAATTATTCTATAAATATGTGTTAAATAATTTATAAAATTATTATACGAGTCAGATATTATGTAAAAATGCGAATAATGATCTGTTTTCGATTCTAAAAATATTTTAATAACCTGTATGATGACCTGACTTATGTGTTATGTGATTTATGTGTGTAGTTGAGTCCTAATTGCTAGTTTTAATTATTTCGCGAGTCATTTTCTATCGTACGGGTAGACGATAAGGTATAATCGGATAAAGATTGTTGTGCAATTATTGTACCAACCAATTAAATTAATATATTTTATCTATGGATACGAATCGAACGAGGCAGTACAAGAAAAGACTAGCTAGCAATAGTAGAGTTTGTCGTAATCGCATACCAGGCAAGTTTTCTTCCCTATTCTTATTTCAGAATAGTGAAATACTGTACCTATCATTACACCAGATACAAATTATGCTAGTATGCATATTTCTTGATCTTCCATTTCAATAATTATTGATATCTTGAGCATATGAACTTTTTTCGGGTTTATTACAATTCGGTTATTATTCTTTTGATAATATTTCTATTATAATTCTTGTTATCCTGGATAAGTGAATGCTTCCATTCATATTCAATTTGATTGCGCACTATCTATATCTAGATACAAATCGTGATGTTGGGATAACATCAAAGCATACCGATTGTTCCAGATGCTTACCTGATGGACTGGATGTTTACAGATAGGGACAGGGATGGACCATACCCTTTATTTTATTAAGGTTAGAATAGGCTTGGGTACCCGATATGATGGTGGGTCTATGCGGATGAGCATAGGTCCGTACTGTATCCTGACTGACCAGCGGGTTATAGTACATATGTTGGTTCTTGTGTCCAGTCTAGTTTATTGTTGATCGCCGTATGCAGCATTTCTTATTAATTGCAAAAATAAACAAATATCCATTGAGATTACTTATCTATCCCTTATCAGATTCACCTGATTTACTTTTGTTGGTACTTGTGGATATATTTATAATATGGACTTGCTGAGCAATTATGGCTCATGCTCGTTGTTACTTCCTTTATCTTTCAGTAAATCTTGAGAATGAAGCCTGTTCACACTTGAGTGGTAAAGAAACGAGTGAAAAGGCAGGACCCTCTGGCACCAAGGATGTTAACACCAATCCAGGAAGAGAGCTTTGAGTTACCCGCACATGTGTAGTTTGTGTAGTATATGTGTATGTTAAAAAATGAATTAGTTGTAAAGTTTAACTAGGCTTTTGGAGTGTAGTATGTTTCTTATTAGAGTTTTGAGAGAATTTTATTTTGGAATGTAATAATAGTTGTGTTTGTGTTCTTGTTTTATACCAAAACATGAGAAAGATCATGAGTTGTTAGATGGGTTAGATGCATATTTATTCATGTATATTATACAGGTTGGTTTATGTTATGTTTGGCAAGTAACCTCCAGATCTAGACCCCATATTTGGAGAGCGTTATTGTTTGGCATTAGAGCTGTAGATTTTGGTCTCTGAAACAAGAACAATATGATTAAGATAGGATAAGAAGATCACATGAGATAAGAATAGAGTTGTAATGACTCATATTGAGTTATTTTAGGAAATAGGTTAGAATTTTGTTTGGATTTTAGTAATAGATGGTAAACTTTTTTTATACCATGCTTATTTTACCAGATAGAGAACTCATCTGAGCGTCAACGATGAGAGCAGGTACCTAATGTTCCAGGCCCAAGTAGCACCTGTACCAGATCCAGTAGTTCCTCTACCAGCATTGCTCCTGAGCCAACATCATTAGTCGCATGATAAGTGGATTTTATATCTACTTGGAACGCTTCATTACATGCTTAAGTTGGTGTTTTGGACTCAAGTTATTGGCATTTTTGATGTGTTCTTGTATTATTGCATTGCAGACATTAGATGAATAAATGAGCTTATCAAAGAAATATGCTGAAAAGAGATCAGAATTCGAAGCCTAGGCCATATTCATGTTGAAGAGAATCTCTATAGCTTCGCGTGGACCATTGAATCGCCAAATTCTGACAAACGGAACTCAAGTTACTGCAAATACAAGAAATTGCATAAAACTTCAGAAGCTTGGCACGCCCGCGCGGGGATGGGGGCGGCCGCGCCAGACATGCAGAAGTGCGCGCGCCCGCGCGGAGACTGGGGCAGCCATGCGGGGTCCCTATAGCAGAATCCTGATTTGAGTTGAATTCGAAGAATTTGAGATCCCAGGTAGTCCAGAAGCTTATATAAACCAATAAAAAGATGTTTTTAACAACAAGGAGATAAGGGAGAGCAATAAGAAGACCTAGAGAGCACAAGACGGCTACGGAGAAGAAAACTTTTATATTCTTCAATATAGTTGATACTTTGGATGCTTGTTTTCGATTTGTCTTTGAACCCTAATACTCATATATTATTTATTATCATGTTTGCATTGGAACCCATGGTGACGATGAGTTTGATTATGAACTAATCGTTGTCATGGGGTTCTAACGGATTTATTTATGGGAGGGGTCCTTGTAGCAGAATCCTGATTTGAGTTGAATTCGAAGAATTTGAGAGCCCAGGTAGTCCAGAAGCTTATATAAACCTATAAAAAACGTTTTTAACAACAAGGAGCTAAGGAAGAGCAATAAAAAGACCTAGAGAGCACAAGACGGATACGGAGAAGAAGACTTTTATATTCTTCAATATGGTTGATACTTTGGATGCTTGTTTTCGATTTGTCTTTGAACCCTAGTACTCGTATATTGTTTATTATCATGTTTGCATTGGAACCCATGGTGACGATGAGTTTGATTATGAATTAATCGTTGTCATGGGGTTCTAACGGATTTATTTATGGATTTCAATAGTTAATAATTTTATAATCCTTTGTGTGTGGGTTCCTAGTTTGGTTGTGCTTATTCGTCTTTGATGCGTAGCTAACATCTAAGATTGTTTGTTAATCTCTATTGAAGCGATAGTGAATATAGAGGTTTAGAACTTGCCATGCTAGCATAGGTTTATGTACGAATTGATATGCATAATTCGTGGGTAATTTTAACCATCTTATTCACCCTATGTAATCACGATAGATAACTTGCTCTTAAACCATTATGTTTTCAATCTTTATAGACATATAGGGACTAATCATAATTGGTGTCTATTCAACTTCTATCTTAATTATGGATGTTTGATAGTAGGGTATACGTATAACAAAAGTTAGCGTATACTAGTTTCGTGTTATATGGTTACTTGTCATCATCATCACATGCTAGGATAAAAGAACATAAACTTTGAATGAAGTATTTAATGAAGTTGGAATCCCATGTTTATTCCCATATAAGTAATTTAATCTTAATTCTCTTAGTTAAAGCTATTTAGTATAATCTCTTAGTTAAATCAAAACTCAATTTGTTATTTATCTTAGCATTGAACGATAACCATACATTGTTGCATAAGTGTATAATATGAACTTAACCTAAACCAGTCCTTGTGGGAACGAACTTGACTTATATCTTATACTACTTGTGAACACATGCGCTTGCGTGTATTTTCGCGTGTGTAGTGCAGACAAGTTTTTGGCGCTGCTGCCGGGGATATCAGTGTTAAATATGTGCTTGACATCGGTGGTCGTTAAAGTTCACTGACTCAGATATTTTACTTGTTTACTTTGTTTGTGATTCAGGTACTCTAGAGAGCGTGTATGCGAACGCGTTCTCAATCTCGTAAGGAAATATTGGACGAAGTTGAAGTAGTTGACGAAATTTTTGAAGAAGAGGAGAAAGTTGAAGAAGAAGCGATTATTGCAATGGGAGAACCAGCAACGAATCCGAAAGCTTTGATGGATTATTCTCAACCGAAGATCAATGACATTCAGTCTAGCATTGTCAGACCAGCTATTGCGGTGAATACTTTTGGAATCAAGTCTAGCACGATTCAGATGGTGCAGAACTCAGTCCAGTTTGAGGGTTCCCCAATGGAAGATCCCAACATGCACATTAGAGATTTCATCTAGATCTGCGCCACTTTCAAGTTCAACAATGTTTCTGAAGATGTTGTGAAGATGAGGCTTTTCCCATTCTTTCTGAGGGAAAAAACTAAGTGTTGGTTGCATTCTCTACCACCAGGTTCAATCACTACTTGGGAGGATCTTCCTCAGAAGTTTCTTACTAAATTCTTCCCTATGGCGAAGAAAGCTACAATCATGAACGCTCATACTCAATTTACGCAGCAATCGGGAGAATCTTTTTGTGAGGCTTGGGAGCGCTACAAGGAGATGCTTAGGAAGTGTCCTCATCATGGCATGCCTGATTGGATGATCATCAATTATTTTTACAATGGTTTGGGAGCGCATTCCAGACCCATGCTCGATGTAGCATCAGGTGGAGCCTTATGGGCTAAGAGCTACGATGAAGCTTATGAGCTAATTGAGTTGATGGCTGCTAATGAATATCAGAACCCAACTCAGAGACTACCTCAAGGCAAGGTAACAGGAATTCTGGAGGTGGATATAACTACGTGTTCGCACTAAAACACACGCGAAATTATACGCAAGCGCACGTGATCACAAGTAGTATAAGATATAAGTCAAGTTTGTTCCCACATGGACTGGTTTAGGTTAAGTTTAGATTAGGCACCTATTAAACAATATATGGTTATCGTTCAATGTTAAGATAAATAACAAATTGAGTTTTGATTTAACTAAGAGATTATACTAAATAACATTAACTAAGAAAATTACGATTGAATTACTTATATGAGAATAAACATGGGATTCTAACTTCATTAAATACTTCATTCAAAGTTTATGTTCTTTTATCTTAGCATGTGATGGTGATGACAACTAATGAGATAACACGAAACTAGTATACGCTAACTTTCGTTATACGAATACCATACTATCAAACATCCACAATAGAGATAGAAGTTGAATATACACTAATTATGCTTTGTCCCTATATGTTTATAAAGATTGAAAACATAATGATTTAAGAGCAAGTTAGCTATCTTGATTACATAGGGTGAATAAGATGGTTAAAATTACCCATGAATCATGCATAACAAATATACATGAACCTATGCTAGCATGGCAAGTTCTAAACCTCTATATTGACTTTCACTTCAATAGAGTTTAACAAACAATCTTAGATGTTAGCTATGCATCAAAGACGAATAAACACAACCAAACTAGGAAATCATGAATCACCACACAAGGGATTATAAAACAATTAACCATTGAAATATATAAATAAATCCGTTAGAACCCCATGACAACAATTAGTTCATAATTGAACTCATCGTCACCATGGGTTCCAATAAAAACATGGTAATGAATATAAGAGTACTAGGGTTCAAAGATAAATCGAAAACAAGTATCCAAAGTATCAATTATATTGAAGAATACAAAATTCTTCTTCTCCATAGCCGTCTTGTGCTCTCTAGGTCTTCTCAATATTCTCCCTTCGCTCCTTCTTATTAAAAATGAATTATTATAGGTTTATATAGCTTCTGGTCGATCTGGGCCTTCAAAATCATCAAATTAAGTAGAAACAGAATTCTGGTGCAAGCATCTGGCGCGGCCGCCCCAACCTCCACGCGGGCGCGCGACGTCTTTGACCTCTGGCGCGGTCGCCCCACCTTTTGTGCGGGCGCGCCAAGCCTCTGGATTTTTCTTCCTTTTCTTGTTTCTTTTGTAACTTGAGTTCCGTTTTTTCAGAATTTGGCGATCCAATAGTCCACGCGAAGCTATCGAGATGCTCTTCAACATGAGAATGGTCTTGACTTCAGATTCTGACCTCCTTTCAGCATATTCCTTGGAAAGCTCATGTAGTCATCCAAGTAATGCCTGTAATGCAAAAACATAGAAATACATCAAAAATCCCAACTTGAGTCCAAAATACCAACTTAAGCCTGTAATGAAGTGTTCCAATTAGATATAAAATCCACTTATCACACCCCCAAACTTGAATCGATGCTTGTCCTCTAGCATAAACAAACTCAAAACTACAAAACAAAACTAATGCATGAATGCAACTAAATGATAATGCAATGGATCCCCTCAGAGTAACCATAACCAACCAACAAGCTAATGTCTCTAAGAATGCAATGAGTTTTAACAGAGTTTGAATAAATCTCACAAACCAGAAATGTGTGTGTGTGTGGATGCTTAACAGATATACTCTCGATACTAGATCAATAACCATAACTTATCTTTCATCATAAAAATCACAAGCTTATAAACATAGTAGATGATAAACCCATAATGACTCATAACACCTCCTTTCTACTAGAGTTATACAAGGATTCATGCTATTATTGAACACATAACAAATATGCTTATTTGACCATGCAATGAATGAGGTCTCAAAAGACTTATACAATAATACCCATGTATCGAGCGTTAGGTTAGCGGATCCCAGACTATAAAAGCGTTAGGTCACTAGGCACAAAGTCTCCTAGAACTTAATAACACGAGTATTAAAGAGCTCACTCTTGATCAATTATGCATAAACACATATTTTTTTCTTTTCTTTTTGTTTTTCTTATAACAATTTCTGAATGAGCGCGTTTCGCTCCGTCTCATTCAACCCTAGACTACTCATAAAATATGACCCGACTACTAGCCATTTGACGCTTAGCCTTATTCACAACTAGCAATGAAATCCAAGTTTTTCTCCAATTTTAAAATTCAGTGTTCTTTTATCATTAAGAGAATACCAAAAATTCTACATATAAACAAGTGATTAAATCTCAACAAATAGCCAAATATGATCATGATCTAGCTCAAAAAGCAATCCTATAAGACTTGTGAAAATTTTTTATGGGCATGTAAATCAATTCATTAAGACTTAAACATCCCTGTATTCATCATCACCACACTCAAATTAACGTCAACTTATCAATCAGAATTAGCTCAACCTAAGGGATCATGTTATATGCATGCAAATGCAACTATATGAACTCATGTAAAAACTAAAATAAATATGTCCTATATGTAACACCCTCCAAACCCAGGTCAGAAGTTTAGGGTCCACAACACACACACACATACACACCATATTTAAACCTGTATATAAAATATTGTATGCATTGACCCTTCTTTACACAACCACGGATCGCAACAGGTTAAAGTATGAATATAAGCCACCACCTTAAATTTTATTACATCGTACCAAAACCCAACTAGTTCAACTTACAACTGATAATGATATCGTTCTTAGAATCTTGCATAACTCATTTATAATATAAAGCTCCTGCTAGCTCGATTAAACTTAACCTGAAGTCCTAGCTCGCACACTGGACTGGGAATCCTCATTACCAATAATTTCCTTTTCAACTGTTAAAAACATAAAAAGGTTTGCAAGAGTGAGCTAACTAGCTCAACAAGTTATAATAGCAATAACCGAGGTTAAATAATAATCAATTGAAATGATTCAGAAGAATCAAGTTTCTGAATAAGCAATGATTAGAATTAGATATTCACTTTTCATTTTAAAAAACAAGGTTAGGCTGTTGATAAGTCACGCACGAACCCCGAGCAAGGCTCCCAGCTTTGCTCTATATACATGATCCAAGACACACATTGGCCTATTATGACCACGAATCTGGTCCGACCACGAATCTGGTCCGACCACGAATCTGGTCCGACCACGAATCTGGTCCGACCACGAATCTGGTCCATATTTATAAAACCATCCAAGTCTAAATCAATTCAATATGATAACCAATATAATTCAATAAGCTGAATCATAAATAACATTTATCTTGAAACATAAGATGATTCACAATACCATGAGGGTATAACAAGGAATTCAAATAGATTGGCTTTCAATCAGGGAAAGAATTATAAAGTAGAAGACCAAGGGTTCAAGGGTTACAAGGATTGGTCTTCTGTTAAACAAGGAATAAGGGTTGGTATGTTAAACAATTTAATATCAGAAATCAGTATGTGGTAGATATATATTTGTGGAGTAGTATCGTATGTGTTTGGCTCATATTTGAGAATTCAACAATCAACGATTTATGAAGAATAAGGCTTATGGCTCAAGATCAATAAGAATCAGGGTTCAAGATTGAATAGTTTAAAGCACTTACAATATAAAATAAGAGTTATTTTGAATAATAGCAACGTGTTATGAGAAAGTTCGAAAATATTTGCAATATATCTTGAAGAAAGATTCAGAAGTACTTTCCTTATCACAGATGATTTCCAACTTTACTTGTACTCATCTAACATTTTTACTCATCAATCATTTTCCTTCCTCTTTCAATGCCTTGCTTCTATTCATCAATCATTTGCCTTCTCTTTCTACGCTTCAGTTCTATTTACGGATCACTAACTTCCTTTTTTAATGCCTCGCTTACCCTACTAGGCATCACAAGCATCATTCAATATTCAATCTCATATTATTCTGATCGTCACATAGACGTCATAAGCTTTTATCTACCCTTCGTTTTACCCAAATCCGATTTACGGATTCAAAGTTATGACCAAAACAATCACACGATAAACACATAAGCATATAACACATCAATCAGTTAGCACGTAGCACATAACACGTAAGAGATTCGGGGATAAAATGATCTTCTAGCTATTTAATACGTATTTCTGAACATTTTTCGGAATTAAAACGGGTCTCTGAATCATTTTATAATTAAATAATAGGGTTTGAACACCCGAATCTGACTTTCAAATGATTTTATAATAATTATCGAGTCTTGAAAATAATTTAAAATAATATTTTAAAACTCGAAACTATTTTTAGGAATTTTAAATCAAAAATAAATAATTAAATCTAATTATTAAATCAATTAAAATTAATTAATAACTAATTAAATTAATTAATCAATTAATATATAAATTAATTGACTAATTAAATAATTAATTATCAACTAAAATTAATTATTTAAATAATTAAGATTTATTTTTTTAAATAAAAAACAATTTTCAGAAATTAAAAAATGAATTTTAGAATTTTTAAATAATAAAAAATCAAATTCTGAAAATATTAAAAAGAAAATATATTTTCTGAAAATAATTAAATAGAAATCTAATTTTTGAAATTTTTATAAACAAGGATCCAAATTTCATAAACTTTTCAAACCGGAATCTCAAATTTGCGAATTAGGGAAAACTTCGGGGTACTAAAGTGTAATTACCCCCGCCGTCTTCCCCGTTTTGAGCTCCAGTGGCTGGACTCCATGGCCGCCGCCATGGAATTTTTCCGGCGACCACAAAGTTACCCAGAATTCGATCAAACTCACAGGGGATAACCTCTTGCTCTCCAAAAACACAAATATACAAACGATGCATGCAAACAATCAACATAATAACCGGAATCCTTGCCTGAAAATCCCGTCGCCGGGGGCCTCATTTTTCGGCGAGGTCACTTTCGTTACCGTCCGTTCACCATATATACACCATTTAATTCGTCTTTCCACGATCTACAAGATGGTAACATCAATTTTAAACAATAACTCTTAACCCAGAAATACCCAATTTTCAATTTAGAACATTCATATTAAGAACCCTAATTTTTATTTTCAAGAATCAAACACCCTTTTCTATATATTATTGAACTCAGTTTTTGACATATAATATACCAAAATGACCAGAAAAAGATTATCTACACGATGGAATCATCAAATCATATCAACAACATCAAGAACAAATTTTCATAATTTAATCTTTAAATAATTTGAAATAAAACAATTAAATAAGAAAAATACCTTAATTCCTGCATAAAAACGGATGATTGATTATGAAAGTACTTTTCGAGAGTTTCGTTTTGATATATTGCACGCTTGAATCGGAGTTCGATAACGCTTTCGTTCGTACGTTTGATTATGAAAAACTGAACATTTTTAGGGTTTTTCTCTGTAAATCTTATATGTTTACTGATCGATTATGATTTTTCGAATAAAATGAAATAATAAAAGGGCTATATATATTTATGGAATATTGGATCGTGTTGGATCGATAATTAGTTGCTTAGCCGCTAAGTAACTGCAAAAATGATCCGATTTGGTACCCGTATTGGATAATTATCCAAACCGGGCTTTTTATAAAATACTTTATACGAAAATAATGTAATAATATCCCATCTTTCGAGAATACGGGTTTCGATGATTCACCGAAATGATTATCTTATCGAAGAGTTTTTGGAAGAGTTTCGGGTTGTAAAAACGTAAAAACGGTTGAAGTCGAATGATTCACGGCTTTATAAAATAATTTTGTAATTATTCAGAAAATAATTAATAAATTCATAAATTAATATAAAATCATATAATATTCCTAAAAACCATAAAAATACCTTAATTATCTGTATTTTATTCTGGACATAATAAAATCAACTTACTTATACCTTACCACATATCAACATCCACATAACAACACCAATCGTCAAATAATTCACCAAAAATCACATAATAATCACATAATAATCATTTATCGATAAAAAGAATTACACGCTATATCCCGGATATTACATCCTTCCCCCCATAAAAGGATTTTGTCCTCAGAATCACACGAAGGATCAGATAATGATACACTCAAGTATCTCACTTCCATTTTCTCAGGTTGATTCCTCAACCTTACAACTTTTCATAAACTTTTACTCGCTACTTAACATCCTCTTGCTGACATCAAATTCTATTAGTTGCTCATATAACTCAATTCAAGCCTCCATTTTATGTATAGCTAAATTAGTCTTCATGAGTATACATCTATACACACCTATGAACCTGTTATACGTGTGGCGGTGAAGCCAACTCACTTACACTTATCATTTCTATTTTACTGTTCCAAAAGAACCAACATAATGCATATTAATTCTCTTTTCTTTCTAATTCTAGTAATTAGTGCTCATGAACATTTGCAATAGTTACTGGTTGTTGAACATCATTCCCACATGTTTCTCCAGTTCAATTAACCTAGTTTGTAATTGCTTCCGATCGCATTCAAGGCTCTTTAATCGTTCCCTTAATCTTCTTGTCCATCTGCGAATGATATACTGAAACCATGGCGTATTCGATTTCTAACGTTCTCGAAATTACTTTAGACTTAAGAATCAACAAGAAAATCTTGACTGGATATGATTGATGCACAAACTTATCACCATATCTTATTTTCCTCGAACCACAATCGAGTGTATTTACCGAGTGAAATCTTTTACTATTTAGAAGAAAATACAATAACCTGAAGGCATCACCAGCATATTTTAACCCATCTTATCATTTATTTTGGTTCTAAGAAGTTCTCATACGAAACTGACTGTAATGCTTTCCTTGACGTCTAGTCACATATAACGTTTATTCTTTCTTTATGCCATACTATCTGAAAGCCTTTTTTGACATCTATGTCTCATATCATATTCTCGGAGTAGCTTGAATCCTTTGAGTTATCGATGTTTAGCCAAATTTCTATCTTTTAGTTCCACCTTATTTAATGCCTGTTCATCTAGGAGTGGTATATACTATCCTGGTTTGACATAATTCATCGTATTCTGAATACTCCTGTCAAATCTTAAATCAAACAATATTGATCATTTACACTTAATTTTTGGATTTGATGATGTATCACCATTTCTTCAAGCAGTAACTAACCCACTTTTTGGATGAACTTCTTACAATAAAAGAGCAAGACTGGGTTCGGATAACCTATCAATAAATTTAATTTACGCTATCCTCACCTTTGGTTCTCAGGTGATTTCATTACGACATCTCTTGGCGAAATATATCTATCTTTATTTTTGAAAGTCAACGGTTATAATAATCCATTTAGCCTTTGATGCTCCGTCCTAATTTAGGGTAGGTATAACATATACTTACATGTTTCTCCCATTTTCTCTTCATGTCTGGTCACTAGATATGTTCTTTCAGCCCTCGGTACTTAATCATACTTCTGAGATGCATTCCATATGTTAGGTCACACAATACTGTAGAATGGGGTTGAATACAGTGTTTAATACAATCAAATCAATTTCGAACACAAGTAACAGTAAACAGATATATTCAATATAATAAACTCTGTTATAATGGAACCGTTCTCTCTCAGTGATGGACAAATATCACTAAGAGCTGCTAGGTTACAATGTATGATCTTCTCGATAATGATAACACATATAGTGTAAACCTATGTCTGTATTTATATAGTACACAGTTACAAGATAACTTCTAATTGATATGGAATATAATTCTGTCTCCTAAAATATATCAATCAGATATCTTATATAAGTCTTCTTATCTACTAACTCTTTCCATGCATATCTTCTTTTGTTTTAGTCTCGATCTTCTATCCTGTAAATCAGCTTCCTTACTTAACTGTAAGTCCTCCCGCACTTAAGTTCTGACATAACCTTAAGTTCTGATATGATCTTAAGTTCTGACTTCCATTAAATACTGATTTTAGTAAGTACTGATATTTCCTGTTTGTTAAGATCTGAAAACGAAACATGAAACATATTAGACATGACATCTCAAATATATCTAACAATCTCCCCCAACTTGTAAATTATGCAAAAATATACTCCCTCAGTCCCAATTTATCTGTCCAGTTTGACTTTTGCACGTAGTTTAAGGTGCATTGACTGCATAGTTTCGTTGATTATTTTTCAAATTTTCTTTTTGTGTATAAAAATTTAAGATTTTAATATTTATTCACAAAAAAAAATTTGAAAAATAATCAACGGAACTATGCGGTCAATGCATCTTAAGTTACGTGCCAAAGTCAAACTGGACAGTTAAATTGGGACGGAGGGAGTACAAGTTAATAGATTTGATGATGTCAAAAACATTTAAGTTCAAATGCAATGAGAGTTTAATAAGACTATTAACTACAACTTACAGAACATGCAGCTTTACCATCATCATTGGATCAATCTGAATCCATAATAATTCTTAACAAAATCTTTTACCAGCTTATCTTCAGCTTTTCTCAGAACTTCAACTAACTGTGCTTTGACCTGCATCAGTTCTTCATCTTTACTGTCACCAATTTGATAAATGGTTGTTCTGAGAGCTTGAATTGATGTTCTTTCAAGTCCATCACCAAGTCTGATAACTCTAGGATGTGAAGAGTCTTCATTATAACCTAAGCATCTTCCTTTCAGAATAACTTCCACCTTAGCAGAGTTCTTCAGCATAGGAATTTCTCTTCCATTATCTTCAGTAATCATTGGAATGTACTGAGAAACCTTTGTACCAGAGATTCTGAGAAGATCTCTTATATCCTTCAAAATGTATTCTGACTATCTTCTTGTAATATCAGATTTTACTTCCAGAAGATAGTGAATATGTTGAAGCTCTCTAACAGACTTCTTTAGCACATCGGTATCAGCTAGTCTGTAAGTTCTTCCATCATTGAGAAATAAGATCAATTTCTCTTTAAGATCATCTTTATCATGAGCATCTATCACAATTTGAGCAGACAACACTTTGTCAAGGTGCTTTTGTTTGATTTGTTCATATGGTTTGTCTGTCAACATGAAAGGATCTCTTAGAGTAACTTCTACTCCTGTTTGTATATTTTCTTCATTAGAACCTAATCCAGCTCTATCTCTAGGTTGCTTGGCTCTCAAACCAAATGTTGCGAGTTGATTAATCATAAGATTGGATTTTGGTTCAACTGGAGTAGCTTTCTTCCATAACAGCTTCTTCTTATCAGCAATTGTCATCTTTTTCAAATCAACTTGATCATTGTCAGTGGTTGATATCTTGATAGCTTGATCAGAATTTGCTGTTTCTTCTGTAGCTTGCTGTTTTTCATTTTGAACAACTTGAGCAGTGGCAGAGGTTATTTTAGATTCTTCAATTAAATTTCTTCTTTTTAAAATTTGAACAGTTTCATCTTCTATCAAATCATCATCATGCATTGTAGCTTGATAGACATGAATAGAATAACTTATCTTTTTATGAATCTTTAAAGGTTCTCCAACCTTTTCTTTTCCTTTTGACTTAGGATCAGTCTCAGTTTGTGATCTAGTCTTGGACTTTGAAGCCTCAGAATTTGACTTTTCCTTGATCACAATACCTTTTTCCTTAGGCCTTGGAGGTTTCTTTACATCAGAAGCTTTAGACTTTAGATTTGTCTTCTTAACTGCAAATCTAGCCTCCTCCTCCTTGAGAGTTTCCAAATCCATTTCTGGATTTTGTTTCAGAATTAATCTTCTAGCCATCTCCTCATCAAGTGTCTGGATTTTAGGATCTTTGTGATAAACAGTAGTCTGCTTCCCCTTTAGCTTCAGAGTTTGTAAAAACTTCTGAGAGTCTTTAGCACCTGACTGAATCAGGATATCAGAACTTGACATCATACTTTTCTTATCAGAACTTGACTTTAGACTCTTAACATTCACAGCATTAGAACTTGACTTGTTTTGTGTAGAAGATTTGCTAACATCAGAAATTACTTTCTGTGAAGATTTTCCTTGAACTTTTCCTTGACCTCTGTTCTTATCAGAGTTTCCCTGGTCATCACCTTTGTCATCCTTCTTCTTCAGTATTTGAGTAGGTGAGCATTTGGACTTAACTACCTTCTCCCCCTTTTTGGCATCATCAGGAAGTAAGAGAGAGAGAGAAGAAGTTCAAATGAAGATTGGATCTCATCCAATTGAGCTTTCTGAGAAGCTTGATTTTGTAGGACCTCAGTAATTTGGGCATGTTGCTTCTCTTGAATCTTCTCAATGGCTTCAACTTTCTCAAGAGTAGGTCTGATATATCTATTCTTGTCAAGCTTGATCTGTAGATCTAGCTTATCAGCATTTTCCTTTAGTGTATCAACCTTAGCATAAGTAATACAATGTAGACCATGAAGACTTCTTGTACTCATAGCTGTAACCTTGAGTTGAGTCTTGAAATCAGAATTTGACAATAACTCATCAGCTTTTGACACATGCTCTGTCAAAATTTTGGTGCTTGGAATAAAATCTGATTCATTCCACTTCTTGGTCCACTCCACACCTCTGTGAGTATCCTCCCAAGGAATAGGTGCATCCTGTTCAACAAATTTCTTTAGCAATGCTTCCTTGCCCAGAATGGGAGCTGGAGTCTCAACATAAACACTGTCTTCAGAACTTGAGAAAGACTCATTATGTTCTGACATCACTACAGTGTGTGAAGCAACTGGAGATTCAGGAATAACATCATCTAAATTCTGAGCATCAGAATTTATCTCCAGAACTGGTGTAGATGGTATCTCAGCATCTAAGATTGGAGAGTTGACTGTAGATGGATGAGCTGCTATATGAGCTTCTAAATAAAGAACAGTTGGAATGTGCAGCCTAGTGATATCAATTTCAGGACTTAATCCTGAACCTTCAACTGTTGTCTCTCTTACCGGAGAAACAGTAGGAATGATCACTGTATTAGGAATAATGTCTTGAGCTTTAGCTAGAAGGGCTTCAATGATAATTGGCTCTTTTGAGATCAGAGATTCCTGATCCCCTTCCTCAGCTTCTGCAGAATCTTCAGATGGAGATTTAACATTATACCTCTTTGCCCTCATTTTCTTTAGTCTCCTCGCCAATGAAGGAGTTGCCTTTTCAGTAGAGTTTATAGTTTTTTTCCTCTTCAAAGTATCAGAACTTTGAGCTTCAGCATTTACCTGAGGGATTGACCCTTCAGCTTCTGTTTCTTTCTGAAAATTGACACTCTCAGCTTCAACTATCACAGGTTCTGAAGCATGATCCTGTGCTTCAATTTTCTCTTCACTATCAAATTCATCTATGAGAATCATCTTCCTTTACTTTTGTGGAGGTTGAGGAACAGACTTTGCCCTCTTAGAAGGTTTGGAAGATGAAGGCCTGATGGTATGTGCTGATGGTTGAGATGATTGTGTTGGTTTGAAATCTGTCCTGATGGTTGGTTGTTGTTGAGAAGTTTGAGGTGTTTGTGTGGTGGTGGTAGGAGTTAAAGATTGAGGTTCAGAAGGTTGAACATCAGGATATAGTGCAGTGTATGTAACTGGATCATAGTTTATTAAGGCTTGTTTGACGAATATAGGAATTTGGAGGGGTCTCAACACAACCTTCTTATTATCAGTAGATAATAAGTCATTAAAAGCTCTTTTAGCTAGTCTAAATGGTGGAATTAATTCACTAGCTAATTGGGGCTTATCAGCACAACAAAAACTATAAATAAGCTGACAGAATCTAGCAAAATAGACAATATTCCTATCTTCTGTCATCCTATCCCCAATAAAGCCTAAAACAACACTTGCATAATCAAAATCATTTGATTAATGAGAGCATACCCGATTTGTTGACTGAGTATAGGGATTGCATCGAAATTAGAACATTTGTTAGCGAAGGCCTTTATAATGCAGTCAAAGAAGAAACTCCATTTCCTCTTTATGTAAGGTCTCTTCAATTGACCCAGCTTTGCCAATGTCTTTTCATACCCCAGACTGGCCATCATCTGTTAAAGAACTGGCTCCTCAACAGTCGAATAAATGCAATTATCAGGTAGTTGCAATGCTTGGCGAACTTAGCCAAAGTCACGACATGCTCATCCTCTCCTGTTGTAAAGATGATACTTGGGGACCCTTGAGCACCACCATCATCATATATTCCACTTCTTCAAAACTCTAGCACTTGGGTTCCATATATTTCTTCAGGCTGGGTCAAAGCATACCCAATATCAAAATTAGCAAGGAAATCCTGAATAAAGTGAAGTTCCGATGGAGCTTCATCCTTGCTAAGAATAGACGAGTAGTTGTTAGGAACAAACTTAGCTCCATTGAAAATCAAGTCTTTTGGTGCCATCTATGTAAGAAATTAAGTGAGAAAGAGAGTGTTGGCAAGGTGTTTGATAAAAGTCCTGTAAGAAAATGCTTCAGAGAATATTAGAGAGAGAGAGAGAATAAGAGAGATTAAGAATAGAAAAATAAGTAAAAGATTATAAAATATTGTAACTCTCATATATATACTCTCTCCACTCAACAGTTATATTTTTGAAGCATCGCAGACAATTTACACCTGACAACGTGTGAACAGTCAGTAAAAAGTTAAAGCAGGAGTTAATGGGCACGGGAAATAAGTAATAATTATCGTGCACATGCAGTTTTTCAGGACAAACTCGTTTATCACTAACCCTTAATGATTATGGCTGTTTTTATCTCACCTAATTATATTCTGATTAAATATGACCGTTCAGTATTTACCACAAATAATTCAAGTAAATAAATAATGCCACATAAGCATAAGAGTTTCCATCAGGATTTACATCAGAACTTAACTATTATCAGAACTTAATGGTCATCAGAATATGGCTTCTGTACTCAAAAAGTGAATGTTTGTTTCTGTAATTCTTCATACAAATACTGACTTGTTTTCTTTAGAGTTTAATCATCAGAACTTCCATCAGAACTTGTCCTCAGAATTTATGCATATGACACTTAACTATTTGTCAGAAATAACTTAATCACCACAGTAATTTTCATCATTCATATGGAGTGAAAGTGTGTGCATTCAGCAGAATATCAGATAAAGATTAAAGTCTGATAAACTTCAGTACATCTTAGAAATAAGGCATAACTAAGAAAAGTGCTTAAAACCTGTCATCAATCATGAAGTCTACTATAGAATAAATTTATGCAGGAGTCCACCTCAACTGTTTGTGCTCATTTTATGCATCTTTTGAAATTCCTTTTTATAGTGGCTTCTCAGTGTAAGTGAGTCACAACTGCTTATCAGAATTTATGCTATTATCATAGTATTTCTCCAGTAATCAGAGAATGTGAAAAGTCACCAAGAAAAACTTATTTTCTTTTCTAATGCATATTACTTAATACCAGCAATGCACTTGGGTCTTCCCTTTCACATATTTACTCTAGATCTCAAAGGAGTACCTGACTTTTCTTTTCTTTTCTTTTCTTTCCTTTTCTTTTGATAAGTGAGGCTTATCAGCATTTAATTCATCCTTAAGATTTACTGACATCAGAATTTGACAGATAAGAAGCAAGAATCTAGTTTGTGACTTAGTAATAAGATACACAAAGTAGTCTTGACTAAGCTCAATATAAGAATTTGCTTGTGTTAATGAGTTTCCACATAAACAACTAATTCAAACATGGGATTTCTAGTATATTAAAGACTACTAGGTCAACATCTGGCATAATTATCCTCATTGGATTGAATTTTCACAGAACATTCAAAACACTTATCAGAGTATATAGATCCACATCAGATAACAATCAGCATTTAATGAATTTCAATTTAAGCACATATTACATGAAGATAAGACAATTTGTAAACACTGATCATAAAGTCTGATGCATGAGAACAAAAACTAAGCAGATTTAAAGAAAGAACCTGAAACCATTCCAAGTTCATTTACCAGTCTTGTAAAAGTAGCTTCACATAGTGGTTTTGTGAAGATATCTGCTAGTTGTTGATCTGTTGGAATAAAATGCAATTCCACTGTACCTTCCATCATATGTTCCCTTATGAAATGGTACCTAATGCTGATGTGCTTTGTCATTGAGTGTTGAACTGGATTACCTGTCATAGAAATAGCACTTTGATTATCACAGTAAATAGGTATTTTAGAAAATTCTAACCCATAATCCAGTAACTGATTCTTCATCCAAAGAATCTGTGCACAACAGCTTCCTGCAGTAATATATTCTGCTTCTGCAGTTGATGTGGAAATTGACTTCTGTTTCTTGCTAAACCAAGAAACCAATCTGCCTCCAAGAAATTGGCAGCTTCCACTAGTGCTTTTCCTGTCTATTTTGCATCCTGCAAAATCTGCATCTGAGTAACCTATTAGCTTAAAATCTGATTCTCTAGGATACCACAATCCTAGATCAGCTGTACCCTTGAGGTACTTGAGAATTATTTTCACATCTATTAAGTGAGGTTCTCTTGGATTAGCCTGAAATCTTGCACAAAGACAGGTAGCATACATGATATCAGGTCTACTTGCAGTTAAATAAAGTAAAGAGCCAATCATACCTCTGTAGTTAGTAATATCTACCGATGAACCAGTATCTTTATCTAACTTGGTTGCAGTAGCCATGTGAGTGGATGCAGTTGAATAATCTTGCATTCCAAATTTCTTTAGTAAATTTCTGGTGTACTTGGATCGACAGATTAAAGTACCTTCTTCATTTTGCTTGACTTGAAGTCCCAGAAAATAGCTGAGTTCTCCCATCATACTCATTTGATATCTTGACTGCATTAGTTTTGTAAACCTTTCACAGAGTTTGGCATTTGTAGAACCAAATATGATATCATCAACATATATCTGTACCAAAAGTAGGCCCTTTCCATGGTTGAGGTAGAACATTGTTTTATCAATTGTACCTCTATGAAATCCACTTTCTAGAAGGAATTGAGCTAAAGTCTCATACCATGCTCTAGGAGCTTACTTAAGGCCATAAAATGCCTTATCAAGCCTGTAGACATGATTTGGAAATTTTGAATCTACAAAGCCTGGAGGTTGTTCAACATAGACCCCTTCTTCCAATTCTCCATTAAGAAAAGCACTTTTCACATCCATTTGAAAGACTTTAAACTTTTTGTGAGCAGCATAAGCCAAAAAGATTCTTATGGCTTCCAATCTAGGAACTGGTGCAAATGTTTCATCATAATTAATACCCTCTTGTTGATAGTAGCCTTTAGCAACCAACCTTGCTTTATTCCTTGTAATTATGCCATCACTGTCAGTTTTATTTCTGAACACCCATTTTGTTCCAACAATGGATCTGTTCTTTGGTCTTGGCACTAGGGTGCATACTTTATTTCTTTCAAATTCATTTAACTCTTCCTGCATTGCTTGCACCCAATCAGCATCTTGAAGAGCTTCTTCCACTTTCTTTGGTTCAGTCTGAGATAGAAAAGAATGATAGAGACATTCATTTGATGTTGCAGTTCTAGTTCTGACACCTGCTTCAGGATCTCCAATTATTAAGTCAGGTGTATGTGATTTGGTCCACTTCCTTGCAGATTGAAGTTGACTTCTAGAACTAGATCCTCCCCCATGATCCATGTTGTCTCCATCAGCATTTTCTGATGCTCCCCCTGTAGTTATGCTCTCTGAGACTTCAGAATTTGACTTGAATCCTTCAGGATCTGAAGTATCAGAGTTTCCAGAATTATCAGAATTTGGGTCATCAGAACTAGATGAATCAGAACTTGAAGAGCCAGGGACAGGTTTTGATGCTTCTTGAGAGTCTTGAGATGTGGTAGGATTTCCAGCTTGCTCCCCTGGACATGTTCATTTTCCTTTGGAGTTGTTACCACAGTTTCAATGATATCAGAACTTAACCTATCAGAACTTATAGGATCAGATTTTAAGTCATCAGAATTTGCAGAATTAGAATTTAAGTCTTCATTTTCAAATCTCAGCTGATCAAGATCATTGAAATCTTCAAGTCCAGTAATCTTCCTATCATCAAAAGATACATAGATAGATTCCATGACAACCCTTGTTTTTAAATTGTAGACTCTGAAGGCTTTTCTGGAAAGTGGATATCCAACAAAAATTCCTTCATCAGCTTTTAGATCAAATTTTGACAGCTGTTCAGGATGAGTCTTAAGAACAAAACACTTGCAACCAAATACATGAAAATATTTCAGATTTGGCTTCTTTTTATTCACCATCTCATATGGTGTTTTTCCATGCTTGTTTATGAGTGTAGCATTCTATGTAAAACAAGCAGTCTGCACAGCTTCAGCCCAAAAATAGGTTGGCAGCTTTGCTTCATCAAGCATAGTTCGTGCAGCTTCAATGAGAGTCCTGTTCTTTCTTTCTACAACTCCATTTTGCTGTGGATTTCCAGGTGCAGAAAATTCCTGTTTGATTCCATGCTCTTTGCAGAACTCTTCCATGATTGAATTCTTGAACTCAGTGCCATTATCACTTCTTATAATTTTAACAGAATTTTTGACCAACTTATCCAGCTGTCTGACATGATCAGTTAGAGTAGATGCAGTTTCATTCTTCTTGTGCAAGAAGTACACCCAAGTGTACCTTGTGAACTCATCCACTATAACCATAGCATATTTTTTCTTTGCAATTGACATGCCATTGACTGGACCAAATAGATCAACATGCAGTAGATGATAATGCTCAAGAATTGATGACTCAGTTTTGCTCTTGAAAGAAGATTTTCTTTATTTTGCCTTTTGACATGAATCACAAAGGCCATCGGGAGCAAATACTGATTTTGGCAGTCCTCTCACAAGATCTTTCTTTACAAGCTCATTTATGTTGTTGAAATTTAAATGAGAGAGTCTTTTGTGCCAATTCCAGCTTTTTTCAATTGATGCTCTACTCAACAGACAGATTGCAGAACCATCAGTACTTGTTGAAAGTTTGGCTTCATAAATTTTACCATGCCTGTAACCTTTCAGAACCACTTTTCCTGTAGAATTGCTTACAACTTCACAGTGTTCTTCAAAGAAATCCACATGATAACCTCTGTCACAAATTTGACTCACACTTAGCAGATTATGTTTAAGTTCTGAGACAAGAGCTACTGATTCAATGATGACATTCCCAAGATTAATATTGCCATATCCCAGAGTTTTTCCCATGTTTCCATCTTCGTAAGAAACTCCTGGACCAGCTTTCTTCACAAAGTCTAAGAGCAGGGATTTCTTTCCAGTCATATGTCCTGAACATCCAATATCCAGTACTAGGATGTTTTTCCTGTTGCCCTGCAATCACAAAGACCACTAATGGTTAGTTTTAAGGACCCAGACTTGCTTGGATCCTTTGGCCTTTCTAATTTTGTTAGCATTTGCAGTGAATTTAATATCATAGTTTATGCTAACATGCTGTTTATCAGAACTTATATCAGACTTTGCATCAGAATTTACACTAGAAGGAATTAAAGTAACTTTCTTCAAAGAAGGTTTTATTTGACAATAATCATAGTACAAACTATGATATTCCTTACAAGTATAAATGGAATGCCATAAACTACCGTAATGAAAACAAGGATTTTGTGGCTTAAACCTAACAGAATGACTCTTAACTCCTGACTTAGGAGGTAAAGAGTTTATATTCTTATTCTTCCTGCAAAAAAAAAGAAAGATGGTTAGAGTTTCCACAGTTATAACATTTCTTTCTAGGAGCATTAAGAACAGGCATATAATTATTGCTTTTATTCACACCTTCCTTTCCATTCCTATTCTTCCTAGCTGCCTTTACCTTGTTGACATTCCTTATTTCTTTCAGCTTATGCTTAAGCTGCTTCTTTGTCATTAAGCCTATGTTAACTTCAGCTGGTTTATCCTGTTCTAATTTGTCAGAAGTTGACTTTTCCTTAACTTCTGTCACAGACTCTTTCATCTTTTCAGAATCAGACTTTACAGTTTTAGCTAAAAACATAACAGGATTTACCTTTGGCTTAGCAGTCTGTTTAACAATAATTGGCTTAATTTTTTAGTTCCTTTTTCACTTTTATCATCTCCATAACCTAAGCCCTCTTTCCAGTTTCCACTACTTAATAAGTTATGAGTTGTTCTGCCAGAGTTAGTCCAAGTCCTGATAATCTCTCTCTCTTTCTTTTTCTAAGTTAGTTTTTAGAGATTGATTCAATTTTAGCAATTTATCTCTAACTTAAAAAGCATCATCTCTTTATTTCTGAGTTTGATGGAACATAACTAACACTTTTTCCAAATAGTCATTCCTTTTCTTATAAGCAAGATTTTCAGAAGTTAATCTTTCACATGTTAAAGTTTGATCTCTGTAACTAATAAACATGGTTTTAAGATATAATCTCAACTCAGTAATATCATCAATATGAAAAGCATAAGTTGTTTGAGGTACCTTCAATTCAACAGTTTCAGGGATGCCATCAGCATTTGCCATTAAAGCATAATTCACCTCATCTTCAGAATCTGAAGAGTCTGTCCAGCTTTTCTTCTTTGTGACAATTGCCTTGCCTTTTTCACTCTTTCCTTTCTTACAGTCAGGAGATATGTGGCCTCTTTCACCATAATTGTAGCATTTGACATTTGAGTTGTCTCCTCTGTCAGACTTTGCACTTTTGCCTTCATACTTTCTGAACCCTTTCTTATCAGAACTTCCACCTTTCTTGGGAAACTTCTTGTCCCTTCTGAATTTCCTGTAGGCTATCTTTGTGATACCCTTCACCATAATAGCACATAATTTCATCATCTCTTCATCAACATCTATTTCAGGTAAACTTTCAGTTTCTGAATCATCATCATCAGAACTTGATGATTCTGAATCAGACTTTATGATGATAGCCTTTCCTTTGCCTTTCTTTGAGACAACCACCTTGGGGGATTCCTCCTCAGCTTTAAGAGCATCTTTTCTTGACTTTCTCCCATGTCTCTTGCTCCTTTGATCCAACTCAAGTTCATAAGTCTTGAGCATACCATAAATTTCATCAACAATAGTTTCATCAAGAGCATAGTTGTCTCTTATAGTAGTAGACTTCAAATCCCAACTTTCAGGAAGAGCTAAGAGGAATTTTAGATTTGAATCTTCAAGATCATATTCCTTGTCCACCAGTGACAGATCATTCAAGAGTTTGACAAACCTGTCATATAAGTCAGTTAATGATTCATCAGCTTTTGAGTCAAAGTGCTCATACTCTTGAGTGGGTATTGTCCTCCTGTTCTTCTTGATTGCATCAGTTCCCTGTCATCTTGTCTCCAAAGCATCCCATATCTCCTTTGCGGTCTTGCAATGAATTACCCTGTTTGACATGACATTATCAATGGCACTATGCAGCAAATGTCTTACCTTTGCATCCTTGGAAATGGATGAGATATCTTCAGCTGTATAATCACTTTTCTCCTTTGGTATGGTCTTTGCTGGCTGATCTGCAACAACAGAGAGCTTGGTTGGCTTATGTGGGCCTTCATTAATTCTGTCAAGGTATTCTGGATCTGTAGCTTCCAGAAACATAGCCATCTTCACTTTCCATATGGGATACTCAAAAGGTCTCAGTATGGGAACCCTAATAGTCTCATATCGACTGTGGGTTTGAGTCTTTTGAGTTTCTTCAGTTTTTGTGGGCTTGGTTGGAGTTGGTTCTTCTTCAGACATGATTGTTTGGATCTTTACTGTATGTGTGTTTACAGATAAGCTCTGATACCAATTTTTAGGTCACACAACACTGTAGAAGGGGGTTGAATACATTGTTTAATATAATCAAATCAATTTTGAACATAAGTAACAGTAAACAGATATATTCAATATAATAAGCTCTGTTACAATGGAACTGTTCTCTCTCAGTGATGAACAAATATCACTAAGAGCTGCTAGGTTATAATGTATGATCTTCTCGATAATGATAACGCATATAGTGTAAACCTATGTCTGTGTTTATATAGTATACAGTTACAAGATAACTTCTAATTGATACGGAATATAATTCTGTCTCCTAAAATATTAATAAGATATTTTATATAAGTCTTCTTATCTTCTAACTCTTTTCATGCATATCTTCTTTTGTTTTAGTCTCGATCTTCTATCCTGTAAATCAGCTTCCTTCCTTAACTGTAAGTCCCCCCGCACTTAAGTTCTGACATAACCTTAAGTTCTGATATGACCTTAAGTTCTGACTTCCAGTAAGTACTGATTCCAGTAAGTACTGATATTTCCCGTTTGTTAAGATCTAAAAACTAAACATGAAACATATTAGACATGACATCTCAAATATATCTAACACCATATCTCAATCTATAAATTTTTCGTCAAACTCTTCACTTTACTCCTGTCCCAGATAATATCCCTATCTTACCTATATCCTGGCATCTTATAAATTTTTTTGATCATCCTTTTGATTTCACTTCCTCTCATATTTCCGTTCTTCATTCTTATAGCTCATTCAAAACCGAACTCTTGACATTAATACTCATTTTGATGTCATATCAGATTAGATATCAATACGAACTTTGATGCTCACAACATCCCATTCTGAAGTAAACATCAATCATCTATATTAATACCACTTTCGATATTAAACAACTTAAGTATCAACATCAATTAGAAACTGTATCTCACACTTTATCCAAAACCGAAATACTTGGTAAATCATTTATTGTATGATTATCAAAACAATTTAAAAAAAGACTTCTTTTAATAAACCTTATTGCAAATGATAAAATTTCTTTGGTTGTCTAATAAAATCCGTATTGGTGTAGTTATTAACCTCTTCTTTATTCCACCTCCCTTCTTCCTTACCTTTCTTCTTTCTCTTTGCTCTATCTCCAATCTTTAGTTCTTGAAAACATTTTTTCCCACTTGTCCAAACAAATAACTTTTTACTTCTTTTGTCTGTTACAAAGGCATATTTATCCAAATAAAACCTCATGCACTTGCAGCAACTTCTAAATTCTACCAGTGTCTATACCTTCTCCAAATTCCTCATTACTTTGATTTCAGATTTTGAGGTCACATCAAACTTTGACTTAATCTAATTGGAATCGATTTCCATCTAACTGACCATTAATTGGTAAAATTAACCAATTAACTCACTTAATTGATCAATTACACCAAGTGATGACTAGCTACATGAAATCAAAGACCAATTATATATAGTCGGATTGGCTGTAACTAGCTTTTTCAAGAGCCGAGATCACAATTGTTTGGAGTATCAATATGAATATCAATAACACAAGGAAGTATACATTCTATTTTTAGGAGTAGGTTATTTCCCGGAAATTTGGACAACATCTCCTTTATATTATTGACTACCATTTGGACTCAAGCCGACACCAACAATCAATCACACAATCAAAAATTAATCAAACAACCAAAAATTAACCCTCAAATATACCAACCCACTTCCACTTTTTAAACTCACCATTTCACCACCTCATGTAGTATTAATCAGTACAACCCATGTCTCTAGTTCAACTTAAGATTATAGTGAACAATTCTTATTGTACCATACCTTTTTCTCATATTTTCTGATTATAACAGAATATCACTGCTGAGTCCAATTACAAATTATTCTAAAATTCTTCTAGTTCATGTTTCAATTCAAGCTCTCTCATTAACAATTCATCTATCCTTGACAATATACACTTGTTCAACTTCTAATAACCAACACCTGGTCTCAACCAACACTCTTATAATCTTGTGAAAGAATTCCTTTGGTTGTATAACATCATTTCTTAAAAATTATTGCAGTCAAACCACCATACCTTCATTTCCTTTTATGTCTATTCATACTGAACCTTCTTTGCTGACCCAGTTATAAGCATCAAATTTGCCGTAACTCACTTACTCGAGTGGGAAAGCCTAACCATTCCTTGATGAACGCACTCAAAGTTTATTCGTAACTAGCATTTTTTTGATCTTGAATCTTCATGATAAATATCTCCCACATGATTGAGGTATGCTTCATCTTCATAACGTATTATTCGATTATCTGGTTATTATTAAGAATTTTTTCATTCGCTTCCATTGTCCAATCAATCATTTGCCTTATCCGATATACGCAACTTTACTTTCTTATTTCTCTAGTTAATTTATCTCATACAGTTTGCTAATTACTCCAATTCACGCCAAAATCTTATACTCGCAACGTATCATGTATACAGATTTCCGCTTCTGATTTGATGTCCTCACAACAACCGCGTTATCGGCATAATGGTTCTTCTCTGCACGTAAATGTCCACCATTTACTGGCTTGCAATTATCCACACTCATCACATAAATCCATCCGTTACACGGGTTCATTTCACTTTCTTTTAAAACATTCAGAGAATAGACCTTACACAAGAAGGGAATTTGTGTATATGATTTTTATTGGAAACCTTTTATAAGGAATAAGAGTACAAGGAAACAATCGGAAGGATCCATAAATCAACAAATCAGGATTAAAAAAAAAGAATGAATAATGATTTGGATTTGAGTGAGACAACCATATTTGTACTCAAGATGGCTAGTCTTTCATACTATATGGCATACAACACATGATTATGTGGCATCCCACCAGACTCTTCGTTATTTCGACAAAGCGTCACACCATAACACTGCCGGTCTCAATCAGAAAGCAATATTTTGAAGGAGGAATGATTTGAAAGAGATTCAACAATTTTCTTGTCAACTTATAGAGCTGATCATGAAAGAAGTTCATACTTTACTCGAGATTCATAAGGATATATAAGATTATATGAAAGAATGATACCATTGATCACCATCCATGTTTCATCCGTTTACAGCTTCAACGCTGATTTGATAAATATATTCCAATCCGAGTCATATATTACCCTTAGAAAGTTCTCTGCCATGCCTTCTTAATCGATCATTTTACAGTCTTATGAGATTTACAATCATAACTTCAAATTTCGCTTATGCTGTTGATCGTTCAACATATCACATCTTTTGCTAATAACATTCTTCCTTTAGAAAAGTCTAGAAATTTCTCAATCTTCTTTGATCATACTCGGCTTCTCGTAAATCAACGTATTCTTTGAATTCTAATAGTCTCATAAATTGGATGAATAGTTTCTCCGTACATTGGTTTTATCGTTAAACTTATCAAACAATATTTGCATTAATCTTTTAGGAACAATCAAATCTTCTCCATAATAGCAGGTCTATTTGACCTTCTAAATTAACTATAATAATTTCTAGAACAAATATTCTTCTGAATAATCCAATCGAGAAACTCAAGTAGTAATTGGACAACCAAGTTTTAAAACTTGCTTTGTTTAAAGGACTTTTAGGAAAAATTTTGTTAAGAAATTCTCTTTTGAAAACTGGTTTAAAATTTTAAAAATCATACACTTGGTCGTCATTACTATATGAGTTGGTTGTCGCCCTTCTCAACTACTACCGGGTATCTAGGAAAAACTTCAGATAAGAGCTCATTCATTTCCATATATCTTCTACCCTTCATTGGGTCTATTTTACCTTCATTGGTCGACAAAACTTCAGTTATCGTTACATATTATCTTATTCGTAACTTCACTTCTAGTCTTTTATACTGGTAACATTCCCATCATCATCTCTAATGATTACTAAGTATAACAGGTTTATCGAATAATCATCAAATCTATTTTTATAAAACAAGGTTGACTAATATCACATCACATTACTACTATACGCATCATTTTTGGTCATAATATCATCATCTACTTCCAAGAAAATTCTCAATTTCCAATCTTTTCAAACTTCTTTAAAATCCATCTAGCTTACTCCACAAGATAATCATAGGTGGCATACTTACTAGTAGCTCCATATAACCTGGTAGCAACTATTCTCCGGAACACACGAATCTTCTCTCTAGGTTTTTTCTCACTCTTCTTAATACCTCATGTACTCATCATATGTTGTAGCTCTCGAATCCATCCTCATAGGTGCCGTTACTTCACAAGATGGGTTTTAAACTAATGATATAGAACAAGGTGTAGGGTAGACAGAAAAGATGCACTCATAGCTGAATATCCGGTAGAACCAGAATTAGCATGTGGGGGATTCTCGAATAGGTAGTCTCACATTAGGGGATGGGATAATAACGTAAAAAGGTGTAATTGCCACAACAGGATGTGACATGGCTAACACCGGTAGACGTGCAGGGCATGAATCAGATGATGGTCCTCCAACTGAATGCTCCAAATGATCAGACGATACCGGAATTAAAGAATTTTCCATCGCTGCTATGAAAATCGCGTCGCCAGATAAGAATGTCGAGTCTCATCACCAATCATATGAAAACCTATTATACAGTCGCACTCAACCTCTCGATATCCTATTTTTCTATTTCTTAATCCTAATCCTAACCCTCTATCCATTCTCGATATTCTAAGCTTGTTTCACTGACTTATAACATGTGGCTCTGATGCCAAACCTATAACGCCCTTCGAACCCGGGTCAGAAGTTTATGGTCCACAACACACACACACACACCATATTTAAACCTGTATATAAAATATTGTATGCATTGACCCTTCTTTACACAACCACGAACCGCAACAGGTTAAAGTATGAAAATAAGCCACCACCTTAACTTTTATTATATCGTACCAAAACCCAACTAGTTCAACTTATAACTGATAATGATATCATTCTTACAATCTTGCATAACTCATTTATAATATAAAGCTCCTGCTAGCTCAATCCAACTTAACCTGAAGTCCTAGCTCGCACACTAGACTGGGAATCCTCGTTACCAATAATTTCCTTTTCAACTGTTGAAAACATAAAAAGGTTTGCAAGAGTGAGCTAACAAGATCAAACAAGTTATAATAGCAATAATCGAGGTTAAAAAATAATCAATTGAAATGATTCAGAAGAATCAAGTTTATGAATAAGCAATGATTAGAATTGGATATTCACTTTTCATTTTAAAACCCAAGGTTAGGCTGCTGATCAGTCATGCACTAACCCTGAGCAAGGCTCCCAGCTTTGCTCTATACACGCATTGGCCTATTATGACCACGAATCTGGTCCGAACACGAATCTGGTCCATATTTATAAAACCATCCAATTCTAAAACAATTCAATATGATAACCAATGTAATTCAATAAGCTGAATCATAAATAACATTTATCTTGAAGCATAGAGTGATTCACAGTACCAAGAGGGTATAACAAGGAATTCAAAAAGATTGGCTTTTAATCAAGGAAAGAATCAAAAAGTAGAAGACCAAGGGTTCGAGGGTTACAAAGATTGGTCTTCTGTTAAACAAGGAATAAGGGTTGGTATGTCAAGCAATTCAATATCAGAAATCAGTATATGGTAGATATGTATTTGTGGAGTAGTATCGTATGTGTTTGGCTCGTATCTGAGAATTCAACAATCAATGGTTTATGAAGAATAAGGCTTATGGCACAAGATCAATAAGAATCAGAGTTCAAGGTTGAATAGTTTAAAGCGCTTGTAATACAAAATAAGAGTTATTTTGAATAATAGCAACGCGTTATGGGAAAGTTCGAAAATATTTGTAATATATCTTGAAGAAAGATTCAGTATTACTTGCCTTATCACAGATGATTGCCAACTTTACTTGTACTCATCTAACATTTTTACTCATCAATCATTTTCCTTCCTTTTTCTATGCCTTGCTTCTATTCATCAATCACTTGCCTTCTCTTTCTACGCTTCAGTTCTATTTACGGATCACTGGCTTCCTTTTTCTATGCCTCGCTTACTCTCCTAGGCATCACAAGCATCTTTCAATATTCAATCTCATATTATTCTAATCGTCACATAGACGTCATAAGCTTTTATTTACCCTTCGATTTACCCAAATCCGATTTACGGATTTAAAGGTATGACCAAAACAGTCACACGTTAAACATATAGGCATATAACACATCAATCAGTTAGCAGGTAGCATATAACACATAAGATATTCGATCAAAATAATTTTTGAAAGAAGATTCGGGGTTAAAATGATCTTCCAGGTATTTAATACGTATTTTTGAATATTTTTCGGAATTAAAACGGGTCTATGAATTATTTTATAATTAAATATTAGGGTTTGAACACCCGAATCTGACTTTAAAATGATTTTATAATAATTATCAATCCTTGAAAATAATATTTTAAAGCTCAAAACTATTTTTCGGAATTTTTAAATCAAAAATAAATAATTAAATCTAATTATTAAATCAATTAAAATTAAATAATAACTAATTAAATTAATTAATCAATTAATATTTAAATTAATTGACTAATTAAATAATTAATTATCAACTAAAATTAATTCATTAAATAATTAAGATTTATTTTTTTTAATTAAAAATAATTTTCAGAAATTAAAGAATGAATTTTTTAATTTTTGAATAATAAAAAATCAATTTCTGAATATATTAAAAAGAAAATACATTTTCTGAAAATAATTAAATAGAAATCTAATTTTTGAAATTTTTATAAATAGGGATCCAAATTTTATAAACTTTTAAAATCAGAATATCAAATTTGCGAATCAGGGAAGTCTTCCCCGTTTTGAGCTCCGGTGGCCGGACTCCATGGCTGCCGCCATGGAGCTTTTCCGGCAACCACAAAGTTACCCAGAATTCGATCAAACTCTCAGGGGATAACCTCTTGCTCTCTGGAAACACAAATATACAAACGATGCATGCAAACAATCAACATAACAACCGGAATCCTCGCCTGAAAATCCCGCCGCCGCGGGGCTCATTTTTCCTGCGAGGTCACTTCCGTTACCGTTCGTTCATCATATATACACCATTCAATTTATCTTTCCACGATCTACAAGATGATAACATCAATTTTAAATAATAACCCTTAACCCAGAAATATCCAATTTTCAATTTAGAACATTCATATCAAGAACCCTAATTTTTATTTTCAAGAATCAAACACCCTTTTCTATATGTTATTGAACTCGATTTTTGACATATAATATACCAAAATGGCCAGAAAAAGATTATCTACATGATGGAATCTGTTAGGTCACACACACACTGTAGAGGGGGTGAATACAGTGTAAAGTACAATCAAATCAAACTTTAATATCTCAAGTAACAAAAAACAAACATTATTGAAACAATAAACTCTGTTACAGTATGGAACTGTTACCTCTCAGTGATGAACAAATATCACGAGAGCTGCTAGGGTTACAATGAATAATCTTCTCGTATATGATAACACATATAGTGTAAACCCTATGTCTGTGTTTATATACTACACAGTTACAAGATAATCGCTAACTGATATGGAATATAATTCTGCTTCCTAAAATATATCAATCAGATATCTTTTCTTCCAAGTATTCTATTCTTCATAGAATTCCTTCTTCATGCATATCTCTTCTTATGTTTGTCTCGATCTTCTTTCCTTTAATCAGCTGCTGTCCTTATCTGAACGTCCTTCAGTACTTAAGTTATGATATCCATCTTCTGATGATTATCTTCTGATAATATAAGTACTGATATCCTTAAGTCCTGACTTCCAGTAAGTACTGATTTATCCTGTTTAAGTAAGATCTGAAAACTAAATATAAATCATATTAGCCATGACATTATCAAATATATCTAACAATCTCCCCCAACTTGTAAATTAGCATAATATACAAGTTAACAGATATTTGATGACGTCAAAAATATTAAGTACAAATGCATGAGAATTAGACTAGATAACTACAACTTACAGTCCTTAAAGCTTTACCAATCTTTAACTTCTGATAACAACTTCAATCTGTACAAATATCAGAATTTAAGCAGTTGTAGATCTTGACTTGGCTTCATCTTCTGATCTCTCTGATGTCAGGATTTGTTCTGAGATAGTTCTTCAACAAACATCTCTCAGCATATCTAAGTTCATCAATCATTCTCCTTTTAGCATCTTTAAGCTCTGCAGTATCTTCACCAATTTGAAAGATTGCAGCTCTGAGATCATTAATCTTTGCTTTTCTTATATCCTGATCCTGTCTGATCAAATATGCCTTATCAGACTCAAGATTGAATTCCACAACCCTGTGACCCAGAAAGGTAGTTATAATCTTAGCAGTGTTGGGCTTCATTTCAACTATATCACCCTTGTGATCTCTGTACTTTGGAACATATGTGCTGCCAGACTTAACAGAATAAAGCCTTTTCTGTCTCTGAATCTGATCCTTCAAATAGTTTGCAGCACTTCCTGTCAATCTGTCATTCACTTGAAGTAAGAATAGTACATGCTCCAATTCTTCAAAATACTTCAATGGAATGGCATTTTGCCTTATATGATAAACCCTACCATCTGTCATGAAGTACAACTAGATGTGTTCTTTCAAGTAGGTATGGTAAACCATTTGTACAGATTCTAGTTATTTCAATCTCTCAGGAGTTGCTCCAATACCTGGTTCACTCAAGAAAGTTGGATCATTGGTAGTATTCTATATTCTTCTTTCATCAGCACTTCCCAATCCAGTTTTATCTCTTGCTTCCTTTCCAGTAACTACTCTTTCTTCAAAACCACTTGCAGCAGTCTTCAAAGGTTGAGTCTGTTTTGCTTTAGTGAATCCTGGTAGGAGTTTCTTTGATTTATCTTATGATATCAAGTTAACTTGAGCTATGTCAGAGGTTACTTGTTTCTTCGAAATATCAGAACTTACTGTCTCTTGACTCTGAACAACTTGAGCTATGTCAGAGGTTGTCTTAAGAACTTTTCTTGAAGTCAGAGCAAGATCAGCATCTTCATCAGTAATTTCTTCATTCTCAGGAGGCACATAAACCTTGATAGGTTCACCAACTTTTTCTTTACCCTTGGATCTTGGATCTATCTGCGGTTGTGATTTAGCCAATGTTGCTTCAGTATTTGTCCTTTCTTTTATCACAATGCCTTTGAGTTTTGGAAGTGTCTTTTTACCAGAAGCTTCAGATTTAGACTTGACTTTTTCTGATTAAAGTTTGGCTTCTTCTTCCACTAAACTCTCCAAGTCCATTCCTGGATTTTCCTGAAGAAATAATTGTCTTGACATTTCTTCATCAAGATCTAAAAGTTCATCAGAACTTATCCTTTTACCAGTAGCAGAACTAATTCTTGTTCCAGTATCAGAACTTGTCCTGTGACTTGTGATTTCAGCTTTTCTTGATGAGAAACCTCTACCTTGACTATGACCTCTACCCATTCCAGTGTTTCCTTGGTCATCCCTTTTCATCATCCTTCCCTTTCAGTGTCTTATCAGTTTTGCATTTGGACTTAATTACTTTCTCCCCCTTTTTGGCATCAGCAGGTAAAAGAAGAGAGACAAGCAATTCCACTGAGGCTTGGATTTCACTAAGTTGAGATTGCTGAGAAGCTTGATTTTTCAGAATATCATCAATCTGAGCTTGTTGTTTCTCTTGAGTCTTCTCAATATAAGCAACTCTGTCAAAGGTAGGTTGAAAGAATTTTTTCTTATCAATTTTCTGAATTTGTTCCTGTTTGATGAATTTTTCCTGAATCTTGTGTAGCTCTGCATGAGTAGTTGAATGGAGACCTTGTAGAAGTTTAGTACTCAATGCAGTGACTCTAAGCTGTGTTTTGAAATCATCAGTATTTAACATCTCATCATCTTTTGTCAAGTGCTCAGCCAGATTCTTTGCAGATGGAACACAAGTAATTGAGTTCCATTCCTTAGTCCACTCCTGACCAGCAGGAGTTTCACTCCAAGGCACTGGTGCTTCTCTGGTAACAAACTTCTTAACAAGTTCAGATTTAAGAACTGTTTGTTGAGGGGCATGTCCCGAAGGACTTGCTTCATCAGTATCTGCTTGTAGAGCAGCATCACCAATATCTCCATCATCTGCAGCATCAGAACTTACAGATTCAGCATCTTCGGACAAAACAACAGTATGCGAAGCAATTGAGGCTTCAGTATCATCTTCTAAGTGCTGATCTGAATCCAAGTTCTGATCAACAGCCATATCCTGATGCTCACCTATATTCTGATCATCAGCATCTAGATGCAGAGAAGGTGTAGTAGATAATTCTGGAGTTTGAGCAACATCAGTAACAGGTGTTGTTGATGGATTAGTTGCTGTTGGAGCTTCTAAGTAAAGTACTTGAGGCACAACCAAGTTCTGGATATCAATATCAGCACTTGTGCCTGAATTAATAAGAGATACAGTCTTAGGAGACACAGATGGTGTGTTGGCCTTATCAGTAGCAACTTCCTTAGTTAGAGTGAATGGAGAAACAGTGGCTTTAGCAGATTCTGGTTCTTGTGAGATCAGAGATTCCTGATCTCCTTCCTTAGCTGCTGCTTCCTCATCATCTGAAACTTGCCTTTTTGCCCTCTGTTTTTTGTATCTCTTTGAAGATATGGATTCCTTGGGAGTTTCATCAATAGTCATTCGTCTAAGCCTTTTGAGAAGCCTAGATCCCCAATTGCAGAATCCTTCTGAGAAGGAACTTTCTCAGCTTCTTTATCAACAGGTTCTGATGTAGAAACCTGTTCCTCACTATCAGATTCATCTCTCAAAACAATCCTCCTTCTCTTCTGAGGTGTTTGAGGAACAGTCTTTATCCTCTTTGGCTTGGAAGATGAAGGCTTCACAGTAGGTGCTGAGGATGAGGGTTGAGCTGTCTGTGAAGTGGAGAGATATGTTCTGAGGGATGGTTGAGTAGTATGAGTGGTATGTTCTGTTGGTTGCTGTGGTGTTTGAGATGTGGTGGTAGGTTGGATATCAGGATAAACAGATCTATAGGTGTCAGGATCAGCATCTACCAAGATCTGTTTGATAGACTGAAGAATCTGTAAAGGTCTATCAGATTTTAATATCAGAACTTAGACTTATATCATAACTTAACAGTTATCAGAACATAATTTCTTAACTCGAAAAATGAATGCCTATCTTAGTAAGTCCTCACACAAATTCTGATTTAGATTCTTCAGAACTTAATCATCTGAACATGCAATCAGAACTTGTCCTCAGAATTTGTGCAATGTGACACAAAAACTGTTCATCTAAAATAACATAGATCACCACAGTTATTTTCATCATTCATATAGAGTGTTGAGTGTGTGCATTAAGCTAATTATCAGAGAAAGAGTAAAGTCTAATTCACTTCAGTACATCTTAGAAATAAGGCATAACTAAAACTTTACTAAAAACCTGTCATTATTCTGAAACCTACTATTGAATGAGTTCATGCTTGAGTCCACCTCAACTATTTTGTGCTAATTTTGTGCATCTTTTTAAATTCCATTTTACAGTGGCTTCTCAGTGTAAGTGAGTTACGACTGCTTATCAGAATTTATGCTATTATCAGAGTATTTCTCCAGTAATCATAGAGTGTGAAAAATCACCAAGAAAATATTTTGCTTTTCTGATGCATATTTACTTAATACCAGCAATGCACTTGGGTCGTTCCTTCCATATTTTTACTCTAGATCTCAAAGGAGTACCTGAATTTTAATCCTTGAATCTTTTCTTTTTCTTTTGATAAGAGAGGTTTATCAGCACTTAGTACATTCAACAGATTTACTAGCGTCAGAACTTAACAGATGAGAAGCATTATTTTAGTTTGTGACTTAGTAATAAGATAGACAAAGTAAACTCAACTAAGCTCAATATCAGAATTTGCTTGTGTCAAATAGATTTCCACAGATATAATTACTTCTAACATGGGATCCCTAGTTTATTTAAGACTACTAGGTCAGCATCTAGCACAGGTATCCTCATAGGATTGAATAGTTATATAAACAAACATATCATTTTCAGAGTTTAGAAAGTTACATCAGACAACGGTCAGTACTTAAGCAAGTTTTCAATTAAGCACAGAATACACAAAGAGAGTAATTTCTGTAAATACTGATCATAAAGTCTGATGCATCAGAACAAAACTAAGCAGATTTAGAAAAAGAACCTGAAACCATTCCAAGTTCATTTACCAATCTTGTAAAAGTAGCTTCACACAATGGTTTGGTGAAGATATCTGCTAGTTGTTGATCTGTTGGAACAAAGTACAATTCCACTGTACCTTCATCCACATGTTCCCTGATGAAGTGGTACCTGATGCTGATGTGCTTTGTCATTGAGTGTTGAACTGGATTACCTGTCATAGCAATAGCACTTTGATTATCACAGTAAATAGGGATTTTGAAATATGTTAACCCATAATCTAGTAACTGATTCTTCATCCAAATAATCTGTGCACAACAGCTTCCTGCAGCAATGTACTCTGCTTCTGCAGTTGATGTGGAAATTGAGTTTTATTTCTTGCTAAACCAAGAAACCAATCTGCCTCCAAGAAATTGGCAGCTTCCACTTGTGCTTTTCCTGTCAATTTTGCAACCTGCAAAATCTGCATCTGAGTAACCTATTAGTTTAAAATCTGATTCTCTGGGATACCACAATCCCAGATCAGCTGTTCCCTTAAGATACTTGAATATTCTTTTCACAGTTGTTAAGTGAGGTTCTCTTGGATCTGCTTGAAATCTTGCACAAAGACAGGTAGCATACATGATATCAGGTCTACTAGCAGTTAGATAGAGTAGAGAGCCAATCATACCTCTGTAATCAGTAATATCTACTGATTTACCAGTATCCTTGTCCAGTTTTGTGGCAGTGGCCATGAGAGTGGATGCACTTGAACAATCTTGCATTCCAAATTTCTTCAGCAAGTTTCTGGTGTACTTAGTTTGACAAATAAAAGTGCCTTCTTCATTTTGCTTGACTTGAAGGCCCAGAAAATAGCTAAATTCCCCCATTATACTCTTCTGATACCTTGACTGCATCAGTTTGGCAAACTTCTTGCAAAGTCTGTCATTTGTAGACCCAAAAATGATATCATCAACATAAATCTGGACCAGAAGTAAGTCCTTTCCATGGTTGAGGTAGAACAATGTTTTATCTATTGTTCCTCTGTTAAATCCACTTTCGAGAAGAAACTGAGCTAAAGTCTCATACCATGCTCTAGGAGCTTGCTTAAGTCTATAAAGTGCTTTATCAAGCCTGTAGACATAATCTGGATATTTGGAATCTACAAAGCATGGAGGTTGTTCAACATATACTTCCTCCTCCAATTCTCCATTGAGAAAAGCACTTTTCACATCCATTTGAAAGACAGTAAACTCTTAGTGAGCAGCATAAGCCAAAAATATCCTTATGGCTTCCAATCTAGCAACTGGTGCAAATATTTCATCATAATCAATTCCCTCCTATTGAGAATATCCTTTTGCAACCAGCCTTGCCTTATTCCTTGTAATTATGCCATCACTATCAGCTTTGTTTCTGAATACCCACTTTGTACCAACAACAGATCTATTCTTTGGTCTTGGCACTAGGGTCCAGACTTTGTTTCTTTCAAATTCATTTAACTCTTCCTGCATTGCTTGCACCCAATCAGCATCTTGAAGAGCTTCTTCCATTTTCGTTGGCTCAGTCTGAGAAATAAAAGAATTGTAAAGACATTCGTTTGAAGTACCTGTTCTAGTTATGACACCTGCATCAGGATTTCCAATTATCAAATCAGGTGTATGTGATTTAGTCCACTTCCTAGCGGATGGAAGGTTTTCTCTAGAACTGGATGCTCCCCCATGATCCATGTTGTCTTCAATTTCATTTTCTGATGCTCCCCCTGAAACTATGCTCTCTGAGTTGGATTCTTCAGAATTTAGATTTTCAGAACTATCAGAACTTGGTTTATCAGAACTTGACGAATCAGAACTTGAAGAGCCAGATGTATGTTCTGATGCTTCTTGAGATGTGGTAAGATCCTGAGTATGCTCCCCCTGCATAGGTGCATCTTCCTTTGGCGTAGTCACCACAGTTTCAATAATATCAGAGTTTAATCCATCAGAGTTTGCAGTATCAAGACTTATATTGTCAGGATTTTCAGTATCAGAATTTGAGTCTTCATTTTCAAATCTCAGCTGATCATGATCAATAAAATCTTCAAGTCCAGTAATCTTCTTATCATCAAAAGAGACATTGATGGATTCCATGACCACTCTTGTTCTCAAGTTATAGAATCTGAAGGCTTTTGTGGAAAGTGGATATCCAACAAAGATTCCTTCATCAGCTTTTAGATCAAATTTGGATAGCTGTTCAGGATGAGTCTTAAGAACGAAACACTTGCATCTAAATACATGAAAATACTTCAGATTTGGCTTCTTTTTCTTCACCATCTCATATGGTGTCTTTCCTTGCTTGTTAATGAGTGTTGCATTTTGAGTAAAACAAGCAGTCTGCACAGCTTCAGCCCAGAAATAGGTTGGAAGCTTTGCTTCTTCAAGCATTGTACGTGCAGCTTCAATGAGAGTTCTATTCTTCTTTTCAACAACTCCATTTTGCTGTGGAGTTCCAGGAGCAGAGTATTCCTGCTTAATTCCATGGTTTTTTGCAGAACTCTTCCATTATCAAATTCTTGAACTCAGTGCCATTATCACTTCTTATGGTTTTCACAGAGTCTTTGACCAATTTATCCAGTTGTTTGACATGATCAATCAAGATAGATGCAGTTTCACTTTTTGTGTGCAAGAAATACACCCATGTGTATCTGGTGAACTCATCCACTATGACCAAAGCATATTTCTTCTTTGCAATAGACATGACATTCACTGGACCAAATAGATCGACATGTAGTAGGTGATAAGGCTCAAGAATTGATGATTCAGTCTTGCTCTTGAATGAGGATTTTCTTTGTTTAGCCTTCTGACAAGAATCACAAAGGCCATCAGGAGCAAATACTAACTTTGGCAGTCCTCTCACAAGATCTTTCTTGACTAATTCATTTATATTATTGAAATTTAAACGAGAAAGTTTCTTGTGCCAATTCCAGCTTTCTTCAATAGATGCTCTACTCATCAGACAGATTGCAGAACCATCAGTACTTGTTGAAAGCTTAGCTTCATAAATGTTACCATGCCTGTATCCTTTCAGAACAACTTTGCCTTTAGATTTACTCACAACTTCACAGTGTTCTTCAAAGAAATCAACATGATAACCTCTGTCACAGATTTGACTTATACTCAACAGATTGTGTTTAAGTCCTGAGACCAGAGCTACTTCTTTAATGATGACATTCCCAAGATTGATATTTCCATATCCCAATGTTTTTCCAATATTGCCATCTCTATAAGAAACACTTGGGCCAGCTTTCTCCACAAAGTCTGATAGCAGGGCTTTATTTCCAGTCATATGTCCTGAACATCCACTGTCCAGAACTAGGATGTTTTTCCTGTTGTCCTGCAATCACAAAGACCACTAATGATTAGTTTTAAGGACCCAGACTTGCTTGGATCCTTTGGCCTTATCAAGTTTGTTAACATTTGCAGCGGATTAAACATCAGAGTTTGTGTTAACAATTTTCTTATCAGAACTTACACTATCAGACTTTGAATCAGAATTTACACTAGAAGGAACAATGGAAATTTTCTTTAAAGAAGGTTTTATTTGATAATAATCATAGTACAAACTATGATATTCCTTACAAGTATAAATGGAATGCCATAAACTACCACAATGAAAACAAGGATTTTGTGGCTTATATCTAACTGACTGACTCTTAACTCCTGACTTTGAAGGTAAGGAGTTTATGTTCTTATTCATCCTGCAAAAAGAGGCCAGATGGTTAGAACTTCCACAGTTATGACACGTTTTCCTAGGAGCTTTAGGAACAGGCTTATAATCATTGCTTTTATTCACACCTTCCTTTCCATTCCTATTTTTCCTAGGTGATTTTACCTTGTTTGCATTCTTAACATCTTTCAGTTTATGCTTAAGCTGCTTCTTAGTCATTAAACCTATGTTTACTTCAGCTGTCTTTTCCTGTTTAAGTTTGTCAGAAGTTAATCCCTCTTTAACTTCTGATTTCTCATTATCAGACTTTACAGTTACAAACTTAACAGGTTTTAACTTTGGCTTTTGCTTAACAACAGGCTTAATTTCTACAGTTCCTTTATCATTCTTATCCTCTCCATAACCTAAGCCCTCTTTCCAATTTTCACTACTTAGCAAATTTTGAGTTGTTCTGCCAGAGTTAGTCCAAGTCCTGATAATCTCTCTTTCCTTTTCTAACTCAGTTTTTAGAGATTCATTCATTTTTAGCACTTCATCCCTAACATAAAAAGCATCATCTCTATCCTTCTGAGTTTGATGGAACATAACTAGCTCTTTTTCTAAGAAATCATTTCTTTTCTTAAAAGCAAGATTTTCAGAAGTTAATCTTTCACATGTTAAAGTTTGATCTCTATAACTAACAAACATGGTTTTAAGATATCTTCTCAACTCATTAATATCATCAGTATGAAAAGCATAAGTTGTCTGAGGTACCTTTGATTCAGCAGCTTCAGAACTGCTTTCAGCACTTGCTTTATCAGCATTTGCCATCAAAGCATAATTCTCCTCACTTTCAGAGTCTGAGGTGTCTGTCCAGCTTTCCTTCTTTGTGACAAGAGCCTTACCTTTGTCACTCTTCACTTTCTTGCAATCAGGAGATATGTGGCCTTTCTCACCACAGTTATAGCATTTGACATTGGTATAATCTCCTCTGTCAAACTTTCCTCCTCTGCCCTCAGATTTTCTGAAATTCTTCTTATCAGAATTTGTGCCTTTCCTGGAAAACTTCTTTCCCTTCCTGAACTTCCTGTATGCAATCTTTGTGATCCCTTTCACCATAAGAGCACACAGCTTCATCATCTTTTCCTCATCAGCATCAGTCTCAGGTAAGCTTTCAGAATCTGAGTGATCATCACTTTTAGAACTTGATGACTCAGTATCAGACTTTGTGAAAAGAGCTTTACCCTTGTCTTTCCTTGAGGTAGCTGCCTTGGGGGATTCTTCTTCAGCCTTAAGAGCAACTGTCCTTGACTTTCCTCCTTTCCTCTTGCTTCTTTGTTCCATCTCAAGTTCATGAGTCTTGAGCATTCCATAAATTTCATCATGAGTTGTTTCATCAAGATTGTAGTTGTCTCTTATTGTTGTTGCCTTCAAATCCCAGCATTCAGGAAGAGCTAACAGGAATTTAAGGTTTGAATCTTCAAGATCATACTCCTTATTAACCAGTGACAAATCATTCAAGAGTTTGACAAATCTATCATATAAATCAGTCAATGACTCATTAGCCTTTGAGTCAAAGTGTTCATACTCTTGAGTGAGTATTGTCTTCCTGTTCTTCTTAATTGATTCGGTTCCCTGGCATCTTGTCTCCAAAGCATCCCATATCTCCTTTGCAGTCTTGCAGTTAATTACCCTGTTTGACATTACATTTTCAATGGCACTATGCAGTAAGTGTCGTACCTTAGCATCCTTAGCAATTGATGCGATATCTTCAGCAGTATAATCACTCTTCTCCTTTGGTACAGTCTTTGCTGCTTCACCTGCAACTGCAACAGCGAGCTTGGTTGGTTTGTGAGGTCCTTCCTTGATTCTATCAAGATATTCTGGATCTGTGGCTTCCAGAAACATGGTCATCCTCACCTTCCATATGGCATATTCAGATGGTCTCAGTATGGGAACTCTGATAGTCTCATACCGACTTTGAATTTGTGTCTTTGGAGGTTCTTCAGTTTTGGTAGGCTTAGTTGGAGTTTCTATGTCAGACATGATTGTGTTTGGATCTTAAACTATTTGTGCGTTAACAGATAGGCTCTGATACCACTTGTTAGGTCACACACACACTGTAGAGGGGGTGAATACAGTATAAAGTATAATCAAATCGAACTTTAATATCTCAAGTAACAGAAAACAAACTTTATTGAAAGAATAAAGTCTGTTACAGTATGGAACTGTTACCTCTCAGTGATGAACAAATATCATGAGAGCTGCTAGGGTTACAATGAAAAATCTTCTCGTATATGATAACACTTATAGTGTAAACCCTATGTCTGTGTTTATATACTACACAGTTACAAGATAATCGCTAATTGATATGGAATATAATTCTGCTTCCTAAAATATATCAATCAGATATCTTTTCTTCCAAGTATTCTATTCTTCATAGAATTCCTTCTTCATGCATATCTCTTCTTATGTTTGTCTCGATCTTCTTTCCTTTAAACAGCTGCTGTCCTTATCTGAACGTCCTTCAGTACTTAAGTTCTGATATCCATCTTCTGATGATTATCTTCTGATAATATAAGTACTGATATCCTTAAGTCCTGACTTCCAGTAAGTACTGATTTATCCTGTTTAAGTAAGATCTGAAATCTAAACATAAATCATATTAGCCATGACATTATCAAATATATCTTTAAATTTTCATATCAACAACATCAAGAACAAATTTTCATAATTTAATCTTTAAATAATTCGAAATAAAACAATTAAATAAGAAAAATAACATTTCTGATTGAGTAAGAGCATTTCTGATTGCAGCTATTTTCACCATAGGGAAGAATTTAGTAAGAAACTTCTGAGCAAGATCTTCCCAAGTTATGATAGGATCTGGTGGTGGAGAATGCAACCAGCACTTAGCTTTATCCCTCAGAGAGAATGGGAAAAGCCTTAGCTTCACAGCATCTTTAGAAACATTGTTGATCTTAAAAGTGTCGTAGATCTCGATGAAATCTTTAATGTGCATGGTGGGATCTTCCGTTGGAGAACCCCCAAACTGAAATGAGTTCTGCACCATCTGAATCTTGCTAGACCTGATTTCAAAAGTATTAACCACGATGGCTGGTCTGACAATGCTAGACTGAATGTCATTGACGTTCGGTTGAGAATAATCCATCAAAGCTTTCGGATTCACTGTTGATTCTCCCATTACAATGATTAATTCTTCTTCAACTTTCTCAACTTCTTCAAAAACTTCTTCAACTATTTCAACTTCGTCCAATGTTTCCTTACGAGATTGAGAACGCGTTCGCAAACACGCTCTCTAGAGTACCTGAAACACAAACAAAGTAAACTAGTAAGTAAAATATCCGAGTCAGTGAACTTTAACGACCACTGATGTCAAGCACATAAACTAAAATTGAACACCGATATCCCCGGCAGCGGCGCCAAAAATTTGTTCGCACTAAAACACACGCGAAATAAACATACAAGCGCACGTGATCAAAAGTAGTATAAGATATAAGTGAAGTTCGTTCCCACAGGGACTGGTTTAGGTTAAGTTCAGATTATGCACCTATGCAACAATGTATGATTATTGTTCAATGCTAAGACAAATAACAAATTGAGTTTTGATTTAACTAAGAGATTATACTAAATAACATTAACTAATAAAATTACGATTGAATTACTTATATAAGAATAAACATGAGATTCTAACTTTATTAAATACTTCATTCAAAGTTTATGTTCTTTTGCCTTAGCATGTGATGGTGATGACAACTAATCAGATATCACGAAACTAGTATATACTAACTTCCATTATACGAATACCATACTATCAAACATCCACAATAGAAATAGAAGTTTAATAGACACCAATTATTCTTAGTCCCTATATGTCTATAAAGATTGAAAATATAATAGTTTAAGAGCAAGTTATCTATCTTCATTACATAGGGAGAATAAGATAGTTAAAATTACCCATGAATCATGCATAACAAATTTACATGAACCTATGATAGCATGACAAGTTCTAAACCTCTATATTTTCTTTCGCTTCAATAGAGATTAATAAACAATCTTAGATGTTAGCTACACATCAAAGACGAATAAGCACAACCAAACTAGGAAATCATAAATCACCACACACAAGGTATTATAAAATAGTGAACTATTGAAATCCATAAATAAATCCATTAGAACCCCATGACAATGATTAGTTCATAATCGAACTCATCGTCACCATGGGTTCCAATGAAAACATGATAATGAATATAAGAGTACCAGGGTTCAAAGACAAATCAAAAACAAGCATTCAAAGTATCAACTATTTTGAAGAATAAAAATTCTTCTTCTCCGTAGTCGTCTTGTGCTCTCTAGGTCTTCTCAATATTCTCCCTTCGCTCCTTCTTATTAAAAACAAATTATTATAGGTTTATAGAGCTTCTGGTGGATCTGGGCCTTCAAAATCATCAAATTCAAGTAGAAACAGGATTCTGGTGCAAGCATCTGGCGCGGACGCCCCAACTTCCGCGTGGGCGCGTGGCGTCTCTGACCTCTAGCGCGGCCGCCCCACCTTCCGTGCGGGCACGCCAAGCCTCTGGATTTTTCTTCCTTTTTCTTATTTCTTCTGTAACTTGAGTTCCGTTTGTCAGAATTTGGCGATCCAATAGTCCACACAAAGATATTGAGATGCTCTTCAACATTAGAATTGTCTTGACTTCAGATTCTGAATTCCTTTCAGCATATTTCCTTGAAAAGCTCATTTATTCATCCAACTAATGCCTGTAATATAAAAACACAGAAATACATCAAAAATATCAGCAACTTGAGTCCAAAACACCAACTTAAGCATGTAATGAAGCGTTCCAAGTAGATATAAAATCCACTTATCACTACGGCTATAGCTGCTCAGCTAAATGCATTAATAATGAAAGTGTATTCTTTGGCAAATTACGGAGTTAATCCGTTCACAAGTGTTTATGAGCTTTGTGCAGGTGCACATGAGACGGAGCAATGTGCTATATCTAGTGAGTCAGCTCAGTATGTGAGCAACTTTCAGAGGTCGCAACAACCAGTTCCTGCCACTTATCGTCCTAACAACCGCAATCATCCTAACTTCAGATGGAGCAACAATCAGAATGCGATACAACAGCCTTATCAGCTGTTTGGAGCAAAGTAATTCAATCCTCCTGGTTTTCAACAACAGTATGCACCAAGACAAGAACTCCAACTTCAACAATAACCACATGGAAGTGCTGGTCAAACTACTAATGAAAAATCTGAATTGGAGGAGTTGAGGCTTATATGCAAAAGCCAAGCAGTTTCTATCAAGACTCTGAAGAATCAAATAGGGCAAATTGTCAATGCTTTGTTGAACCGTCAACCATGAACTCTTCCTAGTGATATAGAAGCTAATCCAGGCAAGAGGGAAGTCAAGAAGCAGTTGAAGGCAATCACCTTGAGATCTGGAAAGGTCATGTGCCCCCAAATTCAGCAAGATGAAGATTCTAAAGATTCTGTTCAGAATGCAGGTGCATCTGCACCTTTTCCAAATCCATAAAATGAGATTGTAGCTGAAAAAGTGGTGCAGAAGAATACCGAGGTGGAACCAAAGAAGAAAGCTGTTGCAAGCAATCCTCCCGAGGGTAATACAGGGGATAAACAGGTCTACCCACCTCTGACATATCCTAAAAGACTTCAGAAGCAGAAGTTTGTTAAATAATTTGCCAAGTTTTTAGAGGTTTTCAAGAAGTTACGCATTAACTTACCTTCTGCTGAAGCTCTAGAACAGATGACGATCTATGCTAGGTTCATGAAGGGTATTCTATCACAAAAGCTAAAACTTGATGAGTTGGAAATCGTTGCTCTAACGAAAGAGTGCAGTGATGTGGTACAACGGAAACTACCTCCAAAGATTAAAGATCCAGGAAGCTTCATGATACCTTGCACCATTGGAAATCTGTCATTCGACAAGTGTTTGTGTGACTTGAGAGCTAGCATCAATCAGATGCCCTTGTCCGTTTTCAAGAAACTTGAACAACCTGATCCAAAACCTGTGAACATTTATTTACAATTGGCTGACCGCTCCATCACTTATCCGCGAGGTGTAGTGGAGGATTTATTGGTTAAGGTGGATAAACTCATCTTCCATGCTGATTTTGTCATTCTAGACTTTGAGGAAGATAAGAAGATTCCCATTATCTTGGGAAGACCATTCTTAGCTACTGGCCGAACTCTAATCGATGTATAAAAAGGTGAACTTACCATGAGTGTTCAGGGTCAGGATGTCACGTTTAATGTCTTCAATGGAAAGAAATTCCCTACTGATGAAGAGGAGTGCTTTAAAGTAGAGTCGGTCGATTCTGTAGTGACTTTGGAGCTTGATCAATTGCTAAGGACTGACGCCTTATAGAGAGCCTTAACAGGGGATTCCGATAGTGAAGATGAAGAAGGGGAAGAGCAAATGCAGTATTTGAATGCATTCCCATGGAAGAGGAAGTTGGACTTGTAGTTCGAGTCTCTTGGATTGGAAGAGCTGAAAAATTATCCAATGCGTCTCAAGCCATCTGTTGAAGAAGCTCCTACACTTGAGCTCAAACCACTGCCTGATCACTTGTGGTATGAATTTTTAGGTGATACATCTACTTTGTCTGTTATTATTGCATCTGACCTTTTAGAAAGTGATGAAGATAAGCTCTTGAGAATTCTGAGAGAGTTTAAATCAGCAATTGGATGGACTATAACAGATATAAAGGGAATCAACCCTTCTTATTGTATACATAAAATTTTACTTGAGGAAGGAAGCAAGTCAACTGTTGAGCAACAAAGGAGGCTAAATCCTATCATGAAGGAGGTTGTGAAAAAGGAAAGTCTTAAATGGCTAGATACATGAATCAGTTATCCTAAATCTGACAGTTCATGGGTGAGCTCGGTGGAGTGTGTGCCTAAGAAAGGAGGCATTACAGTTGTAGATAATGAGAAGAATGAACTCATCCCTACTCGAACAATCACAGGATCGAGAGTATGCATGGATTATCGAAAGCTGAATTAAGCCACGAGGAAGGATCACTTCCATTCATTGATCAGATGCTTGATAGGTTGGCTGGTCATGAGTTCTATTGTCTTCTGGATGGATATTTTGGATATAATCATATTTGCATTGCTCCAGAAGATCTAGAGAAGACAACGTTTACTTATCCATTTGGCACCTTTGCTTTTTATCGAGTCTCTTTCGGACTTTGCGGTGCACTTGCTACTTTTCAGAGATGCATGATGACCATTTTCTCAGATATGATTGGCACTAATATAGAGGTGTTCATGGATGACTTTTATGTGTTCGGGACTTCTTATGACGAATGTTTGCATAATCTTGGTTTGGTGCTAAAAAGATGTGTTGAGACCAATATGGTGCTCAATTGGGAAAAATGTCACTTCATGGTGCAATAGGGTATCATTCTTGGGCACAAGGTATCTAGCAAAGGTCTTGAGGTGGATAAGGCAAAGGTGGGGGTCATTGAAAATCTTCCTCCGCCAATCTTAGTTAAAGGAGTCCGCTGTTTTCTTGGTCATGAGGGGTTCTATCGGCGATTCATTAAAGATTTCTTCAAAATCTCTAAGCCTTTGTGCAATTTGCTGGAAAAGGATGTTCCCTTCAAATCCGATGAAGAATGTCTAGCTGAAGCTTGAAAAAGAGTTTCACTACAGCACCTGTGATTACTGCACCTGATTGGAATGAGCCCTTCGAGATGATGTGTGATGCTAGTGACTATGCAGTTGGAGCAGTTCTTGGCAGAGGAAGCAGAACATTTTCCATGTGGTTTACTATGCTAGTAAGACCCTTAATGATGTTCAGCTTAATTACACTACCACAGAGAAGGAGTTGCTGGCAATTGTCTATGGGTTTGAGAAGTTTCGATCTTATTTACTTAGGATAAAGGTGACAGTTTATACTGATCACGCTGTAATTCGATATCTGGCCTCGAAGAAAGATTTAAAACCTCGCTTGATTTGATGGATTCTATTACTTCAGGAATTCGAGCTGGAAATCAAGGATAAAAAAGGTACAGAGAATCAAGTAGCTGATCATCTATCATGTTTGGAAGATCAAGGCAAGGCTTCACTGGACAAGACGTTAATCAATGAATCTTTTCCCGATGAGCAACTTTTTGGGGTGCAAGAAGAAGAACCTTAGTTTGCAGATATGGTGAACTATCTCGTGAGTAATGTCATTCCCCCAAAACTCTCTTATGCTCAAAGGAAGAAGTTTCTACATGAGGTGAAGTGGTATCGATGGGATGAGCCGTTCTTATTTAGACAGGGAGCAGATCAGATTATCCGGCGATGCATTCCGTATAGTGAGACAGAGGGAATCTTGCATGACTGTCATTCTACTGTGTATGGTGGACATTATGGTGGAGAGAAGACAGCTTCTCGTATCCTTCAAGCAGGATTCTTCTGGCCTACTTTGTTTAAGGATTTTCATCAGTTTATTTCGAGATGTGATCGCTGCCAACGAGTTGGTAATATATCCAAAAGAGACGAGATGCCTCTTAATGTGATGCTCGAAGTTGATATTTTCGATGTTTGGGAAATTGACTTCATGGGGCCATTTGTCTCGTCCTGCAACAATCAGTATATTCTGTTGGCGGTTGATTATGTGTCCAAATGGGTCGAGGTTAAAGCGTTACCAACCAATGATGCTAAGGTGGTGATCAACTTCCTTCATAAGCAGATATTCACATATTTTGGCACTCCGAGAGTCATAATTAGTGACGAGGGATCACATTTCTGCAATCGTAAGTTCACTGCATTGATGGAAAAGTATCACATGAATCATCGTGTTGCCACAGCTTACCATCCTCAATCTAATGGGCAAGCTGAAGTGTCTAATCGGGAGATTAAACGTATCTTGGAGAATATGGTGAGTCCATCAAGAAAAGATTGGTCTTTGGAGCAAAATGAAGCTGTTTGGGCATATAGAACAACATTCAAGACTCCTATTGGTATGTCTCCTTTCCAGTTGGTGTATGGGAAGGCGTGTCATTTGCCTGCGGAGTTAGAGCATAAAGCATATTGGGCTTTAAAGAAGCTAAATCTTGACATGGAAGCTGTTGAAGAGAAAAGAATGCTTCAACTAAATGAACTCGAGGAGTTACGACTACAGGCTTATGGGAATAAAAAAGTGTACAAGGATAAAGTCAAGAGATGGTATGATGGGAGATTAGTGTGCAAGTTTTTTGTGCCCGGTCAGAAGGTTCTATTGTACAACTCTCGTCTCCGACTTTTTCCGGGAAAACTTAAGTCGAGATGGTCAGGGCCATTCACGGTCAAAACTGTGTTTCCACATGGAGCTGTGGAGATTTTTGATATGCATCCGGATCAAGCGATCAAGGTGAATGGGCAGATATTGAAACATTACTATGGAGATACGGTGAACCACGAGGTGGTGAGCGCCGTTCTTTCAACAACTTGATTCAAAGATTCACGTCAAGCTAGTGAAGTAAACCAAGTTCTTCGTGGGAGGCAACCCATGTTTTTTATAGTAGGTTCATCAAGAAAAAGAAAAAAAATGAAAAAAACAAAAAAATTCAATTTTCCAGAAGCCCGGCGCGACCGCACGGAATGAGCAGAAACACGGCGCGTTCGTGCCGGAGAGCGGGGCGGCCGCGCGGAAGGCCTGGAAAAGAAAAAAAAGGAAAAAATTAGAAAAATCTAGACAAAAGCAACCCAGTTTTATCCTTTTTCTACCCTAATCCCACTCTAATTCCTATTCCTATACATTTCTAAATCCTACTCATTCCGTCACCTATCCTATATATACATGTCTCTTATATACATACATCTTCTTATTCTCTTAAAACCCTAGCTTTTCCTATACACTACACACACCCAAATCTTTATTCTAATATTGATATGGCACCCAAGAGAGCAAGAATCGTTGGGAGTAGTAGCATTGATCCCTCGATTAACGAGGATTCTAGCATGGGTGGTGCGGTGGCTAGATTTTCTTCTCCGGAGGCACAAGCTGAGTTTATGAGATTGATGTCCAAATCAATCGCTAAGGAGTGGGGTTTCTTACCCACAACGAGGGATGGAAAGCTTTTGGAGATGATTACTGAGATAGGTTGGCAGACTTTCTGTGAGGTACCTGTTGCTGTGCCGATGTGCATTGTTTGAGAGTTTTATGCGAATACAAGGGCGGACAAGAATGTGTTTTTTGTGGTTCATGGATTGACAGTGGATTACACACCGGTAGCTATTCGTAGGTTATCAATCAACCCGCGAGAAAGCCGATGCAAGAGGAATGGGTGAGCAAGTCAAGGGAGGATTTTGATCTTGATCATATTGTGGGTGAGTTTTGTGTTCCGGGAACACAGTGGATGTACAAGAGGGGCACGAATGCACCGCTCACTTTTCCGGCTGCATGCATGAACGGGTATGCTCGGGCATGGAATGCTTTTGTGTGTGCAAATATTATGCCTTCTTCACATCAACATGATGTTAATGTTGATCGTGCTATTTTACTTTGGGGGATCTTGAATAAGGAGTATGTGGATCTCGGCCATGTGATATATCAGAATGTGCTGTGAATTTTGCAAAGCAGGATGTCGGGGGTGGTTCCTCATGCCTCTATTATGATGAAGCTTTGTCTTTCGATGGGTGTTCGTTGGCCCGGGTTGGAGTAGTTGCTGATGCCAAGCGCTCCTATTGATAGCTCCACGATTGCAGTGATGCAAGAATGATATGACGGAAAAGTTGATGAGAAGGGTCTAGGTTTCACCTATGATCATTTTCCAGAAGGCCAATCAGCTGATCAGACTTATGCTGTTGGATCTTCTAAGGCTAGGCGTGCAGCTTGGAGAGCCGCTCGTGGAGAGGCTAGTTCTTCGCGTGCTCAGCAAGAGGAAGGGGATGGTTCTGGGCTTGGAGATGCGTAGTTTCGGAGATTGGCCAGACGCATGGATGCGATGCATGATATGCACAGTCATTTTTCGGCCGACTTGACACAGGCTTTGGGCACTGCTATCTGAGCCGCTGGTGTTGAGGTTGATTGGTCGGTGTTTAGTGCTGATTATGTGTATCCGCTGTAACGTCCCCAAATCCGGGGTCAGAGGATTTGGTCGTCACTATAAAACGTCAATCCAAATTAACTTGTCTAATCAATAAACAAATGCCAGCGGAAGATATTTAGCATCTATGACCCCAAACTAATCCAAGATCTTTTAAGGTTATAGTTCTAGAAACAAGAAATCAAAATTCCACATATAATTTTTCTTTTTCTTTTACTTTTAAAACTCTTTTCAACAAAATCCAACTCAAAACTAAACCCACTAGTATAACTTCGAAATGAAGTATACTAGGCTCAAATAAAATATACAACTATATATAATATAATATAAACAACGTTATACAATAAAAATTACACTAATCAGCAAACCCTGGACCAACCACCTTCCAAAAGCTTCTTCTTTGCTTTCTTGAATTACACAGTTGAACAACGCAAGCTAATCCTCACTGGAGGTTAAATTTGAAAACAGGCAAGTATGAGCGAAAGAAATTCTCAGCAAGATCAATATAACATATATAGGTTCATTTTGATATAAAACCGATATCTGCATTAGAGCAGAACATTTAAAATCATAATTGCTGAATCATAAAATTTTAGTTGAGGAACCCCAGAATTGATTCCTTAATTGTATTCAAAACCATTTTGATATTTTTGAGCGAGATGCTTCAGCAATACTTTGAATCTTGACGAGAATAAAACTCGTAAAACAGTGTTTACGGAAATATCGTAAACCACAATAACATGAAACAATGATTATGGATTGAATCATAAACTTTATTCAAAACCGAACTCTTCAAATTAATACTTATTTGCTGTCATATCAAATTAGATATCAATACGAACTTTGATGCTCACAACATTCCATACTGAAGTCAACATCATTCATCTATACTAATACCACCTTTGATATTTAACAACAACGTAAGTATCAGCATAAATCAAAATCTGAATCAAAACCGCATTTTACCATTATTCCAAAACAGAAACAGTTGATAAATCATTTATTCTATGAATATCAAAAATGATATGATAATTTAGATTAGGATCATCCTCCGATGGATGTACTATCACATGCTGATCAGCCCGTGTGATAGCACAAGGTCATGATTCATAGAAATGTGACCCCAAAAACATGAGTACTCAAACAAAAAGGCAATATACCTGCCTGTGGCAAAAGTTGTGTCATAATATTTCATATGGCACTTAGAAATAGCCCTCCGCTGGACCGTCCGTCCCGGTCACTTATGCAATTATGATCCAATCTTAAAACCTTTTATTGAAATGGGGTCATAATAATCGACACCCGAAATAATTTTATTCCCCCAATTCTTGGGTAGAAATATTCGCAACCAAATCATTTTTTTCAAAATCCAAAACATTTATAAATCCGATAATTGGATAAGTAAAATCACTTGACTATTCTTAACATAGAACAGCAGACGAGTATTTGCATAACAGAATTATTTAATTCAGCGATATGTAAAACATTTATCGAATCTAAACTGAGAATAGGGAAAGCAATACTTGTATTAAAAGATTTAATATAAATATCACTTGAACAATAAGTGATGATAGGGATACTTGCATAATATGATTCAAAATAAACATCACTCGAATGATAAGTGAAGTCAGGGGTACTTGCCTTTGGGTTTTAGTAGTTAGTCACACTCGTAAAGACGCATCAATTCTGACATTCTGACTGAAAACATCACCGTCTTTCCTTTCAACACTTAACTGATATGCTGCTCTTCCGATTGCTAGAAGCTAGATATCCAATGCCATTCCATTCCATTCTTTATCCAATATCTTGTCCTGATCAACTCGAATGATCCGCATCTATAATTAAAATATATAACTTTAATCGTCTAAACGATAATTACTCGACGAACTGCGCGTCAAAACCCTATCGTCTACCCATACGATAGCCCATACATAAAGAAAACAGTCCAACACAAGACTCTTGACTCATATACGCACGTAATTCACATAACACGTAAACACATAACTCACGTATCACATAATTCATATCACATACGACTCAGTTCATCAGAAGGGTCGACTCAATACGTTTAAAACTGAAATCGGATCAAAAATATGAATTATCGTTCAAAAATCGACTCAGAATGACTTGTAAAACAAGCGACCTTTCGAAACAAAAGGATTTGGGTCTCTAAAGTATTTTTATTGAAAGCGGAATATTTTTCTAAGTCTGTACGCATTCGTTTCGTATTAAACGGACGAACGGTTTATTTAATATGAATTTTTAAACATTTTTTGGAATTAAAACGGGTCTCTGAATCATTAAATAATAGAGCTCGAACACCCGAAAATAATTTTATAAGAATTATCGAGCCTAAAAAATAATTTAAAATAATATTTTAAATCTCGAAATTATTTTTCGGAATTTTTAAATCAAAAATAAATAATTAAATCAAATTATTAAATCAATTAAAATCAATTAATAACTAATTAAATTAATTAATCAATTAATATATGAATTAATTGACTAATTAAATAATTAATTATCAACTAAAATTAATTAATTAAATAATTTGGATTTATTTTTGAATTAAAATAAATTTCAGAATTAAAATAATGAATTTTTGGAATAAAAAAATGAATTTTGTAAATAAGAAAAAGAATTTTGAATTAAAAATAAAAAGAAAGTATCCGAAACAGGTTTCTGAAACTCGAGTTGGGGAAAAGAGGATCAAAATCGGGTCTTAGCCGGGTTGAAACTCGGGTTGAGGAAGAAGGAACCGGGTCAGCCATGAATCTGAAGAACTCGCCGGCCGTTTACCAGAATCCGACGACCCCTGATTTTCCGGCGAGCGGGGTTTGCAGTCCTAACGGCTTGTTTTCGTTCGATTTTCAGCTGAATTTTGTCTGAATGCAACACAGCAAGTCTACGAATTCAATCAATAACAAAAACAGACTCATAGTCATCGATTCCCGACCAAAACCATGCATGCCGGCGGGTTTTCTCGAGTTTTTCGACAAAAACTCGAATTCACTCAATCCTTAACCAAATACGATGATTCCAGTGTCAAAATAACACCAAGAACGATTATAATCTACTCAGGTCATCACAAACAATCAAAACCCACTAAATCATAAAACCCCAAAAATTCGAATATTAACCCTAAAAGTCGATTTTAAAATTTAACAACTGTTGGAACAATTTGATGATATAAAATGATAGAGAATGGTCTGTGATTCATTTTGGTTATTCATACTTGTGATTTGGTGTTCAATAACACCTTCAAAACTGACTTTGATTTTCAGAACTCTTCAAGAACACCAAGAACACATATTCAAGAAATTTTCAGAAAATCAAACCTTAATTTCTATATGATATTGAACTCTATTTTTGAAGTATAGTATACCAAATCGACCAGAAAAACATGCTCTACAACATGGAATCATCAAATCACATCAACAACATCAAGAACAATTTTTCATAATTTAATTATCAAATAATTCGAATATAAATAAATAAATAAGAAAATTACCATAATTTCTGGGCAGAAATTGATGATTGATTCAGAAAGAAGATTTCGAGAGCTTCATTTTGATATGCTGCACGCCCGAATCGGAGTTCGATAACGCCTTCGTTCTTGTGTTTGATTCTCGGGAACGTATCGGTTTTCTAGGGTTTTCTCTGTATTTACGGTGTTTTAACTGGTTGCAAATGAATAAACGGAATAAACGAAATAAGAAATAGACTATTTATATTTATGGAATATTGGATCGTTCTGGATCATTTTGGATCGTTAAATTAGTTGCTTAGCCACTAAGTAACTATAAAAACGATACAATTCAATACCAGAATTGGATAATTATCAAAACCGGGCTTTTTATAAAACACCATATACGAAAATAATATAAAAATATCCCGTCTCTCGAGAATACGGGTTTTGTTGATTTATCGAAATGGTTATCGTATCGAAAATCTTGCGCTGGGCCGCGCACGGGTCAAACCTTAATCCGGATTGAAAAAGTCAAAACACGAAAAATGTCCGGAATTACCAGATTAGGTTAGGAAGGAGTTTTCGGAAGAGTTTCGGGTTATAAAAACGTAAAAACGGTTAAAGTCGGACGATTCCCTGCTTTATAAAACAGTTTTGTAATTACTCAGAAAATAAATAATAAATCTATAAATCATTATAAAATCATATAACAATCCAAAAATTACCAAGAAAATATCACAATTATCTTTATTTTATTCTGGACATAAAAAAAATTAAAATACTCAAAGAATATCACATATAAACACCCAAACATCAATTCCACTTATCAGATAATTCACTAAAATTCACATAAAATCACATAAATAATTCCAAATAATTATAATAATAATATCTGAAAATATGGGATATTACAATCTACCCTTTTTATAAGGATTCCGTCCTCGGAATCAGCAGAAGAAAGCACTAAGGGTTTTCTAACCAACTTTCCATTCCCAAATAACCTTAATTTTCCATAATCTCAAATAAATCTTGTATTCCTTGTATAATAAAACTTTTACAGGAGCTTTACTGGGCACCATTGTTCCATCTACATCCTTTGACCAATTCCTCAATAGAATCACTTTTACTGATCGCGAGAAAGAAGTATAGAGAGAAAGATAGAGAGAAGAAATGAAAGAAAGATAGAGAGAGAAATAAAAGAATAGATTGACTTCGCTCTATGCCACTGATATTCTAATCACATTGCAGTCCACTGTCGTCCTTCGTAATTCCATCACATCGCCTTACTTTGACTTGACCAGGATACTCAACTTAACTTGATTGGCATACCTTCGAATGTTTGAGATGATAAAATCATGGAATTTCAAAAAGAAAAGCATTTGATACCATAACGGAACCAAAATCTGAATTTGAGAAAAAGTATTGTTGAAATAAAAGAATAACTGAGAGATCAATATGATCAAATTAACTTGGTATTGCGTGTCCAAATTAAGACACTACTAAAGGTTGTTACCCTTCATGTATTCACAACACACACAAGTGATGGCGTCCCATCCAACTCCTATCACACAGACAGGGATACCTTGTGTCCCCTATAGTTAGGGTTGTTCATTCAGTCGGAATAAAAAAATATCAAAGAACTTAAAATCAAATGAATAAAACTGAAAAGATTTCAAAGCTGATATTTCTGAAGGAAATGAAATCCAGAGAATAAAATTCTGGCATAAAATGATTAACGAGTGTTAAAGAATATACCCTCTAACTGATACTTCTTTTTGAAAGATGTCAAAAGAAATTATAGAAAAGAAGGTATTGCCAAAGTCTTAATATTTATCTCCAATTTGAACTCTCCAGTTGACTCGCCATCTAATTCAAGACATTTCTACATGTTCCAAGGATATGGATAATCTTCATCGTCGTCGAATAGTAGCCTCGAAAGATTCCATAAAAGAAGTTTGCAGCTTCCCGGAATTCCATCCAGCTCAGCACAACCATCTCAACGAATGCGCCTATCTTAACTTACTCGTTGGTACTATATGCAATAGTCTAACAGGAACTCGATATGAGCTCAAACGTCCTCACATAGCTATACACACTCCTACACACTCTCGTTTCTAGTTTACTATAACCTCAGCTCTGATACCAACCTGTAACGTCCCCAAATCCGGGGTCAGAGGATTTGGTCATCACTATAAAACGTCAATCCAAATTAACCTGTCTAATCAATAAACAAATGCCAACGGAAGATATTTAGCATCTATGACCCCAAACTAATCCAAGATCTTTTAAGGTTACAGTTCTAGAAACAAGAAATCAAAATTCCACAAATAATTTTTCTCTTTCTTTTATTTTAAAACTCTTTTCAACAAAATCCAACTCAAAACTAAACCCACTAGTATTCTTCGAAATGAAGTATACTAGGCTCAAATAAAATATACAACTATATATAATATAATATAAACAACTTTATACCATAAAACTTACACTAGTCCGCAAACCCTGGACCAACCATCTTCCAAAAGCTTCTTCTTTGCTTCCTTGAATTACGTAGTTGAACAGCGCAAGCTAATCCTCACTGGAGATTAAATTTGAAAACAGGCAAGTATGAACGAAAGAAATGCTCAGCAAGATCATTATAACATATATAAGGTCGTTTTGATATAAAACCGACATCTGCATTAGAGCAGAACATTTAAAATCATAATTGCTGAATCATAAAATTTTAGTTGAGGAACCCCAGAATTGATTCCTTAATTGTATTCAAAACCATTTTGATATTTTTGAGCGAGATGCTTCAGCAATACTTTGAATCTTGACGAGAATAAAACTCGTAAAATAGTGTTTACTGAAATATCGTAAACCACAATAACATGAAACAATGATTATAGATTGAATCATAAACTTTATTCAAAATCGAACACTTCAAATTAATACTTATTTTGCTGTCATATCAAATTAGATATCAATACGAACTTTGATGCTCACAACATTCCATACTGAAGTCAATATCATTCATCTATACTAATACCACCTTTGATATTTAACAACAACGTAAGTATCAGCATAAATCAAAATCTGAATCAAAACCGCACTTTACCATTATTCCAAAACAGTAACAGTTGATAAATCATTTATTCTATGAATATCAAAAACGATATGATAATTTAGATTAGGATCATCCTCCGACGTACGTACTATCACATGCTGATCAGCCCGTGTGATAGCACAAGGTCATGATTCATAGAAACGTGACCCCAAAAACACGAGTACTCAAACAAAAAGGCAATATACCTGTCTGTGGCAAAAGTTGTGTCATAATATTTCATATGGCACTTAGAAATAGCCCTCCGCTGGACCGTCCATCCCGGTCACTTACGTAATTATGATCCAATCTTAAAACCTTTTATTAAACTGGGGTCATAATAATCGACACCAGAAATAATTTTATTCCCCCAATTCTTAGGTAGAAATATTCGCAACCAAATCATTTTTTTTAAAATCCAAAACATTTATAAATCCGATAATTGGATAAGTAAAATCACTTGACTATTCTTAACATAGAACAACAGACGAGTATTTGCATAACAGAATTATTTAATTCAGCGATATGTAAAACATTTATCGATTCTAAACTGAGAATAGGGAAAGCAATACTTGCATCAAAAGATTTAAAATAAATATCACTTGAACAATAAGTGATGATAGGGATACTTGCATAATATGATTCAAAATAAACATCACTTGAATGATAAGTGAAGTCAGGGGTACTTGCCTTTGGGTTTTAGTAGTTAGTCACACTCATAAAGACGCATCTATTCTGACATTCTGACTGAAAACATCACCGTCTTTCCTTTCAACACTTTACTGATATGCTGCTCCTACAATTTCTAGAAGCTAGATATCCAATGCCATTCCATTCCATTCTTTATCCAATGTCTTGTCCTGATCAACTCGAATGATCCACATCTATAATTAAAAGATATAACTTTAATCGTCTAAACGATAATTACTCGACGAACTGCGCGTCAAAACCCTATCGTCTACCCATACGATAGCCCATACATAAAGAAAACAGTCCAAGACAAGACTCTTGACTCATATACGCACGTAATTCACATAACACGTAAACACATAACTCACGTATCACATAATTCATATCATATACGACTCAGTTCATCAGAAGGGTCGACTCAGTACGTTTAAAACTGAAATCGGGTCAAAAATATGATTTATCGATCAAAAATCGACTCAGAATGACTTGTAAAACAAGCGACCTTTCGAAACAAAAGGATTTGGGTCTCGAAAGTATTTTTATTGAAAGCGGAATATTTTTCTAAGTCTGTACGCGTTCGTTTCGTATTAAACGGACGAACGGTTTATTTAATATGAATTTTTGAACATTTTTCGGAATTAAAACGGGTCTCTGAATCATTAAATAATAGAGCTCGAACACCCGAAAATAATTTTATAAGAATTAACGAGCCTGAAAAATAATTTAAAATAATATTTTAAAGCTCGAAATTATTTTTCGGAATTTTTAAATCAAAAATAAATAATTAAATCTAATTATTAAATCAATTAAAATTAATTAATAACTAATTAAATTAATTAATCAATTAATATATGAATTAATTGACTAATTAAATAATTAATTATCAACTAAAATTAATTAACTTAATAATTTGGATTTATTTTTGAATTAAAATAAATTTCAGAATTAAAATATTGAATTTTTGGAATAAAAAAAATGAATTTTGTAAATAAGAAAAAGAATTTTTAATTAAAAATGAAAAGAAAATATTAGAAACAGGTTTCTGAAATTCGAATTGGGGAAAAGAGGATCGAAATCGGGTCTTAGCCGGGTTGAAACTCGGGTTGAGGAAGTAGGAACCGGGTCAGCCATGAATCTGAAGAACTCGCCGGCCATTTACCAGAATCCGGCGGGCCCCGATTTTCTGGCGAGCGGGGTTTGCAGTCCTAACGGCTTCTTCTCGTTCGATTTTCAGCTGGATTTTGTCTGAATGCAACACAGCAAGTCTACGAATTCAATCAATAACAAAAACTGACTCATAGTCATCGATTCCCGACCAAAACCATGGATGCCGGCGGGTTTTCTCGAGTTTTACGGCAAAAACTCGAATTCACTCAATCCTTAACCAAATACGATGATGCCAGTGTCAAAATAATGCCAAGAATGATTACAATCTACTCAGGTCATCACAAACAATCAAAACCCACTAAATCATAAAACCCCAAAAATTCGAATATTAACCCTAAAAATCACTTTATAAAATTTAACAACTGTTGGAACGATTTGATGATATAAAATGATAGAGAATGGTCTGTGATTCATTTTGGTTATTCATACTTGTGATTTGGTGTTCAATAACACCTTCAAAACTGACTTTGATTTTCAGAACTCTTCAAGAACACCAAGAACACATATTCAAGAAATTTTCAGAAAATCAAACCTTAATTTCTATATGATATTGAACTCTATCTTTGAAGTATAGTATACCAAATCGACCAGAAAAATATGCTCTACAACATGGAAGCATCAAATCACATCAACAACATCAAGAACAATTTTTCATAATTTAATTATCAAATAATTCGAATATAAATAAATAAATAAGAAAATTACCATGATTTCTGGGCAGAAATTGATGATTGATTCAGAAAGAAGATTTCGAGAGCTTCGTTTTGATATGCTGCACACCCGAATCGGAGTTCGATAACGCCTTCGTTCTTGTGTTTGATTCTCTGGAACGTATCGGTTTTCTAGGGTTTTCTCTGTATTTACGGTGTTTTAACTGGTTGCAAATGAATAAACGGAATAAACGAAATAAGAAATAAACTATTTATATTTATGGAATATTGGATCGTTCTGGATCATTTTGGATCGTTAAATTAGTTGCTTAGCCGCTAAGTAACTATATAAATGATACAATTCAATACCAGAATTGGATAATTATCAAAACCGGGCTTTTTATAAAACATCATATACGAAAATAATACAAAAATATCCCGTCTCTCGAGAATACGGGTTTTGTTGATTTATCGAAATGGTTATTGTATCGAAAATCTTGCGCCGGGCCGCTCACGGGTCAAACCGTAATCCGGATTAAAAAAGTCAAAACACGACAAATGTCCGGAATTACCAGATTAGGTTAAGAAGGAGTTTTCGGAAGAGTTTCGGGTTATAAAAACGTAAAAACGGTTAAAGTCGGACGATTCCCGGCTTTATAAAACAGTTTTGTAATTACTCAGAAAATAAATAATAAATCTATAAATCATTATAAAATCATATAACAATCCAAAAATTACGAGGAAAATATCACAATTATCTATATTTTATTCTGGACATAAAAAAAAATTAAAATACTCAAAGAATATCACATATAAACACCCAAACATCAATTCCACTTATCAGATAATTCACTAAAATTCACATAAAATCACATAAATAATTCCAAATAATTATAATAATAATATCTGAAAATATGGGATATTACATCCGCCACCTGATACCCCACCCGAGGAGGGTGATCTTTCTGATAACTAGGTATGCCTGAAATCCTTATTATTACCTTCAATGAGGACATTGAAAGTTTTAAGTTAGGGGTTGATAATGTAAGGATTATTTTATGTGTGTCCATATAGATTCATATAGATTCATGTTACATGTTTAGTTGTATTTCATTCATATTTTTGCATGATTGTTCATATATGACATATTTGTTTGTGTTTTTATGATTGTTCATATAGTTGCATGTGCATGCATATAACATGATCCCTTAGGTTGAGCTATTTCTGATTGATAAGTTGATGTTAATTTGAATATGATGATGACGAATTGAGGGATGTTTAAGTCTTAAGGAATTGATTTGCATCCCAGAATTTTTTTTCACAAGTATTGTAGGATTGCTTTTCATCTAAATCATGATCATATTTGTTTATTTGTTGAGATTTAATCGCTTGTTTATATCTAGAATTGTTGGTATTCTCGTAATGACAAAAGAACACTGAATTTTTAAACTCGAAAAAAACTTGAATTTCATTGCTAGTTGTGAATAAGGCTAGGCGTCAAATGGCTAGTATCCGGCTCATAATTTATGAGTACTCTAGGGTTGAATGAGATGGAGTGAAACGCACTCATTCAGAAATCATTGAAAAAAGGTAAAAAAAAAAGAAAAAAAGGAGAAAAAAAGAAAAAAGAGAAAAAAAATGTGTTTATGCATACTTGACCAAGAGTTAGCTCTTTAATACTTGAGTTATTAAGTTCTAGGGGACTTTGTGCCTAGTGACCTAAGGCTTTTATAGTCTGGGATCCGCTAACCTAATGCTCGCTACATGGGTATTGTTGTATAAGTCTTTTGGGACCTCATTCATTGCACGGTCAAATAAGCATCTTTGTTATGTGTTCAATAATAGCATGAATCCTTGTATAACTCTAGTAGAAAGGAGGTGTTGTGAGTCATTATGTGTTTAATGTCTATTCTATTTATAAACTTGTGATTGTTTTGATGATAGATATGTTATGGTTATTGATCTAGTATTGAGAGTATATCTGTTAAGCATCCACACACACACGTTTCTGGTTTGTGAGTTAATTTATGAGATTTATTCAAACTCTGTTTAGAGTCATTGCATTCTTAGAGGCATTCTCTTGTTGGTTGGTTATGGTTATTCTAAGGGGATCGATTCCATTATCATTTAGTTGCATTCACGTAGTTGCATTCATGCATTAGTTTGTTTCATAGTTTCTGAGTCTGTTTATGCTTGAGGATAAGAATCGATTCAAGTTTGGGGGTGTGATAAGTGGATTTTATATCTACTTGGAACACTTCATTACAAGCTTAAGTTGGAGTTTTGGACTCAAGTTATTGGTATTTTTGATATGTTTTTGTGTTATTGCATTGCATGCATTAGTTGGATGAATAAATGTGCTTCTCAAAGAAATATTCTAAACAGAGATTAGAATTGGAATCCTAGGCCATGTTCATGTTAAAGAGCATCTCGATAGCTTCACGTGGACTATTGAATCGCCAAATTTTGACAAACGGAACTCAAGTTACAGCGGAAACAAGAAATTGCTAGAAAAATCCAGAAGCTTGGCGTGCCCGCACGGGGATGCGGGGCGGCCGCGCCAGATATGCAAAAGTGCGCGCGCTTGCGCGGAGACTGGAGCGGCCGCGCGGGGTCCCTATAGCAGAATCCTGATTTGAGTTGAATTCGAAGAATTTGAGAGTCCAAGTAGTCCAGAAGCTTATATAAACCAATAAAAAGATGTTTTTAACAACAAGGAGCTAAGGGAGAGAAATACGAAGACCTAGAGAGCACAAGACAACTACGGAGAAGAAGACTTTTGTATTCTTCAATATAGTTGATACTTTGGATGCTTGTTTTCGATTTGTCTTTGAACCCTAGTACTCGTATATTGTTTATTATCATGTTTGTATTGGAACCCATGGTGACGATGAGTTCGATTATGAACTAATCGTTGTCATGAGGTTCTAACGGATTTATTTATGGATTTCAATAGTTAATTGTTTTATAATCCTTTATGTGTGGTGATTTATGATTTTCTAGTTTGGTTGTGCTTATTCGTCTTTGATGCGTAGCTAACATCTAAGATTGTTTGTTAATCTCTATTGAAGCGACAGTGAATATAGAGGTTTAGAACTTGCCATGCTAGCATAGGTTTATGTATGAATTGACATGCATAATTCGTGGGTAATTTTAACCATCTTATTCACCCTATGTAATCACGATAGATAACTTGCTCTTAAACCATTATGTTTTCAATCTTTATAGACATATAGGGACTAAGCATAATTTGTGTCTATTCAACTTCTATCTTAATTGTGGATATTTGATAGTAAGGTATACGTATAACAAAATTTAACATATACTAGTTTCGTGTTATCTGATTAGTTGTCATCACCATCATATGCTAGGATAAAAGAACATAAACTTTGAATGAAGCATTTAATAAAGTTAGAATCCCTTGTTTATTCTCATATAAGTAATTCAATCTTAATCCTCTTAGTTAATGCTATTTAGTATAATCTCTTAGTTAAATTAAAAATCAATTTGTTATTTGTCTTAGCATTGAACGATAACCATACATTGATGCATAAGTGCATAATCTGAACTTAACCTAAACCAGACACTGTGGGAACGAACTTGACTTATATCTTATACTACTTGTGATCACGTGCGCTTGCGTGTATTTTCACGTGTGTTTTAGTGCGTACATTGCACCCACACCATTTGCACCGACCCTTCTAGCTTTCCAAATGCTAGTTGTGGAGTTAGTAGGGGAGGATCAGGATGTGGACCAATAGATTGATCAGGATGTAACTTTGGACCAAGATCCAGACATTACACAGCAGGGTATCGCTGAGGCCTTTGGAGCTACTTCTAGAGGATCTGTAGGACATATTGGAGAGCCTCACACTGTTCCTTATAGACATTATGGTAGTCTGCGTGAGGGTCATGATATTTGGAGGGCTTAGTGTGCAGAGATTTTGGGTATGATTGATCGCCGAGAGGTAGGACATGTAGCAGCATTAGAGCCAGATCATTTTATGCGGGAGAGAATCAGAAAAATAGACAGGGCAGCTTCTCATGAGATAGAGACCTTGGTTCATCAGAGTGATTTCTCCTGTGCAGATTATCGACTTGTAGTCAGGATCGTTAGGGCTATACTAGCTGCACTTCGACAGGAGGTGGGACCGGGAGCTCAGCCGGACCATTGACGACTTGGTTGTTTTGAGAAATGTTAGATGTGAGATATATATGATATGTATATAGAGGTATGTGTAGACAGTAGTAGTAAGGTTAGGTGTGTATATCTCACGCTTTTGGTTTGTGAGACCTGTCAATTAGTAGTTGTAGTACCTTGTACCAAGCACTCATACCTGTTGCTGGTGTGCTGGTTATGTAATAACCCCAATTTTTTGGAATTTTTATAATCCTTATAAATAGTAACTTTTTGCTGATTGTGCTGATTAAGTAAAACTATCAGACCACACTATATAGGAGTACTATTATGGAAATTCTGAGATCGTATTAGTATTCCATAAAGTATATGAGTGTATGTAAAGAGCGTCAGAATTCGAATTCAAACACTTTGATTTTTCACGAAATCCACCAAATACCGAAGGAACTGAGTATAAGGTAACATGATTAAAAAGAAATACAATTCAAGGATTATAATAGAGGATCATTAAAGGAATATAAGATATTAAGAGAGGTTTAGGGAAGCCCAAGTAATAAGGACTCGAATATGTTCCCTCAAACGATCAACGAGAACAAGGGTTAAGCGAACCATAAAATGAATAAGCGACCAAAAAATCAAGCTTGTACAAGAAGCAAGGAACTAGAAACAAGGTGACATCATCAAAACACAAGATAATGACAAGTGACAAGGGAATGAAGTAAGCAGGACGATGTAAGTAACTGGAAAAGATATTTATGTAAGAATGATTCTGGACCAAGTATTTTAACCAACCAATTAACCTAGGTTATGTAGATATTTTCTTGGGTGATTTGCGGCCAAGTAAATTAACCTTGATTAAGCCAAGGTTCAGCTTAACCAAGGATAATTCACCATACATTTCACAAAACATAAACAAAAAGCATTTCATTTCTCCCTCACCACTTTGCTCTCAGACTAATCAGAGACAGCAACTTCAAACTGCTATATTTCCTTCGATTCTCACCCAAATATTGTGTTCTATAGATCGTTGGAAAGGTATTGATATGACCTACAATGCTTGTTCACAAGTCTCTTCTAGATAAGCATTTTAAGACCTTCATTTTTCCAGTTATTTCAAGTGGACTAATGGTACCTTTGAAAGTTTTAACTTTTTTTCTAGAACTCCTTTGCAAGTTTAAACATGATAAACATAGATCAAGGCTCTCTTAACTATTAAAAGCTCTTGTTAGTATGTTCAAGGATCCAAGGAAGGTATACCTCTTAGTTTATCTTGATTTTATTATTGGGTTTGATGATAGTTATGTTTTAGTACATGTATGCTTAGATCTATTACCTCGAACTATGATTAAACATGTTTTAATGGTGGGAACCTTGAGTTAATGAAAATTGAGTATTATATGATGTTTATGAGATATTTTTGAATACAAAACTAGAGTTTATGATGCTTGGGTTGTTATATAAATGGATGTCAAAGATTGAAAATCTTGGAATCATAGTAAACATAAAGTTATAATGTCCGATTTTTCAATCCCCTGTTTTGTGAGTAAAATTCGGACTCGAAACACCAACTTTTAAACCTTACCATGTCCATATATACCTAGATCATTTCGTACGATTCGTTTTAATATGTGGTTTGCTTGGATCCGATTTACGGTTTAGGAGAAATGACCATTTTAAGTAACGGCGTTTCGCGAACGAACCCTTAGCCTTTGCATAACTTTGAAACCTTGTTTAAGGCCCTTAAAAGACTAATTGGATTACAAAACAAATATTTAAGGTGGATTAGGAAGTTGGTAAAGTACTCGCAAAAGAGTCGTCTTAAAATATTTAATGGTTAAGTTTATAAAAATGGCGGAGCCGAGGGTACTCGAGCGACTAATGTGAATCATTATGCATATAAGCGAGCATTATTGGTATAAATGGATAAAGTCTAGTTTCTTATGTGACCGTGGATTAATTCCGGCTCATATGTTATTTATAGGTTATCGGACTCATCCCAGACCTATTTCCATCCCAGATCGCTCAGACATGTTTTCTACCCGTATACTGTTGTTGTGATGATTATATGTATATGCATTATCTTGAGATAAGTGCATGGTGATTATTAGAAAAACTTGTGATGTACTGAAGCATTTTAATATATATATATACATGCCTGTTTCAAAAATCTTGATATCTCATTGTCGATTTAATTGATTATAAACTACATAATATCTATGCTAGAGATAGGAATTATTTACGTATACCCTTAGTATTAGGGACCAAAGTTGAACATTTTTCCTAAAATCGAGAAGCAAGGTTCCTGAGTATATTCTATATAGTTTTCTATAGCCATTGATCGAATAAAATATATTCGATAATTTTGAATAATAATCAAGTTTATTTTTGATTATTCAAATAAAGATCTTACTTTCGTATAAGTATATCTTTTGTTAAATATTATTCTTTTCAAGTATTAGTTTCAAAACTTATACTTCATTTATTTTATAAAACCTATTTTTGTGAATATTATTTAAATAATAATATTCAAATATTTTCTAATATATCGGAATTGATTTATTTTCTTAAATCATTCTTACTCTAAACGTTTCCAAAAATATTTTCAAATCTTTAAAATGGTTTTAAAAGTTGGAGCGGATCCCAAAACTCATTTCTAATTTAAACCTTTCCTTTCATAGAGGGATTTATATACTCGCTCAAAACCTAAGGGATCTGGCTCCGTGGTGTATTTTTGTCGCAATGAAGTTGCGAAATGATAATAGAGTATTTGATTACTTTCCCAACATTCGGGAAGTAAGCCTAATCAGAATGCGTCAGCATATGTTATATGGACTCAGTGGGACTCCGTCAAAGTGTAAGTGGCTGAGTAGAAGTCCAACATATGGTCCTAATGTGGCTAGGGTGATGACTAGTCGGGAATTCATCCATCTACTAGAAGAAAAGGTGACTTGATTGATATCTTTGTCTGATCAGCAAGGTATCGGGTTTATGCCAAAGTTTTCCTCCTTCCAAAATCATTGGGTAGTACAACTCTATTTATACTTCTCATAACAGAGGTTTTCAAGGAGTGTATGATATATATATATGTATGTATATATATACGATACTAATGAAGTATCTTATAACTTCATTTCTTTTGAATGATATTTCAAAGATTGATTCTATTTAAGTTTTATCTTGTAGCTTTATCTATGTGATGAACTTTTGAAAACTTATTATACTTTAAACAGTGGTAGTTCAAGTAGTTTTTCTAAAGGGTATAAGTATATTGGAGTATTTTGTCACTTCATCTTTTTAAGCTTATATCTGGTAAGTAATTATCTTACACTTGATAAAGATTTTTAGTAAGTTATCGATTTAGATACTTGCATTATTGATTAAACTATATATTATCTTGCAATCTGTATTGCTCACTCTTGCTTCATTTCTTCATCATACAAGAACAACTAGGTAAGATGAACATGACCAAGTTCCCAATTCGTGAATAGATTGGAAATGTTCGGCAGCTTCCTGTAGGCGTTGATGCCGCTATGGCCGAGGTAGGAGCTACCGATAGGCTAACTTTCAACCCTTGATGTACCAGACTTATGTATATCTATGAATTGTAATGATGGAAAAGAATATGTAAATTTATTCAGAAACCCTTTTGAGGTGTAATGACTTATAATTTTGGATAATATGAAGTGTATTATTTTTTTGTATTCATCTCTGAGACTATAACTTGTAGTGGGTGTGTATATTGTGGGGTCATAGTATGTAGTAGTTGGTTGTTTATCAAGATTAAGTGTTATTAATAGAAATAAAACTCGTGACAACCCAGATCCCCGACCCCGGATTTGGGGGTGTTATAGAAATGGTATCAGAGCCAAGCATTATAAACCTCAGAGATGATGCAGCGTTATAATAATAAGTTAATTAAGATAATAAAAAATCTTACCAAGTTCATTGTTGGACTACCTAATGTAGTATTGACAGTTAAAACCCTCACTGGAACCCTTATAAATATCATGATAGTAACATAGTTCGTTATCGAATAGGGTAGCGAGGCACCGAACCCTGAGGTTGAGGAGCTATAACATAATGATGTTTTATTACCTATTGGAGATCAGATAGTGGATTCAATGGAGTACCCTAATGAGGGACCAGATGAGATTCATATTGAAAATGTAGCGGTTAAGGATGTTATCCCGGAAGGGATTATTTTTGAGTAGGATCCCGTGGAGGATCCTGACAAGACTGAAGAGATGATCACTGAGAAATTAGTGACCGTAGTTAGGGCGACTATCAGAGCTAGGATGGCCGCAAGGATGACACTAGATGATGGAGAGTTTCCAAGAACACATCCGATATTGATGGCAGATGGAGTGGGGCCTTCCATGGCATCGGTTATACCAGTGTCAGACCATCTTCAGGAAAAACCTATAGACATCCATGAGGTTCCACCAGTTCCTATTCCTTCCCCTGTATAGAGCCCAACACCTACTGAGGAAATGCGCCTCCTGCATCATTATCACCTGATATTGTGCTTGGTTATCCAATTGGATCTCCTGTGTCTGCACCACCCACACCCCATGGACTGCTCGATGCAACCGTTCAAGCTTCTCTTATCGCCAAATATCATATGACTTTGGGTGGCCTGTCTGAGGCCCGTAATGTTAGAAGTGATTTATTAGATTGACTTACTGTAACAAGGAGTGAGGGAGAAGTAATTCCGGAAGGAAGCATGGACAGTATTGAGGCTACCACCCAAATTACAGCTAGAGGCCATCTTGAGGGTCAGATCGATCCAACTCTACTTGAGGCTATTCTAGACCTCATCACCTCTTTGATGGAGCAGGTTAGGGATATAGTTCGTGTTCGCAGTCCTTAATCCAGAGTAATGTGCAGAGTCAAAGTGATCAGACAAGGATTTTCATTCAAGACCACTTTTGGAGGATTAGCCTAAGTTATGAATGATTAGTCTATATTGACTAGATGATTATCTGTGGTAGTACTTTTAAGATAGAACCGATAAGATCAGATGATGTAATTCTCTTTCATGTGTTTAGTTGTTGTACCTTCGAACAAATGGTTATGTATATATTTTTTCCTTTCAGTTCTATTCAAATCTTTGTGATAAGATCTTAAGTTTATTCGTATTGTTATCTGCATTGTTAACACTTAAGAGTTTTGTGATGCATATAGAAAGTGGGAATTCATATTTTTCAACCATGTAAGGACTGTACAAGGGGAAGACTTAAGCAAAGTAAGTGAAACCAATATAAAGAGAATCTCAAAATTCTCCAAGCATTATGCCCCCAAAAGGAATAAGATTAGGGAAAACCCTGAGTTTGATAATCAGGGAGGTCACAATACAGATAAAAGGAACCAAAAACATTATGAAGTGGAAAATGAGAGTTAAAATATATAGGGTGACCCCGATTATGGGGAGAAGGATGGAACATTTCATACGAAGTAAATAGAAGTCGAGTAAGGAAAGAAGTCCCAGGACGGTATTCCTATGGGACAATTCATGGACCTGCCTAAACAGAACTTAAACTATTTTCCTCGACCACCACCCTGAGGAGTAAATGTGGTGGGAAATTCTTTCAGGATCCTTTTTATCGCTTAAGCTCTCAGAGTTCCATGGAACAGCTGACCCAGCCAAGAAAAGAACCTGCCTAAAGGAAATAGAGGAATAATTTTAGATTCTACATGATTGATGAAGCGCAAAAGACTATTTTACCACTTACCTTCCAAGAAAGGAGAGGCCAACCACTGGTGGGAGGCCAAGAAAGGTATAGAGAAAGATGTTTTAATAAACTCGTTAAGGTCTAGTCAGTTATTTCGGGGAAAGTACTTTCCAAGGAATAAGAGATAAATGTGAGAACAACTTTCAAAAAATGAAGAAAAGATTAGTGACGACCCTAGTGTTGGCATTGCCAGATGAAAAAGGAGATTTTGTGATTTATAAGTGACGCCTCGCACAAGGGATTAGGGTGTGTGCTTATACAACACGAAAAGGTAATAGCGTACGCGTCTAGACAATTAAAGGAATATGAAATTCGATATCCTACCCATGATCTTGAGCTCGCGGTAATAGTTTCTACCTTGAGGATTCGGAGGCACTACTCGTATGGAGAGAAGTGCGAGTATTATGGTGACCATAAGAGCCTTAAGTACATTTTCACGTAGAAGGAGCTTACCATGCGCCATAGGAGATGGTTAGAGCTAATCAAGAATTATGATTATGCAATTTTTATCATCCAGGGAAGGCCAATATGGTGGCTGATGCCCTTAGTGGGGGGTGAATATAGAGAGATTGTGTAGAAGTTTTAGAGACATGATAGGTAATGAATACAACACAAGGGGGTGAATATGTTTTGGATATTTTTAAAGCTTTTTGAATGTTTGTTGCTTGGTTAACAAAGCAAATTAGAAATGCAGTAATATTATGTTAGCTGAAATAAAACAGTGCACACTATATTTCAAAACTCACTTAATTTTGTAATAAAATAAAGCTAGTGTTTTGTTACAAATCCTGGGTTCTTTGTAAGGAAAGAACTCAGCTTCTTCCTTGAGAGAGTTACAAGAAAAACTAGATCTGTTTGATACATTTTAAAAGAAAAGGACCAGTGTTTACTTTATAGATTAGTAAACACATGTTTACACAACATGCAATAAGATGTACTAAACCCTACTTTAAGTTATCTCTAAAACTTTCCATTTCTGGCTTAGTAAATCCGTGCATATCTTGTGGATCTATGACTTTCCTTTGTCAGTTAATCTTGGCCTTTGATCTTGTACTCTTCAAGCTGCTTTTGTAGACTTTTCAATCTAACTGATTATACCATTTGTTGATTGATAATCTTGAATATTTAACTTGTCTGCATTCTGTACTTGAGGTTCATATCGAGATTTCAGTTTGTTCTATAAAGAACTGACATCTCGATAAGTATAATGGCTTATCGAGATCTTTTAGTTCTTTATAAGTGCCTTTGACTTGTCGAGGTCTCTTAGTTCTCTATAAGTGAACTTGGCTTGTTGAGGTCTCCAAATTTCTGCATGTAGATATGACTTGTCGATATCTCTGAGATCTCTATAAGCATTTTAACTTGTCGATATCTCTGAGATCTCTAATGAGAGAATTGAATTGTCGATATCTCCAATCTTCATATCTTCATTTTGACTTGTCGATATCTCTGAGTTCTCTGATGCAGAAATGACTTATCGATATCAGAAAGATCTCTATATACATTTTGACTTGTAGATATCTCTGAGATCTCTAATGATAGTTTGACTTATCGATATCTCCAATCTTCATGTCTTCATTTGGCTTATCGATATCTCCGAGACTTCTCTATAAGCTGTTTTGGACTTCTCGATAAGTCATTCTGGAGCTCTAGAATGACTTCCCTATATGCCTTGATCTGTGATTTGTAGATATCTTGACTTAGAACATTTTCCACAAAATAGATTTATTCAACTCCAAGCTTCTTCACAATTTCTCTGAGGCATGATCTTATTGATCTTCTTCCAGAGTTTTTCTTAGGCTTGAGACTGTTTATAAAAAAAATACTCCAGTCTAATCTTTGACATTTTTACAGACTCAAGTAATACAGTACAAAATACAAATTTAGATTATCATACAACTAATTCTTAGGGCTGTCAATTTGACTTAGTCTTGTTATAATACAGGCATGTCTTGCACAAAAATCTCCCCCAATTTGTGAGAAGATTGCTTATCATAAATTCATGCCAGGTAACAAGACTAACCCCAAGTTATAAATGAACAATAAAAGATTACATAAAACTGACAGAAGTACAACTTTTATACATTAGGTGATTACATGAGTTTGATAAGTGCATTCATTACACAAATTTCTCATAGCCCGTTTCTTGTCTAATGAAGTCCTTTAAGTCTACAAGTACTTGCAGTTCCTCTATGATTTATGTCCCTCTTAGAGCTTCCACAAGCTTGAGCCAATCATCTAATGAATAACTATTCAAGTAACGAACTCTGATTCTTGAGAATCTGCCAACTTTAATGTTCAGAAAATGTCCATCCTTTGAAATTCTGCTCATCCCCTTTGCCTTGAGTTCCTCAGATCTTTGCTCAAATATTTCTATTTCTTCAGCATATTTTCTTTCATTTCCTCTCTTTCAGCCTTTTCTTTTGCCCTTCTTTCTTCCCTTACTATCAACCATACACCCAATACAGATCTCCATCCCATTATACTTGTATCCTTATCCTTCAGTAAGCTAATAACCCTCTTAATCGCTTTAGTTGAAAATGTGTCCATTAAATTTCTTCCAAGTAAAGTGTAGGAACCATCCTGATAATAGATTATGACTTCCATCAATGATACAACCCAAACTTTTACTATTTCTTCAGATAATTGTTAAAAGTAGTCATCATCTGTGATGCACCAGTTCAGAGGTAGAAAATCATTTTGATTGAAATAGTTCCAGATAGCCTTCTCAGTAACTTGCAGTTTTATTGGTTTTCTTCCAACAGACTTGTAATGAGTTTTGATTGGTGGCTTGAAAGAAGGTAGGTTTGAGATTTTCTTTAGAGTGGTTTGGCTGGAAGTGATTCATATTTTTAGTATGGTGTTTGCAGTATATTTGTACAAGAACTTAGGCTTAGAGGTTAGAGGTGGTAAAGTATTTGAGTTTGTTGGCTTAGGGGTTTGAGTTTATTGGATTTGGATTGGTAGGGCATTTTTCTTTATTCCTGAACCATCCTTCTTCTTCTTCTTCTTCTTCTTCTTCTTCTTCTTCTTCTTCTTCTTCTTCTTCTTCTTCTTCTTCTTCTTCTTCTTCTTCTTCTTCTTCTTCTTCTTCTTCTTCTTCTCTTCTTCTTCTTCTTCTTCTTCTTCTTCTTCTTCTTCTTCTTCTTCTTCTTCTTCTTCTTCTTCTTCTTCTTCTTCTTCTTCTTCTTCTTCTTCTTCTTCTTCTTCTTCTTCTTCTTCTTCTTCTTCTTCTTCTTCTTCTTCTTCTTCTTCTTCTTCTTCTTCTTCTTCTTCTTCTTCTTCTTCTTCTTCTTCTTCTTCTTCTTCTTCTTCTTCTTCTTCTTCTTCTTCTTCTTCTTCTTCTTCTTCTTCTTCTTCTTCTTCTTCTTCTTCTTCTTCTTCTTCTTCTTCTTCTTCTTCTTCTTCTTCTTTCTTCTTCTTCTTCTTCTTCTTCTTCTTCTTCTTCTTCTTCTTCTTCTTCTTCTTCTTCTTCTTCTTCTTCTTCTTCTTCTTCTTCTTCTTCTTCTTCTTCTTCTTCTTCTTCTTCTTCTTCTTCTTCTTCTTCTTCTTCTTCTTCTTCTTCTTCTTCTTCTTCTTCTTCTTCTTCTTCTTCTTCTTCTTCTTCTTCTTCTTTCTTCTCCTCTTATCACCCTTCTTCTCATCATTTCCCTTTTTCTTAGCATCTCTTTTCTTCTCATCTTCTTTGATGCCAGTTGCCTTGGAGGATTGACTTGGATTTGAGCCAGGAGATTTTTGATCATCTTTCTTCTGCTCATGATCATCCAGGTCATCCTTATTGATTTGATTTGTGTTTTGGGAAACTTGGCTTCAGGATCTCTCAAATATCTCCCCAGCAACTTGATCATATCTTCATCTTCAGCAGTTTTATACTGCTTTGTCTTCAAGTCTGTCTCCAAAGTCATAATCAACTTTTTATTTTCCATGACACATTGCTTAGGAATTTGGAAGTGTTTGCAATGTTTGGTGGTTTAACAGATGTATACCACTCCCTTGCTTGGCTATAAATATGCTTCTGGAAAAGCATCTACTTGATCCTTCTTCCATTCAGTTAGCAAGAGAGTGTTTTTTTGAATCACTTTGTTGACTTTATTTATCAGAATGTCCAACTTAGATGCCCTTCTTATTATGAGGTAGTCAAGGGACACCTGTATACACCTGTCTACCCCAGAGTCATTAATGTTGACCATAACTCTTTTCTCCTGAAAATTATCTCTTGTCACCAAGATCACCCTTATGAAATTTATTATCTTGTTAGAAGGCAAGATGTGAGGTGTAGGGATTTCAGGCCTAACAACTTCTGGAAGTGTAGCCAAAGGAATGTTGAGTGCTCCTATGATGGCTCCGAATGAGATTGAATTTTGCAATTGGAGATGCTTATGGGAGTCCACCAAGGTTTGTAAATCAGCTTGTTGACTTTGGACCATAGCTGTTAGTTGTGATATCTGAGTTGTCAATGACTCATTGGGTGTCTGCAAGGAGGAGACTTGAGATTGGAGAGCTTGAATTTGCAAGTTTGTTGAAGTTGATAGTGGTTGTTGAGATGTTGAAGATAGAGAAGTGCCAAGTGTGGCTTGTGCAGCTTCCTTGATTCCTTTCATTAAAAGAGTAGATGGCTCATATCTAGCCTGATGGAGTTGATCTAATTTAACCCTAATTTCATTAGTATTGGTGATTTTTTACTGAACAACTTCATGAAGATCTAGAAATGACTCCCTGAGATTCTTGATGCTCTTGTCTACAGTTCATAAATCAAACTTGGCCATTTGATCAGTAAATATAGAAATTTTTTGTTTGATTTCCACCTAAAAAGGAATGATCTCATCCAACTTGTCCTTGACCAGTTTTCTTATTCTGTCTTGATGATCAATCAATTACAGTTTTAGAGCTTTACCAAAGAGATGAAAAGCTTTAAGTTGAGCTTTGTAGACCTCAGTGACTGCATCATAGACTTCTTGAGGAGTTAAAGATTTGGCATTGCTCCCAAGAATGGTCAAGTACTCCTCCCTGAACCTTGCTAATATTCATCCATCTCTAGACTAAAGTTTTTGTCCAGCCATACATCACAATTTCCATCTTGTTCAGCTTCATTTATAATTTTGGCCTGCTGTTCTTGAACCTCTGTCTGATATGAAAGCATGATAGCTTGGTAATCTTAATTAGACATGTCTGAGGTGAGAAGCTGCTGTGAGATTTGAGCAAATCTAGACAATTGATCAAATAACAAATTATTGATAGTTCTAGGTTGAGCTTCTGTCTCCTATAGCCATTGAGAGATCAAGTGAGGTTGTGGTTGAGAAGGGTTAGAGGTGGATGGTTGGTATGTTGGGTTGGAAGTGGCAAGTAGAGACTCAATGGGACCACCTGTGACAGATGTCACAGTTTGACTCACAGGTTGAACTGTGGTTATGATGGTTTGTTGTTCTCCACTTGTGGTGGGAACCTCCATTGGAATTGGAGGGGAGTTGACTAGGTTACTGTCATGTACTCTAGTCTCAAACCCTTTTACTTCTTTTAAAGTACTGTCACTTGAATGTGATGTACCTGCCTCCCTCATAACAGGATCATTGGCAGTTGAACTCCTAACTTCAATTGTGAGTGCAATCTCAGCTAGGGTTTTGAGGGTAATTGTTCCTGCAAGAGAAACCTCTAATTGAATTGGAGAGGGTTTAGATATACCCCCCTCAAGAGTACTACCCACAGACCGTTCAACCTGTAAAGGTTGATTTTCACATTAAGGTGCATTGGAAACTATCACAAGGTCTTCAATAAAAACTGATGAAACCCCTGTGTTTGTATTAATGTCATCAAGGTCTACCCCAGCATGTAGCCTCTCACCAACCAAATTTGGGTCCTCGGTGGTGAGCACAGTTTCATTAACCATGTGACATGGTGTTGGAAATACTTGAGAATCAAATTCAAGTGTTTAATTAAATGAAGAAGAAATTTGAGAAATTAGATTTTGAATTTCAGAATTGAGTATTGGCAGCCCTCCTGAGTAGAAGAGGGAGCTTCAAAAGATGTGCTCTCTTTGTGTATGTCATCCTTGTTTCTTCTTTCATACACTTGAATTTGTTCAAGTGTTGGTGCAGACTCTACATGATGCATTTGGGTGGATGCTTTGTTCAATAGAGACACCATGTTGAGAGGATACCTCTAGACTCTGTTTAATTCCCTGTTTTACAACTGCATCCTGTTGGGAGGGTGTAGATGTGGCTTGAGTTGTCAACTCAGTTTGTTTTGCCTTCTTTGGTTTCTTGACCAAGGTTGACTCAGGTTATGTTTGGTCCTCACCACTCTGATAAGTGGAATTTATATCCACTTGGAACGCTTCATATCGGCTTAAGTTGGTCTTTTGGACTCAAGTATTTGGTGTTTTTTGATGTATTTTTGTGTTGAGTCGTTGCACGACACTAGTCAAGAGGTGGAAAGGTGCTTTTCAATGTTTTTATGATAATAAGAGGTTAGGAATGGAGTTGCGGAAGATCACACGAAGAATGAAGTGGCAAAAGAAGAAGCTGCAGAAAAAGAACAGAAGTACAGTGCGCCCGCGCCCTATAGAGCGCGCCTGCGCCTGTTATGTCAGTAAGGGAGCGTGCCCGCACCCAACCAAGTGCGCCCGCGCCTGACACTTGCTGCAGAATCCTGATTTGAGTCTGATTGGGTGAGTTGAAGAGTCCAGGTCAACCGGGGGCTTATATATAATGACATGAAGACGTTTTTAATAACGAGGAAGTAGGGAGAACATTAAGAAGACCTAGAGCACATGAGACGGATAAGGAGAAGAAGAATTAGTTCATACTTTTATATTCATCGATTTAAGCGATACTTTTGGATGCTTTTTTTATTCTTGTTCTAAACCCTAGAACTTTATATATTCTTGCATAGTATTTTGAACTTATTTATTACCATCTTTTCATTGGAACTCATGGTGACGATGTGTTCGATCATGAACTAATCATTGTCATGGGGTTCTAGTGGATTTACTTATGGATTTCAATAGTTGATTGTTTAAAATCTTTAGTGTGTGGTGATTTATGATTTTCTAGTTTGGTTGTGCTTATTCGTCTTTGATGCGTAGCTAACATCCAAGATTATTTGTTAATCTCTATTGAAGCGACAGTGAATATAGAGCTTTAGAACTTGCCATGCTAGCATAGGTTTATGTATGAATTGACATGCATAATTCGTAGTGTAATTTTAACCATCTTACACCCTATGTAATCATAATAGATAACTTGTTCTTAAACCGTTAAGTTTTCATATTCTATAGACATATAGGGTCTAAGCATAATTGGTGTCTATTGGGCTTTGATCTTGATTGTGGATGCTTAGTAGTAGGGTATACGTATATCCAAAGATAGCATATACTAATTTCGTGTTATCTGATTAGTTATCATCACCATCGCATACTATTGATAAAGACATAAACTTTGAATGAAGTATTTAATAAAGTTAGAATTTTATGTTTTATTCTCATACAAGTAATTCACTTTTTATCTCTTAGTTAATGCATGCTAGTATAATCTCTTAAGTAGTTAATCAACTCAATTTTGTTACTTGTCTTAGTTGTGAACGATAATCATACATTGTTGCTTAAGTGCATAATCTGAACTTAACCTAAACCAGTCTCCGTGGGATCAAACTTGACTTAAATCTTATACTACTTATGTTTGCCTACGCTTATGTTTATTTTCGCGTGTGTTTTGCTGTGAAGAAGTTTTTGGCACCGCTGCCGGGGACTCAGTGTTAATTTTTAGTTTATGTGCTTGAAATTAGTGGTTGTTAAAGTTCACTGACTCAGATTACTTTACTTACTACAGTTACTTTGGTGTGTTTCAAGTACTCTAGAGAGCGTGTATGCAAACACGTTCTTAGTCTCGTAAGGAAACAATTGAAAAAGATAAGGAAGTTGAAGAATTAGAAGAAGAAGTTTTTGAAGAAGTTAAAAAAGTCGAAGAAGATGTGATCATTACAATGGGAGAACCAGCAACAGCAACGAAATGTTGATGGATTATTCTCAACCAAAGATCAATGACATTCAATCTAGCATTGTTAGGCCAACTATCACAGCTAATACCTTTGAAATCAAGCCTCAAACAATTCAGATGGTACATAATTCAGTCCAGTTTGGGGGTTCTCCAACGGAAGATCCTAATATGCACATTAGGGATTTCATCGAGATCTGCGACACCTTCAAATTCAACAATGTTTCTGAAGATGTTGTGAAACTGAGACTTTTCCCATTTTCTTCGAGCAATAAAGCTAAGAGCTGGTTGCACTCTCTACCACCAGGTTCTATTGCGAAATGGTAGGATCTTGCTCAGAAATTTCTTACTAAATTCTTCCCTTTGGCAAAGACAGCTACAATCAGGAATGCTATTAATCAATTCACGCAGTAATCAGGTGAATCTTTATGTGAAGCTTGGGAGTGCTATACGGAATGATTAGGAAGTGTCCTCATCATGGAATGCCTGATTGGATGGTGATCAATTGCTTTTATAATGGGTTGGGAGCACAATCAAGACCTATGCTCGATGCAGCATCAGGTGGAGCTTTATAGGCTAAGAGCTATGAGGAAGCTTATGAGCTAATTGAGATGATGGCTGCAAATGAATATCAGAATCCAACTCAGATTCTACCATAAGGTAAGGTAGCAGAAATTCTGTAAGTGGATATAGCTATGGCTATCACTGCACAACTAAAGCTGTTGACTATGAAGGTCGATTCTCTAGCCAACTATGTTGTTCATTAGATAACTAGTGTTTGTGAGCTTTGTGCAGGTTCACATGCGACAGAGCAATATGTGATATCTAGTGAATCAACTCAGTTTGTGAGCAATTTTTAAGGGTCACAACAACCAGTTCCTGCCACTTATTATCCTAACAACCGCAACCATCCTAACTTCAGCTAGAGTAATAATCAGGGTAGTATGCAACAGCCATACCAGCAGTTTGGAAACAAGCTGTTATGGATTTAAAACTAATATATATAATTGATGTGTTTAATAATAAGGAACGTGAGCTTCAAGGCTCGATTTGACTGCTCTTGTGTTTCGTGACTCAATCTGCCTTAACAAGATGCCTACGTACCTTGCTGATTGCCAAGGATCAAGTCAAAAAACGTAGTTCTGATCTGTGGGGTGAGGCCCCTTATATAGATGTTGGGAGTCCTTGAATTGGACTCGGTATAGGAGACTTGGTGGGCAAGTCTCATAATTAGAATGGACTTTGGAGTCCTAGATAGTAGGAAACTGATTCCTTATCCTTTTAGGTCCCCTTGAGGCTAATCTGTAAGGATTTATATCCTTATCGGGACTCTTCTCAATAGCTGATTTTTCCCTTATTAATTAATTATGAAATTAATTAATAATCAGGGTTTTTGGGCCTTCTTTGTTCCATCAGGCCTAATCTGGTCCATCAGGCCTGATCAGCATGTTAACCTTTCTAGTCTGAATGTCATACATCTTCTTATTGGGCCTAGCAGTCCACACCTTGTACAATTAATGCAGTATTTAATTATACTATCATAATTTATTTATCCCTATCATTTGCCCCCCAACTTTTGGGAAACATTGATTGGGTTTCGCAGAAGTTAAGTCTATTCGTTCACTTACAGGGTTTCGTTTTTCCGTAAAGTGTGGAGCGACCTACACATTTACAATGAATTTTCCTTTTATTCAGGAATTATCTTAATTTCCAGGAATTTTTCCCTTATTTCCGGGATTTTCCCTAATTTTCTGGATTTTCCCTAATTTTCTGGGTTTTTCCCTTAATTTCTGGATTTTCCCCTAATTTTCTGGGTTTTTCCCTAATTTCCGGGTTTTCCCTAATTTTCTGGGATTTTTCCCTAATTTTCTGGGATTTATCCTTAATTTCTGGATTTTCCCTAATTTTTCGGGGTTTTCCCTAATTTTCTGGGATTTTTCCCTAATTTTATGGGATTTATCCTTAATTTCTGGATTTTCCCCTAATTTTCTGGGATTTTTCCCTAATTTTCCGGGGTTTTCCCTAATTTTCTGGGATTTTCCCCTAATTTTCTGATTTTTCAGATTTCCAGCCCTTTTTCGACCCGGATCCTAGTCGAAATTTTGACCTGGATCCTAGTCGAAATTGGGGTCAGCTTTGCCATCCTGGTCGAAGGAATTCGACTAGGATCCATGACCTGGAATTCGACCAGGATCCTAGTCGAACTTTCGACCTGGATCTAGGTCGAAAACTCCCCCACTTTTTAGCTCCTGGTTTGGAGCCTCGACTAGGATTTCGACCAGGATTCTAGTCGAAATTTCGACCTGAATCCTGTTTGAAAATTCTTTGATTCTCTTGCTTCCTGGTCGAAGGATTTCGACTAGGATCCACGACCTGGAATTCGACCAGGATCCTAGTCGAACTTTGACCTGGGTTTTTAATCCCCATTCTTGAGAGATGCTTGGTTTATTCGACCTCATTCTTGGTCGAAGTTTCGACCTCAATTCAGTCCTATTATTTCTGTTATTTTCATGTGTCTAGTCGAATAATTTCGGGCAGAATCCACGACCTGGAATTCGACCTGAACCCTGGTCTTTTTGACCCATTATTTTCGGGTGCCTGTTCGAAAGTTTTCGGGCATGATTCACGACCTGAATTTCGACCTGAATCCTGGTCTTCCACTAGCCTTCTTTATTTGGCTTTAATTTAAGGTATTGTATTTTCCAAATTCCAAATCCTAATTGGATTTGGGTCGGGCCTTCTTTATTGGGCCTTATTGGGTTTTTCCAAATCTTATTGGGCCTCTTTTATTGGGCTTTTCCAAAACTTACTGGGCCTCCTTTATTGGGATTTTTCCAGATCTTACTGGGCTTAATATTGATCTGGGCTTAATATTCTCTGTTTAGAATCCTCTAGAATCCTTGGAATAATCTGGAATATTCCTTTTTCTGGGTTTTTTCTTATGGGCCTTTGTCCTTAATGGGCTTTCGTCCCTTCAACTTCCTTTTCCTCTTATATAAAGGACTGAGGAGAGACTACTACTTCTTACCTTCTCATTTCTAAGTTTTCTTCTTTCTCCTCCTGCTAAGATTCTCAGAGCAATAACAGTAAGTCGGAGCTCAAAGCCTTTTTTAGGAGCGCTTCTTCAGGTAAAATCCCTCCCTTTTCTTTTCGTGTCTATTTTATTGTGTGCCCTTTTAAGATATCCTGTATGTGTCCTTTTTGCAGATGGCTGACAAGAAAATGACTCGCTTGGCCAAGATGAACGTGGCTAGAAAGTCCAACGAGTTCCCTATCCGATCGAGGTACACTTCTTTAATCGACATGATCAACACTCGAGGGGACGAGTACCCGTCTGATGCGCATCTGGATGCGCACGACCATATCAGTGCCTTACGGGACCCCAAGGAGCTGGAAAAGTTGAGCAGCTGCTTCAGAATCAAGGAACCTTTTAAGCTGGTTCTTGCAGGTCCGGCCGACACGGCCTGTCAGTGGAAAAAGGACGCACTATGCGTCTATAGGGATACTCTAAGGGCAGGTATCAGACTCCCTTTTCATCCATTCATTCCTTTGCTACTGGCTGATGTGGGCATCAGCCCTTGCCAACTCCCCCCTAATTCTTGGAGGCTCATTCTGTGCTATCTGTCGTAATGCGCTAAGCACAATGTCTCCACATCTGTTGCTGTCTTCAGAAAGATTTTTCAGTTCAAGAACAACCCTGATAAAAGTCCGAGTTGGGTTTCTCTAAATCAGCGCCCCACTATTCCCCATATTGTGAATTGGAAGTCCATCCCTGACAACAACTTGGGGTGGAAGAAAGATTTTTTGTTCATTGTTTGGGAAGGTGGAGATTGGGGCTCCCTGTTTCGATCGTCCTTTGGGCTGGCCGTGGACGGGAGCCCAAATGATATAACTTTGTCTGAGGAGGAGGCTAGAGCTTTCAACCTCCTTACGCAAGACAATGGCACTTCCCATTCTTGGGACCTTATCCGGGAGACCGTCCTGGTAGAACGCGGCCTCTCGCCCGTTCATAAGAAAAGTAAGTTCCCCCTCTTACCCCTTTTATTTCCTTCATTTTCTATTCCATTGATTTTTCAACTGACTTTGTTTATTGCAGTGGCAGAGAAGATTTAGGAGGCTACCAAGCCTAAGGACCTGGAGACAACCAGGATAAAAAGGACTGGGAAGGTCTTTAAAGACCCTCGCCTTGGTGACCGCTTCCCTGAGTTCCTCCTCCAGGCAACGGAGTCAAGCGAGGAAGGCCCCAACCAAGTTTTGCACACCAAGCAGAGGCCAGGGTCCTATTTTCAACCTGCTTGGGGGATCCGGGGCAAGGATTCAATCGTGGACAGCACGGCGCTGCCCAAGGAATGGTCTAAGCATTCCATCTCCCCGGTGGACTATCAAGATTTTGTCCTTCAATAGGACTTAGAGGGGAATGAGCTTTTTGGAGGCCAGGCTCTGGCGACGGTACGTCCTTTACCTATGCCCTTCATACTTGCCTTTCCATGTTTCTTTTCTCATACTTTTGCTGTTTCTCTTGCAGGCTAACGTCCGTTTCCAAGGGGCAATTCACCAAGCTAAGGCTTGGAAGGTTGGCCTGGAAGATGCCAACAAGAAGTTGGAGGAGGCCAACCAGAAAATAGAGGCCCTTGAAGCTCAACTGGCCTCTTCCACTTCTGACCTGGAAACGGCCCGGGCCGAAAATGTTATTCTGAAGGCGTAGAAGGACAAAGCTTTTGATGGCTGGATGGACACCCAGGAATTCAAAGACTTGATGGTGGAGCATGATGCCCTTCTTCACCCAGTTAGCTACAAAGAGGGCTGGGATGCTGCTGTGGAGGCCATCCAGGATGATTTTCCAGAGGTCCTCGAGCAGTCCTCCTTTCCTTGCCCTGTGCGAGTTTCGGAGCTGGGGGGCATTACTAATAAGCTTGCTGACATGATCAAAGACGGCGCTTCAGGGAGCCCAAGCCACAAGAGGAAAGAACTGGAGTCTAGCTCTGGGGAGGAGGAGGCTTCATCCGAGGAAGACCCTGCGCCTGCTTCGAAGAAGATCAGGGTGGAAGAGCTTCCAAGGACTGCGCCTCAGAATCCAGTGTCTCCCGCATCCTCCAAAGTATCTGAAGGCAGTTTTGACGGAACTTCTGCAGGGACTTCTGAAGGGACCACTGAGACGTCCGAGGAGACCTCGGATAGTGGTTCCTTGGATAGTGGTTCCGAAGAATCTCAGCCTTCCGAGGCCTAAGTTTTTTTTTGTATATCTTTTTTGAGACAATATGTGAATTTAGTTTATGTCGGAAGTTGTTACCCTTCGGGGCTATATTAGCTATGTTGTTTTCATTATTTGCCTCTTTCTTCTTTACAATATTTAATATGCACTTAAATTTTAAGCATCCTTAGATTGAAATAATTTCAAACTCTTTAATACGAAGTCTGGTTTTCCAAAACCTTACATAGCATGGGTTCGACCCTAATCAATAATAACTTGACAATGTAAATTCTAATAGAATATAAAGTCCTACGCAAGCAAAGCTTCAAGGTGCTTTTAAACCTGCTTGTCATAATGACAAGCGAGAATCGTACTTTGACTATCTTACACATAGTAAACCTTCAGGTTTTGTGCATGCCAGGTTCTCGGGACTTCAAAACCATCCATAGTTTCCAGCTTGTAGGTTCCTCTACCCTGAACACTCTTGACTTTGTACGGCCCTTCCGAATTCGGGGTAAGCTTTCCTTTTTATCCGACACCAAAAGCTTCTATCTTTCTCAAGACTAGGTCACCTTGTTTGAAAAACCTTTCTTTAACCCTTAGGTTGTAGTAGAATGAAGCCTTTTTCCGATATTCTACTATCTTTGCATGTGCCTTATCTCGCACTTCATCGATTAAATCCAGGGCTAACCTCTGCCCTTCCTCATTTTCTTCTGCATTGAAAGCCTGAATCCTTGGAGAGGAATGTGATATCTCTACTGAAACTACTGCTTCTGCCCCATATGCCAACATGAAGGGAGTTGCTCCTGTCGTGACTCTACAGGTAGTCCTGTAGGCCCATAATATTGGAAGTATTTCATCCACCCAATTATCTCTTGATTTCTCGATCCTCTTCTTTAGTCCATCCAGGATTATCCGATTTGCTACCTCCGCTTGCCCATTGGCTTGCGGGTGAGCCACAGAGGTGAACCGTAACTCAATTTCATTTTCTTCACAATACTTCTTGAATTCCTCATTGTTGAATTGTGTTCCATTGTCAGTGACGAGGATACGAGGAATTCCATATCGACACATAATGTTTTCCCACAGGAATTGTTCAACCTGCTTAGTTGTGATCTTGGCCAAGGGTTTGGCTTCGATCCACATGGTGAAATAATCAATGGCTACAATCAGAAACTTCCTTTGTGCTGTGGCCATGGGAAAAGGCCCCAAAATATCCATTCCCCACATAGCAAAAGGAATGGGCGAGTTGATAGAGGTCAGCATCTCAAGGGGTTGTCTAACAACAGGTGCATGCTTCTGACAGCGGTCACATTTCTTCACGTATTCTTTGGCATCAGCCATCATTTCTGGCCAATAAAAGCCTAAATGAGTTATCTTATGAGACAAGGCCCTGCCCCCCAAGTGTTGTCCACAAATACTTTCATGCACTTCTTCAAAAGCCAAGCGTACCTCATCGGGCCTGAGACACCTCAAGTAGGGAACCACGAAAGATCTTTTGTAAAGAATCCCATCTATCAAAGAGTACCTTAGTGCCCGAACAATTAACTTCCGTGCTTCAGTTGCATCGCTTGGCAACCAACCGGTTTGAATATGAGCCTTAATGGGATCAATCCAGGATGTCCCCAGGCCTATAGGAGCCACAAGCTTAACATCTATGCTTCGTGTTTTCAAAACACGGAAGTACACACTTCCTGAACTTTCTTCTATCTCAGATGAAGCAAACTTTGATAGCGCATCTGCTTTAGCATTTTCTTCCCTTGGAATGTGTTCAACATGGCATTTATTAAATTGGGTCATCACAGCCCTTACTAGGCGGACATACTTAGCCATCGTATCATCCCTTGCCTCAAATTCTCCCTTTACCTAGGATATGATTAGCTTCGAGTCTCCACGGACCTTTAAGTTTTTTACTCTAAGTGTCCCAGCTAGACCAAGGCCAGCTATCAGGGCTTCATACTCTGCCTCATTGTTTGTGGTTGGGAAGTCTAGCTTCATAGCATACTCAATTAAGAACCCATCAGGACTTTGCAAAACCAACCCTGCTCCACTGGAATTTGTTTTTGATGCTCCATCAAAATAGAGAACCCAATATTCTTTCTCCTTATCATCCTTCTCTCTATCCCCATTATCGACTCCCTTATCTTGAGGTATGGTATCTTCCTGCCCCCCGACTTCTTGGTTGGGTATGGTACATTCCACCACGAAGTCCGCTAGTGCCTGGGCTTTTATGGCCGTACGTGGCTTATACTTGAGATCGAACTCTCCCAACTCTATTGCCCACTTAATCAATCTCCCACTTGCCTTGGGACTGTGAATGATATTTCTCAGTGGCTGATTCGTTAGCACCTCAATCTGATGAGCCTGAAAGTAAGGACGCAGTTTTCTTGAAGCCATTACCAAGGCTAGAGCAAATTTCTCAATAGTTGAATAATTTAATTCAGCACCATGCAGAATTTTGCTGACATAATACACGGGTTTCTGGACTTTTAGCTCCTCCTTAACCAACACCGCGCTCAAGGCGCTCTCTGAAACAGCCAAGTACAAGAATAAAACTTCACTCAGAACTGGCTTGGCCAACAACGGGGCCTGGGCCATATACTTCTTTAACTCTTCAAATGCCTTCTGGTTTTCCTCACTCCATACAAAGTCTTTGATGCTCTTTAGCGACTTGAAGAATGACAAACACTTGTCACCCGACTTGGAGATGAATCGTCCTAGCGCAACAACCCTTCTTGTAAGCTTCTGAACATCCTTAACAGTTTTTGGTGGTTCCATGTCCAGGATCGCCTTTATTTTATCCGGGTTAGCCTCAATTCCCCTCTTTGAGACCATCAGTCCCAAGAATTTTCCAGATCCTACTCCGAAAGCACACTTCGTAGGATTCAACATCATCTTGTGGTACCTCAGGACCTCAAAAGCTTCCCTTAAATGGGCTATATGATCAGTCTTTACTAGACTCTTGACTAACATGTCATCAACATAGACTTCCATAGTCTTACCAATAAGATCCTTAAAAATTTTATTCACCAACCTTTGATAGGTGGCTCCTGCATTCTTGAGACCAAACGCCATAACAAGATAACAATAAACACCAAAGTCAGTGATAAATGATACCTTTGGAATGTCATCCTTATACATTTTGATCTGGTTGTATCCGCTAAATCCATCCATGAAACTCAGCATCTCATGTCCAGCAGTGGCATCAATCAAAGTATCAATTCTAGGCAGCGGAAAACAGTCTTTGGGGCATGCATCATTCAGATTAGTGAAGTCTATACACATCCTCCACTTTTCATTAGCCTTCTTCACCATTACAGGGTTTGCTAACCACTCCGGAAATTGAATCTCCTCAATGAAACCAGCCTCTAAAAGCTTTTCTACTTCCTGTTTTATAGCCTCTTATCTTTCGGGGGCAAAATTTCTTTTTTTTTTGTTTCACTGTCTTCCGGCTTGGATCCACGTTTAGCTTGTGAGTAATCAGCTCCAGGTCTATGCCTGGCATATCAGCTGCTGACCATGCAAAGACATCACTATTTTCTTGCAAAAATTCCACCAACTTCCCTCTAAGGGGCTCCTTTAATGTGGCTCCAATGAAAGTCATCCTCTCAGACTTCTCGGGGTCTAAAGGAATAGAAACCAAGTCTTCTGCTGGGTTTCCTCTCTTCTCATCATTTTCTCGGACATCCATATCTTCAATAGGAAGAACCTGCCCCCCGACTCCATCTGCCCTCAAAGAGGCCACATAACAGCTTCTAGCCATTTTTTGATCTCCTCTCTCTTCTCCAATCCCGTTTCGGGTGGGAAACTTCATGATTGAATGGTAGGAAGAGGGGACTGCCTTGAAGGCATGTATTCCTATTCTCCCCATGATAGCATTATAAGTTGAACTAGCCTTTACCACCATGAAATCTAGCATCTGCGTTGCTTGCCTTGGTTCCGTACCTATGGTGGTCGGCAATTTGATTATCCCTTCCACAGGACATTCTACTCCAGCAAATCCATATATCGACATGTTGGTTGGTGTCAACTGGGAGTCGTTATACCCCATCCTTAGAAAGGTGTCGTGGATCAAGATATCCACAGAAGCACCATTATCCATAAGGACCCTCTTAACCGGACTATTTCCTATTATCGGTGTTATGACCAGCGGGTCGTCATGGGGAAACTTCACACCCTCTAGGTCGGAATCATCAAAAGCCAATGTTACTTCTGTCCTGGCCCTCTTCGGGGATTCTCCAACAATATGCATAACCTCCCTAGTATATGCCTTTCTGGAATTTTTGGACAATCGAGCAGCTGTTGGACCTCCAAAGATCGTGTTTATCACAGGTCCTCGAGGGCGTCGCGGTCCTCCAAAAATTGCATTTATAACCGGCCCTCTAGGTTGGGGATTCCGCCCCTGATCATCTTGGTCCCTCCTATGATCTTCAAAGTTCTTCCTTCCATTATTGTTTCTGTCCCCTCCATCTCCAATATACTTGTTCAATCTTCCTTTTCGAATCAAAAACTCAATTTCATCTTTCAATTGCCTACACTCATCGGTGTCATGGCCAACATCTTTGTGAAACCTGCAATACTTGCTCTTATCTAGCTTGGCGGGATAGCCTTCAAGGGCTTAGGCCAGCGAATATCTCTATCTTTCTCAATCTCCATCAAAATCTGACTTCTAGGAGCATTCAGCTTAGCGTATTCAGTGAACTTTTGCCCAGGTCCTCCCTTCTTGGGGGTTGAATCAGGGTTTTGTTCGGTTCTAGGATATTTGTCCTTTACAATATATTCTAAATCAGTTTTCCGCTTCTTGCCTCCAGTGGGCTCATTACTTACTACGGTCTTCCTCATACTTTCTTCAACCTTGATATACTTCCCTGCCCTCTCTTGGAGCTGCAACATGCTTTCAGGGGGGACGTTTGGCCAAGGACATCTTAAAAAACTCGTCCCTAGTTCCTTGTTGCAGTGCTATCATGGCTACCTTATCATCAAGGTCCGGGACTTTTAAAACCTCCTTTGTGAAACGATTCAGGTAATCTCTCAAGGATTCCTTAGCTCCCTGCACAAGACTCATAAGAGATGCTGAACTGTTCTCATGGACTCTTCCACTGATGAATTGCTTAATAAAAGCCTGACTTAATTCTCTGAATGATCCAATAGAGTTTGGGGGCAGGCGACTGTACCATCTTTGAGCCATACCCGACAGGGTTTGAGGGAAGGCCCGACACTTTATAGCATCATTCACGGGTTGCAGCAGCAGTGCATTAGAGAATGTCCTAACATGATTAGCGGGGTCTCCCGTGCCATCATAGGCTTTGATAATGGGCATCTTGAATTTCCTTGAGATATGGGCATTCATTATCTCTTCTGTGAAGGGTGGAGTTGGATCATCGGGATCTCCAGGGGGAAGGAGATTGCTTGGATCGGTTCTTGGGACAACAGCCCTTCTTCGTACCGGACCATCCAGGTCTATGACAGGAGGAGGATTTCTCTCCCTAGGAGGTATCTGGGGTCTGGTGGCCTGGTGAGCCTCCAAATCACGCCTCAACCTTTGGATTTCAGCCTCATGAGCCATGATCCTTTCCTGCACTTCTTGGGGATTCACCCCTGGGGTGCTTTGGGGGCGTTGCCTTCCATCGGCCATTGGCTCTTTTCCAGGACGCCTCCTTCTCGGGGCCACTTCATCATCTGAAGATTCGGAGTCTCTCTCAGTGTAAGGACCAGAAAATTCCCGATCCTCAGGGATAGGAGCCAAACCTCGTATATAGGGGGGCGACTCCCCTCGTGCTTCGCTTCGCCCAGCATATCCGCTTCCTCTAACCTCAGGGTGAAGGGGCATCCCATAAGGGGGGTTAGCAGTAACAATAGTTGAATATTCATACCTGACGGGTCGAGAATTCACAGGTATATGTACTTGTTGAACTTGAGGATTCGTACCTTGAATAGTCGGGGGAGTTGTCCCTTGTGGCTGAGGTTGAGTTGCCCCTATCTGGGCTTCCCCCTGAGTGGATGCATAAGTTGAATGGGGAGGAACCTCCACGGTTGACGAAATCACCTGGGTTGTCTCTGATGGGGTTCCTTCCTCTAGAGCTTTAATTGTTCTCCATGTTCTCGCCATGGTTGTTGTTGTCCTTTCCCACAGACAGCGCCAAATGTTATGGATTTAAAACTAATATATATAATTGTTGTGTTTAATAATAAGGAACGTGAGCTTCAAGGCTCGATTTGACTGCTCTTGTGTTTCGTGACTCAATCTGCCTTAACAAGATGCCTACGTACCTTGCTGATTGCCAAGGATCAAGTTAAAAAACGTAGTTCTGATCTGTGGGGTGAGGCCCCTTATATAGATGTTGGGAGTCCTTGAATTGGACTCGGTATAGGAGACTTGGTGGGCAAGTCTCATAATTAGAATGGACTTTGGAGTCCGAGCTAGTAGGAAACTGATTCCTTATCCTTTTAGGTCCCCTTGAGGCTAATCTGTAAGGATTTATATCCTTATCGGGACTCTTCTTAATAGCTGATTTTTCCCTTATTAATTAATTACGAAATTAATTAATAATCAGGGTTTTTGGGCCTTCTTTGTTCCATCAGGCCTGATCTGGTCCATCAGGCCTGATCAGCATGTTAACCTTTCTGGTCTGAATGTCATACATCTTCTTATTGGGCCTAGCAGTCCACACCTTGTACAATTAATGCAGTATTTAATTATACTATCATAATTTATTTATCCCTATCACAAGCAATTCAATCCTCCTGGTTTTCAACAATAGTATGCACCAAGGCAGCAATTTTAGCCACAGGGAATGCAACAACAATCTCATGGAGGTGCCGGTCAATATTCTAATAAAAAATCTGAATTGGAGGAGTTGAGGCTTATGTGCAAGAGCCAAGCGGTTCCAATCAAAACTCTGGAGAATCAAACAGGGAAAATTGCTAACGCCTTATTGAACCGACCTCAAGGAACTCTTCCAAGTGACACAGAGGCTAATCTAGGCAAGAGAGACGTCAAGAAACAGCTTAAGGTAGTCACCCTGAGGTCTGAAAAGGTCGCGAGCCCCCAAAATCATTAAAAAGAAGATTCTGAATTTTTTCCAGAAGAGGAGCGCGCCCGCGCCCTCTCAATGTCCATATAATGAAATTTTGGCTGATTCAGTTGTACAGAAGGGTGACGAAGTGGAACCGAAGAAGAATGCTATTGAAAACACTACTCCTAAGGATAATACAGGGGATAAATAAGTCTATCCGCCTCCTCCATATCCTAAAATGCTTCAGAAGCAGAAGTTCGACAAGCAATTTTCCAAGTTCTTGGAGGTTTTCAAGAAGTTGCACATTAACATACCTTTTGGGGAAGCTCTAGAACAAATGCCGAGCTATGCTAAGTTCATGAAGGGTATTCTATCTCGGAAGCTAAAACTTGAGGAGTTGGAAACCGTTGCTCTAACGGAAGAGTGCAGTGTTGTGCTGCAACAGAAACTTCCTCCTAAGCTTAAAGATCCAGGAAGCTTCACGATACCTGTACCATTGGTAATCTATCTTTTGAAAAGTTTTGTGTGACTTGGGAGCTAGCATCAATCTCATGCCCTTGTCCATTTTCAAGAAACTTGGTCTGCCTGATCCAAAACCGGTAAACATGTCCTTGCAACTGGTTGATCGTTCCATCACTTATCCGCGAGGAGTAGTGTAGGATCTCTTGGTTAAGGTGGATAAAATCATCTTCCCTACCGATTTTGTCATTCTAGACTTAGAGGAAGATAAGAAGATTCCTATTATCTTGGGGAAACCATTCTTAGCTACAAACCAAACTCTGATCGATGTACAGAAGGGTGAGCTTACTATGAGGGTTCAGGATCAGGACGTTACCTTTAATATCTTCAATGCAATGAAATTCTCTACTGATGAAGAGGAGTACTTTAAAGTAGAGTTGGTCGACTCTGTAGTGATTTCGGAGCTTGATCAAATGCTAAGTACTGATGCCTTAGAGAGAGCCTTAACAGGGGAATCTGACGGTGAAGATGAAGAGGGAGCAGAGCAGCTGCAGTATTTGAATGCTTCTCCATGAAAAAGGAGATTGGATTTGCCATTCGAATCTCTTGGATTATCAGAGCTTAAAAATTCTCAAGAGCATCTCAAACCATCTATTGAGGAAGCTCCCACACTTGAGCTCAAACCACTGCCTAATCACTTAAGATATGCTTTTTTAGGTGATGCATCTACTTTACCTGTTATTATTGCATTTGACCTTTCAGGTAGTGACGAAGACAAGCTCTTGTAAATTATGAGAGAGTTTAAATCAACAATTGGATGGACTATAGCAGATATCAAGGGAATCAACCCTTCATATTGCATGCATAAAATTCTCCTTGAGGAGGGAAGTAAACCAACCGTTGAACAATAAAGGAGGCTCAATCCTGTCATGAAGGAGGTAGTGAAGAAGGAAATTCTTAATTGGCTGGATGCAGGGATCATCTATCCTATTTCTGATAGTTCGTGGGTGAGCCCAGTGTATTGTGTGCCTAAGAAAGGAGGCATTACAGTTGTTGTTAATGAAAATAATGAGCTCATTCCTACTCGGACAGTCACGGGATGGAGAGTATGCATGAATTATCGGAAGCTGAATAAAGCCACCAGGAAGGATCACTTCCCGCTTCTATTCATTGATCAAATGCTTGACATGTTGGCTGGTCATGAGTATTATTTTCTTTTGGATGGGTATTCGGGCTATAATCAGATTTGCATTACCCCAGAAGATCAAAATAAGACCACTTTTACTTGTCCTTTTGGCACTTTCACTTTGCGTCGAGTTTCTTTCGGACTTTGTGGTGCACCTGCTAGTTTTCAGAGATGCATGATGGCCATATTCTGAGACATGATTGGTACTAATATGGAGGTGTTCATGGATGACTTTTTTGTGTTCGGGACTTCTTATAATGAGTGCTTGCACAATCTTGGTTTGGTGCTGAAAAGATGTGTTGAGACCAATTTGGTGCTCAACTGGGAAAAATGTCATTTCATGGTGCAACAGGGTATCATTCTTGGGCACAAGGTATCTAGAAAAGGTCTTGAAGTGGATAAGGCTAAGGTGGGGGTTATTAAAATTTTCCTCCACCAATTTCAGTTAAAGGAATCTCCAGTTTTCTTGGTCATGCCGATTTTTATCGGCTATTCATCAAAGACTTCTCAAAAATCTCTAAAACCTTGTGCAATCTGTTAAAGATGGATGTCCCTTTCAAATTCGATGAAGAATGTCTAGCTGCTTTGGAGAGCTTGAAGAAGAGTTTGACTACAACACCTATTATTACTGCACCTGATTGGGATGAGCCCTTCGAGATAATGTGTGATCCTAGTGATTTTGCAGTTGGAGCTATTCTTGGCCAGAGGAAGAAGAACACATTTCATGTGGTTTACTATGCTAGTAAAACCCTTAATGGTGCTTAGCTGAATTACACTACTATAGAGAAGGAGCTTTTAGCAATTGTCTACTGTTTCGAGAAATTTCAATCTTACTTGCTTGGGATAAAAGTGACAGTTTTCACTTATCATGCTGCTATACGATATCTGGTCTCGAAGAAAGATTCAAAACCTTGATTGATTTGATGGATTATATTGTTTCAAGAGTTCGAATTAGAAATCAAAGACATGAAAGGTATAGAAAATTAAGTAGCGGATCATCTCTCACGACTGGAAGATCAAGGTAAGGCTTCACAAGATAAGACGTTGATCAATGAATCTTTTCCTGACGAGAAAGTCTTTGGGTGCAAGAAGAAGAACCATGGTTTGCAGACATTGTGAACTATATTATGAGTAATGTTATTCCGTAGAACTCTCTTATGCTCAAAGGAAGAAGTTTCTACATGAGGTGAAGTGGTATCGATGGAATGAGCCATTCTTGTTTATAAAGGGGGCAGATCGGATTATCAGGAGGTGCATTCCGTATAGTGAGACGGAGGGTATTCTGCGAGACTATCACTCTACTGTGTATGGTGGTCATTATGGTGGAGATAAAACAGCTGCCCGTATTCTTCAAGTGTGATTTTTCTGGCCAACTTTGTTTAAAGATGCTCATTAGTTCATGTTAAGATGTGATCGCTGCCAATGAGTTGGAAATATGTTCAAGAGAGACGAGATGCCTCTCAATGTTCTTCTTGAAGTTGAGATTTTGAATGTTTAGGGAATCGACTTAATGGGGCCATTTGTTTTATCATGCAACAATCAATATATTCTTTTGGCGGTGGATTATGTGTCCAAATGGGTTGAGCTTAAAGTTTTTCTAATCAAAGATGCTAAGGTGGTGCTAAATTTTTTTCATAAGCAGATATTCACACGTTTCGGTACTCCAAGGGTCATAATCAGTGATGATATATCGCATTTTTGCAATCAAAAGTTCACTGCATTAATCGAAAGATATCATGTGAATCATCGTGTTGCCACATCCTACCATCCTCAAACTAATGGGCAAGATGAAGTGTCTAACCGAGGGATTAAATGAATCTTGGAGAAGGTTGTGAGTCCATCAAGGAAGGATTGGTCATTGAAGCTCGATGAAGCTATTTGAGTCTATAGAACAACATTCAAGACTCCTCTAGGAATTTCACCGTTCCAGTTGGTGTATGGGAAGGTGTGTCATTTTCCTGCAGAGTTAGAGCATAAAGCATATTGGGCTTTGAAGAAGCTGAATATGGACATTACAGCTACTGGAGAGAAGAGAATGTTTCAACTTAATGAACTCGATGAGTTTTGTCTTCAAACTTATAAGAACAATAAAGTATATAAGGAGAAGGCCAAGAGATGGCATGATAGGAGGTTAGTGCATAAGTCATTTGTGTCTGGTCAGCAAGTTCTATTGTTTAGCTCTCGTCTCCGACTTTTTCTAGGAAAGCTTAAGTCAAGGTGGTCAGGACCGTTTATTGTCAAAATTGTGTTTCCACATGGAGCTGTAGAGATTTTTGATAAGCATCCGGATCAAGTGTTCAAAGTAAATGGTCAGAGGTTGAAGCATTATTATAGTGATACGGCGAACCGTGAGGTGGTGAGCACCGTTCTTTTGACAACTTGATTTCGAAATTTCACGTCAAGCCAGCGACCTAAACCAAGCGCTTCGTGGGAGGCAACCCATGTATTTGTTATATTTTAGCTTACGAAAAGAAAAAAAAGAAGAGAAAATCAGAAAAAAATCATATCAAACCCCACTCCTTACCCGAATTATACGCTAAAAGTACCCATTACCCCATTATCCTAAACAACTCACCACCCATCCTATACCTCTCATATATATATAAATACATCTCTTCTTATATACACAATCATCTCATATACTTACAAAACCCTAGCCTATCCTACACAATACAAACACCCAATTCTCTATCACTTGTTTGCTATGGCACCCAAAAGAGCACGAACCGCAGGTAGTAGTAACACTAATCCCTTGTCTACTGAGGATTCTAGCATAGGAGACACGACTAACAGATTTTCTTCTCCGGAGGCTCATGCAGAGTTTACTATATTGTTGTCTAAGCCGATTGCTAAGGAGAGGGGTTTTTTACCCACGGATAAGGATATGAAGCTTTTGGAGATGATTATTGGGATGGGTTGGCAGACTTTCTGTGAGGCACCCACTGTGGTTCTGATGAGCATATTGGGGAGTTTTATGCCAATGCTAAGATGAACAAGAATGGGTTCTCTGTTGTTCGTGGGTTGACGGTGGATTATCATCCCGCTGCTATTCGTCGGTTTATCAATCCACCCGCGAGATAATCGACTGCTGAGGATTGGGTGAGCTGGACTAGAAGGATTTGGACTTGGATTATATTGTGGCAGAGTTGTGTGTTCCTGGCAGAGAGTGGAAGTACAAGGTGGGCATGAATGAGCTGCTTACTTTTCCTGCTTCGTGTATGAACATGTATGCTAGGGCTTAGAACCTGTTTATGTGTGCTAATATCATGCCACATTTGCATTCTCAAGAGGTTACTATGGATCGTACTATTCTACTATGGGGGATTTTGAATGAAGTATATGTGAATATCGGCTATGTGATTCATCAGGGTATGCTGCATTTTCTGCGAGGAGGGACCACGGGGGTGATCCTTCATGCCTCCATTATTACGAGGTTATGCACTGCGGTGGGTGTTAGGTGGCCCAAGTATGAGTAGCTACAGATGCCGAGTGCTCCCATTGATAGCTCGACGATGCAACAGCTGAAGGAGTGGTATGGCGATAAAGCCGATGAGAAGGGCTTGCGTTATACATATGATCATCTACCGGGTGGCCAGCCAGCTGAACAGACTTATGCAGGGGGTTCTTCTCAGGCACGCCAGGCAGCTACTAGATCTTCTCATGGAGCCACTAGATCTTCTCATGCTCAGCGGACAAGGGATAGTTTTGGACTTGGAGATGCGTAGCACAGGTTATTGACTAGGCGCATGGATGCGATACACGACATTCACAATCATTTTGCTGCAGATTTAACAGGCTTTGGGTACTACTTTCCGGGCCACAGGTGTCGAGGTAGATTGGCCTGTATTTGGAGCTGATTCTGTGTACCCGCCACCTGATACTCCACCCAAGGAGGGTGATCCTACTGATGACTAGGTATGCCTTGTATCCTTATTATTACCTTCAATGGGGATATTTAATATTTTAAGTTTGGGGGTGATAATATAAGGATTGGTAATGTGTGTTGTGTTCATATATATAAATATTCCTACTGCATGTTTAGTGTAGTTCATTCATATTTTTGCATGATTGTTCATATAGTTGTTTGCATTTATTTTGCATATTTGTTCATGTTTGTATGTGAGTCCATGTAGTTGCATGTGCATGCATATATCATGATCCCTTAGGTTGAGCTATTTCTGATTGATAGGTGGGTGTTGATTTGAGTGTAGTGATGTCGAATAGAGGGATGATTAAGTCCTAGTGAATTGATTTGCATGCCCGGAAACAAAGTTTTTCACAAGTCTTATAGGTTGCTTTTGAACTAGAGCATGATCATACTTGTTTGTTTATTGGAATTTAATCACTTGGTTATATTTAGAATTTGTGCTATTCCCGTAATGACGTAGGAACATTGAATTTTTAAATTAGGGAAAATCATGGATATCATTGCTAGTTGTGAATGAAATTAGGCGTCAAATCGCTAGTAGTCGGCTCATGTTTTTATGTGTAGTCTAGGGTTGAATGAGATGGAGCGAAACACACTCATTCAGAAATCACTGAAAAAAAGAAAAGAAAAAAAATTGTGTCAATATATGCAGAATTGACCAAGGGTGAGCTCTTTAATACTCGAGCAATTAAGTTCTAGGGGACTTTGTGCCTAGCAACCTAAGGCTTGTATAGTCTGGGATCCGCTAACCTAACGCTCGCTACATGGGTATTATTGTATAAGTCTTTTGGGACCTCATTCATTGCACGGTCAAATAAGCATTTTCGTGTTTATGTTTCAGTATTATAGAATGAATCCTTGTCTAAATCTAGTTAAATTGAGGTGTTGTGAGTCATTATGTGTTTAATGTTCATTCTATTTATAAACTTGAGATTGTTTTGGCAAAAAATAGGATATGATTATTGATCTAGTGTTGGCTGTATATTTGTTAAGCATCGCACACATGCACATTTCTGGTTTGTAAGTTGATTCATGGGATTTAGTTGAGCTCTTTTCCGAGTAATTGCATTCTAAACGACATTTGCTTATTGATTGGTTATGGTTATTCAGAGGGGATTGTTGATTATTTATATTAGTTGTATTCATGCATTCGTTGTGTTTTTATTGTTGAGTCTCTTTATGCTTGAGGACAAACATTTATTTAAGTTTGGGGGTGTGATTAGTGGAAATTATATCCACTTGGAACGCTTCATATCGGCTTAAGTTGGTGTTTTGGACTCAAGTATTTGGTGTTTTTTGATGTGTTTTTGTGTTGAGTCGTTGCAGGGCACTAGTCAGGAGGTGGAAATGAGCTATACAATGTTTTCATGCTAATAAGAGGACAAGAATGGAGTTGCGGAAGATCGCATGAAGAATGGAGTTCCAAAAGAAGAAGCTTCAGAAAAAGAACATAAGGATAGCACGTCCGTGCCAGTTATGACAGTAAGGGAGCACGCCCGCGCCCAACCAAGTGTGCCTGCATCTGACACTTGCTGCAGAATCCTGATTTGAGTCTGATTGGATGATTTGAAGAGTCCAGGTCAATCGGGGCTTATATATAAAGATGAGAAGACGTTTTTAATAACAAGGAAGCGAGGGAGAACATTAAGAAGACTTAGAGCACACAAGACGACTAAGAAGAAGAAGAATTAGTTCATACTTTTGTATTCTTCCATTTAGGCGATAGTTTTGGATGCTTATTTTTTTCTTGTTCTAAACCCTAGTACTTTACGTATTCTTGCATAGAATTCTGTACTTATTTATTATCATGTTTTTATTAGAACCCTTGGAGACGATGTGTTCGATCATGAACTAATCGTTGGCATGAGGTTCTAGCGGATTTACTTATGGATTTCAATAGTTGATTGTTTAAAATCTTTAGTGTGTGGTGATTTATAATTTCCTAGTTTGGTTGTGCTTATTCGTCTTTGATGCGTAGCTAACATCCAAGATTGTTTGTTAATCTCTATTTAAATGACAATAAATATAGAGGTTTAGAACTTGCCATGCTAGCATAGGTTTATGTATGAATTGACATGCATAATTCGTAGTGTAATTTTAACCATCTTACACACCCTATGTAATCATAATAGATAACTTGTTTTTAAACTATTATGTTTTCAAATTCTATAGACATATAGGGTCTAAGCATAATTGGTGTTTATTGGGCTTCTATCTTGATTGTGGATGCTTAGTAGTAGGGTATACATATATCGAAAGATAGCGTATACTAATTTCGTGTTATCTGATTAGTTATCATCACCATCGCATACTATTGATAAAGACATAAACTTTGAATAAAGTATTTAATAAAGTTAGAATCTCATATTTTATTCTCATATAAGTAATTCACTTTTAATCTCTTAGTTAATGCATGCTAGTATAATCTCTTAAGTAGTTAATCAACTCAATTTTGTTACTTGTCTTAGCTGTGAACGATAATCATACATTGTTGCATAAGTGCATATTCTGAACTTAACCTAAACCAGTCTTTGTGGAAATGAACTTTACTTAAATCTTATACTACTTGTGATCACGTATGCTTGCGTGTATTTTCGTGTGTGTTTTCCTGTGAACACACTCTCATTGATTACAGTTAATGGTGCCCGCTTTCTCTTCATTTTACTCATTTCACCATTTTGAGAGGATAAAATGGTTGGCTTCCTAGATGCTACAGGTTAAAACGAAAGGGTCTCAGTATGGGAAGGCCCTTGTTGGCGTTCTTGTGTTTGTACTTGTGGCGCCCTCCAAACCCGGGTCAGAAGTTTGGGGTCCACACACACACACCTTATTTATAACCTGCTTATAACAATAATAAAGATAATAATACTAATATGCAGTGACCCTACTTACCAACTACCACAGACTGCAACAGGTTAAAGTATGCACACAAGCCAAATACACACTTATATTACAAACCATCCAAATCCCAATTATTCAAACTTAAAACTGAGTATTAAACATTATTACAAACTTTTACAAACTTAAATTATCTCAAAAGATGCCTACTAGCTTAACTCGATCAACCTTAACCCCTAGCTCTCGCGCTGGACTGGGGATCCTCGCTACCAACCGGTTCCTTCTTAACTGGAAAAGAACATAAACAACATCGCACAAATGAGCTAACTAGCTCAGCAAGTCACAATGACAAAACTGAGAATAATGATCATCAAGTGAAAAGGGTTATGATATCAAGTGAACAATGAATTATAATTTAGAATTGGATATTATTTTTTTATTTTAAAAACCAAGGTTAGGCTGCTGATCAGTCACGCACTAACCCCGAGCAAAGCATACAGCGCTGCTCTAACTACTGGATCCAAGGCACATATTGGCCTAACTTGACCATTAATATGGTATGACCACGAATCTGGTCCACAATTTTATAAAAACAATCAATTTCTATAATAACAGAATAAATAATGTAAAGCAATAAACATAATCATAAACAACATTGAATGTTCGATAAGGAAATGGTTTCAATCTTTACAAGGGATCAGTAAGGCAATTTTAAAGCTTGACTGTTAGGTAATGAAAGAATTGGATAACAAAGGAATCAACGTTTCAGGGTTACCAGGAATTGGTCTTTCAAAGCATAAGGTATAATGGTTTGAGTATGTAAGTAATTCGATTCAGTGTTTGGTATTTAGTTTGTATGTATTTGTGGAGTAGTATCGTATATTTGTGGTTCGTATTTGGGTGTACAACAATCAATGGTTTAGAAAGAATAAGGTTTACGGCTCAAGATCAGTAACTGGAATCAGGGTTTTGGGTTCAGTGCTTCAAAGCACTTGCAATATAAAACAGGACTATCAATCAACTACAATATATCTCGAGAAAGTTTTGAACACTTGCCTGGTACTAGCTTGCTATACTGCACTAACTTCCAATCACAACCGTCTACTCCTCGACTATTTGTTTCCCTTTCCTACGCCTTGCCTCTTCTGCTCATATATCATAAGCATCTATCAATACTCAACTTATACGATTCTATTCGATACACACTTCTATCTACCCTTCGTTTCACCCAAATCCGATTAACGGATTGAAAGTTACGCTATAGACAAGTAAACATCGAACATATAGATCGACAGTCAAACAACAAGTCACATATAACACATAACACGTCAAATAATCAATGACATATCATTTATAAAGGAGTCTCGGGTCATAAACAGGCTTTCGGGTATTTAAAATAATTTTTAAAACATTTTTCGGAATTAAAACGGGTCGTTGTATCAATTTTAAAGTAATAAACAGGGTACGGTTGGCCAATTTTGGCTTCAAAACAATTTTATAATAATTATCGAGCCTTGAAATCAATTTAAAATAATATTTTAAAGCTCGAAACTATTTTTTGGAATTTTTAAATCATTTTTAAATAATTAATCTAATTAAATAATTAATTAAAATCAATTATTAATTAATTAAATCAGTTAATCAATTAATTTTCGAATTAATTGACCAATTAATCAATTAAATATTAACTGAAATTAATTAACTAATTAAGTCAGATTTATTTTTGAATTAAAAATAATTTTTGGAATTAAAATAATGATTTTTGGAATTAAAATAATCATTTTCAGAATTTTTGGAAATTAAAAAAAAAATTAAAATAATTTTTATAAAAAAATCCTATTTTTGAAATTAATAAAACATAAATACTATTTTTACCAGTTTTGTAAACAGAAATCTTGTTTTTAAAGAATTTTTAAAACACAGGGACTACTTTGCAATAACACAGAAAGGTCAGGGACCTTTCTGCATTTTTGCCATCCCCTTCACCACGTCGCCGGCGCAGCCATTGCCGGCGACTCGAAACTTTCCGGCGAGTCTAATAACAGTCCAAAACACGACCAAACAAATGGGGAAACGTAGATTACAACCTTAGGAAATTATTCATGTAATTTATTCCATCAAACAAGCTGTAAATCGATCGTAATAACCCGAGGAAAACTCGCCGTCAACGAGTTTATATAAAATTCGGCGAAACTTCAAACGACAACTCCATTTGATCCAGGAATCGTCTGATAATGTGCTATATATGAATAAATTGCAAATTTCAAGGGGAACAAAACCCACCCCTTTAGAACATCTAATAATCTCTAAATAAGAAACCCCCAAATTCAATCAAGAACATTCAAACGAATATAAACCCTAATTATATAATTCGAGAATTAAACCCTAATTTGAACATGTTATTGAACTCCAAATCGATCATATGACATACCAAAATGATCAGGAAGAAAAGATCTATAACATGCAAGCATCAAATCATCCAAACAATAGCTCGAACAAAAATTTATACTTTTAATTCTTAATAATTCGAATACAAATCAGTTTATAGGAAATTACCCTTTGATTCTGGGTTGAAATTGATGGCAGAATCAGATAGGAAATTTTTCAAGCTTCGATTCAAGTATATGTACGCCTTAATCCGATATCGGTAACGCCTCCGAATTTGTGTTTGATTACGAAGAACAGTTTATAATTATAGTATTTTCTCTGTAAAAACTCTGTAAATACTGTTTGCAAATGATTTCTGGTACGAAATAAAATATGGTAAAGGCTATTTATAATTACAGAAAATTAGTATCCCGTTGGATCATTCCAGATACAAAATGGTACGTTTATTTATAAAAACTGATCCAAACAGTGCCGGTTTTCGGGATAATTATCCAAATCAATTCAATTTGTACTGCGGTCTTGGTCTCAGCGCCTGGTTACACGTATTATGATGTGATAATTGTGATAGTTTAATAAAAAGATCCCATTTATCGAAAATACGAGTTTTATTGATTTACCGAAACGAATAATGTATCGAAAATGTTGCGCCGGGACCCGCACACGACAAACTGTACGCCGGATCGAAAAAGTCGAAACATGGAAAATGCTCGGAATATTGCAATTTGGTTCGGAAGGAGTTCTTGGAAGAGTTTCGGGTTATAAAAACATAAAAACGGATGACTTCGGTTGGTTCCCGATTGTATAAAATAGTTTTTAAATACTCATAAAAAGATTTTATAAAATCCATATATTTCCTATAAAATCATAAATCAACATAAAAATAAATAAGAAGATATGACAATTATTTATATTTTATTTTGGACATATAAAAATTAAAATACACAATTAATATTATTTTTAAACATCCAAACACATTTAACACTTAACAAATAATTCACAGAATAAATACTGAACATACATAATAATTATTTATTAGCAGAAATAATTACACGATATCCCGGATATTACAGTACTTCCACAGGGACATGAGGCATTACTGCACTAGATTTAATATTAGACCTCATGTCAGACATAGGGTAAAGGTAAGTCCTGAATCTCTCCATCATAAATGGAGTGATTTTTAAGACTTACAGGCACTTTATTTTTAGTAATAAGTGAACCAAATAGAACTTTAGACACTTGCTTACAATTTCCTATTTGTGTTTTATCTATACCATTTAGCATGTGAATGTCATGCACTTTATGATTTAAAGCAGACATTATAAATCTAGGAAGAAAAATTTCTTTACCTCTTGATGTCAAAGGCATGGTTAGCCTGGTGCTTAGCTCCTCCATGATGAAATGACCTATATTGAGGTGTCTGTTGTGGGCCATTGAGAACACCAGCTTCTGGACAACACTAGAGATGTTGTCATACCCTATCTTTCTGCAAGTGAAGGCCCTCACAATAGAATCAAACAAAAAGGACCATTCCCTCCTTAGGTACTTCATGTTCAGGCTAGCCAGGTTGATTCTTTCACTATAGTTAATAAAGTCCATGAACTCAGCTAGCTCATCCTGAGTTGAAACCTCCACTAAATTTTCACTTGGATGCCCAAAGCTACATTGACATCATCTTTAGAAAATTCCACTTGTTGGCCTCTAATGGAACAGTTAACCACAATAGATACAGTCTGGTTTTCATGTGCCACAGTCCTCACCACAGCTGTGTTCTAAAAATCCCTGAGAACATCCAAGTATAGCACTGGATTTGCTGTTAGAGCACCTGCAAAGTAGGTTTCAGAATGAAACTTCTCAAAGCTCTTGAAACTGTCAGGAGCTTGATTTGTATCAGTAAAAACAAGATAACTGGTGCCCTCCTTTGGGATGAAAGGTGTAACTGTGTTTGATGCCATTGGAATAGTTTGAATTTGAGTGGGTAAGAAAAATTAGAGAGAAAGAGCTTGAAATGAGAGAAAACGGTTTAGATTTGGAAAAATTAGGTCACTTAGAGATCTCGAATGCGTAAAGAGGTGTATGTCGAGATGTCTGGGTATTTATAGTAAAAGGTAAATGACTTATCCAGAACTAAAAATGGATGTTTTGGAATTTGCTTATCGAGAAGTCATATTGAGGGAATAAATACATATCGATATGTCATTTTTCTGACTCTTATTGAGAACTAGAAAATGACTTGTCGAGATGTCAAATAAATACCCAATTTATCCTGAATGGACTGAATTGGTTCTAATTTTTATTTGAATAAATCAAAATAAAATCAGAGAGATTTTTATCAAAAGTAGTTTACCAAAATAATTTATTAAGTTAAATTATCTCAGTTTTAAGTTGTGGATAAGTCTAAGAATTATACTTGTAGAGAACTCTATGAGTTAACACTTATAAAGAACTCTATAATGACTTATCGATAAGTCATAATAAGGCTTGTCGAGAAGTCCTTCGAGAAATCAGAAAAATGACTTATCGAGAACTCAATCGATATGTCTTAAAATGGCTTGTCGAGAAGTCAATTAGACTTATCTAGAACTCAGTTCTCTATATACTTTTGTTCTTGTTGACTTTGTCTTGTGCTAATATCACATATTAAAAATGTGAATTAACATTTTGATAGTTTATTAAAATTGAAAAATTCCAAGCTAAGTTTTAAATTTTGAAAACTAAATATACAGAGATTTTTGAAATATTTATAAGTCATATTCCAGTTAATTTCCAAATAAATTAAAATAATTTTGATTTATTAGAAATCAATCTGCTGCAAAATATTAGCTGAGTTCTTGCCTTTAAGATGAAGAATTTAGCATTCCAATTTCACCTACAAGTCTAGTGAAAGTTGCTTCATCCAAATGTTTAGTAAAAATGTCAGCTAACTGTTTTTCTGTTGGAACAAAAATAAGCTCAACGGTACCATTTGCAGCATGTTCTCTGATAAAATGATACCTTACATCATTGTGCTTTGTTCTAGAATGATTAACTGGATTAGCCACAATGGATATAACTCTAGTATTGTCACACATAATTGGAATTTTGTATAACACTAGGCCATAATCCATTAGATAATTTCTATTCCAAAGCACTTGAGCACATCAACTTTTAGCAGCTATGTATTCAGCCTTAGCTGTGGAATTTCACATAGATTGTTGATTCCTGCTATACCAGGATACAAGTCTTTATCCAAAAAATTGATAGCTTCCACTAGTACTCTTTCTGTCAACCCTGTATCCCGCAAAATCTGCATGTGTGTATCCAATAACTTTAAAACCTGTTCCCTTAGGATACTATAATCCCAAGTTGGGATTCCCCTTTAGGTATCTAAAAATTCTCTTTACAGCCATCAAATATGATTCCTTTGTATTGGCTTGAAATCTTGCACACAAACATGTTGCAAATACAATGTCTGGTCTACTAGCAGTTAAATATAGCAAAGATCCAATCATTCCTCTATAACCTGAAATGTCTACACATTTTCATTTCTTATCTTCATCCAACTTAGTAGCTGTAGACATAGGTGTAGATGCAGGTGAACAATCAACCAAACCAAAATTTTTTAATAAATCCTTGACATACTTAGTTTGGCTGATGAAAATCCCATCACTTCTTTGACTTACTTGAAGTCCAAGAAAGTAACTTAGTTCTCTCATCATACTCATTTCATATTCACTCTGCTTGATATTTGAGAATCTTTTACATAGCTTTTCATTAGTAGAACAAAAAATGATATCATCCATATAGATCTGAACTAGAATCATATCATCAGCAAGCTACTTGTAGAAGAGAGTCTTGTCAATTTTACCTCTAGTGAATCCATGTTTAAGCAAAAATTCTGACAGTGTACCATACCAGGCTCTAGGTGCTTAATTTAGTCCATAGAGAGCCTTGAGTAGCTTGTACACAAAGTTTAGAAATTTTGGATCTTCAAAGACAGGTGGCTGTTGTACATAAACTTCTTCTTCCAACTCACCATTAAGGAATACACTCATCACATCCATTTGATACACCTTAAAGTTTGAGTGTGCAGCAAATGCAAGAAAGATCCTTGTTGCTTCAAGTCTTGCAACTGGAGCAAAAGTTTCATCATAATCAATTCCTTCCTCATGTGAGTAGCCTTTTGAAACCAACCTTGCTTTGTTTCTGGTGACAATCCCATTTTTATCTATTTTAATTCTGAACACCCACTTTGTTCTAATTACAATTCTGTTCTTTGGTGTAGGAACCAACTCCCAAACTTTGTTTCTTTTAAACTGATTTAGCTCTTCTTGCATAGCAATTATACAATCAGGATCAAGTAGAGCTTCTTTAGTTTTCTTAGGATCAACTTTTGAAAAAAAACATGCATGAAGACATTCATTTTCAGTTGCACTTCTAGTACTCACTCCAACAGTTGGATCACAAATAATTACTTCTCTTGTGTGACTCTTATCCCCTTTCCTGGTGTGAGTTTGTTGAATTGAGTTTTCTGCGTTTTCTTCACCATTGGTATGACTTGCAGAACCTTCTCCTCCTTCTCCCCCTTGTGCTATCAAATTCAGGTGTTTAAGATGAGCTTCCATTTTCATGGTTCACTTGTTCAGTTGACTCTTCATCCATTCCGTGATTTATGTTGACTTCAGCTTCATCCTCAGAATCACTATCAATGTTGAGATTTTCAAATTTCAAGGCCTCAGCTTCGTTTTCATCAAATCATACCAAGCCTAGACACTTGTCATCATCAAAAGTTACATATGTGCTTTCCATAATTTTCTTTTGTTCAAGCACATAGCCTTTATAGGAAGTTCTCTCCAATGAATATCCCAGAAAAATTACTTCAAAAACTTTAGAGTCAAATTTTCCCACATATCCAGAGTTGTCTTTCAAAACATAGCACTTGCTTCTAAACACATGAAGATGCTTTACAGTAGGCTTTCTTATAGATAAGATTGAGTAGGGTGATTTTCTAAGATTCTTGTTAATGAGATATCTGTTTTGAGTGTAATAAGTAGTGTTGACAGCTTATTCCCAAAAACTTGTTGGCAGTTTGGCATCCTGTAGAATTGTTCTAGAAGCCTCTACTAATGTTCTATTCTTTCTCTCAACTACCCCATTTTGCTAAGGTGTTCTAGCAGTTGAAAATTCTTGAACAATGCCCTTGTCTTTGCAGAATTCTGTTAAAGTTGCATTTCTGAATTCTGTGCCATTATCACTCCTCAATCTTTTCACATATTTCTGATCTTCATCCCGATTCTCAATATTGTTGATGTGTTCAATTATGATATGTGCAGTCTCATCCTTAGAATGCATAAATTTTACCCATGTGTACCTTGAGTAGTCATCCACCATCACAAGTGCATATCTCTTCCTTTAAATTGATAAGACATTTACTGGTCCAAATAAGTCCATGTGAATAAGTTGTAAAGGTGCACTTATTAAATTCACAGTTTTACTCTTGTGACTTGATTTCTTCATTTTTTCTTTTTGACAAGCTTCACAGACCTCATTTTGAGCAAACTCCAGATTTGGCATGTCTCTCACTAACTCCTTTTTGACTAGAGTATTGATTGCCTTGTAATTCAAGTGAGAGAGCTTTTTATGCCACATCTTGCTTTGTTCTTTAGATGCCTTGGTGTAGAAGCAGCAAATTCCATTCTCATTTGCTGAGTCCAGGTCTGTAACAAATAAGCTTCCTTTCCTTGCTTCTTTCGAAGGAGTTTCACCAGTCTTTTTGCTGATAATTAGGCATTCTCCTTTGTCAAATAAAACATTGAATCCTCTATTTGTAAATTGGCTGACACACATGAGATTCACCTCAAGACCAGCTACCAATGCTACATCTTAAATGACAATATTTCCATAAATTATCTTACCATATCCCATTGTGAAACCTTTGCTGTTGTCTCCAAAAGTCACCAATAGGCCAACCATCTCCTCAAATTGTGATAGCAGGGCCATATCACCTGTCACATATCTTGAGCATCCACTGTCTATGATCCATAGGACCTTCTTCACTTTTCCCTGCACATAATGAGGATTAAGTGTGTTTAGCAACCCAAGCAGTGTTGGGTACTTTCTTCTTGTTAACATATTTGATAGAAGTAGAATTTGATGATTCAGAAGGAATATAGTTCATTGATTGATGTGCATTTTCCTTTTTAGCCGAGAACTCAATATTAACTTCCTTAAGATCTACTCCCAGCTTGTGGCAACTTGTCATTACTTTCATGTTGCAAGGTATGCAATCAAACTTGTCACAGAATGAGTAAGAATCATTAGCTTTTGCTTCATTATACTTGCATGCTCCCAATCTTGGCTCACTAACAACCTTTTTACAAAAGTGAGTTAGATTATTTGTAGAGCCACATTTTTGACACTGTTTCCTAAGAGCATCTACAACAAATGTAAACTTATTACTTTTGTTTATTCCAACCTTCCCATTTCTGTTTTAGTTCTTCTTTCCTGCATTTTTATCCATTACTTCCTTGATTGGTTTCTTGGGAGTTTGATTTACCATGGGCTTCTTCTCAGCTTTAGAAGTTGGAGTTATTTCTGTGCATTTCTTATCATTGTCCTCATCAGCAAGTTCTTTCTTTATGATCAACTTCTCTTCGCTGAAATTTACTTCAAATGCTTTGAACAGTGGTGAATCAACCTTTCTCAGCATAACCGGGACATTTTCATTTACTGTTGCCTTTCTATTGTCACCTTTAACTTTCTTGTTATTGTTTAATGCATCATAATCCAAGCCAATAACTATGTTGGCACATGGCTTGTTCTTCTCATGGTACTGACCAATTAGCTGGGATGCATTCCTGAATGACTTCGGTTTCACCTCATTCTTCTATATTTTTCATCTTAACACAACTTCTATCTCACTAGCACACTTGAGCTTGTTCTTTAGATATTCATTTCTTATTTGACTGTCTCAAGCTCCACAAGCAATATATCAAACTTTTGTTTCTCACTCTCAAGCTTCTCATTAGCTTTTGATAACCTACTGACTTCCTCAGTAGCTGCTACCATGCTAGTATGAATGTGGAACATTTCTATGCTCATCTTTTCAACAGTCTTCTTATATTGACTTTTATTTAAATTAATAGTGGTAAGAGTTGGTACCTGTGTTTTTGATGAGGATGACTCTCCGTGCTCCAAGGCCATGAGTGCATAGTTTCCTACTTCCTCATTATCATCATTATATGAATCATCCCAACTCTTTCCTTCTACAATATAAGCGTTACCCTGTTACTTTCTTAGAAGAGCCTCATACTTTGCCTCTAATTCAAGATAGGCCTTGTCCTTTTTCACTTTCTTTGGCTTCTTGCATTCTGTATCAAAATGGCCCAATTCATCACAATTGAAACACCTGATCTTTGACATGTCAACATATCCTGCTTTATAGACATTTTTGCTTCTAAGGTTTTACTGTGCCTTTGCCTTCCAATTGTTGTCCTTGTTGGGTGTTTATCCCTTGTTTTTGAAGAACTTTGGCTTCTTTACTTTAATGTTGGAGAATTTTCTTTCTAAGTAAGCCATGGACTGATCTAACTCATCTAGTTCATCTAAGGTATATAATTCATCTTCTTCAAGTTCAAGAATAACTTGCTTCTGTGGTTCCTTGTTCTTTTGCTCATTACTGGAAGAAACCGAAGACTGGATTTCTAGTTCATCATCAGATGACTGGCTGTCTATAACGACTTATACAATCCTGTATTATTTAAGTGTGTAATTATTAAATAATTAAATAAATAAAACGGTGTGTGGGTTCTGTCAGCTGGATATTACTTTGTGATAAGTCATAGGTGATTTTGGTGTTCGAAATTTATTTGAGTAATTATTTGTGAACCCTGTTATTTTATTCTTATATTTAAAAGGTGATTTTATTCAAGAATTATTTCCATAAATACCTGGATTATCTCTAAAATTATTTTTATTGCCTTATAATCTTATTTGTTATTTTTCAGAGTTTATAAAATTTAGAAATCAATATTTTATTATTTATTTATCTTTAAATGATTTTCTGATTTCATTTAATTGTAAAATCAGTATTTAATTCCAAAATTCTTTAAAAATTACGAAATTGATATTTTTTTTAAGTTTGGAATATTTTGAGAGTTTTTAAAAATTGTTCGGAGATTTTTGAGATTTATTTCACCTGCGCGTCGATCCGTTTAATAGATAAAAGCGGGAATAAATTTCATTTTAGAAATTATTTTAAAATTTACAAAAAAATTATTTTGTTAGTTTTATTTGATTTGGAAATTTTAAAGTCTATTTGGGGGTTATTTCAATTTGTAGTACCCGCATATTGTATCGTTAAAAAAATTAAAATGTGGGTTAAACGTACATTAGTCGCGGAATTATGCAGTAATTTGATAATTAAATAATAAAAGGGGGCAGTTTTATTCGAATACAACCCGTTTCTTCCTCTCCATTTACAATCTCCCTGTCATCTCTCATTCTCATCTCTAATTCCTCTCTCAATTTCTTCACATATCTCTCTCTTTCTCCTTCTATTTTACTCGGTTCTTACCTATTTCTTTCCCCTCGGTTTTGCCCTTTTGTTTCCGGTGAGCTCTGCGAGTCTGCTCCTCCGGCCACCTGTTGCCGCCGGTCTTCCGGCGAGGTAACAGTGGTGGGCCTGTGATATTGTCTCTGTGTGAATATATATAAATATCGTGTGCATGTATATCGTATGTGTGTGTGTATCGTGTTGTGTGTGTATGTTTCAAGATGTGAACCTGTGTGTGTTGTGTGATATTTTTCGGCCACCTCTGGCCGTATTCTGTTTCGTTTCTGTTGTGGTGGCGTGTGCCTGGCACACGAGTGTGTTGCCCTGTGTTGCCTTGGTTCGAGCAGTGCTGATTGAAATTTTTACTGTTTTAATTATCTTTGTAGGAAAGATTATTTGATTGATTTTGTGAAATAAATAATTTATGTGTGACAATTATATGTTAATCGATGGAATTTACGTAGGATTCCCAATATAATGGGAACCCGTAAATTTTATCGCTGTCGGGGATAAGCTTCGACGAGCCGACGGTGGACTATGATGATATAATCTGAGTCTTACGAATTAAAAACTAAAAATATGAATAATAATAATTAATAACTATATTTAATTGATGTTTGACAAATTGTTGGTTGAAATCGGTGGTTGGGAATTGAATTGTGATTGGTTGTTGTTGATTGGTTTGACGTCGAGTGTTCGACGGGATAGTCCAATAAATAAAGGAGGTGCTGCCCAATTCTTTCAGAAAAATTTAAATTACGGAAATGTGGGGCCGTATCCAGTGACTATCAGAACGTTAATTGATTATATATAAATACTTTATTCGAAATCTGATTATGTGTTGTGATGAAATACTTTGCTAAAACTGATAACCCTAATTTCGTAAAAGGAAAAATATACCTATTTTCTGAAAACGAACACCGAACCGACTTTCGAGGACGTGAACCCTAATTGATACGTGTATTATAATATTGAGAATGTTACGAATCGGGTTTTACTTAGCGTACGGGTAGACTGTTAGCAAGGATAGTCAAGCATACCCGGACGTCTAATTTATGGTATTTCGGTTCCTGTAGGTTTCAGTCGAAATCCCTAGCATCCCGGTCGGTGCAAAGCCAGCCAGTAATAGTTGTTAAAGCGTATTGAGGCAAGTACCCCTAACCATATCTTTATGGTTCAGTAATATATGAATAATTGTTGATTTAAATATATGTACTGGAACAGAACGGTTTAAGTTGCGTATCCCCGGTGTTCAAATTGTTTTGTTAACTTGTGTTTTGGGGGAAAAGTAACTTCTGAAAGTTTTCTATCTCTAAACTTTGAATAAAAATGAAAATGTTTTGGAAAGTGTGATGTGATAGAATTGTTTTGACAAGAGACATGTAAGTGATTTGGAAAACTGGATAAAAATTGATCAGATAATTGGATGAGTGTGTTCAAGGGCCCGTAACAGCCAGGAAGATAGCGTAAGAGGCGAAGTGGTTGTGAACCCTATTATAACCACCAGCGCGGCGTGATAGAGACCTAGCTAGTCTCTGAGTTCCGGAACAAATTTCATAGGGTGGCCAAGATAGAGTTGTCCTATGGAGATAGCCTGATCAGCTCTCTCACCAGTGATCATCCAATACTTTTATATCTAAATGAGGTTTATGGTTCCCGTAACGGAACAAGTAATTTTGGGTCCCCGTAACGGGACAAATGGTTTTATGGTTCCTATGATGGAACGGAATATTTGAAAATGAAAGTATCATGCTAAAATTGAACTCTGGTATTTACACAACACAATTAATGAGATGTTTTATAGGGCATGCTAGCTATTGATATCCTGTTTTCATCAATTTCATCGGTTTTCATTTATTTACACTTGTTTTACCTGTTTTCTACTAACAAGTTGTGATTCCTATTCCTACAATTGTTTATCATAAACTGTTTTGATTAATATTCATATAGTGGTACTGCTGAGTGATTGATCACTCACTCTTGCAAATATTTTTATATATTTCCGTATTGCAGATGCCTAGGAGTTGTTGTTGTCTTGGTAAAGGCCAGTTTCCAGTTCCTCCTGTGTTGAGCTTCTCGAGTGTGTTGTGTCAGACCAGGTGTGGTCTGTGAATTGCTGTAGAGAGTTAGAAATGTCAGGTTATTTTAAATAAGTTGGGTTGTAATAAGTGTGTAACCTAAATTATACTTGAACCTAGAAAAGATCTTGAGAAGGGGTTGTTTATATTGAAATAAAAGTGATTGGATTATGTTATATTTGTAATTTGATTTTGTTAGTGACATCAAATCCTAACCCCGGGGTTGAGGCCGTCACACTGTCATTGACAACTAGTGCACTTGATTCATCAACAATGTGCCATTGACCAGCTCTTAAAGATTTTTTTTGGATCATTTCCAGTTCATAGGTTTTTAGAATCCCATATAAAACCTCCAGTGTCATTCTGCTCAAGTCTCCCCCTTCTCTTATGGTTGAAATCTTCTGTTTTAGATGGTCAGGAAGGGTGAGCAAAAACTTCAAGTTAACGTCCTCAGCTTCATATTATTTGTCATGAAGTTGGAAGTCATTAATCATCTTGTTGAATCTTTCAAAGACATCAGTTATACTTTCTTTAGGTTTAGCCATGAAACCCTCATACTGAGACACAAGTATTTTCTGTTGGTTTGATCTAACTTCCTCTGTACCTTCACACCGAATCTCTATTTTCTCCTAGATCTGTTTAGTTGTGTCACGATTGAGAATGTTATTGTACATGACATTATCAAGTGACTCTATCAGAATTAATTGCAGACCACTATCAAGAGAAATTTTTTCCTTCTCAATGTCTGTGTATTTTGAAGGATCTTTAGGACCATAGTAAGTTGGGATGACCATGTCTCCTTCTGTAGACTCTTCAATCCTTTCCATAGGGATAAAAGGTCCATTCTTCATAATTTGGATGTACAAGGGGTTGGCCATCCTTAGAAACAACATCATCTTCTATTTTCATAATATGTAGTTAGTCTTATCAAAGGCTGGTATCTTAATACTGCTAATTTTCTGTGTATTCATTCTTCCAAGATCTTTATTCTGTTTGCTTTTAAATTTTGCTATGATACCACCTATTAGGTAATGAATACAATGTGGGGGGGGGGGTGAATGTGTTTTGGATATTCTTAAAGCTTTTTGAATGTTTGTTGCTTGGTTAACAACACAGATTAGAAATGCAGTAATATTATATTAGCTGAAATAAAACAGTGCACATAATATTTCAAAACTCACTTAATTTTGTATTAAAATCAAGCTAGTGTTTTGTTACAAATCCTGGGTTCTTTGTAAGTAAAGAACTCAGCTTCTTCCTTGAGAGAGTTACAAGAAAAACTAGATCTGTTTGTTACATTTTAAAAGAAAAGGACCAGTGTTAACTTTATAGATTAGTAAGCATAGGTTTACACAACATGCAATAAGATCTACTAAACACTACTTTAAGTTATCTCTAAAGCTTTTCATTTCTGGCTTAGTGAATCCTTGCATATCTTGTGGATCTATGACTTTCCTTTGTCAGTTAATCTTGGCCTTTGATCTTGTACTCTTCAAGATGTTTTTGTAGACTTTTCAATCTAACTGATCAGATCATTTGTTGATTGATAATATTGAATATTTAAATTTTCTGCATTCTATACTTGAGGTTCATATCGAGATCTCCAGTATGTTCCATAGAGAATTGACATCTCGATAAGTACAATGGCTTATCGAGATCTCTTAGTTCTCTATAAGTGTCTTTGACTTGTCGATGTCTCTTAGTTCTCTATATGTTAGATATATTTGATAATGTCATGGCTAATATGTTTTATGTTTAGCTTTCAGATCTTACGTGAACAGGATAAATCAGTACTTAACCGTTGATCAGTACTTATACTGGAAGTCAGGACTTAAGGATATCAGTACTTATATTATCAGGAGATAATCATCAGAAGATAGATATCAGAACTTAAGTGCTGAAGGACAATCAGATAAGGACAGTAGCTGATTAAAGGAAAGAAGATCAAGATAAACATAAGAAGAGATATGCATGAAGAAGGAATTCCGTGAAGAATGGAATACTTGGAAGAAAAGATATCTGATTGATATATTTTAGGAAGCAGAATTATATTCCATATCAATTAGCGATTATCTTGTAACTGTGTAGTATATAAACACAGACATAGGGTTTACACTATAAGTGTTATCATTATTAGAAAAGATTATTCATTGTAACCCTAGCAGCTCTCGTGATATTTGTTCATCACTGAGAGGTAACAGTTCCATACTGTAACATAGTTTATTGTTTCAATAAAGTTTGTTTCCTGTTACTTAAGTTCTTAAAGTTCGATTTGAGTGTACTATACACTGTATTCACCCCCTCTACAGTTTGTGTGTGACCTAACAATTGGTATCAGAGCCTATCTGTTAACTTACATACAGTTAAAAATCCAAACACAATCATGTCGGACACAGAAACTCCAACTAAGCCTACCACAACTGAGGAACCACCAAAGACACATATTCAGAGTCGGTATGAGACCATCAGAGTCCCCATACTGAGACCATCTGAATATCCCATATGGAAGGTAAGGATGACCATGTTCCTGGAAGCAACAGATCCAGAATACCTGGATAGAATCAAGGAAGGTCCTCACAAACCAACCAAACTCGCTGTTGCAGTTGCAGGTGAAGCAGCAATGACCGTACCAAAGGAGAAGAGTGATTATACTGCTGAGGACATAGCATCAATTGCTAAGGATGCTAAGGTACGACACTTACTGCATAGTGCCATTGATAATGTAATGTCAAACAGGGTAATCAACTGCAAGACTGCTAAGGAGATATGGGATGCTCTGGAAACAAGATGTTAGGGAACTGACACAATTAAGAAGAACAGGAAGACAATACTCACTCAAGAGTATGAACACTTTGACTCAAAGACTAATGAGTCATTGAATGATTTATATGATAGATTTGTCAAACTTTTGAATGATTTGTCATTGGTTGATAAAGAGTATGATCTTGAAGATTCAAACCTTAAGTTCCTGTTAGCTCTTCCTGAATGCTGGGATTTGAAGGCAACGACAATAAGAGACAACTACAATCTTGATGAAACAACTCTTGACGAAATCTATGGAATGCTCAAAACTCATGAGCTGGAGATGGAACAAAGAAGCAAGAGGAAAGGAGGAAAGTCAAGGACAGTTGCTCTTAAGGCTGAAGAAGAATTCCCCAAAGCAGCTTCCTCAAAGAAAGACAAGGGTAAAGCTCTTTTCATAAAGTCTGATACTGAGTCATCAAGTTCTGAGAGTGATGATGACTCAGATTCTACAAGCTTGCCTGAGACTGATGCTGATGAGGAGATGATGAAGCTGTGTGCTCTTATGGTGAAAGGAATCACCAAGATTGCATACAGGAAGTTCAGGAAGGGAAAGAAGTTTTCCAGAAAAAGCATAAGTTCTGATAAGAAGAATTTCAGAAAATCTGAAGGCAGAGGAGGAAAGTCTGACAGAGGAGATTACACCAATGTTAAATGCTATAACTGTGGTGAGAAAGGCCACATATCTCCTGACTGCAAGAAGGTAAAGGGTGACAGAGGCAAGGCTCTTGTCACAAAGCAGAAAAGCTGGACAGACACTTCAGACTCTGAAAGTGAGGAGAACTATGGATTGATGGCAAATGCTGATAAAGAAAGTGCTGAGAGCAGTTCTGAAGCTGCTGAAACAAAGGTACCTCAGACTACTTATGCTTTTCATACTGATGATATTAATGAGTTGAGAAGATATCTTAAAACCATGTTTGTTAGTTATAGAGATCAAATCTTAACATGTGAAAGATTAACTTCTGAAAATCTTGCTTTTAAGAAAAGAAATGATTTCTTAGAAAAAGAGTTAGTTATATTCCATCAAACTCAGAAGGATAGAGATGATGCTTTCTATGTTAGGGATGAAGTGCTAAAAATGAATGAATCTCTAAAAACTGAGTTAGAAAAGGAAAGAGAGATAATCAGGACTTGGACTAACTCTGGCAGAACAACTCAAAATTTGCTAAGTAGTGAAAATTGGAAAGAGGGCTTAGGTTATGGAGAGAATAAGAATGATAAAGGAACTGAAGAAATTAAGCCCGTTGTTAAGCAAAAGCCAAAGTTAAAACCTGTTAAGTTTATAACTGTAAAGTCTGATAATGAGAAATCAGAAGTTAAAGAGGAATTAACTTCTGACAAACTAAAACAGGAAAAGACAGCTGAAGTAAACATAGGCTTAATGACAAAGAAGCAGCTTAAGCATAAGCTGAAAAATGTCAAGAATGCAAACAAGGTAAAATCACCTAGTAAAAATAGGAATGGAAAGGAAGGTGTGAATAAAAGCAATGATTATAAACCTGTTCCTGATGCTCCTAGGAAAACATGTCATAACTGTGGAAGTTCTAACCATCTGGCTTCTTTTTGCAGGAAAAATAAGAATATTAACTCCTTACCTTCAAAATCAGGAATTAAGAGTCAGTCTGTTAGATACAAACCACAAAATCCTTGTTTTCATTGTGGTAGTTTATGGCATTCCATTTATACTTGTAAGGAATATCATAGTTTGTACTATGATTATTATCAAATAAAACCTTCTTTGAAGAAAGTTTCCATTGTTCCTTCTAGTGTAAATTCTGATTCAAAGTCTGATAATGTAAATTCTGATAAGAAAAATGTTAACATAAACTCTGATGCTAAATCCGCTGCAAATGTTAACAAACTTAATAAGGCCAAAGGATCCAAGCAAGTCTGGGTCCTTAAAACTAATAATTAGTGGTCTTTGTGATTGCAGGGCAACAAGAAAAATATTCTAGTTCTGGACAGTGGATGTTCAGGACATATGACTGGAAATAAGGCCCTGCTATCAGACTTTGTGGAGAAAGCTGGCCCAAGTGTTTCTTATGGAGATGGCAACATTGGAAAAATATTGGGATATGACAATATCAATCTTGGGAATGTCATCATTAAAGAAGTAGCTCTGGTCTCAGGACTTAAACACAACCTACTGAGTATAAGTCAAATCTGTGACAGAGGTTATCATGTTGATTTCTTTTAAGAACACTGTGAAATTGTGAGTAAATCTAAAGGCAAAGTTGTTCTGAAAGGATACAGACGTGCTAACATTTATGAAGCTAAGCTTTCAACAAGTACTGATGGTTCTGTAATCTGTCTGTTAAGTAGAGCATCAATTGAAGAAAGCTGGAATTGGCATAAGAAACTCTCTCATTTAAATTTCAACAATATAAATGAACTGGTCAGGAAAGATCTTGTGAGAGGATTGCCAAACACAGTATTTGCTCCTGATGGTCTTTGTGATTCATGTCAGAAAGCCAAACAAAGAAAATCTTCATTCTAGAGCAAGACTGATGTAACACCCCCAAATCCGGGGTCGGGGATCCGGGTTGTCAAGAGTTCCATTTCCCTTAATAACACCCAATCTTAATAATTACTCAACTACTCTGTACTGTGACCCCATAATAAACACACACAGCACACGTTATAGTCTCAGAGATGAACATCCAAAAATAACCACAAGTCATTTTATTCCACAATTATCTGTCCATACACCTTAAAAGGTTTTCTGAATAAATTTACATTTTCTTTGCCATTATTACAATTCATAAATATACATAAATCTGGTACATCAAAAGTTGAAAGCCTAGCCTATTAGTAGCTCCTACCTCAGCCATGGCGGCATCAACGCTTCTAGAAAACTGGGAACGTCTCCTAATCGCTTGCGAATCGGGAGCTTGGTCCTGTTCATCTTATCTATCTGATGCTGTGTGATGAAAGAAGAAAGCAAGGGTGAGCAGCAAGCCCACCAAAATAATATGTATAATGATTAACAATATATGAGCCTACTCATAATACTCATGAAAGTCTTGGTCAAAAGAAATGAACCAAGTTGATATCTTAATGCGATGAGGTCGCAAAATATTCAGTATATATATATACATATATACTTTTCAAAATATTGGAAGTCCTCTTCCATGCATAATATACACAAAGTCCCAGTGTATAACTGTATAAAAATATCGTTGCAAGGTGATCTCATATATCTAACCTTGTCTCAACGTTTTTCTGAAAATCTTTGTCATTCATAAGACCATTATTAACTAGATATAAGTTTAAAAGATGGAGTTACCAAATACTTCACTACACTTATATCATTTATAAAGCTACTTGAACTACCACTGTTCAAAGTATAATGAGCTTTCAACAGTTCATCACATAGATGAGACTACAAGACCAGATTTGAATAGATTCAATCTTTGAAATATTATTAAAGGAATTGAAGTTATGATATACTTCATTAAGTTCTGATATATATATATTCATATATATCTCCCATACATTTCCTGAAAACCTCTGTCATGTAAAGTATGAACAGACTTGCAATATCCAATAAATTTCGAAAGGAAAAGAATTTTGGCGTAAACCAGATATCTTGCTGATCAGGCAAAGATACCCATAAGTAACCTTTTCTACTAGTAGATGGACGAATTCCCCACTGGTCATCACCCTGGTCGCAATAGGACCTTATGCTGGACTGCCACTCAGCTATTTATGCATTTGATGGACTCCCACTGAGCCACTTACACTATCATGGACGCCCACTGAGCCCATGTTGCTTATGCCGACTCAATAGATGGACTTACTTCCCGAACCTTGGGTAGTAATCAATTCATTAACCAAAACTGCAACCTTGTTGCGAATATAAAATACACCATAGAGCCGGATCCCTTAGATTTTTGAGCGAGTATTCAAGTCCCCTTAAAATGGAAGATCTTAAATATAAAAATGAGTTTTGGGATCCGCTCTAACTTTTAAAAATCATTTTGAAGACTCGAAAACACTTTAAAGAGTGTTTGGAGTAAAGCTGATTTAATGAAGTAAATCAGTCCCCAGAATATTTAGAAAATGTCTGAATATTATTATTTAAATAATATTCCCATATAGAATAATCTTTATAAAAATAATTGAAGTAGAAGTATTAAAACTTATACTTGAAACGAGTATTAAATAACCAAAGATATACTTATATGAAAGTACTATCTTTATTTGAATAATCGAAAATAAGTTTGATTATTGATACCTTATTCTTTAATAAAATAAAGAATATAACTCAACAAATAATCGGAGTCATAGATCCTCAAATGAATATTCAAATAATATTCATTAAATAATATAAACTGAGTCAAAAGCCCTTGAATGAATATTCAAATTAATATTCATTTAATATAAAGGAGTCATAAGCCCTCGAATGAATATTCAAATAATATTCAATAAATAATATAAAAGAGTCATAAGCCCTCGAATGAATATTCAAATAATATTTAATAAATAATATAAAAGAGTCATAAGCCTTCGAATAATATTTGAAATAATATTCAATAATAAAATAAGGTTAAAGTTATCGAATGAACCTTATTCGATTAATAGTTTTGAAAACTATGACCATATATATATATAAGTATATATATATATATCCATATATACAAAATCTACTCGGGATCCTCGACTCCCGGTTTTAGAAAATATTTTCACCTTTGGGTCCCTATACTAAGGTTATATGCAAATTACCGCTATCCTCTAGCATAGGTATTATCAACTGAATCAACAGATATATAGCCAGAATACGAAACAGGCATGCATATATACCATATAACATGCTACAATATATCGCAAGAATTTGCTATAACAAATATGCATTTAACGCAAGATCATGCATATACACCAATACATCACAACAACAGTTATAACGGATAGAAAACTTGCCTGAGCGACTTGGGGGTTACGAATGGCTCTGGACGAGTCTGGTAACCTATAAGCAACAAGTAAGTTGGAATTAAACCAAAGTCACTTGTAAATCTATACTTTAACTAACTTAGACTCTAACGCTTGTTTTGCGCTTACTGACTCGCTTAAGTCACTCGAGTACCCTCGGCTCCACCATTTTTAATAATTTAACCTTTACGAGTTTTAAAGCGATTCCTTCGCGAGTGTCTTACCAACTGCCTAACACACTTACCATAATGTTTCATACATTAATTAACCCTTTTTGGTCTTTAACCTATGTTTCAAAGTAAGGCGAGGGGAAAAGTTTCGTTCGCGAAATGCCGTTACTTGAAACGGTCGTTTCTCCTAAACCGTGCATCGGAATCGAACGAACTACATATCAAAACGAAGCTCGTAACACGAGCTATCTAGACATGGTAATGGTCATAATCTAGCAGGGAGTTCTCGGGTCCAAATGTTATGAACAAAAGCAGCCTAAAGTAAATCAGACGTTACGACGGCTATGTTTACGCGATTTCCCAATTTAAAACCATTCAAAACCAACCCAATTCAACCTCAAATCCAACATACAACCAACATCCATCCTTATCACATCATAACAACCCCAACCAATTCAATTTTAACATTCATACTTATGCCTAAGCTTGAATTTAACTATACTACATTCTTTTAACCAAAACAACAAGATTTACCAATCCGATTCAATACCATTTCAATCCCAAACTCTAACTCACAAACATCAAGCTACAATATCACCCTACTAATAAAAATCATCTTATAATACATAGGAATCTAGGGTTTGGAGATGATATACCTTCCTTGAAGAGTGGAGAATCAAGAGAATGGCTTGGAATCACCCTTAAAGTCCTTATCCAAGCTTAATCTAAACAAAACTTCAAGAACACAAATATAATTTCTTGAAAAACACTATTCACCATCTTCTTCCATGATTTATAGAAAAAGATTGGCTTGGAATTAGAAGCTTAAACTTATAGGAAGTATGTAACTATCCATGGGGAAGCTTAGATAATTACCTTGCTAAATAGTAAGTGGTGGAGCTTGGATCTTCAATTTTTAAGAAATGGGCCAAGAGCATGAAGAAAAAAATGGGGGGGGGGGAGTTTGTGTTTTGTTTGGTGAAAAAATTAAATGTTTGCTTGGTTGGTTGATTTTTGTGTTGTTTTTGGTTAATGACTTAATTAACCTTGAATTTGTGTGGTTATAATTCAACCACACTTCCTTCCCTTCTATGTCATGCTTGTGTCATGCTATGATGTCATCACCCCTCCTTTGTCCTCTTTCTATTGGTTGGATGACATCATCCCCTCTAATCCCTTTGATTAACTTCCTAATTGTTTGCCTAATGACCGCTGATCTGTTATACGGTTCGCTTAACTTTCGTTTTCGTTATCGTTTGAGGGATCATACCCGGGATCTTATTACTTAGGTTCCCTTAACCTTTCTCAATACATTATATTCCTTTTTATGATCCTCTACTATAATCCTTTAATTTAAATCCTTTTTATCCTGTTACCTTATACTCAATTCTCTCCGTATCTAGTGTATTTCCGGGAAAAATCAAAGTGTTCGGATTTGGATTCTGACGATCTTTACATACACTTATATCCCATATAAAGTACTAATAAAATCTCAGAATATCCATATCAGAACCCCTACATAGTGTGGCATGAAAAGTTTTCTCATTCAGCAAAAACACTATTTATAAGGGTTTCAAAATTTTTCCAAAAATTGGGGTTATTACAGTCTCCCCTCCTTAAAAGGATTCCGTCCCGGAATCAGATAGAAATGAATAGGGATACCTTCTTAGTATTGCACTTTCTAACTCTCAAGTCAATTTTCCCACATTATGGTTCTACCATCAAACTCTTACTAGTTTGATAACCCTTCTCCTAAGCACTCGTTCCTTCTTAATCTATACCCTTCCTGGTTGCTCCATATAGGTTACGTCTGGTTGCATGTCTATGCGCTCCTATGCCCCTATTTATCTGGCATCCGAATTACACTTTCTTAACATTGATACGTGAAACACGTTATGACTTGCTACATGTTCTGGGGTAAGGCTAGCTCATATGCTAACTTCCCAATACTTCTTAATATATCCAAGGGTCCAACAATTGGTGGACTTAGCTTTCCTTTCTTTCCGAATCTCATTAATTCTTTTCAAGGGAATACTTTTAACAATACAAGGTTGCCTCCTTCCTATTCTTTGTCCTTTCGTGTCAAATCGACATACTTCTTATGTCCTTCCTGGCTACTACCAGTCATCCTCTGATTAGATCTATTATATCCCTGGTCCTTTGGACTACTGCGGGTCCGAGCATCTTGCGCTCTACAACTTCATCCTAACATAAGGGAGATCGACATTGTCTTCCCTCAAGGATCTCATAAGGCGATACCTCAATACTGACATATGATCTATTGTCGTAAGATAACTTAATCCGCATTAAGTGACCATTCCAAATTCTTTCAAGTCTATTACACAGACTCTCATCATAGCTTCTAATCATTATAGCTTTTGCTTCTCAATACCCATTCTTTTCCAGTTCGTAATCGCTATCACCTTCCGTTCCTAATATTATACTAGTTATACTTTTGCTCGTTAGCGTTCTATAACCTTTTAATAACCATGCCAACCTTAGTATCACGAATGTGTTTCCATTCCGAATACTACCACAAATTTATTACTCCTTTTTCAGCTGTTTCTATTTCCCAAAGCTTAATCCTTCATATAGAAGTAAAAGAATTTATTGAGAGATCACTATGATCATGAACACTTGTTATATCGCATAGTTAGTACAGAAGGTGGCCAGCCTTTAGTACTTGACAAGCAATTAAACAATAGATGGTATCCCACTAGGCTTCTATCACACAGATAGATAGTCATTCGGCAATACCTCCCCTTTCTGGAAGGGTTGTTCTTCTCAGCTTACATGAAATGAAAAGAAGAGAAAAGAACGAATTGAAGAGAATTGTATATATGAAAAAAATATACTGCCGTAAAATATCTGACTTGGAACCTACCTCTGAACTATAGAGGTTTGTCATAGGAGACAAAACATATACATATTTATATCAGCATCAAGTATTATAACATCATATTTCACATGCCTAAATATTTTTGCTATTCTGTCCATCATTCTATGGACCCATGCTCTTCCTCGAGCTTATACACAATTACCTTTGAAACTCCCTCGATATTGGAAATCGAACCTGGGATCTCATTCTAGACATCATCGTTACTAGAATTCTATGCTTGCACCGCAACCTTCCTCGTATAATAATACGACTCTCTATTGATAAGAAAGAATAAATATACAATAGGTAGATACTCTACTTAATTAGTCTATCAATGATAACTTATACACTACCACGACCCGATTAGTGGTACTCAATCTCAACACCCATTCCAATACAACTCTCACGGTTGTAATCAGCTCATTACTCGCAGAATCATTGCTGCCTTACTATGGTCCACCACTGACCTACTGTAGTCATTCATTTTCCATGAAGTCTTAATAGCTAACCATACAGAGTCCATACATCTCGTATCTAATTCTCCTAAGGAGTTAACATAACCACCAATCACAATTCATGAAGAACACTCCAAACTCTGACGTACTTTCATGACATGAAGCAGATAAAATTGCAGAAGAGTTTCAATCAAAGCAACGATAGCAGGTTAATACCATTCTTAATCATATGCCTTAAATAGAAGACTTACTCAAAGGTTCGTCTAGTCCTTTTTGAAACATGGTCCTGGCTTATTTCAAGATAGGACCTTCTAAGATAGATAGCCCGCTCATGGCGATTACACGAATTAAACCTTTATCAACTACTATTACGGTTGGGTATTGCACAGTCATCAGAAGGAATGTCAATCTTCTAAACCATAATACAACTTTCACAGCTTTAACCATCATCACTGTATTCCTCTCGCACGAGCGCCTATAATTATTCTCTTACATTTAAAGTGTCGGCCGCCTTTTTGGCCTTTCCTGATAGTAAATTTTCCTTACAGTCAATGTCGTCTTAACCACTTTCACTAATTTTCTACCCTATTTCCGATCACTGCTTGAGTGAAGATGTTTTCCTTAAAATCAGATGAGTAAAAAAAAATCACCCTTTTTCCATAAGTTATCCCCTCAGTCTTTAGAGGTTAATCACTGTCATGACTGACTCTTAATCATACTTAGAACATCTTTTATCTTAAGTCCTAATTGCCCTGAACAATTTCGATCATTACTGGTTCGATCCATACCTTCTCGTGGTTTAACACGTGCCTCACTTGGCATCAATATAATTATGTCATATTTCCTTTATCAACATTTCTATTCTTGAAAATTTTGAATATTACCTTTCTCCTTGTAAAACCTCTAGGGTTATCCTTGAATCGTTCCTCCTATATTCCTTAGATACAGGGCATATCAAAATACCGTTTACTAATACCAGAATCATTGTCTATATACTTCTGAAAAATTTCTCCACTGATACTTAAAGGTTGTTGTTACCTTAACCCTTTCCAAATCCTACTGTTAAACTCATACTATCCCTACTAAGGGTGAAATGCCAACCTTTATGCATTCCCCTAGGATTCATTTTAAGTTACCGATGTTCTATCCTTAATTCCACCTTTAAAAGGTACCTGCATCCTTCCATGGATAAATCAAGTCATATATCCCTGATAAGGGTGTCTTATTCAATCATTCCCACCTCGATAGTCTATACCTAACTTCATAATAACATCCTTATTCAAATTGAGGTCAATCCATATGGCCTCCAAAAGATAACAATGGTCATCCGCTTTTCTTGCCTAATTTGGTAATGATAACAAGGATGTTCTGGAAGATATTGGTCGTGTTCAACGTGAACTTCTTCTTAATAATTCCTTATTTACTTTTGTTGTTTATCTCAACAGTCATCTCAATGTTGGGATATCTCTCATACCTGGCGTCTCCCTTTCTGGGTATCCTGCCACCGGTCTTACACTTCACCTTCTTGAAGGTCACTTCCTTCATCCAATTTTCTTAATTTCTTACTTTCTTGTGTCCTCAGTCTATCCGTGTCTCATTATTTATCCTTCGAATTATCTCAAGGTTTCCTCGAATCTTCCCAACTTACAGGGGATAAAATATATGTATCTCTTATGCCCTCAACCATCAATTTTAACTCATGGTAAATCACCCTCATCCTGACGATTACATACTCTTCTATTTCTATTTCTACGAGTCTTTAGGTTTTCCTCATACCCAACTCCCTTATCATTCCTCAAACTCTATTGCCATTATATTCCTTTCCACTTCAATTTCTTTTTATTTTCCTTTCTCTTATCATTATTTCATGAACCAACACAACATAAGCATTGATTTCAAACATCCCGTCATTCTGGATTCGTGTCTTCAGAACGAATCTTGACAACTTTTACATCTTAGATTCATAATTCATCATACTCGTCTGCCTTTGTTCTGGCTCTAAAGCTTTTACACTATCTCCTTATCTTTGGGAATTACTTTCCCGAAAACAATTGACTGAACTTAAATCAGTTTATTATAATCTCTTGCTCCGTGCCTTCCTTGGTCTTTCACCAGCGGGTGGTCTCTTTCTTAGGAGGGTAAGTGACAAAACAGTCTTTTGTGGTTCGTCAATCATTCAGAATCTCAAATGATTCCTCTATTTCCTTTAGCCAGGCTCTTGCCTCGACTAGGTCAACCTGTTCCTTGGAACTCTGAGAGCTTAGAGACTTAAAGGTCCTGAAAGAATTTCCCATCGCATTGTTTCCTCAAGGTGGTGGTTGGGGATAATAGTCTAAGTTCTGTCTAGACAGGTCCATAAATTGCCGTATAGGAGTACCGTCTCGGGTCTCCTTTCCTTACTCGACTTTCTGTTTCCTTAGTATGAAATGTTTCAACCTTCTCCCATAATCGGGGTTATCTTATACATTAAAAACCTTGTTTTCCACTCTATTATGTTATGGGTTCTTTCTTTCTTGATGGCAACCTCCCTGACTATCACATTCTGGGTTTGCCCTAAATCCTATTCCTCAAACTATGGCTCTCATCTAAGTTCTCATCCTTAAGCTCTTGAATTTTCGGAACCCAAATTCTGTAGGAATACCTCATTATTCCCTCATCATCTTTCTCGGTATTAATCTTTTATCTAATTGTTGGCTCTCTGCCTTCATTCATAACTTTTTCTGGCACAATATGTTCTTTTCCGATCATTCGGTCTGTATTGCAATCTCAAACAGCTTTTCGATACCGGCTCCGGTTACCTTCACTACTATTTCCATTTTCTCGAAATCTCTTATCAATTCTCCCAAAGACATTATCATCTTGAGTCTCTCCTTTTTACTAAGGGCATCAGCCACCACATTGGCTTTCCCCGAATGATACAGAATCTCCCAATCATAATTCTTGATTAGCTCTAACCGCCTCCTCGGGAGTATGTTGAGCTCTTTCTACGTAAAAATGTACTAGAGCTCCTATGGTTTGTGAATCTCACCCTTCTTTCCATACAAGTAGGGCCTCAAATCTTTAGGGCAAAACTATTGCCATGAGCCCAAGCTCATAGGTGGGGATATCGAATTTTATATTCCCTTAATTATCTTGACGCGTACGCGATTACCTTGCTGTGCTATATAAGAAGCACCCTAATTCCTTATGCGAAGCGTCACTTACAAATCACAAAATCTCCTTTTTCCCTCCGGCAACGCCAACATAGGGGCCGTCACCAACCTTTGCTTCAGTTCTTGAAAGCTGTTCTCGCATTTCTCTGTCCATTCGAACTTCTCAGTCTTATGAGTAAGCCACGTTAAAGGGGGCTACTATCTTTACAAACTTGAACGAACCTCCGGTAGTGATCGACCAATCCTACCTCTGGTAGTCGACCTAACCATGGTCATCAATTCATCAGTGGTCCTTTATTCATTCTTGTCAGGATCCTCCATGGGATCTTCCTCAACAACTATCCCTTCTAGGACAACATCCTCAACCGCTACATCCTCAATATCAACATCATCCGGTCCTGCATTAGGACACTCTATCGGATCCACAATCCGATCTCCAATTAGTAATAAAACATCATCGCGCTGTTGCTCCTCAACCTCAGGGTTCGGAGTCCCGCTACCATGTACAATAACGAACTACGCTACTATCACGATATTTATAGGAGTTCCCATAAGGGTTTTAACTGTCAGTACTATGTTAGGTAGTCCGACTATGAACTTGGCAAGAGTTCTTATTATCTTAGTGAACTTATTATCTTAACGTCCCATCATCTCTGAGGTTTATAACGCTTAGCTCTGATACCATTTCTGTAACACCCCCAAATCCGGGGTCGGGGATCCGGGTTGTCACGAGTTCCATTTCCCTTAATAACACCCAATCTTAATAATTACTCAACTACTCTGTATTGTGAGCCCATAATAAACACACACACCACACGTTATAGTCTCAGAGATGAACATCCAAAAATAACCACAAGTCATTTTATTCCACAATTATCTGTCCATACACCTTAAAAGGTTTTCTGAATAAATTTACATTTTCTTTGCCATTATTACAATTCATAAATATACATAAATCTGGTACATCAAAAGTTGAAAGCCTAGCCTATTGGTAGCTCCTACCTCAGCCATGGCGGCATCAACGCTTCTAGAAAACTGCGGAACGTCTCCTAATCGCTTGCGAATCGGGAGCTTGGTCCTGTTCATCTTATCTATCTGATGTTGTGTGATGAAAGAAGAAAGCAAGGGTGAGCAGCAAGCCCACCAAAATAATATGTATAATGATTAACAATATATGAGCCTACTCATAATACTCATGAAAGTCTTGGTCAAAAGAAATGAACCAAGTTGATATCTTAATGCGATGAGGTCGCAAAATATTCAGTATATATATATATACATATATACTTTTCAAAATATTGGAAGTCCTCTTCCATGCATAATATACACAAAGTCCCAGTGTATAACTGTATAAAACTATCGTTGCAAGGTGATCTCATATATCTAACCTTGTCTCAACATTTTTCTGAAAATCTTTGTCATTCATAAGACCATTATTAACTAGATATAAGTTTAAAAGATGGAGTTACCAAATACTTCACTACACTTATATCATTTATAAAGCTACTTGAACTACCACTGTTCAAAGTATAATGAGCTTTCAACAGTTCATCACATAGATGAGACTACAAGACCAGATTCAAATAGATTCAATCTTTGAAATATTATTAAAGGAAATATAGTTATGATATACTTCATTAAGTTCTGATATATATATATTCATATATATCTCCCATACATTTCCTGAAAACCTCTGTCATGTAAAGTATGAACAGACTTGCAATATCCAATATATTTGGAAAGGAAAAGAATTTTGGCATAAACCAGATATTTTGCTGATCAGGCAAAGATACCCATAAGTAACCTTTTCTACTAGTAGATGGACGAATTCCCCACTGGTCATCACCCTGGTCGCAATAGGACCTTATGCTGGACTGCCACTCAGCCATTTATGCATTTGATGGACTCCCACTGAGCCACTTACACTATCATGGACGCCCACTGAGCCCATGTTGCTTATGCCGACTCAATAGATGGACTTACTTCCCGAACCTTGGGTAAGTAATCAATTCATTAACCAAAACTGCAACCTTGTTGCGAATATAAAATACACCATAGAGCCGGATCCCTTAGATTTTTGAGCGAGTATTCAAGTCCCCTTAAAATGGAAGATCTTAAATATAAAAATGAGTTTTGGGATCCGCTCTAACTTTTAAAAATCATTTTGAAGACTCGAAAACACTTTAAAGAGTGTTTGGAGTAAAGCTGATTTAATGAAGTAAATCAGTCCCCAGAATATTTAGAAAATGTCTGAATATTATTATTTAAATAATATTCCCATAAAGAATAATCTTTATAAAAATAATTGAAGTAGAAGTATTAAAACTTATACTTGAAACGAGTATTAAATTACCAAAGATATACTTATATGAAAGTACTATCTTTATTTGAATAATCGAAAATAAGTTTGATTATTGACACCTTATTCTTTAATAAAATAAAGAATATAACTCAGCAAATAATCGGAGTCATAGATCCTCAAATGAATATTCAAATAATATTCATTAAATAATATAAACTGAGTCATAAGCCCTCGAATGAATATTCAAATTAATATTCATTTAATATAAAGGAGTCATAAGCCCTCGAATGAATATTCAAATAATATTCAATAAATAATATAAAAGAGTCATAAGCCCTCGAATGAATATTCAAATAATATTCAATAAATAATATAAAAGAGTCATAAGCCTTCGAATAATATTCGAAATAATATTCAATAATAAAATAAGGTTAAAGTTATCGAATGAACCTTATTCGATTAATAGTTTTGAAAACTATGACCATATATATATATAAGTATATATATATATATATATCCATATATACAAAATCTACTCGGGATCCTCGACTCCCGGTTTTAGAAAATATTTTCACCTTTGGGTCCCTATACTAAGGGTATATGCAAATTACCGCTATCCTCTAGCATAGGTATTATCAACTGAATCAACAGATATATATAGCCAGAATACGAAACAGGCATGCATATATACCATATAACATGCTACAATATATCGCAAGAATTTGCTATAACAAATATGCATTTAACGCAAGATCATGCATATACACCAATACATCACAACAACAGTTATAACGGATAGAAAACTTGCCTGAGCGACTTGGGGGTTACGAATGGCTCTGGACGAGTCTGGTAACCTATAAGCAACAAGTAAGTTGGAATTAAACCAAAGTCACTTGTAAATCTATACTTTAACTAACTTAGACTCTAACGCTTGTTTTGCGCTTACTGACTCGCTTAAGTCACTCGAGTACCCTCGGCTCCACCATTTTTAATAATTTAACCTTTACGAGTTTTAAAGCGATTCCTTCGCGAGTGTCTTACCAACTGCCTAACACACTTACCATAATGTTTCATACATTAATTAACCCTTTTTGGTCTTTAACCTATGTTTCAAAGTAAGGCGAGGGGAAAAGTTTCGTTCGCGAAACGCCGTTACTTGAAACGGTCGTTTCTCCTAAACCGTGCATCGGAATCGAACGAACTACATATCAAAACGAAGCTCGTAACACGAGCTATCTAGACATGGCAATGGTCATAATCTAGCAGGGAGTTCTCGGGTCCAAATGTTATGAACAAAAGCAGCCTAAAGTAAATCGGACGTTACGACGGCTATGTTTACGCGATTTCCCAATTTAAAACCATTCAAAACCAACCCAATTCAACCTCAAATCCAACATACAACCAACATCCATCCTTATCACATCATAACAACCCCAACCAATTCAATTTTAACATTCATACTTATGCCTAAGCTTGAATTTAACTATACTACATTCTTTTAACCAAAACAACAAGATTTACCAATCTGATTCAATACCATTTCAATCCCAAACTCTAACTCACAAACATCAAGCTACAATATCACCCTACTAATAAAAATCATCTTATAATACATAGGAATCTAGGGTTTGGAGATGATATACCTTCCTTGAAGAGTGGAGAATCAAGAGAATGGCTTGGAATCACCCTTAAAGTCCTTATCCAAGCTTAATCTAAACAAAACTTCAAGAACACAAATATAATTTCTTGAAAAACACTATTCACCATCTTCTTCCATGATTTATAGAAAAAGATTGGCTTGGAATTAGAAGCTTAAACTTATAGGAAGTATGTAACTATCCATGGGGAAGCTTAGATAATTACCTTGCTAAATAGTAAGTGGTGGAGCTTGGATCTTCAATTTTTAAGAAATGGGCCGAGAGCATGAAGAAGAAAATGGGGGGGGGGGAGTTTGTGTTTTGTTTGGTGAAAAAATGAAATGTTTGCTTGGTTGGTTGATTTTTGTGTTGTTTTTGGTTAATGACTTAATTAACCTTGAATTTGTGTGGTTATAATTCAACCACACTTCCTTCCCTTCTATGTCATGCTTGTGTCATGCTATGATGTCATCACCCCTCCTTTGTCCTCTTTCTATTGGTTGGATGACATCATCCCCTCTAATCCCTTTGATTAACTTCCTAATTGTTTGCCTAATGACCGCTGATCTGTTATACGGTTCGCTTAACTTTCGTTTTCGTTTATCGTTTGAGGGATCATACCCGGGATCTTATTACTTAGGTTCCCTTAACCTCTCTCAATACATTATATTCCTTTTTATGATCCTCTACTATAATCATTTAATTTAAATCCTTTTTATCCTGTTACCTTATACTCAATTCTCTCCGTATCTAGTGTATTTCCGGGAAAAATCAAAGTGTTCGGATTTGGATTCTGACGATCTTTACATACACTTTTATCCCATATAAAGTACTAATAAAATCTCAGAATATCCATATCAGAACCCCTACATAGTGTGGCATGAAAAGTTTTCTCATTCAGCAAAAACACTATTTATAAGGGTTTCAAAATTTTTCCAAAAATTGGGGTTATTACAGTCTCCCCTCCTTAAAAGGATTCCGTCCCGGAATCAGATAGAAATGAATAGGGATACCTTCTTAGTATTGCACTTTCTAACTCTCAAGTCAATTTTCCCACATTGTGGTTCTACCATCAAACTCTTACTAGTTTGATAACCCTTCTCCTAAGCACTCGTTCCTTCTTAATCTATACCCTTCCTGGTTGCTCCATATAGGTTACGTCTGGTTGTATGTCTATGCGCTCCTATGCCCCTATTTATCTGGCATCCGAATTACACTTTCTTAACATTGATACGTGAAACACGTTATGACTTGCTACATGTTCTGGGGTAAGGCTAGCTCATATGCTAACTTCCCAATACTTCTTAATATATCCAAGGGTCCAACAATTGGTGGACTTAGCTTTCCTTTCTTTCCGAATCTCATTAATTCTTTTCAAGGGAATACTTTTAACAATACAAGGTTGCCTCCTTCCTATTCTTTGTCCTTTCGTGTCAAATCGACATACTTCTTATGTCCTTCCTGGCTACTACCAGTCGTCCTCTGATTAGATCTATTATATCCCTGGTCCTTTGGACTACTGTGGGTCCGAGCATCTTGCGCTCTACAACTTCATCCTAACATAAGGGAGATCGACATTGTCTTCCCTCAAGGATCTCATAAGGCGATACCTCAATACTGACATATGATCTATTGTCGTAAGATAACTTAATCCGCGTTAAGTGACCATTCCAAATTCTTTCAAGTCTATTACACAGACTCTCATCATAGCTTCTAATCATTATAGCTTTTTCTTCTCAATACCCATTCTTTTCCAGTTCGTAATCGCTATCACCTTCCGTTCCTAATATTATACTAGTTATACTTTTGCTCGTTAGCGTTCTATAACCTTTTAATAACCATGCCAACCTTAGTATCACGAATGTGTTTCCATTCCGAATACTACCATAACTTTATTACTCCTTTTTCAGCTGTTTCTATTTCCCAAAGCTTAATCCTTCATATAGAAGTAAAAGAATTTATTGAGAGATCACTATGATCATGAACACTTGTTATATCGCATAGTTAGTACAGAAGGTGGCCAGCCTTTAGTACTTGACAAGCAATTAAACAATAGATGGTATCCCACTAGGCTTCTATCACACAGATATATAGTCATTCGGCAATACCTCACCTTTCTGGAAGGGTTGTTCTTCTTAGCTTACATGAAATGAAAAGAAGAGAAAAGAACGAATTGAAGAGAATTGTATATATGAAAAAAATATACTGCCGTAAAATATCTGGCTTGGAACCTACCTCTGAACTATAGAGGTTTGTCATAGGAGAACAAAACATATATGTATTTATATCAGCATCAAGTATTATAACATCGTATTTCACATGCCTAAATATTTTTGCTATTCCGTCCATCATTCTATGGACCCATGCTCTTCCTCGAGCTTATACACAATTACCTTTGAAACTCCCTCGATATCGGAAATCGAACCTGGGATCTCATTCTAGACATCATCGTTACTAGAATTCTATGCTTGCACCACAACCTTCCTCGTATAATAATACGACTCTCTATTGATAAGAAATAATAAATATACAATAGGTAGATACTCTACTTAATTAGTCTATCAATGATAACTTATACACTACCACGACCCAATTAGTGGTACTCAATCTCAACACCCATTCCAATACAACTCTCACGGTTGTAATCAGCTCATTACTCGCAGAATCATTGCTGCCTTACTATGGTCCACCACTGACCTACTGTAGTCATTCATTTTCCATGAAGTCTTAATAGCTAACCATACGGAGTCCATACATCTCGTATCTAATTCTCCTAAGGAGTTAACATAACCACCAATCACAATTCATGAAGAACACTCCAAACTCTGACGTACTTTCATGACATGAAGCAGATAAAATTGCAGAAGAGTTTCAATCAAAGCAACGATAGCAGGTTAATACCATTCTTAATCATATGCCTTAAATAGAAGACTTACTCAAAGGTTCGTCTAGTCCTTTTTGAAACATGGTCCTGGCTTATCTCAAGATAGGACCTTCTAAGATAGATAGCCCGCTCATGGCGATTACACGAATTAAACCTTTACCAACTACTATTACGGTTGGGTATTGCACAGTCATCAGAAGGAATGTCAATCTTCCAAACCATAATACAACTTTCACAGCTTTAACCATCATCACTGTATTCCTCTCGCACGAGCGCCTATAATTATTCTCTTACATTTAAAGTGTCGGCCGCCTTTTTGGCCTTTCCTGATAGTAAATTTTCCTTACAGTCAATGTCGTCTTAACCACTTTCACTAATTTTCTACCCTATTTCCGATCACTGCTTGAGTGAAGATGTTTTCCTTAAAATCAGATGAGTAAAAAAAATCACCCTTTTTCCATAAGTTATCCCCTCAGTCTTTAGAGGTTAATCACTGTCATGACTGACTCTTAATCATACTTAGAACATCTTTTATCTTAAGTCCTAATTGCCCTGAACAATTTCGATCATTACTGGTTCGATCCATACCTTCTCGTGGTTTAACACGTGCCTCACTTGGCATCAATATAATTACATCATATTTCCTTTATCAACATTTCTATTCTTGAAATTTTTGAATATTACCTTTCTCCTTGTAAAACCTCTAGGGTTATCCTTGAATCGTTCCTCCTATATTCCTTAGATACAGGGCATATCAAAATACCGTTTACTAATACCAGAATCATTGTCTATATACTTCTGAAAAATTTCTCCACTGATACTTAAAGGTTGTTGTTACCTTAACCCTTTCCAAATCCTACTGTCAAACTCATACTATCCCTACTAAGGGTGAAATGCCAACCTTTATGCATTCCCCTAGGATTCATTTTAAGTTACCGATGTTCTATCCTTAATTCCACCTTTAAAAGGTACCTGCATCCTTCCATGGATAAATCAAGTCATATATCCCTGATAAGGGTGTCTTATTCAATCATTCCCACCTCGATAGTCTATACCTAACTTCATAATAGCATCCTTATTCAAATTGAGGTCAATCCATATGGCCTCCAAAAGATAACAATGGTCATCCGCTTTTCTTGCCTAATTTGGTAACGATAACAAGGATGTTCTGGAAGATATTGGTCATGTTCAACGTGAACTTCTTCTTAATAATTCCTTATTTACTTTTGTTGTTTATCTCAACAGTCATCTCAATGTTGGGATATCTCTCATACCTGGCGTCTCCCTTTCTGGGTATCCTGCCACCGGTCTTACACTTCACCTTCTTGAAGGTCACTTCCTTCATCCAATTTTCTTAATTTCTTACTTTCTTGTGTCCTCAGTCTATCCGCGTCTCATTATTTATCCTTCGAATTATCTCAAGGTTTCCTCGAATCTTCCCAACTTACAGGGGATAAAATATATGTATCTCTTATGCCCTCAACCATCAATTTTAACTCATGGTGAATCACCCTCATCCTGACGATTACATACTCTTCTATTTCTATTTCTACGAGTCTTTAGGGTTTCCTCATACCCAACTCCCTTATCATTCCTCAAACTCTATTGCCGTTATATTCCTTTCCACTTCAATTTCTTTTTATTTTCCTTTCTCTTATCATTATTTCATGAACCAACACAACATAAGCATTGATTTCAAACATCCCGTCATTCTGGATTCATGTCTTCAGAACGAATCTTGACAACTTTTACATCTTAGATTCATAATTCATCATACTCGTCTGCCTTTGTTCTGGCTCTAAAGCTTTTACACTATCTCCTTATCTTTGGGAATTACTTTCCCGAAAACAATTGACTGAACTTAAATCAGTTTATTATAATCTCTTGCTCCTTGCCTTCCTTGGTCTTTCACCAGCGGGTGGTCTCTTTCTTAGGAGGGTAAGTGACAAAACAGTCTTTTGTGGTTCGTCAATCATTCAGAATCTCAAATGATTCCTCTATTTCCTTTAGCCAGGCTCTTGCCTCGACTAGGTCAACCTGTTCCTTGGAACTCTGAGAGCTTAGAGACTTAAAGGTCCTGAAAGAATTTCCCATCGCATTGTTTCCTCAAGGTGGTGGTTGGGGATAATAGTCTAAGTTCTATCTAGACAGGTCCATAAATTGCCGTATAGGAGTACCGTCTCGGGTCTCCTTTCCTTACTCGACTTTCTGTTTCCTTAGTATGAAATGTTTCAACCTTCTCCCATAATCGGGGTTATCTTATACATTAAAAACCTTGTTTTCCACTCTATTATGTTATGGGTTCTTTCTTTCTTGATGGCAACCTCCCTGACTATCACATTTTGGGTTTGCCCTAAATCCTATTCCTCAAACTATGGCTCTCATCTAAGTTCTCATCCTTAAGCTCTTGAACTTTCGGAACCCAAATTCTATAGGAATACCTCATTATTCCCTTATCATCTTTCTCGGTATTAATCTTTTATCTAATTGTTGGCTCTCTGCCTTCATTCATAACTTTTTCTGGCACAATATGTTCTTTTCCGATCATTCAGTCTGTATTGCAATCTCAAACAGCTTTTCGGTACCGGCTCCGGTTACCTTCACTACTATTTCCATTTTCTCGAAATCTCTTATCAATTCTCCCAAAGACATTATCATCTTGAGTCTCTCCTTTTTACTAAGGGCATCAGCCACCACATTGGCTTTCCCCGAATGATACAGAATCTCCCAATCATAATTCTTGATTAGCTCTAACCGCCTCCTCGGGAGTATGTTGAGCTCTTTCTACGTAAAAATGTACTAGAGCTCCTATGGTTTGTGAATCTCACACTTCTCTCCATACAAGTAGGGCCTCAAATCTTTAGGGCAAAACTATTGCCATGAGCCCAAGCTCATAGGTGGGGATATCGAATTTTATATTCCCTTAATTATCTTGATGCGTACGCGATTACCTTGCTGTGCTATATAAGAAGCAACCTAATTCCTTATGCGAAGCATCACTTACAAATCACAAAATCTCCTTTTTCCCTCCGGCAACGCCAACATAGGGGCCGTCACCAACCTTTGCTTCAGTTCTTGAAAGCTGTTCTCGCATTTCTCTGTCCATTCGAACTTCTCAGTCTTATGAGTAAGCCACGTTAAAGGGGGCTACTATCTTTACAAACTTGAACGAACCTCCGGTAGTGATCGACCAATCCTACCTCTGGTAGTCGACCTAACCATGGTCATCAATTCATCAGTGGTCCTTTATTCATTCTTGTCAGGATCCTCCATGGGATCTTCCTCAACAACTATCCCTTCTAGGACAACATCCTCAACCGCTACATCCTCAATATCAACATCATCCGGTCTTGCATTAGGACACTCTATCGGATCCACAATCCGATCTCCAATTAGTAATAAAACATCATCGCGCTGTTGATCCTCAACCTCAGGGTTCGGAGTCCCGCTACCATGTACGATAACGAACTACGCTACTATCACGATATTTACAGGGGTTCCCATAAGGGTTTTAACTGTCAGTACTACGTTAGGTAGTCCGACTATGAACTTGGCAAGAGTTCTTATTATCTTAGTGAACTTATTATCTTAACGTCCCATCATCTCTGAGGTTTATAACGCTTAGCTCTGATACCATTTCTGTAACACCCCCAAATCCGGGGTCGGGGATCCGGGTTGTCACGAGTTCCATTTCCCTTAATAACACCCAATCTTAATAATTACTCAACTACTCTGTATTGTGACCCCATAATAAACACACACACCACACGTTATAGTCTCAGAGATGAACATCCAAAAATAACCACAAGTCATTTTATTCCACAATTATCTGTCCATACACCTTAAAAGGTTTTCTGAATAAATTTACATTTTCTTTGCCATTATTACAATTCATAAATATACATAAATCTGGTACATCAAAAGTTGAAAGCCTAGCCTATTGGTAGCTCCTACCTCAGCCATGGCGGCATCAACGCTTCTAGAAAACTGCGGAACGTCTCCTAATCGCTTGCGAATCGGGAGCTTGGTCCTGTTCATCTTATCTATCTGATGTTGTGTGATGAAAGAAGAAAGCAAGGGTGAGCAGCAAGCCCACCAAAATAATATGTATAATGATTAACAATATATGAGCCTACTCATAATACTCATGAAAGTCTTGGTCAAAAGAAATGAACCAAGTTGATATCTTAATGCGATGAGGTCGCAAAATATTCAGTATATATATATACATATATACTTTTCAAAATATTGGAAGTCCTCTTCCATGCATAATATACACAAAGTCCCAGTGTATAACTGTATAAAAATATCGTTGCAAGGTGATCTCATATATCTAACCTTGTCTCAACGTTTTTCTGAAAATCTTTGTCATTCATAAGACCATTATTAACTAGATATAAGTTTAAAAGATGGAGTTACCAAATACTTCACTACACTTATATCATTTATAAAGCTACTTGAACTACCACTGTTCAAAGTATAATGAGCTTTCAACAGTTCATCACATAGATGAGACTACAAGACCAGATTTGAATAGATTCAATCTTTGAAATATTATTAAAGGAAATAAAGTTATGATATACTTCATTAAGTTCTGATATATATATATATATATATATTCATATATATCTCCCATACATTTCCTGAAAACCTCTGTCATGTAAAGTATGAACAGACTTGCAATATCCAATAAATTTGGAAAGGAAAAGAATTTTGGCATAAACCAGATATCTTGCTGATCAGGCAAAGATACCCATAAGTAACCTTTTCTACTAGTAGATGGATGAATTCCCCACTGTCATCACCCTGGTCGCAATAGGACCTTATGCTGGACTGCCACTCAGCCATTTATGCATTTGATGGACTCCCACTGAGCCACTTACACTATCATGGATGCCCACTGAGCCCATATTGCTTATGTCGACTCAATAGATGGACTTACTTCCCGAACCTTGGGTAAGTAATCAATTCATTAACCAAAACTGCAACCTTGTTGCGAATATAAAATACACCATAGAGCCGGATCCCTTAGATTTTTGAGCGAGTATTCAAGTCCCCTTAAAATGGAAGATCTTAAATATAAAAATGAGTTTTGGGATCCGCTCTAACTTTTAAAAATCATTTTGAAGACTCGAAAATACTTTAAAGAGTGTTTGGAGTAAAGCTGATTTATAGAAGTAAATCAGTCCCCAAAATATTTAGAAAATGTCTGAATATTATTATTTAAATAATATTCCCATAAAGAATAATCTTTATAAAAATAATTGACGTAGAAGTATTAAAACTTATACTTGAAACGAGTATTAAATAACCAAAGATATACTTATATGAAAGTACTATCTTTATTTGAATAATCGAAAATAAGTTTGATTATTGACACCTTATTCTTTAATAAAATAAAGAATATAACTCAGCAAATAATCGGAGTCATAGATCCTCAAATGAATATTCAAATAATATTCATTAAATAATATAAACTGAGTCATAAGCCCTCGAATGAATATTCAAATTAATATTCATTTAATATAAAGGAGTCATAAGCCCTCGAATGAATATTCAAATAATATTCAATAAATAATATAAAAGAGTCATAAGCCCTTGAATGAATATTCAAATAATATTCAATAAATAATATAAAAGAGTCATAAGCCTTCGAATAATATTCGAAATAATATTCAATAATAAAATAAGGTTAAAGTTATCGAATGAACCTGATTCGATTAATAGTTTTGAAAACTATGACCATATATATATATATATATAAGTATATATATATATATCCATATATACAAAATCTTCTCGGAATCCTCGACTCCCGGTTTTAGAAAATATTTTCACCTTTGGGTCCCTATACTAAGGGTATATGCAAATTACCGCTATCCTCTAGCATAGGTATTATCAACTGAATCAACAGATATATATAGCCAGAATACGAAATAGGCATGCATATATACCATATAACATGCTACAATATATCGCAAGAATTTGCTATAACAAATATGCATTTAACGCAAGATCATGCATATACACCAATACATCACAACAACAGTTATAACGGATAGAAAACTTGCCTGAGTGACTTGGGGGTTACGAATGGCTCTGGACGAGTCTGGTAACCTATAAGCAACAAGTAATTTAGAATTAAACCAAAGTCACTTGTAAATCTATACTTTAACTAACTTAGACTCTAACGCTTGTTTTGCGCTTACTGACTCGCTTAAGTCACTCGAGTACCCTCGGCTCCACCATTTTTAATAATTTAACCTTTACGAGTTTTAAAGCGATTCCTTCGCGAGTGTCTTACCAACTACCTAACACACTTACCATAATGTTTCATACATTAATTAACCCTTTTTGGTCTTTAACCTATGTTTCAAAGTAAGGCGAGGGGAAAAGTTTCGTTCGCGAAACGCCGTTACTTGAAACGGTCGTTTCTCCTAAACCTTGCATCGGAATCGAACGAACTACATATCAAAACGAAGCTCGTAACACGAGCTATCTAGACATGGCAATGGTCATAATCTAGCAGGGAGTTCTCGGGTCCAAATGTTATGAACAACAGCAGCCTAAAGTAAATCGGACGTTACGACAGCTATGTTTACGCGATTTCCCAATTTAAAACCATTCAAAACCAACCCAATTCAACCTCAAATCCAACATACAACCAACATCCATCCTTATCACATCATAACAACCCCAACCAATTCAATTTTAACATTCATACTTATGCCTAAGCTTGAATTTAACTATACTACATTCTTTTAACCAAAACAACAAGATTTACCAATCCGATTCAATACTATTTCAATCCCAAACTCTAACTCACAAACATCAAGCTACAATATCACCCTACTAATCAAAATCATCTTATAATACATAGGAATCTAGGGTTTGGAGATGATATACCTTCCTTGAAGAGTGGAGAATCAAGAGAATGGCTTGGAATCACCCTTAAAGTCCTTATCCAAGCTTAATCTAAACAAAACTTCAAGAACACAAATTTTATTTCTTGAAAAACACTATTCACCATCTTCTTCCATGATTTATAGAAAAAGATTGGCTTGGAATTAGAAGCTTAAACTTATAGGAAGTATGTAACTATCCATGGGGAAGCTTAGATAATTACCTTGCTAAATAGTAAGTGGTGGAGCTTAGATTTTCAATTTTTAAGAAATGGGCCGAGAGCATGAAGAAGAAAATGGGGGGGGGGGTTTGTGTTTTATTTGGTGAAAAAAATGAAATGTTTGCTTGGTTGGTTGATTTTTGTGTTGTTTTTGGTTAATGACTTAATTAACCTTGAATTTGTGTGGTTATAATTCAACCACACTTCCTTCCCTTCTATGTCATGCTTGTGTCATGCTATGATGTCATCACCCCTCCTTTGTCCTCTTTCTATTGGTTGGATGACATCATCCCCTCTAATCCCTTTGATTAACTTCCTAATTGTTTGCCTAATGACCGCTGATCTGTTATACGGTTCGCTTAACTTTCATTTTCGTTTATCGTTTGAGGGATCATACCCGGGATCTTATTACTTAGGTTCCCTTAACCTTTCTCAATACATTATATTCCTTTTTATGATCCTCTACTATAATCCTTTAATTTAAATCCTTTTTATCCTGTTACCTTATACTCAATTCTCTCCGTATCTAGTGTATTTCCGGGAAAAATCAAAGTGTTCGGATTTGGATTCTGACGATCTTTACATACACTTATATCCCATATAAAGTACTAATAAAATCTCAGAATATCCATATCAGAACCCCTACATAGTGTGGCATGAAAAGTTTTCTCATTCAGCAAAAACACTATTTATAAGGGTTTCAAAATTTTTCCAAAAATTGGGGTTATTACAACTGAATCATCAATTCTTGAGCCTTATCATCTTATACATGTTGATCTATTTGGTCCAGTAAATGTCATGTCTATTGCAAAGAAGAAGTATGCGTTGGTCATAGTGGATGAGTTCACCAGATACACATGGGTGTATTTCTTGCACACAAAAAGTGAAACTGCATCTATCTTGATTGATCATGTCAAACAGCTGGATAAAATGGTCAAAGATTCTGTGAAAATTTTAAGGAGTGATAATGGCACTGAGTTCAAGAATTTGATAATGGAAGAGTTCTGCAAAAGCCATGGAATAAAGCAGGAATTTTCTGCTCCTGGAACTCCACAGCAAAATGGAGTTGTTGAAAGGAAGAATAGAACTCTCGTTGAAGCTGCACGTTCAATGCTTGAAGAAGCAAAGCTTCCAACCTATTTCTGGGCTGTAGCTGTGCAGACTGCTTGTTTTACTCAAAATGCAACACTCATTAACAAGCATGGAAAAACACCATATGAGATGGTGAAGAAAAAGAAGCCAAATCTGAAATATTTTCATGTATTTGGATGCAAGTGTTTTTTTCTCAAGACTCATGCTGAACAGCTATCAAAGTTTGATCTAAAGGCTGATGAAGGAATCTTTGTTGGATATCCACTTTCCACAAAAGCCTTCAGAGTCTATAATTTGAGAACAAAAGTGGTCATGGAATCTATCAATGTCTCTTTTGATGACAAGAAGATCACTGGTCTTAAAGATTTTGTTGACCATGATCAGCTGAGATTTGAAAATGAAGACTCATATTCTGATACTGAAAATCCTGACAGTCTAAGTCCTGATACTGCAAACTCTGATGGATTAAACTCTGATGTTATTGAAACTGTGGTGACTACGTTAAAGGAAGATGCACCTATGCAGGGGGAGCATACTCAAGATCCTACCACATCTCAAGAAACATCCGAACATGCATCTGGCTCTTCAAGTTCTGATTCGTCAAGTTCTGATAAGCCAAGTTCTGATAGTGCTGAAAATCTAAATACTGAAGAATCCAACTCAGAGAGCATAGTTTTAGGGGGAGCATCAAAAAATGAAAATGAAGATAGCATGGATCATGGGGGAGCATCCAGTTCTAGAGAAAACCTTCCATCTGCAAGGAAGTGGACAAAATCACATAAACCTGATTTGATAATTGGAAATCCTGATGCAGGTGTCAGAACTAGAACAGGTACTTCAAATGAGTGTCTTTACAATTCTTTTCTCTCTCAGACTGAGCCAAAGAAAGTGGAAGAAGCTCTTCAAGATGCTGATTGGGTGCAAGCAATGCAGGAAGAGTTGAATGAATTTGAAAGAAACAAAGTCTGGACCCTAGTACCAAGACCAAATAATAGATCTGTTGTTGGTACAAAGTGGGTATTCAGAAACAAAACTGACAGTGATGGCATAATTACAAGGAATAAGGCAAGGCTGGTTGCAAAAGGATATTCTCAACAGGAGGGAATTGATTATGATGAAACATTTGCACCAGTTACTAGGTTAGAAGCCATAAGGATATTTTTGGCTTTTGCTGCTCACAAAAGTTTACTGTCTTTCAAATGGATGTGAAAAGTGCTTTTCTCAATGGAGAATTAGAGGAAGAGGTATATGTTGAACAACCTCCAGGTTTTGTAGATACCAAACATTCAGACTATGTCTACAGACTTGACAAAGCACTTTATGGACTTAAGCAAGCTCCTAGAGCATGGTATGAGACTTTAGCTCAGTTTCTTCTGGAAAGTGGATTCAACAGAGGGACTATAGACAAAACACTGTTCTACCTCAACCATGGAAAGGACTTACTTCTAGTCCAGATTTATGTTGATGATATCATTTTTGGATCTACAAATGACAAACTTTGCAAGAAGTTTGCCAAACTTATGCAGTCAAGATATCAGATGAGTATGATGGGGGAACTTAGCTATTTTCTGGGCTTTCAAGTCAAGCAGAATGAGGAAGGCACTTTTATTTGTCAAACCAAGTACACCAGAAACTTGCTAAAGAAATTTGGAATGAAAGATTGTTCAAGTGCATCCACTCCAATGGCCACTGCAACAAAACTGGATAAGGATACCGGTAAATCAGTAGATATTACTGACTACAGAGGTATGATTGGCTCTCTACTCTATCTAACTGCTAGTAGACCTGATATCATGTATGCTACCTGTCTTTGTGCAAGATTTCAAGCAGATCCAAGAGAACCTCACTTAACAGCTATAAAAAGAATCTTTAAGTATCTTAAAGGAACAGCTGCTCTGGGATTATGATATCCTAGAGAATCAGATTTTAAACTAATAGGTTACTCAGATGCAGATTTTGCAGGTTGCAAAATTGACAGGAAAAGAACAAGTGGAAGCTACCAATTTCTTGGAGGCAGATTGGTTTCTTGGTACAGCAAGAAATAAAAGTCAATTTCCACATCAACTGCAGAAGTAGAGTATATTGCTGCAGGAAGTTGTTGTGCACAGATTCTTTGGATGAAGAATCAGTTACTGGATTATGGGTTAACATATTTCAAAATCCCTATTTACTGTGATAATCAAAGTGCTATTGCTATGACAGGTAATCCAGTTCAACACTCAATGACAAAGCACATCAGCATCAGGTACCACTTCATCAGGGAACATGTGGATGAAGGTACAATGGAATTGCATTTTGTTCCCACAGATCAACAATTGGCAGATATCTTCATAAAACCATTATGTGAAGCTACTTTTACAAGATTGGTAAATGAACTTGGAATGGTTTCAGGTTCTTTCTCTAAATCTGCTTAGACTTGTTCTGTGTTATCAGACTTTATGCTCAGTATTTACAGAATTAATCTCATTGTGTATTCTGTGCTTAATTGATAAATGTCTTTAAGTACTGACTGTTGTCTGATATATGTTTCTAAACTCTAATAAGTGATATGTCTGTTCTAGTACCTATTCAATCCTATGAGGATAACTGTGCTAGATACTGACCTAGTAGTCTTCAATAAACAAATGATTCCATGGAAGAAGTAATTATTTCAGTGGAAATCTTATGACACTAGCAAATTCTGATAACTGAGCTTAGTTAAGTTTACTTTGTATATCTTATTACTAAGTCACAAATTAGAATAATGCTACTCATCTGTTAAGTTCTGATACTAGTAAAATTGCTGAATGTACTAAGTGCTGATAGACCTCTCTTATCAAAAGAAAAAGCAAAAAGATCAAAGATTAAAATCAGGTACTCCTTTGAGATCTAGAGTAAAAAGGTGGAAGGGACGACCCAAGTGCATTGCTGGTATTAAGTAAATATGCATCAGAAAGCAAAATATTTTCTTGGTGACTTTTCACACTCTATGATTACTGGAGAAATACTCTGAAAATAGCATAAATTCTGATAAACAGTCGTGACTCACTTACACTGAGAAGCCACTGTAAAACAGAATTACAAAAGATGCATAAAATTAGCACAAAACAGTTGAGATGGACTCTAGCATGAACTCATTCATCAGTAGGTTTCAGGACAATGACAGATCTTTAGCAAAATTTTAGTTATGCCTTATTTCTAAGATGTACTGAAGTGAATCAGACTTTACTCTTTGTCTGTTTTTTAGCTTAATGCACACACTAATCACTCCATCTGAATGATGAAAATTTCTGTGGTGGTCTATGTTATTTTAGATAAACAGTCATTGTGTCATTTTTGCACAAATTCTGAGGACAAGTTCTAAGTTACACGTTCTAATGATTAAGTTCCGACGTCCATAACTCAGAACTTGTATGAATATTTACTAAGATAGGCATTCCTTTTTCGAGTTAAGAAATTATGTTCTGATGACTGTTAAGTTCTGGTATAGGTTTAAGTTCTGATTTCTCAGTCTAATCCTTTACTTGGCTTATCTTTGAATATAATTTGATAACAGTCTCAGTTCGTACTCGAATATGTTGAAGTGGAAGATTAATAGCCATTGTGATTAGGATTAATGGTATTTGTACTTGAACAGTCCGCTGTTTCTTGTGTCTTGTGCGGTCTAGACCATGCTTCCTCTTTCCAATGACTGTTATTCTTTTTCAAAGTCTAGGGAGACGAGGTAGAATTAATTCTACCTGTCAGCATTAAATATCTTTGCGTCTCTTGGCATTCTCTTGCCTATATAAGCAACCACTTCACATCAGTCTTTCCATCACATTCTTCTCACAAACTTCTCCTCTTTCTTCTATCAAAAACACAATGGTTCGATACAACATGTTTTTGAACAACCAAACCTTTACAATGGAGCTAAGTTGTGCCGACTGGCAGCAGGAGTGGCATGTAACAGCCATTCTTGAGGAGATCTGGGATTCTGTCCCACAGGAGGTGCTAACTCACCTCCTATTCTTCTATATGGATTACCATCGCCATCTGGAGCGATTGGAGGAGGAAAGACGGGAAGCTATCCGTCAGCAAGAGCGAATCATATGACTCGCCATCTTGTTCGTCGAAGATAGGAAGAGGAAGATGACTTAATCTCATCTTCTTCCTGTTCTTCTTCATCATCAGCTTTGTCAGGCTTCTTAGCTAGGACTAAAGCTGTTGACGTTAGGATTAGAAGCTTAGGGAAAATCTTGTATTGATGTAATTTCCATTTCATAAATGTATTGACTTGATATATTAATGAAAATTGTTTTTACTTCAAGATTTTGTCCCTGAGTTATTTTATCTTGTGTTGATAAATCCTGATTGATATTCTGATGACCATTTAAATTTTGTTTTTAATTAAGTTCTGATTCATTTTCAGCACTTATTCATCGAAATTATCTCGGTCATTTTTAACATGATTTATTTTCAGAATATTAATATTGCAGTGAAAAATAATTCAATCAGTGCTAACGGTTTAAATTTTGAATTAAAACTGTTTCTCTTGATTAATGGAACGATTTTTCCTTGAAACAAGGCAACTGGGTAAGTAATCATTCCTGTTTTCTCGAGCCCAGTAACTATCCATTATTACTGCATGTCTGACAGGTGTCCAACGGTAATATTTTTTTTGTATAAGTATAGCAGAGAGAAGATTTCTGTAATCTTTTTAATTTCTTCATCTTTTATCTCTCTTCTTACTTTTACTCTCCTTCACTTTACTTTTTCCGTTGTTTTCATACAGACATTATATCAAACACCTATCAAGCATACTTAATTCTCAATTTTTTCACATGGCACCAAAGGATTTAATCATTGATGGAGCAAAGTTTGTTCCAAACAACTATGCTGCAATTCTTGATCATGCTGAAGCTCCATCTGAATTGCACTTTGTGCAAGATATTCTTGCACATAGTGAGGTTGGGTACGCCTTAACTCAGCCTGAATTATTTTCAAGTCAACAAGTTCTGAGGTTCTGGAGGACTGGAGTTTTTGATGATGGTGGTAACCGTGGAACTCCCAGTATTATCTTCCAAGTGGGTGATTCATCCTTTGTAGTCACTCCTGGTACAGTACGCAGGGCTTTACATCTTCCAGAGGATTGTACTTTCTCAGTTCCAGAGGACTCAGCCCTTCGGGAGTTAATGGCTGAATTGGGATATGAAAAGAGTCTGACGAAACTTGGACAGTTGAAACGGGCTAATATCAGAAGAGAATGGAGTTTCTTCTTTGATTGCATCACCAAAGCTTTTGGGAACAAATGTTCAAATTTTGATGCTATCCCAATTCTGAGTCAGCACATAGGGTATGCTATTATCCATCAAACTCATTTTGATTTTGCAACTAGAATAATTGGTTTTATTGGGGATAGGATGATAGAGGATCGAGATATTGTTTATTTTGCTAGATTCTGTCAACTTATTTACACTTACTGTACTGATGAACCTCATTTAGTCAGCACTCAAACCCCACCTTTTAAGGTTGCAAAAAGGTACTTTAATGATCTGGTAAATGCTGATACTAAGAAGAAAATGGTTAGACCATTACAGATTCCTAAGTCTGTAAAACAGATCCTGGTAAATGCTGATCCTGATACCTATAGATCTATTTACTCTGATGTCCAACCACCTCCAACCACCCAAAATCCATCAACCTCAGTACCTACCTCTCATTCTACTCAACCTACCCTCAGAACTTATCTCAAATCCTATCTCTCCACTTCACAGACTGCTCAACCTTCTTCTTCAGCACCTACTGTGAAGCCTACATCCTCTAAGCCAAAGAGAACAAAGACTGTTCCTCAAACACCTCAAAAGAGGAGGAGATTTACTTTGAGAGATGAATCAGATTCTGAGGAACAGATTCCTTCTTCAGAACCTGTGGTGGTTGAAGCTGAGAAATCAACTTCTCAGAAGGATTCTGAAATTGGGGGTTCTAGGCTTCTCAAGAGGCTTAGACGTATGATAGTTCCTGAAACTCCCAAGGAATCCAAATCAACAAGGAAGTACAAGAAACAGAGGGCACAAAGGCCAGTTTCAGATGATGAGGAGGAAGCAGCTAAGGAAGGGGATCAGGAATCTCTGATCTCACAAGACAAGGAATTTGCTCCAGTCACTTTTTCTCCATCAACTCCATCTCAGGAAGCTGTATCTGACAAGGCTAACTCACCATCTGTGTCTCTTGTTGATCCAGGCACAAGTGCTGAAATTGATATTCAGAACCTGGTTGTGCCTACAATACTTTTCTTAGAAGCTCCAACAGCAAATAATCCTTCCACAACCCCTGTTACTGATGCTGTTCAAACTCCAGAGTTATCAACAACACCTTCTCTGCATCAAGATGCTGATGATCAGATTTTAGGTGAGCATCAGGATATGGCTGTTGATCAGAACTTAGTATCAGATCAGCAATTAGAGGATGTTGAAGCCTCCATTGCTACTCACACTGTTGTCTTATCAGAAGATACTGATTCTTTAAGTTCTGATGCTGCAAATGTTGGAGATACTGGTGAAGCTGCTACAACTGTAGATGCTGATGAAGCAGGTCCTTCAGGACATACTCCTCCACCGACACTTCCTAAATCTGAACTGGTAAAGGAGTTTGTTATCAGGGATTCACCAGTGCCTTGGAGTGAAACTCCTACAGGTCAGGAGTGGACTAAAGAATGGAACTCCGTTTCATGTGTTCCAAATGCTTTACATCTTGCTGAGCACTTGACTAAAGCTGATGAAATGTTAAATTCTGATGATTTTAAAACCCAGCTTAGAGTCACTGCATTGAGTACTAAACATCTACAAGGTCTTCATTCCAATACTCATGCAGAGCTACACAAGATTCAGGAGAACTTTATCAAACAGGAACAAGTTTGGAAAATTGATAAGAAAAAGTTCTTCCAACCTACCATTGACAGGGTTGCTTATATTGAGAAAACTCAAGAGAAACAACAAGCTCAGATTGATCAAATTCTGACAAATCAAGCTTCTCAGCAATCGCAACTTACTGAAATCCAGACCTCAGTGGAACTACTTATCTCTCTTTTATTACCTGCTGATGCCAAAAAGGGGGAGAATGTAATTAAGTCCAAATGCAAAACCAACAAGACACTGCAAGGAAAGGATAATGGAAAAGATGACCAAGGAACCTCTGGAATGGGTAGTGGTCATAGTCAAGGTTGAAGGTTTACATCAAGACAAGCTAGTCAGAGAACAAGTTCTGATACTGGGAAAAGAATAAGTTCTGCTGCTGGTAAAAGGATAAGTTCTGATGAACTTCTAGATCTTGATGAGGAAATGTCAAGACAGTTATTTCTTCAAGAAAATCCAGGGATGGACTTGGAAAGTTTAAAGGAAGAAGAAGCCAGACTTAAATCAGAGAAAGTCACATCTAAATCTAAAGCTTCTGGTAAAAAGTTACTTCCAAAACCTAAAGGTATTGTGATCAAAGAAAGGACACATACTGAAGCAACTTTGGCTAGATCACAACCACAGATAGATCCAAGATCCAAGGGTAAAGAAAAGGTTGGTGAACCTATCAAAGCTTATGTACCTCCTGAGGAAGAAGAAATTACTGATGGAAAAGATGATCTTGCTCTGACTTCAAGAAAAGTTCTTAAAACAACCTCTGACATGGCTCAAGTTGTTCAGAGTCAAGAAATTGTAAGTTCTGATATTCAGAAGAAGCAAGTAACCTCTGACAGTGCTCAAGTTAACTTGATATTAGAAAATAGATCAAAGACACTCCTACCAGGATTCACTAAAGCAAAACAGACTCAATCTTTGAAGACTACTGCAAGTGGTTTTGAAGCAAGAGTAGTTACTGGAAAGGAAGCTAGAGATAAAACTGGATTGGGAAGTGCTGATGAAAGAAGAGTACACAACACTACCAATGATCCAACTTCCTTGATTGAACCAGGTATTGGAGCAACTCCTGAGAGATTGAATCAACTGGAATCTGTACAGATGGTTTACCATACCTACTTGAAAGAATACATCATGTTGTATTTCATGACAGATGGTAGGGTTTATCATATAAGACAAAATGCCATTCCTTTGAAGTATTTTGAAGAATTGGAGCATGTACTTTTCTTACTTCAAGTGGATGATAGAATAATAAAGACTGCTGCAAACTACTTAAAAGAACAGATTCAGAGATAGAAAAGGCTTTATTCTGTTAAGTCTGACAGCATATATGTTCCAAAGTACAGAGATCACAATAATGATATTGTTGATATGAAGCCTAATACTGCACAGATCAGAACGTATCTTGGTATTAAGGGACTTGAATTCAATCTTGAGTCAGACAAAGCTTATGTCATAAGACTAGATCAGGAGTTGAGAAAAGCAAAGATTAATGATCTCAGAGCTGCAATCTTTCAAACTGGTGAAGATACTGCAGAGCTTAAAGGTGTTAAAAGGAGAATGATTGATGAACTAAGATATGCTGAGAAATATTTGTTGAAGAACTATCTCAGAACAACTCCTGACATCAGAGAGATCAGAAAATGAAGAAGCCAAGTCGAAGATCTACAACTGCTTAAATTCTAATATTTATACATATTGAAGTTGTTATCAGAAGTTGAAATTGGTAAAAACTTTAAGGACTGTAAGTTGTAGTTATCTAGTCTATTTCTCATGCATTTGTACTTAATGTTTTTGACATCATCAAATATCTGTTAAACTTGTATATTTTGTTAATTTACAAGTTGGGGGAGATTGTTAGATATATTTGATAATGTCATGGCTAATATGTTTTATGTTTAGCTTTCAGATCTTACGTGAACAGGATAAATCAGTACTTAACCGTTGATCAGTACTTATACTGGAAGTCAGGACTTAAGGATATCAGTACTTATATTATCAGGAGATAATCATCAGAAGATAGATATCAGAACTTAAGTGCTGAAGGACAATCAGATAAGGACAGTAGCTGATTAAAGGAAAGAAGATCGAGATAAACATAAGAAGAGATATGCATGAAGAAGGAATTCCGTGAAGAATGGAATACTTGGAAGAAAAGATATCTGATTGATATATTTTAGGAAGCAGAATTATATTCCATATCAATTAGCGATTATCTTGTAACTGTGTAGTATATAAACACAGACATAGGGTTTACACTATAAGTGTTATCATTATTAGAAAAGATTATTCATTGTAACCCTAGCAGCTCTCGTGATATTTGTTCATCACTGAGAGGTAACAGTTCCATAATGTAACAGAGTTTATTGTTTCAATAAAGTTTGTTTCCTGTTACTTAAGTTCTTAAAGTTCGATTTGAGTGTACTATACACTGTATTCACCCCCTCTACAGTGTGTGTGTGACCTAACACTATAAGTGAACTTGGCTTGTCGAGGTCTCCAAATTTTTGCATGTAGAAATAACTTTTCGATATCTCTGAGATCTTTATAAGCACTTTGACTTGTTGATATCTTTGAGATCTCTAATGAGAGAATTGACTTGTCGATATCTCCAATCTTCATATCTTCATTTTGACTTGTCGATATCTCTGAGTTCTCTAATGTAGAAATGACTTATCGATATCTCAGAGATCTCTATATACATTTTGACTTGTAGATATCTCTGAGATCTCTAATGATATTTTGACTTGTCGATATCTCCAATCTTCATGTTAATTACAGTCCTTTCTGACGACTGTGCAATGCTCAACCATAATAGTAGGTTAGTGGATATTTAATTCATGTTAATCGATGTGAATGGGCTACCGATCTTAGAAGGTCCTATTTTGAAATATGTCAGGACCATGTTTTAAAAAGGACTAAATGAATCCTTGAGTTTCAAGTTTCCTATTGAGGACATAGATTAATAATGGTATTAACCTGCTATAGTTGCTTTGATTGAAACTCTTCTACAATTTTATCTTCTTTATGTCGTATAGACGTCAAGTTCAGGAGTGTTCTTTATGAATCATGAATGGTGATTATGTTACCTCCTTAGAAGAATTCGATATGACAGGTATGGACTCCGTATTGTTAGCTATTAAGATTCCAAGGAAAATGAATGACTACCGTAGGTCCGTAGTGGACTTTAGTAATGCAGCAACGATTCTTTGAATAATGAGATAATAACAACCGTGAGAGTTGTATTGTAATGGATGTTAAGATTGAATACCACTAATCGGGTCATGGTGTTGAATAAGTTATCATTGATAGACTAACTAAGTTGATTATTTACCTATTGAATAATTATTCCTTCTTATCGACAGAGAGTCGTATTACTATACGAGGATGGTTGCGGTGTAAACGTAGGACTCTAGTAGGATACCATATGTTGTTTAATGCTTATCAAGTACTAAAGGCTGGCCATCTTCTGTACCAACTATGCAATGTAACAAGTGTTCATGATCATAGCAATCTCTCAATAAGTTCTTTTACTTCTATACGATGAATCAAGTTTTCGAAAATAGAAGCAACTAGAAAAGAGGTAATATCAGTGCAATGGTATACGAAATCTAACGAGTTCATAATGCTAAGGTCGACGTAATTATTAAAAGGTTATAGAATGCTAGTGAGTAAAAGTATAGCCAGAATGGTATTATGAATGAAAGATTGTAACGCTTACGAACTGTAAAAGAATGAGTATTGAGAAGTGAAAGCTGTAGCACTAGAAGATATGTTGAGGGTTTGTGCAATAAACTTGAAAGAAATTTGGAATGATCATTTAACACGGATTGAGTTTTCTTACGACAGTATCAGGATGTCGCCTTGTGAGGCCCTTTAGGGAAGACAATGCAGATCTCCTTTGTATCAGAATGAAGTTGGAGAGCGCAAGATGCTCGGACCAGTAGTGGTCCAAAGGACCAAGGACATAATAGATTCAATCTGAGAACGGTTGGTAGCATCCCAAGATCGACTGGAGAAGTACGCCGATACGACCAGGAAGGACAATGATTATTAAGTAGGGAATCTAGTGATGTTAAAGATTTCCCTTTAAAAAGGATTGATGAGGTTCGAAAAGAAAGGAAAGCTAAGTCCACGATTTATTGGACCCTTGGGTATATTAAGACGTATTAGGAAGTTATCATATGAACTATCCCTACCCCCGAACCTGTAGCAAGTTTATAACGTGTTCCAAGTATCAATGTTAAGGAAGTATGATCCGGAGGTGAGACATATAGTGGAATATGAACACGTAAACCTGCAACCAGACTTAACCTATGTGGAGCAACCAGTGAGGGTTATCAAAAAGGAACAAGTGCTTATGAACAGGGTTATCAAGCTAGTCAGGGTTTTATGGCAAAAGCACAATGTGAAAGAATCGACTTGGGAACTAGAGAGCACAATACTAGAAAAGTAATCCCATTTATTTTTTAACTGATTTCCGGAACATTATTCTTTTATGGTGGGGAGACTTTAATAAGCCCAAATTTTTGGAATTCTTATAATTATTATGAATAGTAACTTTTTGCTGATTGTGCTGATTAAGTAAAATTATCAGACCACGCTATATAGGAGTACTGTTATGGAAATTCTGAGATCGTATTAGTATGTAAAGAATGCAAGAATTCGAATTCGGACACTTTGATTTTTCCCGAAAATCCACCGGATACCGAAGGAACTTAGTATAAGGTAACATGATGTTATATATTGAATTCACAATGATCAGAAGAAGCTCAGGATCTGGCTGTTGGGTGTCATCAGTATTTTATATGTCATCAGGATTTGACACATCATCAGCATTTGAATGTCATCAGTATTTGAAGACAGTCAGCTTAGAAGATTTGTTCTGTTCCTTGTCTTGTGGAGTAGATATCTTTTATGACTGAGTTATAGGACTTTATCTATTCAGTTGAAGATATGTATTTGTTTCAGTTAGCTTTTGAAAATGCATATCTTAGATTGATTAGTTGTAGTTGTGTAGTATATAAACACAGTTTAGGTCATCACATAGTGTATCGATCTTGAGTATCATTCGACCTAGCAGCTCTCAAGAACATCAATATTTCTTGAGAGAGTTTTGTAACAGTTTTTATCAGATATATAAAAAGCTGTTATATTTTATTACTTGTTCGAAACATTTATACAATTATATTCAACCCCCTTAAACAATTGTACCTTTACTGGGAAACAACTGGTATCAGAGCTCACTGATAAACTTACAATCAGAAACGATCTAAACATGTCTCTGGACAAGTATGAAAGTATTAAAATTTCTATTCTGAAAAAGACTGAATATCCTACATGGAAGGTGAAGATGCTCATGCACCTAGAAGCTACAGATCCAGATTATCTCGACGTGAATAATGATGGACCCTACATGCCAACAAAACTGATGCCTCCAACTCCTACTATTGCTGAACACTATCAGCTAAAGGAGAAGAGTGAGTGGACACAAGAAGAGAAAGTAGCTGTGCTGAAAGATGCAAAGGTAAGAAACATTTTGCATAACAGTCTTGATTCTGTGATGTCAAACAGGGTTATAGCCTACAAGACTGCCAAAGAGATCTGGGATGCTCTTGAAACTCAATGTCAAGGAACCATGGCCATCAAGAAGAACAGAAGGGCTGTTCTGATTCAAGAATATAAACACTTTGAGGCCAAGCCTGATGAAAGTCTCACTGACATTTATGACAGATTTCTGACCCTGCTCAACAATCTGTCTTTGGTGGGAAAGGTGTATGATCTAGAGGATTCAAACACCAAGTTTCAGAGAGCCTTGAGTGAAGAATGGGAGACTCAGACTTCAATCATACAACATCAGTATGATTTGGAAATAATTACTCTGGATGAAGTCTATGGCATGCTGAGAACTCATGATTTGGAAGTCCAGCAATTGAAGGAGAGGAAAAGCAACAAAGGGAAATCAGTTGCTTTAAAAGTAAATGATAAAGCTTCAAAAGAAAAGTCTGTTGGAGTTGTAAGAAAGAAGAACAATTTTCCAGAATCAGATACTGATGATTCATCATCAAATCTTGATGATGATACTGATTATAAAACTGATGAGAACATGACAGATTCTGATGTCATGCAAATGGCTGCATTGCTGGTTAAGGGCTTCAAGAGGATGCAATTCAGGAAGTCTAAGAATAACAGAAGCTTTAGGAAGAAGTTCACTGGAGGTGAAAGGAAGTCAATTGGAAGAAAAGATGGAAAAGACTCTAAAGCTGGAAAGGTAGACATGAAAAAGATCAAGTGCTACAACTGTGATGAACCTGGACACTTTGCTATAGAGTGTAAGAAGACAAAACATGATAAAGGGAAGAACAAAGCCCTGATCACATCAAGCAAGAATTGGATGGACTCCTCTGATTCTGAAAATGAAGACACATGCTATGCACTAATGGCTAGCCTTGATGATCCTGCTTCCTCTGAGTATAAAGTACCAATTTCTTTCTTCTCTTTTGACACTGAAGATATATTTGAGTTGAAATCTATTCTTAAATCTCTGCATGGTAATTTTAAGAATAAATCAGATTAATTTGAAGAAAGAATGTGAGAGAGCTAAACATACAGTAAAGATCCTTGAGGCTAGATACAGTATGTTAGAAAAGGATTTAGAAAATGAGAGAAAAACCCGTAAAGCCTGGATTGATTCAGGAAAAAAGGCTCATGAGATGATCTTAAAGAAAAACTGGAAATAATGCATAGGCTATAAATATGGAGTTAAAGATGTTGATACTGAAAATAAAATTTCCCTTAAGACTCCTGTTAAGTTTATCTCTTCAGAAGCTGATGAATCCAAATCCACCTTTGAAAAGGGTTAAACATCAGTATCACAAGAAAAATTGGTAAGTAATAAATCTCAAAGAAAGGAAAGCAAGGAAACCATTAAGACTGTTAAGAAAGAAAAGAACATAGGACTTTTGTTCCCAATGCTCCTAGAAAAACTTGTTTTAACTGTGGAAATACTAATCATCTTGCTATTGATTGCAGGAGGAGTATAAAATTGAAAACTGCTGTAACGTCTGGGAAAATTACGTCTGTATTATATCATATTTATAATAAATTATGTGCATTAATGTGTCATTTATGTGTAATTAACTGGCAAACCCTAATTGATGTGTTACGTGCATTATGTGTCATTCCGGTATTTTTAAGATATTTTTCAGATATTTTATTTTGCATTCATAGTTTTCATTTCAAATGTTTTAGGACCCGAACCATGATTTTAAAGCAAGTATTTCAAATAAAATAATGGGCCTTATTTTTCATCAAACGACTTCTACCATCGCATTATTCTGAACATCTAGGTATTTTATAAATTTTCTCGTTTGGCGAAAAATGACTTTTCCGGGCCCCACTGGGTGTTAAAAACCCCACAAAATCACATTTTTTATTTTTATAAAATTATAGGACTTTTATTTATACCATTTCTTTGTATTTTTACATTTTTCACAACTTTTGGGAAATTTTGGCATATATATTGCATATATAAAATATTTATAAATTAAATTTTAATACTCAAAAATTATAAAAATTAGGGCCAAATATTTTTATTAGGAGTGTAATTAGTCCCTTAATTTTATTTAGGAGTATTATTTTCAACACTATAAATACCTGATTATTAATTAATTAATTAGTTAATTTATCATAAAAATTCAGAAAAAAATCCCCAAATTGCAGAATTAGGGTTTGGTGTTCTTGATTTCAATCGGAGATTTCAACATGATTCCGACCTCCAAATCAAGCGTGTAAGTAGTCGTTTTAAAGCTCTTGATCTCTACTTTCTATTCGTGTAATCAATTTCATGTTTTATAGCTTCGAATTTCAATTCGATTTTTAGGGTTCTTGAACTAATTTGGGTATTTTCAAATCGTTGTGTTTTGGTTGGTGAGAGTTATATGAATAGATTGCCCAGGTTGTGTAGATGATTATACGTATTTTTAATTGATTTTTCTATTCTCGGATTTGTGATTTGTGTTTTTGAATTTTTAACCCGTTTTTGAATTCGGGTTTTGAGTTGGGATTATTGTTTGAAGATTCTGTTGATGTAGTTGTGTAGATCGTTGAATTTATAGTAGTTTGGCACCGGTTTCGCGTGATTTAGTTCACGATTTAGGGACGTCGGAAAACCGCCGTTACCGGCGGTGTTCTTAAGCTTTTCCGGCTGTAGTTCGATGAAGGAGGCTGAAGGACGATGAGGGAAGACGTTCTGTGTTGCTGTGGGCCAAAAACGGTAAAGAACGAGCCGGAATCACGACGGTTGATCAATGTTTAATCGCCGGATTGTTCACCGGAGTCAGCCCGCCGGCGTCGGGATTTTCTGGGCAGCCGCGTTGTTCTTCGTCGACCCGAGTCGACCCGGTTCTAACCCGGAAATCGACCCGGGCTTGATCCAAAAGAACCCAATTTGATTCCTTGTTTTCTGTTTCTGAAATTTTAATTATTATTCATATTTTATAAAATCAAAAAAATTAGTTTTATTAATTCTTAAACTTAAATAAAAACCAGTTTTAAATTCTGAAAAATATTATTAATAATTTCTAAATTATTTTATTAATTTAAGAATTCAGAATTATTTAATTAATTAATTATTTAATTATTTATCTCATTATTTATCTATTTAATTATTATTTAGTAATTAAGTAATTAATTAATAATTAAGGATTAATATTAATCAAATATTATGATTAAAGATTCGATAATTAGTTAAATAATGCGAGTAACTCGTATCTATACGAGTAATTGAATGATGAGTTAGATTATTATTATTCGAGCTATAGTTAGTTATATGAAGAATATCAGAATAATTATTCATAACGAATAATTAAATACAGATAATCGATTAAATCGTATAAGTTGTAATAATAATCGTAATAAATCAATAATTACACGAGGAATGCGAGTAACTCATATTTATATGAGTAGTTGATCGTTGAGTTGGATTATGATTCGAATAATAATTATTTATTTGATATATAACGTAACAACTAGTTGTATCGATTATTTATTTGTAAATAATCGATCTAGTCGAGTAAGTAATAATAAATTGTAAATAATTGTAATAAATTGTAATTAATCCTACTAATTAGGGATTAATTATTTTAAATTATTAAATAATTACTTATTAATTAATTATTAGTTATTTATTATTAATTATTTAAAAATGATTAATTATTTCGATAATTAATCAAATAATTTTCAATAAATCATAATAAATTCATTTTAATTCCAAAAATTATAGAAAAATCATTTTTGACTCTGATTGTTTCTTAAATAATTATTTAAAAATTATTTTAGGGTTTAAAAATTTAGTAATAATTATTTATATTGAATAATAAATTGAATTACCAGTATTTAATTGATATTAATTAGGCCGTTAGTCCGATTCGAGCGAAACGAAAGCCCTTTGACTCAGAAAAATGAATTCTTTTCATTAAAAATAATATTAAAGCCTAATTTCTTCTAGAAATTAGTTGACTTTGTTACTTGTTTGATTATCAGTTGAGTTGCGTGCCGAAACGAATCCGAAAAATTCCGAAAAATAGAAAACGAGTCAGATAATGATCAGTTGAGCGATCAGCGAGTCGATTTTGATTCTAAAAATTATTTTAACTATAAAAAATGATTATGTGCTTATGTGTTTATGTGTATTATGTGGTTAATCGAGTCTTACTTGCTAATATGTAATATACGAGTCAGTCATAAGTGCCTGGGTAGATAATAGGAGCGATGTGAAGTCGATTCAAGATGCAATTGAAGTACGAAATGACTTAACCAGTCTATTTTTCTAACAGAAGCTAAGCCAGCAAGGCAGGTTGAGTAGGTGATAGACGAAGGTGATTTAATTGCAGTGAGTCGCGCAGAAGGCAAGTTTTTCCCCTATTCTACTTTCAAAATAGTGAATTTTCTTCAGATTCTTATTACGCATGCACTCTTTTGTTTCTTGTTCATATTTTATTTCGATTCTTGATTTCTCCCTTTTATTTGAGTTCATTGTTCATATTCCTATTGTTACTCACAAATACTGATGTATTCTGGTGATTAGAATATGTCAAAGCATACCGATTATTCCGGTTGCTATTCCATGGACTGGATTAGAATACTTTGGGGATTAAGTTTACTTAATCCTAAGGACCGGGACATAACCGGATACTTGAGATGAGCCGTAGTGCCTGGGTGCCCGACGAGATCTATATAGTGGGATATAGATCTACACTGTATCCTGGATGATCAGCAGGGTATAGATGGGAACTTGTGTCCAGTTTAGTTCATTTGTATTCGCCAGTAATGGCCTTCTTTCTATTCTCGTGGGGTTATATCTTTGCAGATATACCCGGATTACAGATTCATTTAAATTGCTTTAACATTATTTATATTTTGCGGACTTGTTGAGAAATTTTTGGCTCACCCTTTTTGTTGTTATCCACCTTATTGTTTTTAGTTAAGAAGGAATATGAAACCCATCAGGACTCGAGTGGTAAAGAAGTGGGTCAAGCCTCGGGATCCTCTCATACCCAAGGTGTTGATCCTAATCCAGCAAGAAAGCTTTGAGTTGCCCGAACAGGTGGAGTGTAGATAGTTAGGGTGTGTGTTTGAATAAAAGATGAACTTAGTTTAAAACTGATTAGACACTGGTTTATAATAAAGAAGGTTTATAAGATTTTGAATTTGGTTTGTAATAAAGTAGTTAGTGGTTCTTGTTTTCATACTTCAACCTAAAAAGATCATGGTTAGTGTTAAAGGGGTTTAGATTTATTTCTTTATTATTTGTTAATCAGATTGTACAGGTTTGGTATTTAGCTAGTAATCCCCAGACTTATATCTCGGGTATGGAGGGCGTTACAACTGCTATTCTTAAGTCTAATTTTAGGGGTAGATCAGTAGTTTACAAAATCCTTGTTTTCATTGTGGTAGTAGTTGGCATTCGATTTATACTTGTAGTTCTTATCATAAGTTGTATCACAACTATTATGAACCTTTGTCTAAATTTAATAAAGTTGCTTGTGTGCTTAATTCTTTTGGTTCTACTAAATTTGCTTCTAACAAGACAAATCTTGACAAAGGAAAAACTATCAGAAGTACTCCTGACACATAAAGGCTTAAGTTGTCTAAAAAGAGGGCCCAACAAGTGTGGGTCCTTAAAAATCCTTCTAATTAATTATTCTTCTAATTGCAGGGTAACAAGAAAAATACACTTGTCTTGGATAGTGGATGCTCAGGACACATGACTGAAACTAAATCCCTGATATCAGAATTTGAGAAGAAAGCTGGCCCAGATGTATCTTATGGAGATGGAAATACAGGACACACTCTGGGATATGGAAACTTGATAATTGGAAAGGTAGCAATAGAGAATGTAGCTCTGGTGGATGGACTGAAGCATAGTCTTCTGAGCATCAGTCAAATCACTGACATAGGTTATCATATGGTATTTTATGACTCACAATCTGAAGTTGTTCATAACAAGTCAAAGAAAATTATCTTGATGGGATACAAACATGGTAACATATATGAAGCAAGGCTACATGAAAGTCTTGAGAAGGAAGCTACTTGCCTTATCTCTAAGGCATCAGTAGATGAGAGCTGGAACTGGCACAATAAGCTCTCACATCTCAACTTCAATTTAATTAATGAACTTGCCAAGAAGGAGCTTGTAAGAGGATTACTAAATATGCTATACTCATCTGATGGTCTTTGTGATGCTTGCCAAAAATCTAAATAAAGAAGAGTATCTTTCAAAAGCAAAACATAATTCTCTATTTCTGAGCCATATCGCATGCTACACTTGGACCTCTTTGGACCAGTAAACATAATGTCCATCAACAAGAAAAGGTACACACTCGTAATTATTGATGATTTCACTAGATATACTTGGGTTTATTTTCTACACAGGAAGGATGGAACTCCAGAAATTCTTCTGGACTACATAAAGCAAATTGAAAATGGATCCAATCATAAAGTGAAAACTCCGAGAAGTGATAATAACATTGAATTCAAGAATTCAAAAATGAAGGAATTCTGTAAGTACAAAGGCATAGAACAACAATTCTCAGCTCCTAGTACACCTCAACAAAATGGTGTTGTTGAGAGGACGAACAGAACTTTGATTTAAGCTGGAAGAACTCTGCTAGAAGAAGCAAAACTACCCACTTATGCTGAAGCAATAAACACAACATATTATACTCAGAATATCACTCTGATAAGCAGACATGGTGTTACTCCTTATCAGATGCTGAAAGAAAAGAAGCCCAGTATCAAACATCTTCATGTATTTGGATGTAAGTGCTTTGTTTTGAGAACTCATACTGATCATCTAGGAAAGTTTAAATCAAAAGCTGATGAAGAAATTTTTGTTGGATACTCACCATCAAGAGCATACAGAGTTTTCAATCTGAGAACAAACACTGTAGTTATCTCCATAAATGTATCTTTTGATGATAAGAAGATTCCTGGTTTTGCGGAAGACACTCATGAAAGTCTAATCTTTGCAAATGCAAATGCATTATTGGAATCTGGATCAAACTCTAATGAACTGTCAAATCCCGATGATCTAAATCCTGACACTGCTTCAGAATCGGAAGTTAATCATTGTACAAATGAACCTGCACATATTGAGGGGGAGCAACAACGGGTCAGATGATGGTACTAATACTGAAGAATCATCTATCAGAATCCAATGCTAATTCAACATCAGAAGAACATGAGTCAAGTCCCAATATTTCATCAGGAGATAACATAACAGATTCAGGGGTAGCCTCAAATGCATTTGATGAGGCATACAATTTAGGGGATCATCTAGCTCGAGAAGGACACTTCCCATTGCCAGAAAATGGACTAAAGATCATACTCCTGATCTGATCATTGGAAATCCTGATGATGGTGTAAAGATAAGAAGTGAAACTCAGAATGAATGTTTATATCGTAATCTACTTTCAAAAGAAGAGCCAAAAAAGTAGAAGATGCACTCAAGGATACAGATTGGGTCATGGATATGCAAGAAGAATTGAATGAGTTCGAAAGAAATGAAGTATGGAAGTTGGTTCCTAGACCTAGGAACAGGTCAATTGTAGGCACAAAATGGGTCTTTAGAAATAAGACTGATTCTGATAGAACAATCATCAGAAACAAGGAAAGATTGGTGGCTAAAGGTTATTCCCAATAGGAAGGTATTGACTATGATGAGACATTTGCTCCTGTTGTAAGGATGGAAGCAATCGGAATCTTCTTGGCATATGCTGCTCACAAGAAGTTTAAAGTCTTCCAGATGGATGTCAAGAGTCCATTTCTCAATGGAGAACATGAAGAGGAAGTTTATGTTGAACAACCACCAGGATTTATGGATCCTAAACATCCTGACTATGTTTATAGACTTGATAAAACACTCTATAGACTGAAGCAAGCACCTAGAGCATGGTACGAAACCCTTGCTCAGTTTCTACTTGAAAGTGGATTCAAAAGAGGTAAAATAGATAAACCTTATTTTATTTGAATAAAGGTAAAGATTTACTTTTAGTTCAAATTTATGTGGATGATATCATTTTTGGATCAACTAATCAAACACTGTTTGATAAGTTTTCAAAGTTGATGCAATCAAGATATCAGATGAGTATGATGGGAGAGATGAGCTATTTCCTAGGCTTGCAAATGAAACAGACTGATAATGGCATCTATATTAATTAGTTCAAGTACACAAAGAATCTACTGAAGAGGTTTAATATGCAAGAAAGTGAAACTGCAAGTACTCCTATGGAAACTGCTACAAAACTTGATCCTCATGAAGGTACAACAGTTTATGTCACAAGCTATGGAGGTATGATTGGTTCTCTTTAATACCTAACTGCTAGTAGGCCAGACATTATGTTTGCCACTTATTTGTGTGCGATTTCAGGCAAATCCAAGGGAGCCACATCTAACTGCAGTAAAGAGAATTTTCAGATACCTCAAGGGTACTGTTTCACTTGGACTCTGGTATGCAAGTGAAGCTGATTTTGCATTATATGGTTATTTAGATGTTGATTTTGATGGATGCAAAATAGACAAGAAGAGTACATCAGGAAGCTCTCAGTTTTTTGGGAGGTAGATTAGTCTCATGGTTCAGCAAGAAGCAGAAATCTATTTCTACTTCAACTGCTGAGGCTGAATATTGCAGCTGGGAGTTGCTGTGCTAAGTTATTGTGGATGAGAAATCAGCTCATGGATTATCATTTTTAAAAATTCCTATTTACTGTGATAATCAAAGTGCTATTGTTATGACAGGAAATCCGGTGCAACACTCTCTTACTAAGCACATCAGTATCAGATATCACTTCATAAGAGAGCATGTCATGGAAGGAACCATAGAGCTTCATTTCGTTCCTACTGATCAGCAGCTGGCTGATATCTTCACAAAGCCATTACCTGAAGTAACATTTACAAAGCTTGTAAATAAACTTGGTATGGTTAGTTGGGATAAATAAATTCCTTTCAATTTATATTTGATCAAATCCTGATATGTCCTAAATGCTATTTTAGATATGAAGCCAGGAATATTTGATGTATTTTATTTTTATGCATAATGAATTAAGTGAATTTATTTGCTAAATGTGCATGTATGAATAAATATATCATTGTCATCATTATAAATCAGTCTAGGGAGATGCACCTTAATAAGATTTTTGGTTAATTCATTAAGTTAACTCTTCAGTTAATTATTAATCATTTCCCTGGTCTCTTGATATTCCTTCTCTCTCTCTCTTTCTCTATTAGTTATTTAAATGACCCCTCATCCTTTAGCCAAATCACATCTTCTCAAACTCAAACACATCTCTTCATTTTTATTTCTCACAAAAACAAATGAAGAACTCCAACTGGTTCTACTGCTTTGGCACAAATATTGTGACAATTTTTTAAAATGGAATCCCAACTCCATATCCCATCAACGAAATTCCACACGACATCTGGATTCAACTTCCAGACGTCATCAAAAATGATCTTCTGTTTTTCCAAAGAGAATTTCTCCTCCACACTCTTCAACAACAGGAGAAAATTATTCGTCTTGCTGTTCTCTTTGTTGAAAGTAGGAAGAAGCATTAAACATCCTCCATCCGTTTCACTTCACCATCAGCTTTGTCAGGGTTCTTAGACCAAGGATGTTGATGTGAAAAACCTTATAGAAAAACCTAGAATTTGGGCTCAGGGATAAGGCCCAATTCTAGAAAAATCTAGAAAACCCAAGAGGTTTAGGGCTCAAAAGGTTTATAGGGCTCAAGTGGTCCAGTATCAAGGCCCAAATACAAAAAGCCCAGGAATTGGGCCCCAAATATTTTAAAGGAAAATCCAGTCAAAAAAGGGGGATGGCCCAAGATAAAGGCCCAGTTCAGAAAAAGGCCCAGGGTCAGTACTAAGTACCAATAAAAGAATCCAGGACCAAAATTTAGGCCCAAATTTGAGTTAGAAGAAATCCAGCCCAGATTTAAGGCCCCAAATCAAATATGTGGAGTTACAAAAATATATATATTCCAAATTCCTGACCCAATTCGATCAGGACTTACATTATGTTCCTAGTCGAATGAGTTGAGGTCGAAATGGCTGCGACCAGGGCTGAATAAAAGGCTTATTTCGACCAGAATTTAAACCTATTCGACCAGAAACTGTACAGAAATCCTGGTCGAAACTCTTGAGGTCAATATAGCTTCAATCAGGGCAGGCAAGGGAAGTTAATTCGGTCAAAACTATGAATTAAGACCAAAAATCCTGACCGAAAAGGAAATTTCCTGCTCGAAATATATATATATATATATATATGTGAAAATCCTGGCCGAAATTCGACCAGGATTCCTGCTCGAAAGGATCCTCCTCGAAATGCTGTCGACCAAGGCACAATGAAGGATAATTCGACCAGGATCCTGGTCGAACAAGATTCCTGGTCGAACCAGGTGTAAAAAAAAAAGAGGGAGAAAAAATGTTTTTTGAAAAAGAAGTATATTCTGAATATTTTCATAAATAAGGAAACTCCTTAAAATATTTTCTGAAAATATTAATATTTTTCAGAAAATAAGGGAAAAATTCAGAAAATTAAGGAAAAATCCCAGAATTAAAGGAAAAATCCAGAAAATTAAGGAAAAATCACAGAATTAAGGGAAAAATTCCTGGAAATTAAGTTAATTCCTAAATAAAAGGGATTAAATTAAATAATTGTAAATGTGTAGGTCGCTCCACACTTTACGCAAAATGATACCCTGTAACGGAACGAATGAACTTAACTTCTGCGAAACCTAGTCACTGTTTCCCAGAAGTTGGGGGGCAAATGATAGGGAATAAATAAATTCTGATTACATAGTTAATAATGTATTAATTACACATGATTTGGGCTGCAAGGCCCAATAAGAAGATGTATGATATTCAGACCAAAAATGTTAACACATTGATCAGGCCTGATGGACCAGATCAGGCCTGATGGAACAAAGGAGACCCAAAACTCTGAATATTAATTAATTTCGTAATTAATTAATAAGGAAGAAAAATAGCTATTAAGATGAGTCCTGGTGGGAATATAAATCCTTGTAGATTGTCCTCCAAGGAACCTTATGGGATGAGGAATCAGCTTTCGACTTCCTAGGACCCCAAAGTCCATTCTAAATTTAGAGACTTGATTACCAAGTCTCCTATACCAAGTCCAATTCAAGGACTCCCAACATCTATATAAGAGACCTCACCCCACAAATCAGAACTATGTTTTTGACTTGATCCTTGGCAATCAACAAGGTATGTAGGCATCTTGTTAAGGCAGATCGAGTCACGAAACACAAGAGCAGTCAAATCGAGCCTCGAAGCTCACGTTCCTTAGTAATAAAATATAGCAATCATATAACTTAGTTTTTAATCCATAACATATTCTAAGTAATAATTCAATGCTTTCAACTCGGGTATGAAAGCACAACCGGGTTTATGTTTGCTTTTAGCTATTTATACTTAGAAAGTATTCTAAGTAAGAATTGAATGCTTTTAACCCGGGTATAAAAACATAGCCGGGTTGATGTTTGTTTTTTTGGTTTTTATACTTAGAAAATGTTCTAAGTAAAATTGATTGCTTTCAACTCAGGTATGAAAGTATAGATGGGTTGTTGTTTGATTTTTTAATGGTAATGGTTTAAACAATTGCTAATTGAAATAAAAAAATTCTTTCCATTAATCTCAAATTTTCTTCATATAAGAAATTGAATCATAGAGTGGTTGCTTGCCCTAGGCTACAAGTTTTTAGTTGCTTTTTGTTACTTTATTTTTGTCACTGGGAGAATTTTCTGAGCCTGAGTCAATTTCAGGTGTTGGGGATCTCAGATTCATCCATATTCATTAGCTTGTACGTGCCTGGCCTTAAGACTTCTTTGACCTTATAGGGCCCCTCCCATTTAGGCATCAGCTTTCCAGTGTAGGTTCCCCAGGCCTCTGTGTCTCGAGGCACCAAGTATCAAACTTGAAAGTGTTTTACCTTGGACTTCTAGCTGAAGTGTTCCTTAGTTTTCTCCTTGTATTTTTCCATCCTTGCTATAGCTTGGGCCCGGACTTCGTCAATAAGCTCGATGTTTTTTTTGAGCCCCTCCCCGTTGGCTATTTCATCGAAGTTGATTGCTCGATGGGAAGGGGATCCTACTTCAATGGGCGGCATTGCCTCCGTTCCGTAAGCTAGCTTGAAAGGAGTTTCTCCTGTGATTTTTCGGGGACTAGTCATGTAGGCCCATAATATATTGGGTAACTCTTCTGGCCACTTGCTCTTGCTTTCTCTAAGTCTCTTCTCGATGCTTTCGAGAAGGATCCTGTTTGTGACTTCTACTTGTCCATTCCCCTGAGGGTATGTTACTGATGATTTTTTATGCTTGATTCCCCACTCTTGAAGATATTTTTCAAATTCTTATCCAACGAACTTTAGTCCATTATCTGATATCAGGACTCTCGGGATTCCTATTGGTGAGACTGAGTAGCTGTATGAACAGTTATGTGATAACTCAACATGAGAAAAAGACTATAACAAGACATGTTAATAATGCTACGACTATACAAGAAATCAGAAGAAATGAAGACAGGGTAAATACAAAGAATCAGTAGATTAGAAGAAAGCTTAAAGTCTGTATACAGGTCACTGAAAGAAGTTCATTAATATGATCATGCCTCAGTGAAGAATAAAGGTTAAAGACTTTCAGGGTTTCATAAATGATGAAGATTCAGTGTACAAGTGCCACAAGAAGATTTCAGTGTATTAGCATTGACTGAAGATAGACAGAGTACGAAGTATAGGAATATGAAGAATTAAAGACAGGGTTAAAGACAGAGGTTAAAGAAGACAACTGTAGTTTTAAAGTTATACTCACAGGAGTTCATTTATATGTTCAAGCGTCGGTGAAGAACAGTAAATGAAGTGTTAGATATATTTGTGATGTCATGTCTAATCTATTAGGTTTAGTTTCAGAACTTAATATCAGGACTTACTGGAAATTAGAACTTACTGAAGTCAAAACTTATATCAGAACTTAAGGCTGTCAGGATTTATATCAGGACTTAAGTGCAGGTACTTCAGATAAGGAATGCAGCTGATTTACAGGAAAGGATCTGGACTAAAACAAAAGAAGATATGCATGAAAAGTTGGACAGCTAAAAGACTTGTAGAAGATAATATCTGATTGATATATTTTAGGAGACATAATTATATTCCATATTAATTAGAAGATATCTTGTAACTGTGTACTATATAAAGACATCTTAGGGTTTACACTATAAGTGTTATCATTCACGAGAACATTATTCATTGTAATCTAGCAGCTCTTAGTGATATTGTTCATCACTGAGAGAGTAGTTTAACCTACTTTGTAACAGAGCTTATTATATTGAATAAACTTGATTACTATTACATACTTGTGTTCTAAATCGATTTTATTGTATAAATACTATATTCAACCTCCTTCTATAGTGTTGTGTGACCTAACAAGTGGTATCAGAGGATATCTGTTGATATACAAACAGTGAGATCCAGTTTACAATCATGTCTGAAGAAACACAAACTCCAACTAAGCCCACCAAAACTCAAGATACTCAAAACAATCAAACCCACAGTCGATATGAGAGTATTAGAGTTGCCATACTGAGAGCATCTGAGTATCCTATATGGAAGGTAAAGATGGTTATGTTTTTGGAAGCCATGGATACAGAATACCTTGATAGAATTAATGATTGACCATATAAGCCTACCATGCTCTCTGTTGCAGTTGCTGATCAACCAACAAAGATGATACCGAAGGAGAAAGGTGATTACACAACTGAAGACATCTCATCCATTGCCAAGGATGCAAGGGTAAGGCATCTGCTTCATAGTGCAATTGACAATATCATGTCAAACAGGGTAATTGGATGCAAGACTACAAAGGAAATATGGGATGCTTTGGAGACAAAATTCCAGGGAACTGAAGCCATAAAAAAGAATAGGAAGACTATTCTCACACAAGAGTATGAGCACTTTGACTCAAAAGCTGATGAGTCATTAATTGATTTATATGACAGGTTTGCCAAACTCTTGAATGATCTGTCACTGGTGGACAAGGAATATGATCTTGAAGATTCAAATCTAAAATTCCTTTTAGCTCTTCCTGAAAATTGGGATTTGAAGTCTACTACCATAAGAGACAACTATGACCTTACTGAAACTACTCTTGATGAAATTTATGGTATGCTCAAGACTCATGAACTTGAGATGGATCAAAGGAGCAAAAGGCATGGAAGAAAGTCAAAGACAGTTGCACTTAAAGCTGAGGAGGAATCTCTTAAGGTGGTTGTCTCAAAGAGGGGCAAAGGAAAGGCTCTCATCATACAGTCTGATTCAGAGTCATCATATTCTGATGATGATGATTCAAAATCTGAAAATTTATCTAAAGTGGATGTTGATGCAGACATGATGCAACTGTGTGCTCTTATGGTTAAGGGTATCACAAAGATAGCCTACAAATAATTCAGAAAGGGCAAGAAGTTTTCCAGGAATGGTGGAAGTTCTGAAAAGAAAGGGTTCAGAAAGTCTGAAGGCAAAGGAGGAAAGTCTGACAGAGGAGACAACTCTAATGTCAAATGCTACAATTGTGGTGAAAGAGGCCACATCTCTCCTGACTGCAAGAAAGGAAAAGGTGATAAAGGCTAGACATTTATCACAAAGAAGAAAAATTGGGCTGGCACTTCAGATTCTGAAGATGAGGTGAACTATGCCTTAATGGTAAATGCTGATAGCAGTTCTGATGCTGCTGAATTGAAGGTACCTCATTCAACTCTTGATTTTCATACTAATGATATTTCTGAGCTAAGAATATATCTTAAAACCATGTTTATTAGTTTCAGAGATCAGACTTTAACAAATGAAAGATTAACATCTGAAAGTCTTGCTCTTACAAACAGAAATGACTACTTAGAAAAAGAGTTAGTTATATTTCATCAAACTCAGAAAGAAAGAGATGAGGCTTTGTATATTAGAGATAAAGTGCTAAAATTGAATAAATCTCTTAAATCTGAATTGGAAAAAGAAAAGGAGATAATCAAAACTTGGACTAACTCTGGAAGAACAACTCAGAAAATCTTAGAAAATGGAAATTGGAAAGAAGGAGTAGGTTATCTAGATGATAAAGAAGAAAAGGAAACTGTGTCATCTAAACCAAACTTTACCAAGAAAGCTGAAAAGCCTAAAGTTAATCATGTCATGTTTGTGTCAAATTATGATAAGTCAAAATCTGAAAAGATGATAGACTCTAAAATAGAAGTCAAAGAAAAGTCAACTTCTGACAAATTAAAACAGGATAAACCAGCTGAAGTAAACATAGGTTTAATGACAAAGAAGCAGCTTAAGCATAAGATGAAAGAGATTAGAAATGTGAGCAAGGTAAAAGAAGCTAGGAAAAATAGGAATGGAAAGGAAGGTGTGAATAAAAGCAATAATTATATGCCTGTTCCTAATGCTCCTAGAAAGAAATGCTATAATAGTGGAAACTCTAACCATCTTGCTTCTTTTTGCAGGAAAAATAAAGATATAAACTCTTTACCTCCTAGATCAGGAGTTAAGAGTCAGTCTGTTAGGTTTAAACCACAAAATCCTTGTTTTCATTGTGGTAGTTTATGGCATTCTATTTATATTTGTAAGGAATATCATAGTTTGTACTATGATTATTATCAAATAAACCTTCTTTAAAGAAAGTTAGTGTAATTCCTTCTAGTGTAAGTTCTGATATAAAGTCTGATAAAAAGCATGTTAGCATAAACTCTGAAACTAAATTCACTGCAAATGCTAACAAACTTAAAAAGGCCAAAGGATCCAAGCAAGTCTGGGTCCTTAAGAATAACCAATAGTGGTCTTTGTGATTGCAGGGCAACAGGAAAAAAATGCTGGTTCTGGACAGTGGATGTTAAGGACATATGACTGGAAATAAAGCCCTGCTATCAGACTTTGTTGAGAAAGCTGGCCCAGGGGTTTCTTATGTAGATGGCAACATGGGAAGGACTCTGGGATATGGCAATATCAATCTTGGGAATATTATAATTGAAACAGTAGCTCTTGTCTCAGGACTTAAACACAATCTGCTAAGTGTGAGTCAAATATGTGACAGAGGTTATCATGTGGATTTCTTTGAAGAACACTGTGAAGTTGTAAGTAATTCTACAGGCAAAATGGTTCTGAAAGGTTACATACATGGTAACATATATGAAGCCAGAGCTTCAATAAATTCTAATGGTTCCGCAATCTGTCTGTTAAGTAGAGCATCAATTGAAGAAAGCTGAAATTGCCATAAAAGACTCACTCATTTAAATTTCAAGAACATAAACGAGTTAATAAAGAAAGATCTTGTGTGAGGACTTCCAAAATCAGTATTTGCTCCAGATGGTCTTTATGACTCATATCAAAAGGCAAAACAAAGAAAATCCTCATTCAAGAGCAAAACTGAATCCTCAATTCATGAGCCTTATCACTTACTGCATGTTGATCTATTTGGTCCAGTCAATGTCATGTCCATTGTAAAGAAGAAATATACTATGGTTATAGTGGATGAGTTCACAAGATACACTTGGGTGTATTTCTTGCACAAGAAGAATGAAACTGCATCTACTCTAACTGATCATGTCAGGCAGCTGGATAAGTTGGTCAAAGATTCTGTTAAAATAATAAAAAGTGATAATGGCACTGAGTTCAAGAATTCAATCATGGAAGAGTTCTGCAAAGAGCATGGAATAAAGCAGGAATTTTCTGCACCTAGAACTCCACAGCAGAATGGAGTTGTAGAAAGAAAAAACATGACTCTTATTGAAACTGCACGAACTATCCTTGATGAAACAAAGCTACCAACCTATTTTTGGGCTGAAGCTGTGCAGACTACTTGTTTCACACATATGCTACACTCATAAACAAGCATGGAAAAACACCATATGAGATGGTGAAGAAAAAGAAGCCAAATCTGAAATACTTTCATGTATTTGGTTGCAAGTGTTTTGGTCTTAAGACTAATCCTGAACAACTGTCAAAATTTGATCTAAAAGCTGATGAAGGAATTTTTGTTGGATATCCACTTTCCACAAAAGCCTTCAGAGTCTACAATTTAAGAACATGGGTTGTCATGGAATCTATCAATATATCTTTTGATGATAAAAAGATAACTGGACTTGAAGATTTCAATGATCATGTTCAGCTGAGATTTGAAAATGAAGATGTGAATTCTGATATTGTAAATTCTGATGACCTAAGTCCTGATGAGTTAAATTCTGATGTCATTGAAACTGTGGTAACTACACCAAAGCAAAATGCACCTATTTAGGGGGAGCAAGTTAATGATCATACCACATCTCAAGACTCTCAAGAAGCATCAGAACCTGTCACTAGCTCTTCAAGTTCTGATTCATCAAGTGCTGATGAGCCAAATTCTGATAATTCTGGAAACTCTGGTTCTTCAATTCCTGAAGGATCCAACTCAAATTCTGGAATTTCAGAGAGCATAACTTCAGGGGGAGCATTAGAAAATGCTGATGGAGACAACATGGATCATGGGGGAGGATCCAGTTCTAGATATCAATTTCCATCTGCAAGGAAGTGAACTAAATCACATACACCTGACTTAATAATTGGAGATCTTGAAGCAGGTGTCAGAACTAGAACATCAATATCAAATGAATGTCTATATCATTCCTTTCTATCTCAGACTGAACCAAAGAAAGTGGAAGAAGCTCTTCAAGATGCTGATTGGGTGCAAGCAATGCAGGAAGAGTTAAATGAATTTAAAAGAAATAAAGTCTGGACCCTAGTACCAAAACCAAAGAACAGATCAATTGTTGGCATAAAATGGGTGTTTAGAAACAAAACTGACAGTGATGGCATAATTACAAGAAACAAAGCAAGGCTAGTTGCTAAAGGTTACTCTTAATAGGAGGGTATTGACTATGATGAAACATTTGCTCCAGTTGCTAGATTGGACGCCATAAGAATCATTTTGGCTTATACTGCTCACAAGAAGTTTAAAGTCTTTCAAATGGATGTGAAAAGTGCTTTTCTCATGGAAAATTGGAAGAAGAGGTATGTGTTGAACAACCTCCGGGCTTTGTATATCCAAAATTTCTAAATCATGTCTACAGGCTTGACAAAGCACTTTATATCCTTAAGCAAGATCCAAGAGCATGATATGAGACTTTAGCTCAATTCCTTCTGGAAAGTGGATTTACCATAAGCACAATTCATAAAACTCTGTTCTACCTCAACCATGGAAAGGACTTACTTTTGGTACAGATATATGTTGATGATATCATCTTTGGCTTTACAAATACAAAACTTTGTGAAAGATTTTCCAATTTAATGCAGTCAAGATATCAAATGAGTATGATGGGAGAGTTGAGCTATTTTCTAGGACTTCAAGTCAAACAAACTGAATAAGGTACTTTCATAAATCAATCTAAGTACACCAGAAATTTACTCAAGAAATTCGGAATGCAAGACAGTTCAACTGCATCCACTCCCATGGCCACTGCCACCAAGTTAGATAAAGATACTGGAGCATCAGTAGATATTACTAACTACAGAGGTATGATTGGCTCGTTACTCTATTTAACTGAAAGTAGACCTGATATCATGTATGCTACCTGTCTTTGTGCAAGATTTTAGGCTGATCCAAGAGAACCTCATCTAATAGATGTGAAAAGAATTTTCAAATACCTCAAGGGTACAGCTGATCTAGGATTGTGGTATCCTAGGGAATCAGATTTTAAGCTAATAGGTTGCTCAGATGCAGATTTTGTAGGATGCAAAATAGACAAGAAAAACACTAGTGGAAGCTGCCAATTTCTTGGAGGCAGATTGGTTTCTTTTTTTAGCAAGAAACAGAAATCAATTTCCACATCAACTACAGAAGCAGAATATATTGCTGCAGGAAGCTGTTGTGCACAGATTCTTTGGATAAAGAATCAGTTACTGGACTATGAGTTAGAATTTTCTAAAATACCCATTTACTGTGATAATTAAAGTGCTATTGCTATGACAGGTAATCCAGTTCAACACTCAATGACAAAGCACATCATCATAAAGTACCATTTCATAAGGGAACATGTGATGGAAGGTACAGTGGAATTGCATTTTGTTCCAACAGATCAACAACTAGCAGATATCTTCACAAAACCACTATGTGAAGCTACTTTTACAAGACTGGTAAATGAACTTGGAATGATTTCAGGTTCTATCTCAAAATTTGTTTAGTTTTTGTTCTCATGCATCAGACTTTATGATCAGTGTTTACAGATTGTCTTATCTCCATGTAATCTATGCTTAAATTGTATCATATTAAATACTGATTGTTATCTGATGTGATTATATATACTCTGATAGTGTTTTGCATGTTCTATGACTATTCAATCCAATGAGGATTACTTTGCTAGATGCAGACTTAATAGTCTTTAACAAACTATGTATCCTATGTTTGAATTAATTGTTTATGTGGAAATCAATAACACAAGCAAACTCTGATTTTGATCTTAGTTAGATTTACTTCTTGTATCTTATTACTAAGTCACAAACTAGATTATTGTTTCTTATCTGTCAAATTCTGATGTCAGTAAATCTTAAGGATGAATACATGCTTGATAAACCTCACTTATCTGAAGAAAAAAAAGAAAAGAAAAATTGAAGGCATGTACTCCTTTGAGATCTAAAGTAAATATGTGAAGGCTGGTATTAAGTTATATGCATTAAAAAAGAAAATAAATTTTTCTTGGTGACTTTTCACATTCTCTGATTACTAGAGAAATATTCTGATAATAGCATAAATTCTGAGAGCATTTGTTACTCATTTACACTGAGAAGCCATTGTAAAAAGAATTTCAAAAGATGCATAAAATGAGCACAAACAGTTGAGGTGGACTCTTGCATAAATTTATTCTATAGTAGACTTCAAAATTAAAGACAGATTTTAAACATTTTTCTTAGTTATGCCATATTTCTAAGATATCTGAAGTTTATCAGACTTTAATCTTCATCTGATCATTTGTAAATGCACACACTCTCACTTCATATGAATGATGAAAATTACTGTGGTGATTAAGTTGTTTTAGATAAATAGTTAACTATTATTTGCATAAATTCTGAGGACAAGTTCTGATGATTAAACTCTGAAGAAACCTGTCACTATTTGTGTGAAGAATCACAAAAACAGTCATTCACTTTTTGAGTACAGAAGCCATGTTCTGATGTCCGTTAAATTATGATAATAGTCAAGTTCTGATGCAAATCCTGATGGAAACTCTGATGCTTACGTGGCATTATTTAATTACTTGACTTATTTTTAGTATTTACTGTAACAGTTATATTTTTTCAGAAAATAATTAGGTGAGATAAAAATAGTGATAATCATTTGGTCAATGGGCTGCGTGTTTGTTTTGGTAACAGCATGTGAGCAATAATTACTGCACGTTTAGCGTGTCCACTCATTATTGTTTTGACTGTTTTCAAGCTGCCAGGTGTAAAAAGTTTGTTCTGCTTCAAAAAAATAGCGGTTGTCATGTGGAGTGTATAAATAAGAGAGTTAAAAGATTTTATAATCTTTTACCTACTATTCTTATTTTCTAATCTCTCTTATTCTCTCTCACTCTCTAATATTCTCTGAAGCTATTTCTTACAGGCATTTTATCAAACACCTTTCGTACACATAACTTTTCACTTAATTTCTTACAGAAATGGCACCCAATGACATCAATTTTAAAGGAGCCAAGTTCATCCCTAATAACTACATGGCTATTCTCAGCAAGGATGATGCTCCATCAGATCTTCATTTTATTCAAGATTTTCTTGCTAACAGTGAGATTGGGTATGCTTTGACCCAACCACAATTACTCTCAGGAACACAGATACTGGAGTTTTGGAGGACTGGGGTATATGATGATGGTGGTGAAGCTGGGTCCCCAAGCATTATCTTCACAACAGGAGAAGATGGGCATCTAGTTAACTTGTCAACTGTTCGATAAGCTCTACACTTGCCGTAAAATTGTACTTTTAATGCTCAGATTGAAGAAACACTTGTAAAGGATATGATGGCCAATCTTGGCTATGAGAAAAGTCCGTTCAAGTTGGGACAACTGAAGAGGCCATACATCAGAAGGGAGTGGAGCTACTTCTTTGACTGCATCACCAGAGCTTTTGCCAACAAATGCTCAAACTTTGATGCCATTCCCATTCTGAGTCAGCAAATAGGGTATGCACTTCTAAATCAAACTCACTTTGATTATGCTACTGCTATTTTGGGTTTTATTGGGGATAGGATGAATGAGGACCCAAATACTGTTTACTTTTCTAGATTTTGTCAACTCATTTACAGTTTTTGTTGTCCTGATAAGCCCCAAAACTTTAGTGAGACAATTCAACCTTTTAAACTTTCTAAAAGGGTCTTCACAGACTTGTTATCTACTGATTATAAGAAAGAGATACTAAGACCCCTTCAAATTCCTACATCAGTAAAAGAGTTCTTAGTAAACTCTGACCCCAACACATATACACCCAAATTTCCTGAAGTTGCACCCTCTCAACCTCCATCAACACCTACAACCAATATGGTACTTCTCAAGAAGTGCCAATTGTAAAATCTGCTACAACATCTAGGCCCAAACCTTCAAGAGCAAAATATGTTCCTAAATCTCCACCTTGGAGAAAAAGGATGATTCTGAGAGATGAATCAGATGAAGAGGAGCAGACACAGGTTCCCACATCAGAACCTATAGAAATAGAAGCTGAAAAAGAAATTTTTCAGAAAGAGGTAGCAGCTGAAGAGGTAACTTCTCAGAAGGAGAATGAAGCTGAGGGTTCTGGTATTTTAAAAAGGAAAAGAACTTCAAGTTCTGATGCTGCTCAAGCAACTCCTCCACCATCCAGAAGATCAAAGAAGAAGAGAGCATGTGTGAAAATCATACAAGCTCAATATGAAGAAGCTGAGGAAGGGGATTAGGAATCTTTGATCTCATCTGAACCAATAGTGATTGAAGCTTTGCCACCTCCACCTCAAGCTGAAGACACTTTTCAAGATACAATGATCACACCTCCTGTCTCTCCTATCAAAGAATCTGTTATGGTTGAAGATTCAGGATTAAGTCCTGAAATTAATATTCACAGGCTGAATATACCAACTGTATTGTATCTGGAAGCACCAGCAAATGAGACAACTCCACCAGTTTCTCCACTAAATGCTGAAGTTTCTACCACACCAATTCTGGATGTGGAAACAGATGAAGTTGTACCAGAATCACCTTCAGTGACACACACTTTAGTACTGTCAGAAGATGATGAGATTCACTCAAGTTCTGGAGACGATGCTCCAGTAAACACTCCAGCTCCAATTCTTGGAAATGAGGAACTGTTGAAATATATTGAACAAGAAGCTCCTGTTCCTTGGGAGGAAACTCACAGAGGAGTTGAATGGACCAAGAAGTGGAATGAATCTGATTTCATTCCAAGTTCAAAAGTTCTGTCAGGTCATATTGCAAAAGCTGAGGAGTTATTGACAAACTCTGACTTCAAAGCTCAACTTAAAGTCACGGCTCTCAGTACTAAAAGTGTTCAGGGTCAACACTCCATTACTCATGCCAAGGTTGATAAACTACAGGAAAATGCTGATAAGCTGGACCTGATGCTCAAGCTAGACAAGAACAGGTTTATCAGACCTATTCATGGAAAACTAGAGGCTATTGAGAAAGTTCGAGAAAAGTAACAGGGCCAACTGAATGAGGTCCTGCAGAATCAAGCCTATCAACAAGCACAACTCAATGAAATCCAATCTTCAGTGGAACTTCTTCTCTCTCTACTCCTATCAGATGATGCCAAAAAGGGGGAGAAGGTACTTAAGTCCAACTGCTCAACTATTCAAGTACTTAAGAAGAAGGATAATAAAGGAGATGACCAGGGAAACCCTAGCAAGGTCAAGGTCAAGGTCAAGGGAAAAGCAACAAAGTTTCTTCACATAAACTAAATCCTAATTCTAGCAAATCTTCCACATAAAAGAATACAAGTTCTGAAGCTGTGAATGCTCAAGTTCTAAAAGCAAGTTCTGATGATCAAAGTTTGATGACAAAACCTAATATTCTGATTTAAGATAAAAGTCAAGACTCTCAGAAATTTTTGCAAACTCTGAAGCTCAAGGGAAGGGAGACTACTGTCTATTATAAGGATCCCAAGATTCACACTTGATGAAGAGATTGCTAGAAGATTATTTCTCAAACATAATCCTGGAATGGATTTAGAGACTCTAAAGGAGGAAGAAGCTAGATTTGCAGCTGAGAAGACAAATCTTAAATTTAAGGCTTCAAATGCAAAGAAACCTCCAAGGCCTAAGGCAAAAGGCATTGTGATTAAGGAAAGGTCAACTTCTGAGGCATCGAAGCCCAAGACAAGATCACAAGTTAAAATTGATCCCAAGGAAAAAGGGAAAGGAAAGATTGATGAACCAACAAAGAAACAGGAGATGAAGATTCCTCAAATCCTGATGAAACCCGTGTGCAAAATGGTTCAGGTTTTTGATGATACAGCTGCAGAAGATGAAACTGTGCAAACTCTGAAAAGAAAGAAGATAACAGAAGAATCTAAGACAACCTCTGGCATAGCTCAAGTTGTTCAAAGTGAAGAACAACAAGCTACAGAAGAATCAACAAATCCTAATCAAGTCATCAAGACATCAACCTCTAACAGAGCTCAAGTTGATCTGGGCAAGATGACAGTTACTGATAAGAAGAAACTCCTATGGAAAAATGTTAAACCATCAGATCCTAAGAAAAGTCAACTGCTATCTGTTTTCATGACTGTTGGATTGAAAGCCAGAGAAGCAAGAGACAGAGCTGGATTAGGTTCTGAAGAAGCCAAGATCACAACAGGAGTTGAAGTACTTACCAGAGATCCATTTTTATTAACTGACAAACCACTTGAGGAAGTTACACTGAAACACCTTGACAAGGTTATATCTGTTCAAGTGGTACTGGATGCTCATGATAAGACTAATGTCAAAGAAAAGTTGATTCTGTTTCTTGAAGATGGAAGAACATATAGAATGTTAGAATCAGATGTGTTGAACAAATCTCTGAAAGAACTTCAATTCTTTCATTATCTTTTGGATATAAAGTCTGAGATTACCAGAAGATGGTCAAATTTCATCATGAAGACCATAAGGGATAAAGCCAGAATATCTGGATCAAGGGTTGCATAATTTATTCCAAATATAGTTGAAGATGATGGAAGTGAAATTCCAATGAAGAAGAATTATGCTAAACTTGAAGTTATTCTGAAAGAGAAATGTCTATGCTATAATGAAGACTCTTCTCATCCAAGAGTAATCAGACTTGGTGATGGATTGGAAAAAAATCACATCTCGGCACTTAGGACTGCAATCTACCAGATTGGAAGTCAAGATGAAGAAATGAAGCAAGTCAAGACTACATTAGCTCAAGTCCCGAGGATTGCATAAGAGAAGCTGATATCAAACTTTGTCAAGAATCACTTTGGATTCAGGTTGACTCAGTAAAATTGGTAAAAGCTGCAAGGACCGTAAGTTATAGTTAGTTGTTTAAATAAACTCTCATTGTATTTGTACTTAAATGTTTTTGACATCATCAAATCTAGTAACTTGTATATTTTTTATAATTTACAAGTTGGGGGAGATTGTTAGATATATTTGTGATGTCATGTCTAATCTGTTGTGTTTAGTTTCAGAACTTAATATCAGGACTTACTGGAAATCAGAACTTACTGAAGTCAAAACTTATATCAGAACTTAAGGCCGTCAAGATTTATATCAGGACTTAAGTGCGGGTACTTCAGATAAGGAATGTAGCTGATTTACAGGAGATGATCTGGATTAAAACAAAAGAAGATATGTGTTAGTCCCTTAACAATTCAATCAAGAATTACAGAAGGAGGGGTTGAATGGAATTCTTGAAACTTTTTCTTAAATAAAATTTTTCTAACTTAAATATATATATCAGTATGAATTGATTTGCAGAGTGCGGAATAATAACTTCAAATGAATCAAAACACAAGTAATTAAAAACACAAGTCTTTAAAAACTTTCTGGTGGATTTGAATATATCCACCAGAGATATATAATATATATCGAGAGAACTCTGTGTAGCAAAAAGCTCACAGCTGCTTACAAATGTTGAACAACTAAGAATGCAGAGAAATGCTAAGAATACAACTTACAAAATGTTTTTCTCCTTGTATCTCAGTTAGTTATTCTATTTGCTGCTTCTTGGTTTATATATCACCAAGATTACAAAGTAAAAAGACAAGATAATAAAACAAAAACTATCAAGTCTAATACTATGCTACTTCATTACTCTATTCTAGCATCTTTGAATATCTTCATAATAGCATGGAACTAACAATGCTTCTTTGTTCTCGAAAACCCAGTTGAATAGGCTACCACATTCCATTTGCATACACTCGACGCATGTGACTGTGTTGTCACTGTCAACGGATGTTTGAATTGATTATCTGTTGATAACATGATCATCCGTTGATAGCTTTGTTGATCATCCATCGACTGCTTTGTTGATCATCCGTCGACAACTATATTGATCATTCGTCGATAGCTTTGTTAATCATCCGTTGGTAGCTATTTGGCACTTGACTTCATTTCATTTATGCAGAATTACAAGACATCATCTATGTATAATTAATCAACCTATTCTACATATCTAGTTAAAGTCAATCATGACTTATATGCTACTATAAAATCTATACAAAGGTGTATGCAGAAATGTGCTACAAACTTATTGTTACATAAGCTACTCACTCAACGGATAATAAATCATCATCCGTCGGGACTATATTGAGTCATCCGTCGGGACTATAATCCTTATCTGTCGAATTCTACATTTTTCACTAAGTAAAATCTACCAAGGTGTTTTGTTGATGAAATCATCAAGTTCACAACATATACACAACAATCTCCCCCAATTTATGTCTACTGGAATTGTAGCCATAAATTAAGAGAAACTTGATGATAACAAAACACCCTAAAAATACAACTTTGAAAGTAGATAGATAAAACTGTAAAGTGCTTCAATTAACAAAATGTACAAAGTTTAGCTCACAGTCATTTTCAAGGTGCTCCTCTAGCCTGAGCATATTTATCTAGTTTCTTGAAGTTTTGGATCTTTTTCCAAGCTTTTTGTTGTTTTCTTCTATCTGATTTTGGAGCTGTCTGTAGAATTCCAGTTCATCAGATTCTGAGAGATTTAGCTTTTCTTGCATCTCCAAGAGAGTCTCATTACTGGAGATGCTCAATTGGTCTTCTAATCTGAAAAATCTTCTCACTCCTTTGTCATCCATGAACTTCATCAGCCAGTAGGGCCTTAGATGCACTCTTCTCCCTGTGTAAGGGATAATTGAAATCTTTGGGAGTGCATCTTGAGCTCTAAGACTCCTCAGTTCTTCAATCTTCTTTAGAACCAATCTTCTTGCAGTTAAATTGAACCCAAAGTTCTTCTTGAAAGATGAATAAACCTTAATCGGTACAGCTTGGCTTTCTTGAAGGATCCTGTGAAGTGGCCATTGAATCTCCTTTCCTCCCTTGTACTTGAAAACTAGCCTTTCAGGTAGGTTTCTATATGCATCAATCCCTCTCACTTCTTCTAGTTCATCTAGATAGAGATTAAATTAGAGAATTCCTTAATGTCACACAAGTACATGTAATCTCCCTTATTGACTTTAGATTGAGCTTTGACTAGAGATTTGGATTTGAGAGGTGACAGCTTCACTTTCTTGACTGCTCTTGACTTTGTTCTCTTTGGCTTGCTAAAGATTGGAAAATTGAAGTCAGGAACTGGTAGACTCTCCCAGTCTATTGGTTCATCCTTAGGCATAATAGGTTCACCATGAATGTTCCTGTAAGGATCCACCACCTTGATGTCTTCAAATACCACATAGGGTTTTAATGCTTGAGTTGTAGTTGAAGTGGATTCCTTAGAAAACTGATCCTCCAATTCCTTATCAACAAAATCCAGTTTCCTTTTGGTTCTTTTGGCCAATTCCTTGTATCTTGGAGATTTCTTCTATTTTGATTGAACTTGCTTCTCTGGATCTTGAGATTCAGTGATTCCAGATGGCTGAGAAGGAATCTGTTGTGTTGGTTTCACAGCTTGTAGCTTGGCCAAGATAGCAGCTTGCTCTTTCTTTTGCTTAGCCTTTTTGGCATCTAGAATAGCTTGCTTCTATTCCTGCTTCAATCTTGCCTTTTCTTCTCTCTTTGCTTGAGCAAATTGAGGATGTCCAGCCACCACATAAATTTCTTTCCCATTCCTGAAAACTTTAGCAATTCTTCTTTTTAAAGCTGAATCAGCTGGATCCTTGTAGAAGGCAATTGACCTTGACATAAGCTTCTTCTCATCAGGCTTTGGTGTCTCATACACTGTATCAAAAGGGTTCTTTAATGATGATTTTGGATAGTTCACCCTTGGCTTCAGAATAATTTCATCCTTTGGAGATTTGTTGCAGGATGGTTGTCCTCTTTCCAGATAGTTCATGCTCATTTCATTCACAGAGATCTGTTTAAATTCAGAGTGATGAATGGTTGACTTTAATGGCTCCTTTACTAGCCCAAACTTCCTTTGTATATCCTCATCAATTTTCTCCCAGTTGATTGGCTTCAACTGCTCCTTTTCAGCTGCTCTTAAGTTGGTTGCTTCTGCATTGATTAGATCCATACAATTTGTTATTGGTGGCTTGGGGAAAGTGATTGTGGGCACAATTACTTGACTGATTTGAATTTGAAGCTTCTCCCCCTCACTTGGTCCTTTCTCCCCCTTTTTGTTATCATCAAGTTGAGTAGAGGAGGAGGTTTTAGCAGCCACCAGTTTCTGAAGTAAATCTGTCTGTTGGGCTTGATGAAGATGAATGGCTGTTAGAGATGCTTCCATAGCTGACATTCTTGTATCCAAAGCATCTATCTTTGTTGCAAGATCAGAATTTTTCCTTAGTTGCCTTTTGATGTCAAGCATTGTAGCTTCTGGAAGCTTAGAATCCATTTTGTCTGAAATGGCCTTCTTCATCTCATCAATATCACCCTTGATGGTGTTAACATCTCTAGCATGTTGGAAGCCTTGAATCTGTTATAGTTGCAGAGAAGCAAGATGTGCTTGAAGGAACTTCTTGGTGTTGGCATTTATAGTGGTTTGAAGAGCAGTATTTGTCTGATTGATTAGTTGAATCAGGGTTGTCTTGAAGTAGTGCTCATCACAATGATTTGAAAAAGCCCACGATGATATTCCTGATCTTGAACTTGAACCTACTTCTCCCCTATGTCCAATGCCTCTTCTTCACTATCTCCACCTTCATCACCAAAGAAATCTGCTGAAGCACTAGTCTCATAATCCACATCACCAGCTGTAGAAGGCAAAGCTGTGATGGCATCCTTAGCTCTTAGCATTGACTGAGTGGTATGCACTAGATTGAGCATCCTTTCTGCATTGTTATTGCCCTGTTCAGCTAGAAGTTGATAAGCTGGAACAGGGTGAGTAAATGCCTCAGCATTAAGGGAGGTGGAATCTATAACAACTTGAGGTTGCTGAGATAGTCCCTCCCTGTCTGCATCCTGAACATTCATTAACTCACTAGCAATGACATCTATCCTTATAGCTCCTGTACCTACATTTCTCTCGTGTTCTCTCTTTTGTTGCATCAGGGTCTCACCCTGGCTCCCCACCCTCACACCCTCACCTTCACCATCTAAGGTTGGACTCCTCTTACTTTCTTTTGCCAATCCTGAAGAAATGGATTGCATATTTTCACTCTTTTGCTCTCATTTTTCCTGGGAGCAACCTAGACTCTCACTCATAGCACTCTCTGCCCTCAATCCTAAGAGTGACTGTACAACCACTAATTCTTCTGCACTAGAAATAAATGAAGTTTGAAGCTGTGCAGAGACACTCGATGGATGAGTAATATCCATCGGCTTAGTGGTTTTGCTATCCGACGGATAACTGCTGTTAAGATTATCTGTCTGGATACAATCACTACTCGACGGATGAGCAATATCCATCGAGAGAGTAGAAATGAATGAACTTGGAATAGAAACTATTGTGGACTCTGTGCTGATTGATGATATTTTGGGCACAGATGATTCAACAGTTCCTGAAAGAATTGGCAAGTGAGCCAATAAATCATCTAAAAGATGATGCTCACTTGCATTAGATTTTGGCTTCCCCAACAAAGTTAAAGAAGGGGAATCAGGAATTGATGTGTTGATCATATCCACATCTAGAGAGTTTGTGGGAGAATTTGGAGTATGAGGTGCTTCTATTACTAGAGATTTTGGCTGTGACTCCACATTTATTGGAGCCACATCAAGCTAAATTTGAGAAGGTGTAGTGACTGTGTCTTTAGCACCTGTTTGCACAGTGTGTGTACTCTTTGCATCCCCAAGGGTTTTGGATTTCTTCTTTCTGACATAAGTTTGGGGTGAGCTTGTGTCCCTTACCCTCTTGGCCTGTGCTCTTGGTTGAGAGCTTTTTTCAATAGTTACATACTTTTGGGAGGATGCAACTAGAAGTGAGCTTTTATCCTTTTTAAGCACTGCAGTTTGTTGGGAAACTGCAGTGTGGCTAGGCTGGGAAACGCTCAACTCTCCATCCTTATCCTTAGGGTTTCTTTTATGTTCACCCTTTGCCTCACCTACCTTGCCCAACTTTACACTCCCCTCTTTGGTTTTAGTGGATTTTGCAACTGGCATCTTTTGAGAGATACCAGAGGGTTGGATTTTGAAATTTTTATTGGTTTGGTAGCTTGGGTAGGCAACTGTTGGGTCATTGACACAGTTGCCATAGCTACACTAGAACTCAAAAAAACTAGTGAGGTTGGAATAGTAGTAGGGATAGATGAACTTACCTCACTTACCTGAGATGCTTCTATTACAGGGAAATAGAAAAGTGGCTCTTCTCTGTGATGATTTGCCCTGTACAAATATGCAATTATTTTTCTCTCTTGAACCCAACAATCTAATTTGTTGTTAGGGTTCTCAAGCATAATTCCCTCAGAGAGGTGGTTAGCTAACATCATAAAAAATGTAGCATAATAAACACTTTTACCCCTCTTGTTTAACTCTCCTAATTTAAAACCCAACTCAAACAGAACAAGGTCACTAAAATTAAAGTACTTATCTGTAACTAACATGTAGAGCATGTTAAGCATGGAAATATTAACAGAATTAAAATTACTGATTTTCCCAGAAAAGACCTTGGTCATTATATCACACATGAAACTCCATTCCTTTCTAAGACCCAATCTTCTAATGTCACTCAACTTAGAGGTAGAAAGAGCATAGTTCATGGAATTAAGCATATTAACTATATCAGTGTCTGTGTGTGGTGAGGTCACATTATTGTCAGAAATTTTGAAACATGCTTTGATAACATCACTATTAATATAGAATTCCTTACCTTTAATAGTGAGTGTGATGGTTTTATCTGTTGAGTTGTATGTAGCCGTGGTCCACATTTCTTCAACAACTTCACAAAAGATAGTAGGTGATTCCAGCATGGCATAACTAAGCTTGCAGTTCTTCACAAAATCCATCATTTTGTGGTAGTCACTAGATTGCTGAATCCCCTTGTTTACTAAGGCCGTGAAGTTATTCTTCTCATAAATGAACCTAGTTTGAGACATAATCTTGACAACAGGCACCATTGTTAGAGAATAAGAGCTTATAGAGAGAGAGTAAGTGCTTTAAAAGAGAAAGAAATTGAAGCAGATGATTTGAGAATGATAAAAGAAAATTAATGGAAATGAATTTACCTTTTATACTATCTCAAAAATAACTGTCAAAAATAATAAAGTAAAATAAAGTAACCAATGAAAATTGCCCAAAATAGCCGTTTAAAAATAAACTGTAAAAATTCCACCCATTATCCGTCGTGTTATGCTTACAAACTATAAGTATACTCGATGGATAATGTTCAGGAAATCAACGGCTAAGATTAAGACAATTCGACGGATGACGATAAACTGTTATCCGTCGAGTTATAAAATATTCCAGAAAAATAATTGATTTTTATTAGCAAATAGTATTCCGACGGATGATCAAACTCGATGGATAACGATCATCCGTCGAGATATAAATTTTGACCTAGCCAAAATTTCATCCAAGACTGAAAAATTAATTAAATTTCTGGCTTCATTACAACTTACAAATTATCTCATAAAGATTTAAGAATAATTGAGCATGCCTAACTCACTTACCAACCTTGAAAAGGTGTATTCATCCAGTGGCTTGGTAAAAATATCTGCAAGCTGCTTCTCACTTGGAACAAATGTAGTTCCACAGTACCATTCATTACATGTTCCCTTATGAAGTGGTACTTGATGTCTATGTGCTTTGTCCTTGAATATTGTACTGGATTTTCAGTGATGGCAATTGCACTTGTGTTATCATAGAAAATAGGAATCCTTTCAACTTGCAAACCATAGTCTAGCAATTGATTTTTCATCCAAAAAATATGTGCAAAGCAACTGCCAGCATCAATATATTCAGCTTCAGCTGTAGAAGTAGAAACTGAATTTTGCTTTTTACTGAACCAGGACACAAACTTGTTTCCTAGAAATTGACAGGTTCCTGTTGTACTTTTTCTATCAATTCTACAACCTACATAGTCTGCATCTGAGTAACTAGTTAGATCAAAACCAGAATCTCCAGGCTACCAAATGCCAAGTTTTGGTGTTCCCTTGAGATATCTGAAAATTCTCTTAATAGCTACTAAGTGAGATTCTCTAGGGTCAGCCTGAAATCTAGCACACAAACATGTAGCAAACATTATATCTGGCCTACTAGCTGTTAATACAAAAGTGAGCCAACCATGCCCCTATAATTTGAAATATCCACAGACTTTTTAGTAGTATTTAATTCAAGCTTAGTTGCAGTAGCCATGGGAGTTTTTGCAGATGTGCAACCCATTAGATCAAACTTCTTTAAAAGATCAAAAATGTATTTAGTTTGACTAATGAATATTCCATCACTAACTTGCTTAACTTGCAAACCAAGAAAGTAAGTTAGTTCTCCCATCATACTCATTTCATACTTACTTTGCATCAATTTGGCAAACTTTTTGCAAAGTTTCTCATCTGTAGAGCCAAAAATAATATCATCTACATAAATTTGAACAAGTATGCTAGAGCCATTAACATTTCTAAAGAATAAAGTTTTATCTACAGTATCTCTTGTGAAGTGATTTTCCAAAAGGAACTTTGATAAAGTGTCATACCAGGCTCTAGGTGCTTGCTTTAGTTCATAAAGTGCTTTCAAAAGATAATAGACATGTTCTGGATAATTTGGATCTTCAAAACAGGAGGTTGACTGACATATACTTCCTCCTCCAAATCTCCATTTAGAAAGGCACTTTTGACATCCATTTCCTAGACCTTGAAATTGGCATGGGCTGCATAGGCTAAGAAGATTCTGATGGATTCAAATCTTGCAACAGGAGCAAATGTTTTATCAAAATCTATTCCTTCTTGTTGACAATAGCCCTTAGCAACTAATCTAGCTTTGTTCCTGACTACTATGCCATTTTCATCCATCTTGTTTCTGAATACCCATTTGGTGTCTATTGGATTCTTTCCTTTAGGCTTGGGCACCACCTTCCATACATTATTCCTCTCAAATTGGTTTAGCTCCTCCTGCATAGCTTAAATCCAATCAGGATCCAACAAAGCTTCTTCTACCTTCTTTGGTTCTTCCTTGGAAAGAAAGATGTTGTATAGACATTCTTCGTGAGTTTCTCTCATGGTTTGAACTCTAGAAGAAACATCACCAATGATGAGCTCAAAGGGGTGATCCTTTGTCCATTTACTTTATTGAGGTAGATTAGCTCTAGATGAAGAGGCCTCATTGTTGTCTTGATGTGTGATTGAGTTTAGATTATTAGAAACTCCCCCTGAGTTTGTGGATCTTTGATTTGAGAAAGGGGAACTTTCTATAGGTGATCTATTCTGATTTCCAGCTTCTTTTGATAACCCGATGGATGGTGAATTTTGAGTTTCGACAGATAAAGCTGGTTGTCTACCGACATATAATGCAGATTATCTCCCGACGGATGAAGCATTTTGCAACTCGACAGATGTTGAATTTTATGCTTCATTGGTAGTAGATTTTTCTGCATTATCCTTTGATACTGTTTCTTGATCACTTTCATCATCACTGTCATCACTAACCATCTCCACATTGTCAAATTTGAGGCTCTCATGGTAATCTCCATCTTTCAGTCCTTCAATCTTTTTATCATCAAACACAACATGTATTGATTCCACAATAATGTTGGTTCTTAGATTGTAGACTCTATATGCTTTACTAATAGCATATCCAACAAAAATTCCTTCATCTGCTTTAGCATCAAACTTCCCATTCTGATCAGTTTGATTTCTCAATATATAGCATTTGCAGCCAAAGACATGAAGAAAATTTAGACTTGGTTTCTAGTTCTTGAACAATTGATAAGGAGTCATGCATCTTTCTTGATTAACCAGGGAAATATTCTGAGTGTAGCATGCAGTGTTTACAGCTTCAGCCCAGAAATATGTTGGCAATTTAGATTCTTCAAGCATTATTCTGGCAGCTTCAATAAGTAATCTGTTCTTCCTTTCCACTACTCCATTCTGTTGTGGGGTTCTTGCTGCTGAAAACTCATGCAAAATTCCATTTTCTTCATAAAATGCTCTCATGACAGAATTCTTAAACTCAGTTCCATTGTCACTCCTGATTCTTCTAACTTTGAAATCAGGATGATTATTGACTTGCCTTATGTGATTGATTATGATTTCACTAGCCTCATCTTTAGACTTTAGGAAATATGTCCTAGAGAACTTCGAGAAATCATCTACAATTACTAGGCAAAATCTTTTCCTTGAGATAGATAACACATTGACTGGTCCAAACAGATCCGTGGGTAGCAGTTGCAAAGGTTCTTCAATTATTGAATCAAGTTTCTTTCTGAATGATGCTTTAATCCGCTTTCCCTTTTGGCAGGCATCACACAATCCATCCTTAGAAAACTCCACTAGAGGAATGCCTCTAACCAGTTCTTTCTTTACTAGCTCATTCATGGTCTTGAAGTTTAAATGGGATAGTTTCTTGTGCCATAACCAACTTTCATACCGACTTGCTTTGCTGAGAAGACAAGTAACAGATTCTGCATTAGATGAGTTGAAGTCATCTAGGTACACATTTCCTTTTCTCACACCAGTGAGAACCACTTTGTTGCTCCTCTTGTTAGTCACAACACAGGCTTCTGAGTTGAACGTTACTGAATTGCCTTTATCACAAAGCTGGCTGATACTCAACAAATTGTGCTTCAGACCATCCACTAAGGCAACCTCCTCAATGATGACATTGGCTTTTGAAATCAAGCCATATCCCATAGTATAACCCTTGCTGTCATCTCCAAAAGTAATACTTGGGCCAGCTCTCTCCTTGAACTCTGTGAGCAGGGTAGAATCACCAGTCATGTGTCTTGAACAACCACTATCCAAGTACCATAGATTCTTTCTGTTTCCCTGCACACATCAAAATCAAATCAAGTTGATTTTGGTACCCAAGTTTCCTTGGGTCCTGCCTTGTTAGCTTTCTTTTTCTGTTTTTTAGGCTTTATCTCATTTGACTTGGGGATATCAGATTCATCGTTAGTCATTTGAGTTGGGCCGTTGAAACCATTCATCATAACAGAATTATCATGCATACTTTGATTAACAGGGAATTGCATGTTATTAGTGAACATGTTATTCCAGTAAGGCATGCTAAATGGCATTTGTGGCATACTAAATGCAGCATAATAAGGATTAGGTGCAAATGGCATGTTAGCAAACTGTTCATTCATATTCTGTGTAGACATAGCATTCATAGGCATGGGAGGCATGGCATTCATGTTGGGAAAGTGAGGTGGCACAGATATGGAAGTAGGCATGGTAGATTTGCAATTAACAAAAAAATGATTTACACTACCACACTTGACACATATTTTTCTTGGAGCATATTTATCAGGTGTGTAGTTATTGTGTTTGTTAATCCCTACTTTACCATTTCTATTATTTTTCCTTTTAGCCTCTGTTTTAGCCTCAATCTTTTCAAGTCTGTCATTCAATTGCTTGACAGTCATATGACCAACATTAGCCTTTTTCCCTTTCTTAACTTGACTCGATTCTCCTGTAACAAAATTCTTAGAAACTGATCCATACTTTTCATTTAACTTAATGAGTTTGGCTTTACTGATAGGCTTGCTCACAGTTGACGGATGAGGATTTACATCACTCGACGGATAACCCTTTTTGTTATCCGACGGATGACCCTCATCATCCGTCGAGTCTATATCGGTTAGCACTCCTTCCACCAAATTTGGATCTAGCTTCTCCTTGTTCTTCTTCCAGGATGCATCACAAAAGGACTCGATCCCTTGAACTTTGGTGATTTGAGCATGAACATCTCTAGATGTTTTCCATGCCTTAATCACCTCTTGTTCATGTTCAAGTTTCTTCTTCAAAATTTCTTCTTTCTTCAAGGACTCAGTTAATTCCTCCTTGGCAATCTTACACTCAATTCTTAATTTTTCAAAATCAATGAACTGAGACTCTAGCACATTATTCCTCTCACTTAAAAACATATTGTTTTCTTTGATTTTAGCATTTTCTTTAGTAAGAGACTTAAATGTAACACGCAAATGATATAACTCTGTAGATATGTCATTTATAGCATCATTACACTCAACTTTAGATAAATGTGCAAGGTTTGTAGTAATTACCTGATTACTTGAAGAACTTGTCTCTGTTTCATCAGACTTGGCCATTAGGGTAGATTGACATAGCTGACATCTTCATCTTCATCCAGACCATCTGCATCCCAGTCATTTTCTTGTGTAATGAAAGCCCTTTCCTTTTGTTTGAGCAACTCAAAGTATTTCTGTTTATAATCCATAGGCTCAAACTTCTTTTTGTTGGAATCTGACTTTCTACACTCACTGGCAAAGTGCCCTGCCAAGCCATATTTGAAACATTTGAATTTTGATTTATCCACCATGTTTCCATTTGGCTTGGCTGCTCCAAAGTTCTTCTTGAACTTGAGCTTGGAAAATCTTCTGGAGAGAAATGCTAGATGTTCATCAATATCTTCCATGTCATCTTGGCTCAAAGAATCTTCATTTTATGCTACCATCCCCTTGCCCTTGTTTTCACAGACCTTTGAAGTTGATTCAACAGCTTCCATCTTCATCTCCTTCTCCTTTTCTAACTCAGCAACTAGTGCAATGGATCCTCCTTTCTTCTTTCCTTTCTCCATCCTATCATCTTGCTCTATTTCAAGCTCATAAGTCTTCAGGATGCCATACAATCTCTCCAAAGTAAACTCCTTATAATCTTGAGAGTTTCTTAATGAGACTGTCATTGGGTTCCATTCCTTTGGAAGAGATCTAAGGAATTTCAGATTGGAGTCTTTTGTCTGAGAGACCCTTCCATGCATCTTCAGAGCATTTTGTAATTTTTGAAACCTACTAAAGATGTCAGTGAGAGACTCACTTTCTTCACTGTGAAAATGCTCATATTGCTGAATCAGTAACTGCATCTTGTTTTCTCCAACTTGCTCAGTGCCATCACATATAATCTATATAGTATCCCAAACATCACTGGAAGTTTTGCAATTGATGATGTTGTCAAACATATCACCATCAACTCCATTGAACAAAATATTCATGGACTTCTTATCTTTCCTGACTTGTTCAATATCAGGATCAGACCATTCATGCCTTGGCTTGGGGACTGATTGCTCATTTCCAGTTGTAGCTCTCATAGGTACATGAGGGCCTTTTTCTATGCAATCTACATAGGCCTCATCTTGAGAAAGTAAATGAAGATGCATCTTTACCTTCCAGTGATGGTAATTATCTTTATCTAGAAAAGAAATCTTGACTCCAACATCCTTCTTGTTCATCTTGTTGTTTTGTTGATCTTTAAACTCTTTGTTTATCAAGAGCTTGCTCTGATACCAATTTTTAGTCCCTTAACAATTCAATCAAGAATTACAGAAGGGGGGTTGAATGGAATTCTTGAAACTTTTCTTAAATAAAATTGTTCTAACTTAAATATATATATATATATATATATCAGTGTGAATTGATTTGCAGAGTGCAGAATAATAACTTCAAATGAATCAAAACACAAGTAATTAAAAATACAAGTCTTTAAAAACTTTCTGGTGGATTTGAATGTATCCACCAGAGATATATAATATATATCACGAGAACTCTGTGTAGCAAAAAGCTCACAGCTACTTACAAATGTTGAACAACTAAGAATGCAGAGAAATGCTAAGAATACAGCTTACAAAATGTTTCTCTCCTTGTATCTCAATTAGTTATTCTATTTGCTGCTTCTTGGTTTATATATCACCAAGATTACAAAATAATAAGACAAGATAATAAAACAAAAACTATCAAGTCTAATATTATGCTACTTCATTACTCTATTCCAGCATCTTTGAATATCTTCATAATAGCACGGAAATGGCAATGCTTCTTTGTTCTCAAAAACCCTTCTGAATAGGCGACCGCATTCCATTTGCATACACTCGACGCATGTGACTATGTTGTCACTGTCAACAGATGTTTGAATTGATTATCCGTTGATTACATGATCATCCGTCGACGGCTTTGTTGATCATCCGTCGACTGCTTTGTTGATCATCCGTCGACATCTATATTGATCATACGTCGATAGTTTTGTTAATCATCCGTTGGTAGCTATTAGGCACTTGACTTCATTTCATTTATGCAGAATTACAAGACATCATCTATGTATAATTAATCAATCTATTCTGCTTATCTAGTTAAAGTCAATCATGACTTATATGCTACTACATAATCTATACAAAGGTGTATGCAGAAATATGCTACAAACTTATTGTTACATAAGCTACTCACTAAACGGATAATAAATCATCATCCGTCGGGACAATATTGAGTCATCCATCGGGACTATAATCCTTATTCGTCGAGTGCTACATTCTTCACTAAGTAAAATCTACCAGGGTGTTTTGTTGATGAAATTATCAAGTTCACAACATATACACAACAATATGCATGAAGAGTTGGACAACTACAAGACTTGTAGAAGATAATATCTGATTGATATATTTTAGGAGACAGAATTATATTCCATATCAATTAGAAGATATCTTGTAATTGTGTACTATATAAACACAACTTAGGGTTTACACTATAAGTGTTATCATTCACGAGAACATTATTCATTATAAGCTAGCAGCTCTTAGTGATATTGTTCATCACTGAGAGAGTAGTTTAACCTACTTTGTAACAGAGCTTATTATATTGAATAAATTTGAATACTGTTACATACTTGTGTTCTAAATCGATTTGATTGTATAAACACTATATTCAACCCCCTTCTATAGTGTTGTGTGACCTAACATTAAGTATTCAAGATTGTAGTAGCAATGAAGACGTTGTCTAATGTACCAGAAATAATTCTAATGAAAGTACATTTGTTTATTGACAGTCAGTGTTCGAAGAGATAAAGTTGTTGCAAACTTAACATTGTAATCAAGGCTATAATACGAAGACCTGAATCGAAGTTAGTCGTCTGTGAACCAAACCAATTGCACTAGGCGTCAACAACTCGTGAAAGAAATCTGGGTATTATTTTTAAAAGAATTGTTAAGTTAAGGAACGTACTTGGATTGAACGTTTATCTGTTAAAGTACGGGAATAGGTGTGCAGGGTATACAGCTAAACAACTCGAGGGATTAGCCGAGTTCAAAGTTTAATTGTTAGCTTAATTAAATATATTTAATGGACTTTAATATAATTTATTTAATAAATTTAAAATAATTTATTTATAAACTTTAAATAAGTTTATTTTATAAATCTAAATTAGTTTATTTATATAGGTTATATTTAAGTTTATTTTATAAATTAATTTAGTTACAATTTAAACTAAAAGAAAAAAAAGAAAAACAAAAAAAAGAAAACAAAAACAAAAAGAAAAAGGAAAGAAAAAAAAAGAAAAAGAAAAAGAAAGACAGAAAAAAGGAAACGAAAAAGAGAACAAACAAGAAAACAAAAAAGTGAAATAAAAGGGAGTAAAGGTAGTCGCAAGAAACCAGGTGCACTTGATTTTCTTAAGTACATATACTGTACTCCTAGTCGCAGGTAAAAGCCAAAAGGAGGAAAAATAAACTAAGTACATGTATTGTACTTAGTCGTAAGTAATTCCCTCTACTAGCTGAATTTTTTTTACAGCAAGCTTCTATCTTACACTCCTGGTCGCAAGTAAGTTTTGGTGGAAATAAAACTAAGTACAATTCATCCCTCTGTGTGCGCAAGTAAGTGATAGAAGTCCTGAACGAAATTAACTCCTAAGCCACAAATTTATTGTACAGTCTATTTATTTGTGTGGTTAATTTTTAGCCAGACATTTAAATTGATATAAATGTACACAGCAGCAGATCAAGCAATTAGAATTGTTTTGTTCATCTTCTTCTCCAACGAGAGCTGGTGAAAATAGAAGCAAAGAAATACATAGAAGCTCAATCACCTTGAATATCCGTTTAACTTCTCACCGGAGTAATGTTATAATGCCTGGTTTAACTATTATATATTCATAGGGGCATTATAATCGTTACTCGATAATTAAATCCTTAGACAAATAAAAACTAGAACATTATATAGGATTTGATTTGTAAATCTTTGTAGTAGCTAGGAACTTTGTTGTTCTTAGATTGTAGCCGGTTAATTTATTTACCGGAGTGTAACAACACCCTCGCGGATTTATATATGAATATATATTTCTCCGAATATCTTGTGTTCCTTGTTTTATTATTCCAAACACCATTCACCTCTAGAACACTGAATTACTAACCGTACACTAAATTTTATATCCGCAAAAGATTCGAAAGAATTTTTTAATTTAGTGAGTATCGTATTCAAACCCCCCCCTTCTACGATACTTCGGGACCTAACAATTGGTATCATAGCTTCTTTATCGATATACAGATCAGATCTGGTGTGTCAGCCCAAACAGTCAAGTTCTCATATTTTCAAATTTTTTAATTTTCAAAAATTATCAACATCTGAGATTTTTGAATTTTAAATAATTTGGACTTATTCCCGAAATATTTCTAACTCTCAAAAAGTTCAAAATTTGAAAATATTTCAAGCCAAAGGTTCTCAAAGGATTGGTAGACTCGAGATTCCTCCGAGCGCTAAGGATGATTTTAATCTTCCGAAGAAAACAAAGACCATGTGCTATTCAGACGAAAAATTCCCGAATACAGAAATTGAAGATTATGGTTTTCTTATTTAAATGAAACCGATTTCAATACCTATAGAGGAAAGAATTATGGAATTTCCTCAAAGTCTTACTCAATAGGATACCAATGTATTTTCAGATGTGGGAAATAATGAAATTTCTACGGGTAGAATTTTTCTCGAAGATTTTAAGACAACTCAAATGATTCTAGATTATACAGTCACACAGTGGTCTGTACCAATGCTATTTTTATTCCGGAATCACAGAGATTAGAAAGGCAGGAACCGAGAAGGTTAGAGAGAATAGTGGGGACACACAGACATATCAGTTAAATGCATTAAAGTTGGAACCTCAAGACAGAATGCAAGAGTTACTGATAGTTAAATCAAAGGAAGCTCAAGCAGATGAAAGTGACTTGTACACTTTAAGGATACTTGAAGGACTAAACAACATGGTAGTGTTTTACATGTCAGGGAAGTTTAGTCGCATCAGATTCACAAGGAGTACTTATGCTATATCCAAGGATCAAGCCTATCTATTCTAAACTAGAGACTCTTCAGGATTTAGTTCAAGAGGTGGTTACAAGACTGATATTGGGACAGAAACAAGATTTTATAGCTACAGGTATGACAAGTAATATGTGTCAAGTAACTATTAGGGGTTAAGAAGCTTGACAAACAAGGATGAGTAGGGATTCAGTTGAATAGCTGTGATAAAGGTGGAATATTTTCTTAGGGAAGCATCCTGTCAAAACTTATAGTGCATAGAGAAAGAGTTGAGATGGAACAGATGACGAGAATCATGAATATCTTGCTTTAATAGCAATATCTGAAGATGGTCCAATTCACATATCATAGGTTTCAATTTCTTGAACCACTGTAATATTTTGCTCTTAATATTCAATGCATGTTAAGATCTTAGTGTTTAAATGTTTAACACTCGCTCAAGAATGATAGCATCACACATAGATAATGCTGAACTAGTTCACAAGAATATTTTTTCTGGTAACTAGGATTGATATTTAACTTGTGCATGTTACTTTAGATGATCTTAATTATATGCTTGATATTTGTTGAACATGAATTATTGCTTTAGTGAGATATATATTTTCCAGGACCTAAGACCTTTGTTTATGCTTATCTTATGTATCCTATTTAATATATTTGGATTGAGACAACTAGATGAGATACATCAACAGGATTGGACTAGATAGAATTAGTGATTTGTTTGTTAATTTTTTTTGTTCCATATCATGCATGTATTGCTTAATTCTTATGCGTAATGTTTCTGAATGAATTCCATGTATTCTTAACTCAATGCTTTTTTATCTCAATGCCATGAATGCATCTATTAGTACTTGCATTAATTATAGAAAAACATGATTAGGATTACAATAGGGTAAAGACTGATAGTCATCCTTGTGTAAGGTTGGAACCATTTTTCCCTTAGCCTAGAGACAAATCTGTCAAGAGTATTAAAATGGAGAAAATGGTCAATAAAAGATAAGAATTAGCATGAAGGATTAGTGTCTCATCTGAAGTAGGAAGGTTGAGAAGCTTGCTCTTGTTAAGAGTAAGGAAAAGTCATGCTCGTGGCTAGACTGGAATCTCAGGAAATGTGAAGTCAGTGGTGTCTACTATAAAGCTTCATCTAAAAAAAGTTTAGCTATGGCATTAGAAGCTCTCACCCTTGAACATCAACTCAAGGAACTCTTTTATGAAAAGGGGTTAGTGAGAGGACTGCCTCATCTAGAATTCAGAAGGATGAAAAATGTGAGGCATGTCAGAAAGAGGAGTCAAAGACAACATCACATCAAAGTAAAGTTATACCTTAGTGATGATTGATGACTACTCTGAATACAAAGTTGTTGTTCCTGCATTCTGAAGACAAGACATCACATATGGTGATTGATCATATCAGAATATCAAGTTGGATGCAACTATAAAAGAATTGATCTTGTGGTCAGATAATGGGACCGAATTCAAGAAGCAGTTCTGATTAATATCTGTAACATCAAGAATATTCTGAGATATATTCAACACTAGGAACTCCATGTCAGAATGGAGTGGTACAAAGAAAGAACCAGAACTTGATTAAAGCAACAAGGGAAATATCAAGCTAATCAAGACTTTTTAAATACCAAAGGGTTGGAGCAGTCAAAATAGTTTGCAATATGTAAGATCAAGCCTTAATCTGTATGTATACATGAAGACCACTAATGAGCTAATGGGCAACAGAAGCAAACACTGGATAACCTGAAAGTGTTTGAAAAGAATGTTCTACAGAAGCAAACAATGAAATGTTTTCAGTTGTTTGAAGATCTTGGCATTTGCAGCTAAGACTTGTAAGGATATTTTGTATGGCTACTCAGTGGAGTCTACAATCTATAGGGCATTTGAGGTCGATCAACAGAAGATGATTGAAAGTCTAAGTGCACAGTTCAACAACTCAATGCTCTAAGCTGTTACAGGAGAAATTAATGGTATTGATGATTAATATCCAAGCAATGGAATGGTAGTGTATAACACAACTCATTATTTCAATGAAGCCAGTCAGCAAGGGTAAGGAATTTTTAGGAAATCCCAGCAACAGCTTAGGGGGAGCATAAGAAGGATCAGCTAGTCAGACACAACTCTACATTATAAATTAAGAGGACACTACAAGAACATATTTGCTGAGAAAAAGGGTTTAATGTCAATATTATTCCCAGAGTCCAGTTCTTAATTGATCCAGATGGTGGTGTAATGATTAGAAGGGCTACTGAGTATGAATGATTAATTCTCTAGTTTTCTATATAAAGAAGAAAGTAAGAAAGTTATAGAAGCTCTGATAGATCTGGATTGATTGGGTGATTGCAAAGCGAGATGAACTCAATCAGTCAGCAAGCAGATTGTAAGGAAGCGGGTATCCAAACCAAATGATAATTTTGTAATTGGTACAAGGATAACCAGAAGTCAAAACTGGATGATAATGGCATTGTTACGAGGGACAATGCCAAATTGGATACTAGGTTATTATCAGGAAGCAGTATCTAACAGAAAGCACCAGTGACGAGACTTGAGGATATTATGATATATCAGGCATCTGATGCACATTCTACTTGGAATTGGACTCTGGTTAATGTGTACAAGTGCACTTCTGGCTGGTGAGTCAAAGGAGGAAGTCAATGCAAAATAGTTCATGGACTTTGCAGTTGCAGATCATTTGGACTATGCATATTGTTAGGGCGAAATCCCGCACTAATATTCACGCAAGTATACGCGTTCGCAAGTAATATAGAATACTTTCTAGTTCGTTCCCTCAGAGACTCAGACTAAGTTATTGTCTAATTAAACTCACTCACCAATGTATGATTACTTCTCAATGTTAAGATAACACTTAAAATTGTTGATTAAATATTAAATATAATTAACTACTTACTTAACCACTTAACTAACACTTCAATTTAATAATAAAACACTCATGAGATCACAACTTCATTATTACTTCCTTCTATAACCATTGTTATTACCTTTAGCATGTGACAGTGATGATATTAATCGAATAATACGAAACTGATAAAAGCCAACTTTTATTGTACTAATACCATTCTACCAAGCATCCACAATTAAGATAGAAGTTGAATAGTCATCAATTATGTTGAGTTCCTATATGTCTACAGAAATTGACAACACAACGATTTAAGCACAAGTTATTCCTTTTGATTACATAGGGAAATAAAACTGTTAGAGTTACCCACTAATCATGCACAACATACATGAACCTATGCTAGCATGGCAAGTTCTAAATCTCAAGATCCACCGTCGCTTCACAAGAGATTAACACCCTATCTTATATGTTCGCGACGCACATAAGACGAATACGCACAACCAATACTAGATATCATGCAATCATCACATACTAAAGTATTAAACAATTAACTAAAGAATTCCATAATAAATCCGTTACAACCCCATGATCACGATTAGCCCATAATAGAACTTATCGCCATCATGGGTTCATATGAAATCATGATAAACAACACAAGAAAATAACGACTAAACTGATTATATTAAAATAGAGTACGTCACAAGAGTAAATAAGTCAAAGCAAGAAAACTAGCATCCAACGTTACAACGAAACAAGAATCACAAGAATATATGCTTCCTCTTCGCTGCTGTGTGCTAAATCGGTCTTCTTCCTTATCTCCTTCGCTTCTTGCAAAACACAATCTAAAACATAATCTCCTCTTAATACTCTCTGAAAAACGTCTCAAATCTACCTATATAATAGTCCCATAAAACTCAGATTACATAGAAGTTGGAAGCCAAACAAAAATAGAAGTCTAAAATAATATATCTTTTTCCCTGACCCTGCGCGGCCGCTCAGCATTTCTGCGCGGGCGCGCAGCGCGGCCGCTCAGCATTGCTGCGCGGGCGCGCAGGACCCTACTGGAAAATTTCCAGGTTTGCTCCGTTTCTTCGCCGTAATCGGCCCGTTCTTTTCCTCTCGCAATGGTGAACACATGCCAAGGCTTATTCTTGATGATTCCTTCTCCGAAATGCAACTAATACCCTGAAATGCATAAACACTAGAAAAACACATCAAATACACAAAATACTTGATTTCAAGACACCAATTTAAGCCATTTTAAGACGTTCTAAGTGGTATAAAATGCCACTTATCACACCCCCAAACTTAAATCGATGCTTGTCCTCAAGCGTCACAGACTCAAAAACAAATAAAAATATGCATGAATGCAATCTATATGAAAATGCAACGATCCCCCTTACTACAATTAACCAACCAAATTGCCACGTCTCAACGAATGCAGTTAGACACTAAAGATCAATAAACTCATGCAAACGGACATACCGCCAGAAACGTGGTGTGTGCAAATGCTTAACAGATATGCTTTGGAACTAGACCAATTACTATGACTAGATTATCCTCAAGACAATCCTACGATTATACAAAGAATAAAAATTCTAGGCACAAAGTGATATACAACACTACAAGAACTCTGGAGCTTACTACGGAATCGTGCTTTTTATTTACAACTCAAATGCTTATTTGACCGTGCAATGAGTGAGGTCCACAAAAGACTTATACAATGGTATCCATGTAACGAGCGTTAGGTTAGCAGATCCCAGACTCTAAAAGCCTTAGGTCACTAGGCACAAAGTCCCCTAAGAACTTAATAACTCGAATACCAAAGCGCCCACTCTTGATCAATTATGCAATTTTTTTTTATTTTTTTTTATTTTACTAACTCTGAGCAAGTGCGTTTCGCTCCATCTTGCTCACCCCTAGACTACTCGCATAACATGTGAGCCGGCTACTAGCCATTTGACGCCTAGCCACAACTAGCAACAAATTCCATTTTTACTCCATTTTTTTTTCTTTTTCATGCCTTTACCACTAAGAACCTATTATCAAATTCTAAGCATAATAAATAGATTATCCTCGAAAATAATCAGATCATAACAACAATCTAGTCCTTAAGCATTCTCTAAGACTTAGTGACAATACAAGTGCTTCTAGCATTCATATCAACCTACACAACTTAATATCACTTTAATGCTATCACTACACTCGCATCAATATCACAATTCAGTCGATAAAGCATTGCAAAAGGGATCATGGTATATGCATGAGCTATATGATATGACAAACAAATAAAAAAACTATATGGCAAAAATTATGCAACTATATGAACTAACTATCATGAATATGCAGCTATATGACACACACAAAATATTCCTTAACTACCACCCCAAACTTAAAATCTTCACTGTCCCCAGTGAAGGTAGTAGAAAGGAACACAGGGTATACCTACTCGGAGTCATCATCATCATCACCCTCAGTGGGTGGAGTATTAGGCGGCGGGTATGCAGAGTCCTCACCAAAAACTGGCCACTGGATATCAGCTCCAAGGCCTCGAAAAGCAGTCCATAACGCAAGAGTGAGCTCCTGAGCAAACCTGCTCTGCGTCTCATACATGGCATCCATCCGCCGTGAAAGCCTCCTATATTGGGCATCACCCATCCCAGCACCCTCCTGAGCTCTCGAAGAACTAGCCTCACCACGCCCTGGCCTAGCCATAGTAGCACCTCGTGCTGGACGCCCTCCTGGAAGACGATAACCCAGCCCATGCTCCTCAGGCTCACCACCGGTCCACTCCTGCATCCCATTCAGAGTGCCAGAATCTATCGGAGCTGCTGGCAACTGCAACTGCTCATAAGCCGGCCAGTTCACTCCTACTGCTCGGCATAGCTTTGTAACCGTGGATGCATAAGGGATGTTCATATGCTTTGCTCCCCTCAAAAACTTCAGAATTCCTTGGTAGATAAACTCACCAAGGTCCACATAGTATTCCTCATTCAGAATTCCCCACAACAACTGTTCATGGCGATCGCCGGAAAGTGACGATACTCATTATTGGCTGGACTGCGGTTCCAAACTGTGCCCGGTCGACAGAGAGTCGCACAAATCAAATCCAAGTCAAAGTCCTCAGCAGTCTTTTCATTCCAGTTCTCCTCCTCGGGCTTCCTCTCTCGCTGTCCAATCACACGGCGAATCGCCGCACGATGATAATCAACCGTCAGCCCACGAACTACAGAAAACCCATTCTTTTCAGCCTTCGCGTTCGCGTAGAACTCGCGAACAACGCTCATCGGTAATGCTTCGGGTGACTCACAAAAAGCTATCCACCCCTTCTCTGCAATCATGGGCAACAACTCACCATCCCTCCCTGATGGTAAAAACCCCCTCTCCTTCAGAATCGGCTTCCCCAACAGCCTAGTGTACTCCTCCTCCGCGGCTCTGTCAGTTAACCGAGGTCTTGCAGCAGTACCCCTTGATGAATCAGCAGTAGGAACTGTGCTGCTGCTGTCAATAGTGCGTGCTCTCTTGGGTGCCATTGATTTGTGAATAAAAGTGTGTAAGAACTGATTTTTGATGTTTATGAGAGGGTTTAAGTGTAGGAAGTTTGTGGGAGATATGTAGGATAGGTGTATGTATATATAGTGTGTGGAGTAGGTTAAATTAGATTAGAAGTGGGGTTGAGGGATAAAATCATGGGGTAATGGGAAAAGAATTCGTGGGTTTATGGGCTGTGATGGGTTTTTTGTGTGTTTTTGTTTTTTTTTTTTTTTTCTGAACTGTAAAAAAAATTTCTGGAACTCGACCCCTGCGCGGCCGCTCAGCATTTCTGCGCGGGCGCGCAGCAAGCTGCGCGGCCGCTCAGCATAGCTGCGCGGGCGCGCAAAGGGTCTCTGGAATTTTTTTTTTTCAGCCCCTGTTTTCTGATTTTTTTGTGTTTTTGGATAGGTTATGAACTTCTAAGGGTTCCTATAACAACAATTCATGGGTTGCCTCCCACGCAACGCTTCTTTTTCGTCATTAGCTTGACGTTCCGTACCTTTCTCACGTAGTCAACAACATGGCACTAACCACCTCTCGGTTTGCCATGTCCCCATAGTAGTGCTTTAACCGCTGACCGTTAACCTTGAATGCTTGGTCCGAATCATTCTCAAAAATTTCCACCGCTCCATGTGGAAACAGTTTTGACAATAAAAGGTCCAGACCACCTTGATTTCAACTTCCCAGGAAAAAGTCGAAGCCGAGAGTTGAATAATAGAACTTGTTGCCCTGGCACAAATAACTTAGGATGTAGCTTCCTATCGTGCCACCTCTTCACCTTTTCCTTATACATTTTGTTATTCTCGTACGCTTGAAGTCGAAATTCATCAAGTTCATTAAGCTGAAGCATTCTTTTCTTACCAGCTGCATCTAAATCCAGGTTCAATTTCTTCAATGCCCAGTAGGCCTTATGCTCAAGCTCCGCCGGTAGATGACATCCCTTACCGTACACCAACTGAAATGGTGACATCCCAAGTGGAGTTTTGTATGCTGTTCTGTAAGCCCAAACAGCTTTATCGAGCTTTAAAGACCAATCCTTCCTTGACAGACAAACAACCTTCTCTAGAATGCGCTTTATCTCTCTGTTAGACACTTCCGCTTGACCATTTGTTTGCGGATGATAGGCAGTAGCTACTCGATGATTCATATTATAACGCTGCATCATAGAAGTGAACTTACGGTTGCAAAAATGCGATCCTTCATCACTTATGATTACCCGAGGTGTTCCAAACCTTGTGAAAATTTGCTTATGAAGAAAATTTAGTACTACCTTTGCATCATTTGTCGGTAAAGCTTTAACTTCGACCCATTTTGAGACATAATCGACTGCCAGCAAGATGTACTGATTATTGCAAGACGAGATAAAAGGCCCCATGAAATCGATTCCCCATACATCAAAGACCTCGACTTCAAGCATCACATTTAATGGCATCTCATCCTTCCTTGACAAATTTCCCACTCTTTGGCAACGATCACACCTTAAAACAAACTGATGAGCATCCTTGAACAAGGTAGGCCAGAAAAAACCTGCTTGCAGAATACGAGCTGCCGTCTTCTCACCTCCATAGTGTCCACCATAAACCGTGGAATGGCAGTCTCATAATATCCCCTCCGTCTCACAGAACGGGATACATCTCCTGATGATCTGGTCAGCTCCCTGTCTAAACAAATATGGTTCATCCCACATATACCACTTCACCTCATGCAGAAACTTCTTCTTTTGCGCGGATGTCAAATTAGGAGGCATTATATTGCTGACAAGATAGTTTACAATATCTGCAAACCATGGTTCTTCCTCCTGAATTGCAAACAACTGCTCATCCGGAAAAGATTCATTGATTAACGTTCTATCTTGTGAAGTAGAATCGGGATTCTCCAACCTAGAGAGATGGTCAGCTACTTGATTCTCAGTACCTTTTCTATCTTTGATCTCTAACTCAAATTCTTGAAGTAAAAGCACCCAACGAATGAGTCTCGGCTTCGAATCCTTCTTAGAAACCAGATAGCGAATAGCTGCATGATCAGTGAATACTGTCACTTTCGTACCAAGCAGATAAGATCGAAATTTCTCAAAGCCAAAGACTATAGCCAAAAGCTCCTTCTCAGTAGTGGTGTAGTTCAATTGGGCCCCATTTAAAGTTTTACTCGCATAGTAGACCACATGGAAGAGATTTTTCTTGCGCTGTCCCAGAACTGCACCTACCGCATAATCACTCGCATCACACATCATCTCAAACGGTTCTGTCCAATCTGGTGCTGTAATAACTGGTGCCGTGATCAAACTCTCCTTGAGAGTTTCGAATGCTGCCAAACATTCATCATATGAGTGTCCACAGACGGAGAAGTCATCCATGAACACTTCGATGTTATTTCCAATCATGTCAGAGAATATAGCCATCATACATCTCTGAAAGGTGGCCGGGGCGCCACATAACCCAAATGAAACTCTACGAAAAGCAAATATGCCAAATAGACAAGTGAAGGTAGTCTTTTCCTGATCCTCTGGTGCAATACAAATCTGATTATACCCGGAATAACCATCCAGAAGACAAAAATACTCATGTCCCGCCAATCTGTCAAGCATTTGATCAATGAATGGGAGAGGGAAGTGATCCTTTCTTGTGGCTTTGTTCAATTTCCTATAATCCATGCATACTCTCCATCCTGTAACTGTTTGAGTAGGGATGAGCTCATTCTTTTCATTTGCGACCACAGTGATACCTCCTTTCTTAGGAACACATTGTACAAGGCTCACCCACGAGCTGTCAGAAATAGGATAAATGATGCCTGCATCTAGCCATTTCAGAATTTCTTTCTTCACCACCTCCTTCATGATCGGGTTCAGTCTTCGTTGATGTTCCACAGTTGGCTTACTTCCTTCCTCTAGCAGAATTTTATGCATACAATATGAAGGACTTATCCCCTTGATGTCTGCTATGGTCCATCCTATAGCCGATTTGAATTCTCTCAAAATCCTTAAGAGCTTGTCTTCCTCACTACCTGAAAGGTCAGCTGAAATAATAACAGGTAACGTAGATGAATCACCTAAAAAAGCATACCTCAAGTGTTCAGGTAATGGTTTAAGCTCCAAGGTAGGTGCTTCCTCTATTGATGGTTTGAGCTTCCCTTCAGCATTCTTAAGGTCAGAAGTACCAAGAGATTCAAATGGTATGTCGAGCTTTCGCTTCCATGGAGAAGCGTTCAGATATTATAATTGCTCGTTGCTATCTTCATCATCACTGTCAAATTCCCCCACTAAGGCCTTTTCCAATGCATCAGACATTAGCATGTGATCGAGTTCCGACGTAACCGCAGAATCAATCACATCCACTTTTAAGCACTCCTCATCTTCTGTAGGGAATTTCGTTGCCTTGAATACGTTGAAGGTCACATCCTGATCTTGGACCCGCATAGTAAGTTCCCCTTTTTGCACATCTATCAAGGTACGGCCAGTAGCCAAGAAAGGCCTCCCCAAGATTATGGGAATCTTCTTATCTTCCTCAAAATCCAGAATAACAAAATCTGCAGGAAAGAAGAGCTTATCCACCTTGACGAGCACATCCTCAACTATGCCCCTTGGGTAAGTAATGGAACGGTCCGCCAATTGTAGCGACATGTATGTGGGTTTTGGATCAGGCAGATCCAGCTTTTTAAAGATCGACAAGGGCATCAGATTAATGCTTGCTCCCAAATCACAAAGGCACTTGTCAAAAGTTAGATTGCCAATGGTGCAAGGAATGGTGAAGCTTCCTGGACCTTTCAGTTTTGGTGGTAACTTTTGCTGTAGAACAGCGCTGCATTCTTCCATGAGAGCAACGGTTTCAAGGTCATCCAGTTTCACCTTCCTTGAAAGAATAGTCTTCATAAACTTCGCATAACTAGGCATTTGTTCCAGAGCCTCAGCGAAAGGTATATTGATGTGAAGTTTCTTGAACACCTCCAGAAACTTCCCGAACTGTCTATCCAGCTTTTGTTGCTGCAATCTCTTAGGAAAAGGTGGTGGAGGATAGAGCTGTTTCTCCCCTGTATTAGCCTCAGGCAGAGTGTGTTCAACAGTAGTCTTCCTTGGTTCCGCCGCTTTCTCCTTTTGCTTAGATTCTTCATCCCTAACTTCAGCTTCGATTTCTTTTGCCTTTTCAGCATCAGCTACTTTTCCAGACTTTAAGGTAATAGCCTTGACTTGCTCTTTGGCTTCCTTCCTGCCTGGTACTTCCGTGTCACTGGGAAGAGTGCCAAGTTGACGATTGAGCACTGCATTGGCTAATTGACCGATTTGATTTTCCAAGGTCTTGATAGAAACCGCCTGACTCTTGCACAACAACTTAAGTTCCTCAAAATCAGCACTAGTAGGTGCAACTGCACTTCCCTGTTGAGGATATGATTGCCTTGTAGCATACTGCTGTGGTTGCTGGAATCCAGGTGGGTTAAACTGTTTACTTACTCCTTGCTGATATGGTGGCTGAATAGCATTCTGATTATTCCCCCAGCTGAAATTTGGATGATTTCTGTTGTTAGGATGATAGGTCACTGGCACAGGCTGCTGTTGTCACTGATAATTATTCACATACTGAACAGATTCACTGACAAGAGAACACTGATCGTAGCATGAGAACCTGCACAAAGCTCACAAACCATAGCTATTTGATTAACTCCATACGTAGCCAGAGAATCAACCTTCATTGATAGCGCTTGGAGCTGGGCTGCAATAGCGGTGGCTGCATCAACTTCCAGAATACCTGCTACCTTGCCTGACGTCATCCTCTGAGTTGGGTTTTGATGCTCATTTGTAGCCATCGTCTCGATAAGATTATACGCCTCAGTATAGCTTTTAGCCCATAAGGCGCCTCCAGCTGCTGCATCGAGCATGGGCCGAGATTGGGCCCCCAAACCATTATAAAACCAGTGATTACCATCCAATCCGGCATTCCATGATGTGGACATTTTCTCAACATTTCCTTGTAGCGTTCCCAAGCCTCGCACATAGATTCTGTAGGTTGCTGCGCAAATTGAGTAAGAGCACTCCTCATAGCAGCAGTCTTTGCCATTGGATAAAACTTCACCAGAAACTTTTGCGCAAGATCTTGCCACGTAATGATTGACCCAGCTGGTTCATAATGTAACCAGTCTTTAGCTTTATCCCTCAGTGAGAATGGGAAAAGCCTCAACTTGATAGCCTCATCAGTCACGCCATTATACTTAAAAGTGCTGCAGATCTCGACAAAATTCCTTATGTGCATGTTGGGGTCTTCAGTTGCCGCTCCTCCAAAAGAAACAGAATTCTGCACCATCTGAATAGTGCCCGGCTTGATCTCAAAGGTGTTAGCTTGAATAGCCGGATGAAGGATGCTTGACTAAATGTCATCAATTTTAGGCCGAGAAAAATCCATAAGAGCTGGATCAGCTTGAACAATACGATCTCCCATGTTTACTGGTTCTTTCTGCTCAGTTCCTGAATCCGAATCCTCAAAATCTAACTTCTCCGGTGTATCAAGAACTTCGTCTTTCTCCTCAGCTGTATCTAAGGTCCTCTTGCGAGCACGAGAACGAGTTTGCATAAACGTTTGCTAAAGTACCTGAAACACAACCGAAAAGAGTAATTAACTACTACGTCCTAATCACTGAGTCCTAATGACCAATGATGGTAAGTACATAAACTAAACAAATACGTCGAGTCCCCGGCAGCGGCGCCAAAAACTTGTTAGGGCGAAATCACGCACTAATATTCACGCAAGTATACGCGTTCGCAAGTAATATATAATACTTTCTAGTTCGTTCCCTCAGAGACTCAGACTAAGTTATTGTCTAATTAAACTCACTCACCAATGTATGATTACTTCTCAATGTTAAGATAACACTTAAAATTGTTGATTAAATATTAACTATAATTAACTACTTACTTAACCACTTAACTAACACTTCAATTTAATAATAAAACACTCATGAGATCACAACTTCATTATTACTTCCTTCTATAACCATTGTTATTACCTTTAGCATGTGACAGTGATGATATTAATCGAATAACACGAAACTGATAAAAGCCAACTTTCATTGTACTAATACCATTCTACCAAGCATCCACAATTAAGATAGAAGTTGAATAGTCATCAATTATATTGAGTTCCTATATGTCTACAGAAATTGACAACACAACAATTTAAGCACAAGTTATTCCTTTTGTTTACATAGGGCAAATAAAATTGTTAGAGTTACCCACTAATCATGCACAACATACATGAACCTATGCTAGCATGGCAAGTTCTAAATCTCAAGATCCACCGTCGCTTCACAAGAGATTAACACCCTATCTTATATGTTCGCGACGCACATAAGACGAATACGCACAACCAATACTAGATATCATGCAATCATCACATACTAAAGTATTAAACAATTAACTAAAGAATTCCATAATAAATCCGTTGCAACCCCATGATCACGATTAGCCCATAATAAAACTTATCGCCATCATGGGTTCATATGAAATCATGATAAACAACACAAGAAAATAATGACTAAACTGATTATATTAAAACAGAGTACGTCACAAGAGTAAATAAGTCAAAGCAAGAAAACTAGCATCCAACGTTACAACGAAACAAGAATCACAAGAATATATGCTTCCTCTTCGCTGCTGTGTGCTAAATCGGTCTTCTTCCTTATCTCCTTCGCTTCTTGCAAAACACAATCTAAAACATAATCTCCTCTTAATACTCTCTGAAAAACGTCTCAAATCTACCTATATAATAGTCCCATAAAACTCAGATTACATAGAAGTTGGAAGCCAAACAGAAGTAGAAGTCTAAAATAATATATCTTTTTCCCCGACCCTGCGCGGCCGCTCAGCATTTCTGCGTGGGCGCGCAAGGCTGCTGCGCGGCCGCTCAGCATTGCTGCGCGGGCGCGCAGGACCCTACTGGAAAATTTCCAGGTTTGCTCCGTTTCTTCGCCGTAATCTGCCCGTTCTTTTCCTCTCGCAATGGTGAACACATGCCAAGGCTTATTCATGATGATTCCTTCTCCGAAATGCAACTAATACCCTGAAATGCATAAACACTAGAAAAACACATCAAATACACAAAATACTTGATTTCAAGACACCAATTTAAGCCATTTTAAGACGTTCTAAGTGGTATAAAATGCCACTTATCACATATCTCTTCACAAGCTCACTTCATGTTGGTATGAAATATTATACTACTCAAGAAATCATCAAGAATATGGTATGGCACTCTAACTGAAGTTATAGTTAAACATGAACTAGTAGAGTCTTCATATAATTAACTCTTTTATCACTAGGCACAAACATAAGTAATTGCAGAGTAGGTATGGAGGAGCATGTTGGAAAAGTTAGAATTTTTTTTGGAATTACTTCAAGCAAGCCATTAGAATTATTCTTTTAGGATCTCAAGCAAGCCAAAAGAACAATTCTTTTAGGAGCACAAGTAAACCAAAAGAATGATGGCAATACAAGTAAGTTAAGGATCTTTTGACGATGCAAAATCTGGAGGATTCTGAACATGCCAAGACTACTTACCAATAGAAACCACTTAAGCTTGTTCAGTGCAACTCAGGTAACATGACAAGCTATAGAGGTATGACAAGCTCACTCTTTTACTCAAATACTAATAGACAACATGTAATGTTCTCAAGATGCCAATGAGCAAGCACTACTAGAAAAAAGACCTTAGACATCGGTTTTTGTAAAAAATGTATGATGTCTTCGCGACTGATGTTACATGTATTTTCTCATAGACATCGGTTAAAAACCGATGTCTATGTAATATTACACATCGTTTCTGAAAAATTTCTGATGTCTAATTTACATTGATGTTATATAATTGTTTAATGTCAAGTTCAGAAATGTAATATTAGGACGGTTAGGCCTGTTTAAAACTATAACACACAATCAATATTTATAAAATAACATCGGTTAAAAATAAAAAACCGATGTCTATATCTTATTAGACATCAATCATTTTCTAAGTACCTGATGTCAATGTTGATAATAGACATCGATCATTTTCTAAGGACCCGATGTCAATGTTGATAATAGACATCAGTTGTTTTCTAAAAAACCGATATTAGTATGATAAATAGACATCGGGTGTTTATTTTTAAATCGATGTTATTACCCTGTTTTCATGTGCTAATATTCCTTTATTAACATCGAATATTTTATTTTTCTGATGTCTTTGTGATTTTAAGACATTGCTTTTTATATGTGTAAACTGATGTTATTTATGGTTTTTTAACATCGATTCTAATAACAATGTGATGTCTGTTTCTATTATAATTAAACTGAGCATCTCTGTTTTTTCATGAACCAGAAAACTCCATATGGTAAAATCCAATCAACCAATAATTTTCCATCCAACCAACCAACAATTTTCACCCCATCAACCAACAATTAACCCAGATTCAACCAACAACAGTTTTTATCCAATCAACAACCTAAAACATCTACTAGAAAATTCAAAACATCTACATTAACCAACCAACAACAAATATATAGCAAAAATAGTTCTAACACATTGTCAAACATGCATCTTACAAATTCGATCATCAAGTACATTATGAAACCAGAATTTACAGTAGCGAGGCAAGGAAATTTACAATCTACATTTTGTCTTGAATGAAGTCGATAACATCACAGCGAACCTGGTCTAGCTCCTCTAGAGTGTAAGACTTGTGAGTCTTGGTCGCCCACTAAAAATTGAGTAAACCGAAAAGGGAAATCATAAAAAAATGCATCTAAAATGCCACATTCAGTCATACAAAAATGAATGTACGGACCTTAGAAGTAAAAGAAATTTCCCTGTCCTCAATAATTTCCTTCATGTACCTCATGACCACATAACCACATTCAACCCCACCAGGCTGTTTCGGGGATCCCTGTTAAGATAAAAAAAACTGGCTTTACAAACTGATTAAATCAAGATTACTGTCGTACTATAAAAATTATAATATAAATTACTTACTACAAGATTCTTGATTTTAGGAGCTTTGTTACCCCTTCCTGTTTGAGAATTAACTTGTTTTATTGTCCTGCATATTATAATGACACGGTGTCAAGAGTCATATTTCGAATACAAGAAATAAATGAAAACAACCTAAAAAATAAAAGGAATAATGTTACTCTGATAAAGCTTTTTCTAAATCATCAAAATGAGTTGGATGAGGCAAAGGATTGAGAATGTAAATGTCGCCATCCCATATTACGACCAGAATCCAGTGACAACTGTATTATTATAAATTTACACAAGTCAGATATTTTTAAAAATAGCCTAAAAACCTAAAAGAAAATTAAATTAATAGATTACAATATGCATTTAAAAATACTTACCGATGATTATGTGGCAGGAAGAATATGTGATTTTGATTACCCTCTTTCAACCGACTACCAACATTTCGTTGAAAATCAGCATTCAAATTAAAGTTGGCGCCAGGATCAAAAAATCCATACAGGACCACATCATCATTCTTGCGAACCCTCTTAATTGTACTATGCAAGTGCCTATACATATGTGGGAGAAATTAAAATTACTAGCAGACCAGTTGTGCGATAATTCAAACAGAACCTATAACCACGAAAATAAATTACTTACGCCATGTACGCAGATATCGCAGCTTGTCCAATCATGTCAAACTCTAACAATGCTTTTAAATTCTCATGCAATATATATATTGTCTTCTCAACTCCAAACACATCGGAATCACATGGAATAGGGATCGATTCCCCGCTGGCTTTCATAAATGTCGTAGCATGTTTGTACAATACCTTGTATTGGCGGGGCACTTTCTTGCTGACCTTGACGTGAGTGAACTCTTGTTAAATTTTATGCACCTCACCCTTGTTCTTTGACTGCGACACATCTCTTTTCTTTTTCTACAAAAAATGAAAGAATATAAGTAGACATTTATTCACCTAATTAACCCCTATTTTTCAACTTTTCTACAACTTTAGCAACCAACAAGCACATGTAAATACCACAATTGTCCGTAGGCTGATTAAATTTCGAGGCCATGCCAAGTGTGAACCAACGGCTTCACGAACATGTTCAATTTCACCAGGTATAGGCACGGGAACTAAAGCATCTGGTTGGATATGTCCATCAACCGACACACGAGCATGTCCAGGCTTCAGGGGCACTCCATGAAATGAAACATTCATTTCATCATCTTCGAAAATAGTACCAAAAGCAACCTTATTTTCGATGCTATCCACCGAAAGCTTACAAATTTGTGGACCCTATAATTGTAAGGAGTAAATTATATAATTACTCTACAATTTGAAGAACCGTATAATTACAATAATATTTGTGAAATATACCTTCTTTTCTGATGGAGGGGGTTGATCATAAGCAAGACAATCATCATTCACCAATATTTCTTTTGCTTTTGGTTCTCCTTCAACTGGTTGGCAACTTGCTCTCTCCGAAAAATTCGGAGACTGCTGATTAGATCCTGTAAACAATGACTTGAGCTTAGCCATTTCCCACCTTGTTCTTACCAACTCCTCCTGTAACACTCTATCACGGGCCAACAACTCCGCCTTGGTAATTGCAGGTTTTCTCTCTTTCGGCAGATTAAAGAACATTTTTGGGGTGACGAAACCTCCAACTCCTCGAACCCTGCCTGAATGCTCAGGAGTTCCGAGTGCCGTAGTCAACACATCATCAGTTCCAGATGGTACGAATTCACCCTTCTCCTTCTTTTCGAGTAATTTATCCTAATGCAGATATGAATACACATCAGATCTTAGGGACATATTATGAATAACGAAGGAATAAACATATTTCTCATTATAATCTGTTTTTCTCGATTAAATGCAGTTTTTTTCATAATTTTTACTTACAATTCTGGCAAATACTGCTTCTTTATCTTTATCAAGTTCCTCATCATCTAGCTTTGACTTTCGAGCATTTTTCCAAAATATTGCCCGATCTGGTTTCTCCTCGGGCTTCAGTTTGCCTTTCTTTATCTGTTTAAGATGAGAAAAAATTAAAAGGTGCTTTATTTGTTGAAGATGAGAAAAAATTATAGCTAGGTTCTTACTTCATCCTCTTGTAAACCAATGTAACCCTTCCTTGACAAACGATGATGATATTTTCGATTACGCACTCTTTCGCTCTGCAGGGTGCGTAGTTTCTGCATCATACAACGAATAATTATATCTAAGTAAATATTCTAAATCCAAAAAGGGTACACCGGCAAAGAAAATGCATCCATACCAGCCACTTATCACTTGTCCTCTGCGCGATAAATCTCGTCCAAGCTTCTTGACCCACAAACCGATAATTTTTTGGAGGCCTCTTCAGTTTCTTCTTTTTTCAGCATATGGCATCACGTGTTTAGTTGTTAAATCAGTTTTAAACTGTCTCCACTTCTCTCCTGCAGACTTAAGCACCATAGCCTCACTTTCCGGAACAACTTTAAATGTACCCTATGGATAATAAAATACACAAGTTTATAAGGCTTAGATAGTAGTACTAAAAATAAGTTGTGTGTGTCAACTATAATTTAATACCTTAATATCAAGCCATAATTTATCTTTCAATTCCCGATCCACATTTGGCCAGCTGTCAATGTCGATAGGAATCATAGTTCTTGCCAGGTGCCCTATGTAGGACTGTAAGGTACACCTAGTATCTCCGACAGGAACTCCAAACTCATTGTATCTGATTTTAAATCTCTTGCCCTGGGCCTTCCTTACCAATACTTTTTTAAGAAAGAAAACACCTCGTGCAGCTCCCGACCTTCTTTTCGCAGAATTAGAATTAGTTATTGTTTCTTGTTCAGACTGTTGCTTTTCAGTTTGAGGTTCACTTGGTGCTTGTCCATCCTGATCACAGTGCTCTTCAACCTCCTGATCACAATGTTCTTCGACCTCTTTAACTTTTTTAGATTTGGTTTTGTTGGTTCTCTGTTTCTTTGCCATTTTTGTCCTTCACTCTGAATAATAAAACAAGAAATAATTAGTCACTGAATAAATGAAACTCTACATGAATTAAAATACATTTAAAATTACATATGCATGAATAAAAATGCATTCAAAATTACAACTGGAAAATTTCAAAACAAATACAAAAACAAAATACAAAAAAATTATAAAAGAAAAATTACAAAAGAAAAATGCATTAGTCACTATAATTCATTTACTCAAAAAAATTACAAAGGAAAATTAAATATGCTGATTAAATTATAACAAGCACAAAGTACAGAGAGCTAAATTAACAGGATCATTTTTTAACCCAAATTCCCTCAACATTAGGCCTAATACTATGCGCAACGTCTTCATTGGTCACATCAGAAGCAGGGATGTTAGAGCAGAAGGGAGGATGTTCCATGATCGTGTCACCCAAATCATCGTCGTTATACAACTCTTGATAGTCTCTAATTGTGGAAGTTAACACGATCGACCAAGTAGGATCAACCAGATCTTTAATGTAAAACACCTGGTTGACTTGGTCAACAGAGACATATTTATCCTTCTTATGGCCTTGTCGATTGAAATCCACAAGTGTGAAGCCAAGATCGTCGATCTTTATGCCTTTATCATTCTCTGCCCATTTACACAAGAAGAGTGGAGCTTTGAACTCATGGTAATCCAACTCCCATACTTCGAAGATTATGCCATAAAAGGTCATATCACTCTAAACGGGGTTTAAATCTTTCGCACTGGACACCTGGACTGCCTTAGCAACCACAGAAACTCCACTGTTTTGAACAACCCGCGCATCATCTCGGTCTTTCGTAAAGTATCCGACTCCATTGACTGAAAAACCTTGATAAGTTAAAACAGAAAATGATGGTTTTCCAGCGAGCCATCGTATCGTCTCTGAAACAGCATCAGGATTTCCCTTCATTTCACTACTTACCTATACATAATATTATATAATAAAAAAATCCATCAGTTGCAAACTACAACTAACAACTATTTAAGTAGACAATACACAAAACCTACTTTTTTTCAAACCAATCGGCAAATAGCCGATTGTTCTCTCCCATGAGCCAATGAACACTTTTTTTCTTCCCTCGGTAAATTTCATCCAAATACTCCTTGTGCATTTTGAGAATATGCATAAATATTAGAAATAACCCACAAAAATTACATCTTCAAACAAATAGGACAAGTTAATAAAATAAACGTACACGATATAGGGATACACTTCATCATTGTTTTGAAGGACATGCAGATGAGCCTCATCTCGCTCTTTTTCTTCCACGACCTTTATTATCGCGGCAGATAATGGACCAGATTGCTTGACTTGCTCAATTGGAATGCCGGCAGTTGTACAAGTCTGGCTCATAAATTCTGTGCAGAATTCTACTGATTCTTCTTTAAGGTAGCTTTCTGCCATACAACCTTCAGGATAATATCGGTTTCGTACGTAGCTCTTTAGCACTTTATTGAATCGTTCGAAGGCATACATCCATCTATAAAATACCAGTCCACATAAACGCACTTCTAGGACCAAGTAGACAATAAGATGTAACATTACATCAAAAAATGATGAAGGGAATATTTTTTCTAGATCGCATAAGGTTATTATAACATCTGACTGCAATTTATCGAGTTTCGAGACATCGACAACTTTGCTGCATAAAGCATTAAAAAAGAAGCACAGTCGTATGATTGTGACCCTAACATTTTTCGGGAGAACGGATCGAATGGCAATAGGGAGGAGTTGTTGGAGAAGGATATGGCAGTCATGGGACTTAAGCCCGTATATCTTCAAATCAGACATGGATACACAATTTTTTATGTTTGATCCATGTCCAGAAGGAAGTTTCATAGACAAGAATGAGTTCAACACTTTCTTTTTTTCAACCTTCGACAAAGTAAAAGGGGAAGGAGGCAGATAGGTCTTCTTTTCTCCTACTTGAGGAGCTAAATCATGTCTAACACCCATATCAATCATATCACGATGTGCCGCCTCACTATCTTTTGACTTTCGCATATTTAATAACGTCCCAAGCAGATTATCACACACATTTTTCTCGATGTGCATAACATCGAGAAGTTGGCGAACATGATGATATTTCCAATATTCTAACTCAAAGAAAACAGATTTTTTCTTCCATGGACATTCCACCTTCTTCGACTTCTTCACCTCTTTTCCAAAACAAAAATCAATTCGTTCCTGACGCGCTAATACTTCTTCTCCGGAAAGGGGTTGACATGCGTTCCCCAACTCTTGTTGTCCGTTAAAGGCCGCCTTCTGCCTCCTATAAGGGTGCTACCTAGGCAAATAACGGCGATGACCTTGGAAGCACATCTTCCTACTGTGACTTAAATATTTAGCCACAGTATCGTCACCACAAATTGGACAACTCTTATAACCCTTATTCACGCAGCCTGACAAGTTTCCATATGCTGGAAAATCATTTATTGTCCACAATAAAATTGCTTTTAGAGTGAAATATGATTTACTATAGGCGTCATAAACGTTTGGTTCACCTTCTTCCCAAAGTTTTTTCAGATCATCAATCAACGGTTGTAAATAAACATCGATGTTATTTCCCGGCTCATGTGGACTAGGAACTAAAACTGACAACATCATGAACTTCCTTTTCATGCATAACCACGGAGGATATCGATTGTACGTTACCAACACTACTGGCCAGCATGTATATCGATTGACTAACCCATTAGTATGCGGGTTGATACCATCCGCTGATAAAGCCAACCTAATATTCCTAGATTCACTACCAAAGGCAGGCCACCGGTAATCGATATTCCTCCAAGAAGGAGAGTCGGTCGGATGTCGCATCTTGTCATCATTTATTCGCTGATTTGCATGCCAAGTCATGAGTTCAGCAGTAGAGGGAGATTTAAATAACCGTTAAAATCTTGGAATTATAGGAAAATACCACATGACCTTGGCTGGAACATTGACCCTAAGTTGGCCATTCTTCCGTACTTTCCAACGTGACAGCTTGCAATGAGGACACTGAGAAGCATCAGAATGTACGTCCCTATACAGTATACAATCATTGGGACACGAATGAATTTTTATATACACTAGACCTAAATCGGATAAAGTTTTCTTCGCTTCATATGCGTTAGGAGGCAACACATTATCTTTGGGAAGGATCGAGCCAACTGAAGAGAGCAGCTCAGTAAAGGCAGTGTCGCTAATACAAAACCTAGCTTTCCAGTTGTGCAATTTTAACATTGACTCTAACTTTGTGCACTCGCTGCCCTCAAACAACGGTTGTTCGGCATCAACAACAAACCTCTGAAAATTATATGAATCCTTATCGTAATTACCCGAATTAAAAGCCGCTTCACAAACTTCAACAGTTTCTGATGCAACAAAGTGCTCTATAGGTTGGTCTGAAGCAGGACGTGTACTACCTATAGAAGACCTAGTAATCCTAGTAGATTTTTCTTCATGCCAAATCCAATCAGCATACCCCAAACTAAAACCATGATCGTAGATATGTCCCCTTATGATTTTGGTTGAGAATTTTTTAAAATTCACACATCGACCACATGGACAAGGAATTCTTTTAGGATCTTTACAATTTTTTTCAGCGAAAATCAAGAATTCTTCTACGCCAATTTCAAATTCTAAAGAATCCCTATCTTTCGATATCCACGACTTATCCATAAATGAAAATGTATGACCAGCAATCTAGCAACCTAACCACCTGATGGTCATTTCAACATCAAAGCGCGAATTAATCAATACAAGTGCACATATTCAAGTGCACATAAACAAAACCAAGAAAGTCAACATTGTTTAACTAGCATAATCAATACAAGTGCACATATTCAAGCGCGAATTAATAACAAACATGCCCTTAAAAAATTGAAAGATTTTACACAAATGTCAACTAGTACATTCATGGCATCTCATCTATTAAAAGAGAACGATACACTAAATCTGATACATAAACAACAATCCAAATCAAATAATGTATACATAAATAATGACAGATCGGTTACTGGTGAATCCCTTCCTACATAATGTATACAAAAAAAAGGAAAAAAGCAAACGAATAAGAATTTCTAACCTCCTTCTTGAAGTAAAATGTGCAGGCACTGTCAAATTCCGAGACTTGATGAGATAATCTGCAAATGGACAAAATTGAATTTAAAAACATACTATTACTTAAAACTTTAAACGGACAAAAATCGGAAGATATCAACCAGAAAAGAAAAATACATGCAAATATCAAACCTAATTGATATATTTAGGCAAACCTAAATATATATACACAAGAACACAAACCTAATTTATGTTAAAAAAATGCAGATTTATGTAAATATATATACATGCATATTTAAAACAACTCAAGAAAAAATATAAAATTAGAGTACAAACCTTATTTGGCTCAATTAATCTCAAAACCTGTTCAAAAAGGAAAAAACCCATTAAAATTTATGAACAAACCCTAATTGAACAAATGTAACCTAATCGAACATACAAACCTAAATGAACAAACATACCTGTTCAGAAATTCAGGTTTCTCGTAGATGGATTTTGATTAACTGATGGTGTTCTTCAATTTGGGGTTTAATTAAAACCTATGTACTTATTATAAACTGATATGGTGTGTGTGTGAGATAGAGAGAGATGGAAGAGAGAGAGGGAGAGAAGCAGAGAGATGGAAGAGAGAGGGAAAGAGAACCAGAGAGAGTGAGCTCAGAGAGAGAGAGCGCAGAGAGAGTGAGAGTGAGAGAGAGAGCAGAGAGAGAGTGAGAGAGAGACATGAAAAATAATTAGGGGGAGAAACGGGTTTTTTTTTGGTTAAGGGGGGGAATATTTGGGAATAAGGGGGGAAAGTTTCCGCGTTTTTTTTTAATTTATTTTAAGTTAACCATCGACAACGGTTGTAAAATACAACCGATGTCTATAAAACAAAGACATCGGTTATATAGAAAACCGATGTCTAACTAACGTTTTTTATTTTTGAAAAATAAGTATAGACATCGGTTATTTTCTGGACCGATGTCTAAAACAATAAGTAACATCGGTTTTAAAATAACCGATGTCTAAATGAACTTTAACATCGGTCGTCTGAGCAACCGATGTCTAAGGACCGATGTCTATTGACAGAATTCTAGTAGTGAAGGTTCCAAGTGGATCCTAGAGAATCCAATCTAATAGCTATTATCAAGATTATTACATATCTTAAGGGACTATCAACTCTTGGAGTAAAGTAACCTAAAGATATTATGCTTAACATGTTTAGCTATATATATATAGATTACGCAGGTTGTAAGAAAGACAGGAGAAGCATCTCTGAAGCTGTCCACTTAAGTGACAGGAGAAGCATCTCGGGAAGCTGTCAACTTCATGGAAGAAGATTGATTTCTTGTCATGATATGAAATAACTTTATATCACTTGGTGGAACACTCTATGACAAGACACCTTTACATCAGGTATCATTTATTTCGAGAGCATGTCTTTTAGTCAAAGAGTTACCTACAGAAACATTTACCAAATCACTTGTTAAAGCTAATTTTTCAAGACTGGTTTGTAAGTGTGGGATATCATTTATTGCGTATTACTTGGAAATCCCACCTGTAAGCAATTTTTCATATAACTTTACAAGTATTAAATCTTTAATATTTAAAGGAATTTTGAATTTATCAGTAATCCAGTACCTCGTACTTAGTGCTACTATCTTGATTATCATGATTACAATGTCATATAAATTTGTGGTAGTTAAGTACTATATCATTAAGTTTCAATATTATTTTAAATGATTTAAAATATGATGGTAGATAATTACATTTCATATCAGTCTCATAATTTAAATTATATTAAAATAATATGCAGCATAGTTATTTGTATCATGTACGAATAATTGTGGTACTTTTAGTATTAGTGATAATATTTAGAATTTTTGTTCTAAGTAATCAATGCTTATTTCTAAAATCACTGATATTGAAAGTTGAAGTATTTTCTAAGTTATGTGTATAAACTCTCAATATTTTCTATGCATAAAAAGTATTTCTAAAATCAAGAATTATCCAGAGAGTGATTTCCAGGTATATAAATCATATATTCTATTGGTTATTATTCAATGATAATTATAAATATTTAAGTGCTAGTATCTAACTCATAAATATTTAGTATTTATTTATTTAATATTTACTTTGGGTAGTTTCGATTATGGAAATTGAAGCAATTCAGTGATTCTATTTGGTCCATAATTTAAACTAACTTAAGATAAATAAGCAGCATGATTGATTATAACTAAATTTGTTAACAATTGATATCTAGTATATTGATTGTAACTTATGCGTTATACGTTAATTATGAGATTTTGGTTTTAGTGAATTTACCAATGTTTACATCTCAAGAATTCACTGAAATCAGAATCATGATTGTAGCATGATTAGTTGTATGCTAATTTTTGACTTATATCAGTTAATGATATTTAGTTAAGATTTTAAGTACAAACTAATTATGAAGTATTAGTATTTGAGACATTACTTAGAACTCCTCTAAGTAATTAATGTTTATCCTCAATCACTTATACTAATATAAAAAGTATAAAATCTTTTTTAAGTACAACTATGGTCAATATAGATAATGCTTTATTAGAAGTAACCATATGTTATCCACTGAGAATATTTTTTATATTTATTTGCAAATTCCTAAACACTTTGATAATAGATACAATACTCAATGGATCAAAGTATGTGAAACTTATAATTTTTTTCTAAGAATACAAAAAAGACAATGATGGTTAATGTTGCTTTATTTATCGAACCAGTATTGTTTGAGATATTACAGTTGTTAGGAGTTAACAATTGTATAATATATGTAATTGAATGCTAATTTCTATTTGATAGATTATTGGTATTTAATTCATTGATATCTTATTCTAATATATTTGAATTATGATGTTAGACAATTCCATGTCAAACCAGTTTCATGGTTTAAATTATATTAAAGTAGGGTGCAACATAATTATTGGTATCTAAAGTACTTGACAATTATCAGTCAATGATATATTGTTAATATTTTGTTGCAGATAATTGTGAGATTTTAAGTTCTAGTGAATTTATATGAGTTGTTATATGTGACAAATTTACTATAATTTGAAATCAGCAGCATAGTCATTCTTATTAAGATTATTTATCAATAAACAATGTTGTTGGTAATAATTTTATAAAGATAGATTATGGAGCTTTTGACATGAATGAGAATTGCTTAGAATTTACCTAAGTGATCAATGCTTTTACAAGAACTCGGTCATATTGAAAGAAAAATCATTCTTTCTCATCTTAATACTTCTAGTCATGAGTCTGTGTCTTTTTCATATTAAAAGACATGATTATTTATCTCTTTATGCATGAAAACCGACTCGTGCACTCGAACGGTTTTAAGAGAAAAATCAAACTTCTTTCTAAAGTGGTGATTACTTATTTTATGAAAAATTTTTGGAAATCACTATTGTACATCATTTCTCTCAAAAGATTAAATGCATAATTTTCATTCATTATATATCTTAAGTACATTTTTCTCTATATTGCCATATGTTCCATGATGCAGATTCAGCCTCCGATGGCCTTCTTTCATTGATAGTCATGAGTTTGAAAACCCACAACTTCTATCCCAGACTGTAAAGACAAACACATAAACAGAACCAACCAACACTATCTTACCCCTAAAATGAACTACGAATGAGCGTGAGGGAGAAAGTGCCTTAGTCCACCACATAAGGAAGGTTCTGAAGTCAACCCAGCAGCTCTGTCTGCTACAAAGTTGAGATATATTAAAACCGAGGCAACTGCTAGCCCCCATACATCTTCTCAAAAAGATGTAATGGCTGAAAAGGCACATATACAATTACTAGATTCATCCTCTCAACAGGGTGCGTCTATTGAAATTCGCTTGTCGGCCAGGGTATCCGATATAGTGTCACCACCTCAAATATAAACAATTTGTTGATGCACAAGTAAAGGTTACACATACAAAGGAAGAGTTGACGGAAATAAGAATTTCGACCATTTTACGGTGAGATTCGATTGTTAAAGGTTCTTTAATGGACCCATTGCCTTTATAGGTGTTAGGAGAGGATACTGATCCAATAGCCATATGTCAGTGGTCAGTGTCTACCTCCCCAGGCTTAAATCTCCTGGATGTATCTGTGGATAGTAGATCTGACATAGGTGCAGATCAAAAACTTGCTGACAATGATTTAGATTTACCTGATGAGTCAGAAGGAAATGTCTTCACAAACATTAGAAGGAGACTTTGATCTTTATGCTAAATTCTTTGGGTCATTGTTTACCTTCCCAGAGTTTAAATTTGGAACCCTTAAAGGGAAACTAGCAACTTGTAGATTATGACTCAGATTCATCTGACGAGTCTAACAAGGATGGGGATTTGTGAACTCCCATTGCACCACTTATGACCTCATTAAGGATGGCTAAGGTAATTTTTCTTGCAAGTACAACTGGATTTTGGAGCAATGAGAGGAGTGATACACTTGTGAAAATGAGTGTAAACACGAGCGGAGAGAAGGGTGAAACACTTGTAAGGTACACAAAACAGAATCACACACTCACAGTGAGGAAAAAAGAGAAACAACATATCCCATTCCCTATCCCTAAACATGGTTCTTGATATTTCGGGTCTCGAATCTGTTTATGATTGGAACCTAACTCTTAGGGACCTAAAGTTTATAGATTGGATTAGAATACTTCGGGACCTAACAAGTTCGAGACATAACAACTGGTAACAATTGGTGATCTCACATTTGGGAGGTATAAGGAGTTGGGAAGATTTGTCAACTTGATGATCAATAGTGAAGTCATTCTTGCAGCATTTAAAGGGATATGGTTGATTAGACTATGACTTGTTATTTCTTTTCCAACCAAGTGAAATATGAGAACTCCTTCAGACGATAGTATACATTCCTTCTCTAAGGGGGAGATAAAAGCTTAAGTAATAGTTTGGAGGATTCCTCAACTAAGGGGGAGAAATAACAGGCAGGAGGAAAAAGGTAAAGCTCATGTACATCACACAACATCAGAAGAAGTGGATTGGTTCATCACTATTTTTCATAAGGGGAGAAGCTGTTTTCCAAAAGCGGAGTATCATTGGTTTTTATCTGCGGATCCTATTGTACGGGAGATGTAGTAGACAAAGGTGATCTCCTTTAAGCAGTTGATTCTCATAGGGGGGAAGCAAGAGAGATATGTGCTTCTCAACAGAAAATATGGTTGTACAAAAGAAGTTGCTGATGATTACTTCAATACTGAGAAGTATTATCTGGAAGAGATTTGAAGAACCAAGGAAATGAAGATGAAACTACTTGAAGATCATTTCAGTGCTAGAGGAACAAGCATATTTCATTTCAGTTACTCAAGAAATCTGGAAATGCAGCATTTGATCGAGAAAACCAGTAGCATTATTTACAAGTCCTGGTACTTTAATTTTTCCAAGTTGTTAGTTGAGTTATCTTCTCTGTTTAATTTGTTTGCTAGGTTTAACAATCAAATAGGGGGAGATTATTGGTGAGACTGCGTAGTTGTATGAACAATTACGTGATAACTCAACATGAGAACAACACTAGAACATGATAGGTCAATAATACTACGACTACACAAGAAATCAAAAGAAATGAAGACATGGAAAATACAAAGAATCAATAGATTAGAAGAAAGCTTGAAGTCTATTTACAGGTCACTGAAAGAAGTTCATAAATATGATCATGCCTCAATGAAGAATAAAGGTTAAAGACTTTCAGATTTTTAGAAATGATGAAGATTCAGTGTACAACTGCCACTAGAAGATTTCATTATATTAGCATTGATTGAAGATAGACAGAGTACGAAGCATTGGAATCTGAAGAATTGAAGACAGGGTTAAAGACATAGGTTAAAGAAGACAGCTGCAGTCTTGAAGTTATACTCACTGACAGGAGTTCATTTATATGTTCAAGCGTCGGTGAAGAACAGTGAATGAAGTATTCAAGATTGTAGTAGCAATGAAGACATTGTCTAATCTACCAGAAACGATTCCAGTGAAAGTACATCTGTTTATTGACTGTCAGTGTTCGAAGCGATAAAATTGTTGCAAGCTTAACAATATAATCAAGGCTATAATACGAAGACCTGAATCGAAGTTAGTCTTCTGTGAACCAGACCAGTTGCACTAGGTGTCAACAGCTCGTAAAAGGAATCTGAGTATTATTTTTAGAAGAATTGTTAAGTTGAGGAACGTACTTGGATTGAATGTTTATCTATTAAAGTATGGGAATAGGTGCGCAGGGTATACAGCTAAACAGCTCAGGGGATTGGCTGAGTTCAAAGTTTAATTGTTAGAAATAAAACAAGTACGTTTTGGTGGAAATAAAACAAAGTACAATTCATCCCTCTGTGTGCGCAAGTAAGTGATCGAAGTCCTGGATGCAATTAACTCCTAAGCCATAAATTTATTGTATAGTCTATTTATTTATGTGGTTCATTTTTAGCCACACATTTAAATTGATATAAATGTACACAGCAGCAGATCAAGCAATTAGAATTGTTTTGTTCATCTTCTTCTCCAACGAGAGCTGGTGAAAATAGAAGCAAAGAAATACATAGAAGCTCAATCACCTTGAATATCCGTTTAACTTCTCACCGGAGTAATGTTATAATGCCTGGTTTAACTATTGTATATTCATAGGGGCATTATAATCGTTACTCGATAATTAAATCCTTAGACAAATAAAAGCTAGAATATTATATAGGATTTGATTTGTAAATCTTTGTAGTAGCTTGGAACTTTGTTGTTCTTAGATTGTAGCCGGTTAATTTATTTATCGGAGTGTAGCAACACCCTCGCAGATTTATATATGAATATATATTTCCCCGAATATCTTGTGTTCCTTATTTTATTATACCGAATATCATTCACCTCAAGAACACGGAACCACTAACCGTACACTAAATTTTATATCCGCAAAATATTCGAAAGAATTTTTTAATTTAGTGAGTATCGTATTCAACCCCCCCTTCTACAATACTTCGGGACCTAAAAATCCTGAACCTCATCAAAATATTAACCATGAACTTTATGCAGTCTTGTTGGTTGATGGTTCTCATTGCCTTCGCTTCTACCCATTTAGTCATATGGTTGATTGAAACTAATACGTATCTCAGAAATCCTCTAGCCCGGGGAAAGGATCCCTTGATATATATCCCCCAAACAGCGAAGGGGATTGAAGATATGACTGAGGAGGGTAGGATTGGGCTGAGCCGGGATACATTGCTGAAGAGTTCGCATTGCTTGCATTTTTTCACAAATTCAACTGCATCTTGGTGGATAGTGGGCCAGTAATAACTCTGACTTATGATCTTGTGAGCCAGGGCCTTCGAAAACATGTGATATCCGCATATCCCTTCATGAACTTCCATTAAACAATAATCAGCTTCCGCCGGCCGACACTTAAGTTTTCTGCAGAAAGTCCCAAATGTATAAACTGTAGTTTCTTGAAAGGTAAGACTTAAATATGATATAAAATGTTATGAGGATCCTTTATGCGCTTGATTTCGATTTACGGATCAAAAGTTATGACTGTTTTAGTAAAAGTGATTTACGCGACAAAAACTGCTACAAATTGCGAACTTTGTAAATAGAAATAATCGAATTGAAATATTTAAAAATCATGAAATTTCTACAGAGAGTAAGAAATATAGTTTATAAACTTCCATAAAAATTTCAAGTAAATAAATTGATTTTTCAATTTTATAAAAATGTCGGAGCAGAGGTCGCGCGGAGTACGAACATTAAAAACAACCCCTGTTAGAAACTGCTTCTTCGGGATTTTAACCCTCTTCCCGGAAAACCATTTTCAAAAATAATTTTTTCTAAATTTTTTCTAGATCGCGCACGTGAAAAGGTGCGTCAATTATTAAGTTAACGGTTTGAGAGAAATCAACGTTTTAGTGAAAGCGGTATGAATAGTAAAACTCCGTGGTTGACCGAACTTTTAAAATGCGTTTCACCTATTTAAAATTATTTTATAAAAATGGAACTTTTATGATAAATATTAAAAGCACTCAAGAAGCTCCTCGAGGTGGTTTCGTATTAAAATATTAATTTTACAATTTATTAAAAATGTTAGAGTGTGAGTCACGTAATAGTAACATTCGGTAAAGTCAACTCTAGAAGACCACTTCGACCGTCCATTTCGACCAAGGATTGATACTTATTTCGAGTCAGTCAGATATTGAAAATTATGAAGTATTGTACTTATTAGAAATATAAGTCGGTGATGGGATTAGGAATACTGATTAAGATTATGATATTTGTTGACTAGGATACCCGGAACGAGAGGAAGTCTGAAAACATATCTTGGACTCTAGGCAAGTTTTCAAACCCTACCTTTTAAGAACTGTTGTGTTGTGATTTCTTTTAAATACTGCAATATATGCATGATAAATGTTTTATGGTGATTTATAAATTGTTATATTTTGAATCATAAGATATGATGATTTTGGTATAATAAAAGTACCTGATTTGAAATGATATATTTTGACCGAGGATTGGTCGGTTTAAGTTTATAAAATCCCAGAAGTATTACGGAGTTGTTATATTTGAGAAATGTTAACGCTAGAGATGAGCGTGACATGTATATTGTAGAACGGGAGTCGGTCGGTATATATATTATAGTAAAAACCCGGGAATCATCCCGGTGATGTTTTGGACGATCAAAAGTCTGTATTTTTATTTTATTAAAAGGGACTCGATGTCCACTTGCGAAGTATTAACTACCTCAAATTTATTTAATATGATTTCCAAAGATTGTATTCCCTCAACTATATTTAATCACTCGAACAACAAATATTATTTTAATTATTCATTTAATATAGGAGAAATATTCTCTAACGATTATGTATTTCAAAGTTGATTAATTATATTATTAAAGATTACCCTAATTATTTAAACATAAATTAGTTGAGGAATATTATTTCAAATATTCTTTTAAAATATAATTATTCGAGGTCTAATTATTTAATAATTATTATTTAATTATTTATTATTTATTAAATGACTTAATATGATTTAAAAATCATAAAACCTATTCTAATATACTCCTAGATTTCAGGAAATCATTCAAATACTTTTAGATCATCGATGAATATTATCTCGACTTATTTTAAATGTTTGAGCATAGTTCAAAAGAAACCCCCCCTTATTTTTTTATCTGTTGACAACGGTCAATTCACATCCTTAGTACTTCCTCCGAAAATTCTCGGAAGTACATATGTATACATATATGAGAAGAGCGGTGCCTATCAACAAGAAAAATGCTTGGGGAACTTCAATATAGTTCGATGTTCCAAGTACATGATAGGATTCTTAAAAGGACAGAGGAGGGGTAGAGATCTAGTACTTCGTGGACTGGGGTGACTGCCATTTTAATTTTCCGTATGAGAAGGTACCATGTGTACTGAAGGACATACGAAGTATGCAAAATATACCCGGGTAGAATGAGGAAGCATATAAAGCCCGAATGCGGCTTGGGTGACAATCAGGATGTTAGGAAGTCGTCCATCTACATGTAGAGAATTATACCCTTATACGAATGATCAACGTATCTCGGGAGCTCCGGTGAAGGTCTTATTCTTCCAATTGGAATTGTGATGCAATACCGTAACCCAAGCCTAAGTGTTGGGTTTACCATTAAGGTATTTGCAGGATAAAAAGTTAACAAAAGAATTTTTTTCGAAAGAAATTGTGTATCACCAATAAAACTCTTTGAATAAAATACGTATCCTTGTACGGATTAACATAATTTCCTTTAACAGTCTTTTTATACTTTCGATTATTATGGTTGAGTATTATTACTCACTCTTGCTTTCTTTCAAAAATCACAACACAGCAGATAACCAGTATGCCGGTGTGAGGTTTAGTCGCTTGCAGTCATGGGGAGAATCCCTGGAAGCTTTGTCCCAGGTGGGCCAGAATATCAGATAAGTATTAGATATCAGTCGTAATTATTGTAACTTCGTGTAGAGGTTATGAATAATTGTTTGAGATCATGTAAAGTACATTTAAGTTTTAATAACAGATGATACTTGTTGTACGTCATTTCTAAGACTATAACTTGTGAGTGTGTGAAATTGGGGGTCTATGATATGGAATTATTGAGTTAATGCAGGTTACATATGATTGAAAGATTGCGTGACGACCAAGATTCCTGACCCCAGATTTAGGGGCATTACAGAAATGGTATCAGAGCAATAAGTTATAATATTTAGAGATGAGAGTGTTAGGAATCTGTCTAGATGCGAGATTGAGTAAGAGCTCATATAGAGTTTATCACTGGACTACCGGAAGTAGCCCCAATGTGTAGGTTATGATAAGTTTGTATTTGAGGTATTAAATTGTGACTAATAGAACCATTGGAGATTATCAGAATGATGAGAAGAAAAATTAGAATCATATATGATTTGGCAAGGATGTGGTTGTAGAACTCAGAGCTGAGTCTCCAGGGCATCTGGGGTAAAGACGATATTACCAAGACCATATGATGATTGGATAACACAAGCCTGGTTACTCGTAATTCCTAATAGGGTTCCCATGAGGGGGCATCATATGTGAAAATCATAAAGTCTAATTATTAGTATACAGTTGAGGTTATTGACCCAAACTAGTTGAAGGTGTCATTTTACCAATGAGGATTTGAATATCGTATTAATAACGAATTCAATAGAGATAGTGCCTGATATACCCTTGAGGATTTTTATTTTCATTAAGGAAGATTTGAATATAATATACAAGTGTCATTATAAAATAAGTACACTACATAATATTATTAGTGCGCTTAACATATGATGGTTTAGCTCAGAGATCGAGAGCATCGAGAATTGATGGCATGTCTACAATTTAATGGCGTAAGATTACAACGAGCGGTAGTTCGATCTTAGAACCTTTTAAAAGGATAGACCAATGATTCTAGAGCGGAATTCTTCAGTAGAAATGATGTTAGATACTACGTATATATACTCGTAGAGCTCTAATATATACGATAATGTATGTTCACTTACACACACATGCCACTGAACTTATGGACTGCATTGAGATTCCTAAGAGATCTCTTTGATCTGTTACCAAGGGGAACTGGCCACTTGTAATTAGTAACAGATGCGTGTAGCAGGCCCCTATCGGATTAGCTTTTGGAATATTTCTAAGTAAGGTCTTCGAGGTAAAATACCAGAATGACATATATACGTGCGAAAGTCAATTTATTAAGCGATTTTAAAATGATGTTGAAAGAGACACTAGCTGAAACATGGAATCACAAAGACGAAGAGGAGGTATCATCCTCAGAAGGATAATGATGATGGTTAGGATAATCAGTGAAATATTTTGGCACCTACTCACTGTCACACCACTCCCTCCAAACTATTGATCATTTTTCGTTCCCTACTTTAAACTTCAGATGTGACCATCTTGAATAGTCTTTCTCCGCATCAGGACTTGTTCAATTCTTTTAGTTAATCCATGAACTTTCATTCATAGGTTATGATCTTCTTGTTCGGCTCAGAGCTATTTATACTTTATATCAATTATCCAAGGAATTTTTAATAATTTTTCCTCAATTCATCGACGAATATTCATAATGAATATCTTCATTTGATTCTTCTTTCATAGTTACGTTCTCAGTCGAGATTGTAAATATCTAACAAATTGTTAAGAACATGGATGATCTAATATCCATGGATTCCTCGGGAATCCTTTTCTTCTAATCGGGATGAAATTGTATATTGAACTTTGAAATCATAATAAGGGTATCAATTTCATATTGGTATTCTGAATTCAATTCTATTTGAGAATCTGGTAAAGTATGTGAACGAGGGCACCTCTGAGTGAACCCTTTTTATTGGCAAGAAATATTTGATAAGAGTCTATCGATTGTTCCGATGCCAAGACCACTCGATTCAGAGTTATAATTGTCTTTCTCGGCCCAAATTTGAAAACTCTTTATTTCAAAATCGTCATCTGGATAGCCACAAATTTTTTCAGTGGTTATGATGTTGAGATTTTTTCAAACAAACTGAAATATGCCTAGTTGCATATGTTCTTATGAATGACTAGTTAATTGTCCTAACTAGTCAAAATTTTAATTAATACGATGAAAGCCTAGCTAATCGTCCTAGCTAGTTGTTATGGGCCAAACCAATTGAGAGGACCATATTCTTAGCCGATTGATAATATTGCTTGATATGGACTAGTTATTATTTTTCTTGTTCCACTTCCAATCAAATTTTTGTTTTACAGAGTGCATTATATATGAAAAATTTAATTGTTGATGAAATTTTCAAAGAATGATTTAATTGAGACCTAACTAGGTCACCCACTCGAACAAGGATTCATATTCATTTTTCTGAAATATTTGTTCATGAAATGTTCTATTCTTTCGTTTATATAATGAATATCCATTTAAAATCATAAACTGATTGAAAAATAATATACTTCCTTAATTGTTAACTATCGGATATAATTCCTTCTTTCAAGGTAGCATCATTTTAAAACCTTAATGCTTAACCTTTGGTTGATGATTTTATTTAAGGTTCCTTTTATTATTCGAAAAGAAAAGTATTCTTTCAATGGGGAAAACCTTGAAAATGTCATTCGAATGATGTTATTATTCAGCAATCATTGCTTTCAAGAGATATTCTTTATTATATCATAATATAAAATTCTAAGGACATGGAAGGATAATCCTTGTTGTATTATTCCTTCCAAGTTATAAATCTTTTGAGTGTTGCTACTCTTTTATTCAGAGCTCATTATTTCTTTAGATATTAGATTTGAAATCTTGTTCAGATTGTCTAAATTACATCGATATTGTGAAAATCATTCTTCCAAGGATGATTTCTTCGGAACAAATAGAAGTATAGTTGAGAACCGATTGTTGTAATATGAGACTGAAAAATCAGTGCTATGATGGTGTAATCGGAGCATCGTAATGAGTGAGTTGTTTCAAAAAGGGAATACCATGTTTAGTTATTATCATAAGGATCTTTAACATGGTTATAGAAGAGTGATAATACAGATATCGACGGGATTAGTGAGGTACGCTTCTATGAAACATTATCAGGATAGGTACTAATGAATTTGGGAAATACCAAGCATGTATGAATTCGAGGAATAAGATTTTGAAAAAGTGAAGGTAAGATTAGTAACAACCATGTGTTAGCAATACCTGACGATAAAAAAGAGGATTTTCAGCGAAGTATAATAATATGACCATGTGGCTTAAGGACCGTGACATAAAGTGTTGTAATAATAATCTAGAATAATCGCGATAAGGTTCGCACTGAAAGGGATAAAGAGTTTAACATATAAGGAAAATTTGGAATTTTTTTTCTTACACTGAACACGAGATAGAGGCTATAGTCAAACTGATCAAGAGTTATAATTGAGAAATCTATTATCATCAAGGAAAGGCCAATGTGGTGGCCAACATTTAGTAGGAAAAGATATATTGAGGATGAAAAATTTCAGAACAACTAATGAGAAGGATCGAATGAATGAATTTTGAAGTTGAGAAAATGTGAAGAGAACCCTTATTACATAACAGGAAGAATTAACGATGTCTAGAAACTTAAAGAGGATGTTAGTCATTACCGAATATAAAAAGGGATGTCATTGACATGATTGAAAATGAAAACGGAATAACTAGGATTAAAATTTTGGTGATTGCGGCTTGTAAATGACCCAAATGGGAGTAAGAGTTTATTATATTAAATTTTGAAGGAGGATTATAAAGAACCAAGTAAGATGTCGTGCTATTTTAGGATTTTGAGCGATATGTTAATTAAGATCGCTTATTTTATTATGCAAATGATAGATCTCCGCTCTACAAAATTGTATGAACGCGGAAGAGATAATTGATGATAGAGAGACCCTGTAATAATTGCGCCACGCAAGGACCCAAGAATTAATTTCACAACTGGATTATTTCCCAAGATAATTTATAAAAAAAAAAGAACGAACAGAAGCACGACTTAGAGTTCTTAAATCGACAAGTAGAATGGGAGGACTATCCAGACCATTGAAGATACCTCTCTCGGCTTGCCTTTTATTTGGAACGGTTAGAAGAATCGCCTATTATTGACAGAAAATTTGTATAGATATACTTACCACGCGAGCATACGGAAAATAGATGCCGATATCCCTTACGAAGGATAACTTGGAAGAATGAAAGATGTTATGGTTAGAGCTGACTGAAGGCAAGAAAGATCGTACACGCCCTTTAAAGGCCACTAGTAGTTGTTCCCAATAAACGCGAATACGTCTAATGTGCTTGCGAGAATAATGAATAAGACCTGGAAGGTATTGTAGTACTATAAATATTATACGAGAAATGATTAAAGAAGTCTGACCGATAGCGAAAGCTGAGCGTTCCACGATTCTAAAGCATATCAATCAATTACGTATGAAATGATACTTCCTTCAAGACGGAAATAGGACCCGATGTGCCTTACATTACTACGGGAAGAAATGTTAAATCTGGCGCTAAGCATTTAGTAGGAGATGAACGTGTAAAAATGTAACGAGAACTTCTTACATAAAATAATCGACAGAGATGATGCGCCGAAATGAGCAAACTCTTCCAAATAAGTTGAAAGAACATTCCAAACACTAGAAGATGCGCTAATAGTCCATATTATATATCTTTAAGGAAGATGAAGTGACCAATTGACGTTAATCGAATTACCGATAATAATGAGTTATCATGCGGGAATTGGAACGACAACAAAGCTTTGTACGAAAGAAAGAATCGTTCTCCCTTAGGTTGGGCAGAAGTTGGTAAGCGGAGGATACTTGGACCGTAGTTGAGTCAACAAACCAAAGGAATTCCTAGAACTTATCAGAACCCGGCATGTGGCAGCCCAGGATGAACAATAGAGATATGCGGACCAGAGCTATAAAGACAGAAATTACAACGTAACAGACCAAGTATTGTTGAAAGTGCCTCCCGGGGAGGGAGTGATGAGATTCGAAAGGTAAGGAAATGTTGAAACCAAAATTTATTGGACCAGTTGAAATCTTTACAAGACTAAGAAATTTGGCTTATAAATTAGCACCATCGTCAAACAATTGCCACGTTTATAATGAGTACCATGAATCGATGTTAGGAAATTTAACTGACAATGCCAGATATATGATTGGAAGTGAGCTAGTAAACTTGCAGCCATACTTAGCATATGTAGAGCAACGTGTAGAAATCATAGGTTTACAAGAACGAGTACTCTAAAATATATTTGACGGAAAAATGAAAATTTTATGAAGAGATCCAATACTACGAACTTAACGTGAGAACTCGAGGTGGTCATGTGAGAAGCGTGTCCCCGCTTGTTTCTGAACTGATTCTGCGACGGAATCCTTTTAAGGGGGGAATGTGACGGCCTCAACCACAGGGTCAGGAGTTGACGTCACCAAACACGACAAGCAGAAATATAAACAACAAGATTTTTATTATTATTATATACTAACTCGATCCCATACCAAGATCCGATCTAGGTTCAAGTATGATCCAAGCTACACATTATTACAAACCACTGATTTAAAAATTTTGACACACTAACTTATTCAGCAACTCATCAGACCGCATATGGTCTGATATTAACTACCTCTGAGGAGCCAGGTCCTGAAGGGGATGATACACGGTTCTGCCAAGGTCTGACTGGTCTTCTAGGCATCTATGATATATATATATATAATAGGTTGCAAGGGTGAACATATGAATATCAAGATAACAACAGTAATGTAAATAATTATAGGAACAGAACAATAAATCAATATGAAATCTGCAATCTGTAAATCATTCTGAGCATCAGTATATAAGAAAAGCTGAGATAACTGGATATCACTGACTAGCATGCTTTTAACAAAACAAACGTAGTTGTGTGCTGTGTAAGTACCAGAGTCCAATTTTAGCATGCTATTCACATTTATAAATCAACTGTATCAATCACTTATTCCCTTACGGGAATCACAAAGCCAAATCAGATACTAACGGATATGTGAAGACAGTTGATCAGGCTATCAACACCAGACGGATCCAACTGCCATCCCATATACATGTTCCAGAACTCAGAGACTAGCTAGGTCTCTTACCTGCTAGACTAATCTGTTATGAAATACGTGCAACCAAATTAGCCTCTTACGCCACCTCAATAGGCCTACTCTGGCCCCTATGTATCCCATATCTGATCATTTTATCCATTTTTCAAAACACTTGTACCTATCTCATTTCCAAACCATTTATTCTAACAGCACACGTAAAACTGGTTCACAAATCATTTTCATTCGAGATAGGTACCTTTCAAAGTTACTTTTCCCCCAAAACAGTTTAAAACAGTGATTTATAACTATAGGGAATATGTAACTTTAAACATTTATGTTCCTTTACGAGTATAAAACAACAGTTTATTCATACGTACTGAACCATAAAAGAATGGTCAGGGTACTTGCCTTACAACACTTTCTGAAACCCTAAGTAGCTTTTAAGCTGACTTCGGTCCTTGCGAAACTCGATTCGGATCTACAATAATAGAATATCCTAATCAGTTATACCGACATGCTTGATATCCTCGAATCCTAATAACCCAATTCGATAACCCGACTCGTATAATAATTATACACATAGTCACGTACTTCGTATTCGAATAAGGGTAACACGTTTTATATAATAAAGTAATTTGTCATATTTAAAATAAATTTTTAGGAAAATTTCAGCATCATCTTTTCTGTTTATAAGCCTACCCGTCTTTTACAATCGACGTCAACAACCAATAAATCACATGTCTCGACAAAATACAAATTCCACAATCACGCAATTATTTATGTACAACTTCAATATACGATTTATTTTTATTTATTTATAAAATTAGGACTCAGTTTACGATCATCACGGTCCACCATCCGCTCGCAAAAACTCATCCTTGATAATACTATCTTAATACAGCAACTCAACAGACTATTTCAGGTCTGACACAACTACCTCAGAGGAGCCTGACACGGAAGGAACTGGAACTCTGGCCCCGACTACCAGGGAAGAATCTCCTAGGTATCTGCAATGCATATATAAAACATTTTGCAAGGATGAGCAATCAATTGCTTAGCAGTACCAATATACGAATAACAAGTAAAACAGTTTATGATAAACGGTTGTAGGAACAAAAATCATAACTCGTTTATGAAAAACAAGTAAATCATGTGTAAACTGGATATCAATAACTAGCATGCTCTGTATAATGTATCATTAGTTGTGTGCTGTGTGAATACCAGAGTTCAATTTTATCATGCTACTTTTATTTCCAAATCTTCCGTTCCATTATAGGAACCTTAAAACCGTTTTTCCCGTTACGGGGACCATAAAATCATTTGTTCCGTTACGGGAACCTCAAAATCACTTGTTCCACTACGGGAACCTTAAAATAACTTGTTCTGTTACGGGAACCTCAAAATCACTTGTTCCGTTACAAGAACCTCAAAATCACGCTCAGATATAAGAGTATTGGATGATCCCTGGTGAGACAGCTGATCAGGCTATCTCCATATGACGTCTCTATCTTGGCCATCCTATGAAACTCATTTTGGAAGAGACTAGCTAGGTCCCTGTCATGCTGGGCTGGTGATTATAATAGGGTGCGCAACCACTTCGCCTCTTACGCTATCTTCCTGGCCGTTACGGGCCCTTTCGCACGTTCATCCAATTATCTGATTAACTTTATCCAGTTTTCCAAACCACTTACCTATCTCTTTTCAAAACAATTCTATCACATAACACGTTCTCAAAAAAATTTCATTTTATTCAAAGTTTAGAGATAGGTACTTTCAGAAGTTACTTTTCCCCCAAAACACAAGTTAACAAAGCAATTTGAACACAAGGGATACGTAACTTAAAACATTCTGTTCCAGTACGTAAATTTAAATCAACAATTATTCATATATTACTGATCCATAAAGATATGGTCAGGGGTACTTTCCTTGCAGAGCTGTACAACTATTATTGATTGACTTTGAGCCGACTCGGACGCTCAGGCTTTATCGTCTAACCACTAGATCATATTGGATTCAATTTCAACACTCAGGTCCTTCATTTGGAACCTTACTGGGCTCATCAACTGTCCACTAGGATATCTTTAGACCAACGCCAACTCTTGGGCCTTCCGACTAGAACCTATAGAGTCGAAATACCCTAATTTAGACACTCGATTATGCTTGACATATCCTCGCTAACAATTTACATGTACGTTAATAACACATGACTCATAACACACACACATTGTTGTAATACACGCATCAGTTATGGTTCATGTTCTCGAAAATCGGTTCGGTGTTTGTTTTCAGAAAATACGTATACTCGCCATTGTATGAAATTAGGGTTATTGGTTTTGGAAAAAATTTCATCACATCGTACAATCAAGTTTCGTACAAGATACATATGCATTTATATAGTCGATCGACGTCTCGATAATCATCGGATATGCTCCCTTATATCCATAGTTCAATTTCCCGGAAATCGGGCAGCGTCTCCTTGTTTATCGAGCGGCCCGTCGAAACATAATCGATGTCAAATCCCAATCACAATCACAAATTAATTCAATCACAACCCAAGAATCAGACAATCAATCCAACTTCACAATCCCAATAATCCTGAAATGTATTATTTAACTACTTTTTATTTCGACTAATAATGTACGAACTAAATTATTTATTTTAAAATATTAGGACTCAGAACAAATTATCACAGTCCACCGTCGGTTCGCCAATGGCGGTAAAATTCACGGGTTTTCGATTATCGGACATCCTTCGCGAATCCCACCGATTAATTAATAATTAATCCCACACAGAATTAACTATTTTATTTCACAAAACCCAGTCAATTAATCCCTGCAGAAAATGAAACAAAATAATTAAAAAAAATTCCACCACACACGCGTATAACACGCGCCAAACACAGGACAAATCCATGGTCGGAAACACAGGAATCAGGCGGCACACGGCGGAGCCAAAACAGCAGCAACACACACGACCCATGCACCCACATCACACACACCCATAATTTTACACACAAACACACAGAAAACACACTCACATGCACAACACAGCGCGCACACACACTTATATATATACATATGTATATTTTCACAACAACCAAAAAGAACAGAGCCATATAATTTTGTCAAACACAAACCAGCTGGAACAGCGGGTGATCAGAAAACAAAAAAAATCAGGAAGCAACTTACCGGGAAACATGGAAAAAGACCGAAGGGAAATTGAAAGGGGATAGAGAAGAGGAAAAGAGGGAGGAGAAACTGAGAAAAGAGAGAGGTCTAGAGATAATTGAAAGCGAGAGGAGAGAGCTGTAATCGAAAGAGATACAGGGGAAGAATTGAGGGGGTGTTTTATGTATATCTATCTTTATTTATTATTATTTTTTCTTTAAATCAACAATTGACACGTATCAAATAATGACCCAGAAGTGCAACACATGTCATGTTTCCATCTGCGAGCCTGGATTTTGTCCCGATTTTTCAAAATTTACGGATCGAGGTGCACTTAAAACGATTTCAGAAAATCACGAAAATAGTCTTAAAATGTTATAAATATCCCGAAGTTAATAAAAACATAAATTTCGTAATTTTAAAGTCATTTCTGAAATGCAATTTATACCCGCTTTTAGCAATTAAACGAATCAACGCGCGGGTAAAATTAATCCCCAAAATTTCCAAAATAATTTTAAAATTCCCGGAATAATCCAAACGTAATAAAATATGAGTTTCATAATTTTTGAAGAATTCTTGGATTTAATATTGAGTTTACATTTTAATATCATCAGAAAATCATTCAGGGCTAAATAATTAATGAAATATTGATTTCTAAATTTTATAAAATCCCAAAGCTAGATATTGTAATTATAAAATCATAAAAACAATTTTAGAGACAATCCAAATATTTATGAAAAATAAAACTGCAATAAAATCACTTTTAAAAGCGAAACAAAATCATACAACCCAATAATTAACCACGCAATTCAATCTCATACACTAATAATCACATATGCATAATAACAAAGTAATAACCCGCTGACAGAATCCATATACATATTTTATTTATTTAATTGTTCAATAATTACACATTTAAATAATACTAAAAATATACGAGTCGTTACAATAGTACTAATCTCTTCATTATTAGATAAGCCATCTCTAGGGTTAACACTAGAATGATGGGTTTTATTTGTAAATATTAAATTTCTTACTAACGGAATCATCAAAACCAATTGACAGCTATTTTCTTAGCCTTACTTAATTTATCACCGATCGCATACTTTTACTTCTAATTAACTCTCACTATTCCTTATCTCATATTTAGCTTTTCACAATTGAAGATACGCTTCAGATTATTGAGGTATGCACCTTCTATATATATTTTTCCTACATATTCAACACTTCTTTTTTCTTAGTTCACATACGGATATTGCCAGTCTATGTCATACATCAGATACTCGTATTTGCGAGTTTTTTAGTATTGCATAGTAACTTCCATTACCTCGTCATTCGATATGGATATACTTTCACGTCCTTCATGGAGCACTATTACAGATGATAAAATCTCTTTGCTCTATCTTCAACCTTCAATTCTTGAGAATATTCTTCTCACTAGCATGCACCGATAATCTTTTTGTTCTTCTTATTTATTGCCAAGGCATATTTATCTAGATAAAACCTCGCACAAGCTTGTAATAACATCACGCTAATTCTACTAAACTTCCTATTTCTACTAAGGTCTTTACTTCCTCCAAATTCCTACTTGCTTTAATTTCAGATCTGAAAATCATGTCAGAATTTGACTTAATCTAATTGGAATCGATTTCCAGTTAACTGACCAGTAGTTGGTAAAGTTAATCAATTAACTCTTTTAATTGCTCAATTAGATCAAGTGATGACTAGCTAAATGAAATCAAAATCCAATTACATAGAGTCAGTTTGGTCACAACAATATTTTTCAAGAACCAAAATCGCAATCATTTGGAGTATCAATAGAAATCTCAATAACATATGAAAGTATACTTTTTATCCTTAAAAGTAGGGTACTTCCTAAACATTTGGGCAGCACTTCCCCTATATTATGGACTACCAGTCGGATTTGAGCCGACATCATCAATCAACCAAGCCATCCACAAGCACATCAATCAACTTCCATCCACCAAACTCATCATTTCACCATAATTCAGAATGTTAGATATATTTGTGATGTCATGTCTAATCTGATTTGTTTAGTTTCAGAACTTATTATCAGAATATCAGAAATTAACTGGAAATCAGAACTTACTGAAGACAGGAAGTTATCAGAACTTAAGGCGTCAGAACTTATATCAGAACTTAAGTGCGGATACACTTTAGGGATGAAAAGTGATTGATTTACAGGAGAGGTTCTGGATTAAACAAAAGAAGATATGCTTTGAGAGTTGGACAGCTAAAGGACTACAGAAGATAATATTTGATTGATATATTTTAGGAAGAGATATATTTCATATCAATTAGAAGATATCTTGTAACTGTATACTATATAAACACAGATTAGGGTTTACACTATAAGTGTTATCATTAACGAGAATATTATTCATTTTAACCCTAGCAGCTCTTAGCGATGCCATACATCACTGAGAGAGTAGATTAACCTACTGTAACAGAGTTTGATATATTGAATAAACTTGTTTTCTGTTACATACTTGTGTTCAGAATCAAATTGATTGTAGATACTATATTCAACCCCCTTCTATAGTATCATTGAGGCCTAACAAGTGGTATCAGAGCCAATCTATTAAGCTTACAAACAGTTAAGATCCAAATAAACAATCAATCATGTCTGATCAAGCAAAAATACCAGACCCCCAAGAACCTGCAAAGGTTCAACCCATTCAAAACACCAGTAGATATGAAATTATCAGGGTTCCTATGCTCAGGGTGTCTGAGTACCCTGTATGGAGTGTGAAGATGGCCATATTTCTGGAAGCTACAGATCCAGAATATTTAGACAGAATTTATGATGGTTCACACAAGCCCACAAAGCTTTCTATTGCATTTGGGAATGAGCCTCAAAGGATGATTCCCAAAGAAAAGAGAGAATACACCACTGAAGACATCTCTTCACTAGGCAAGGATGCAAAAGTAAGACACTTGCTTCATAGTGCAATTAACAATGTCATGTCAAACAGGGTGATTGGATGCAAGACTGCAAAAGAAATATGGGATGCATTGGAAGTGAGATGTCAAGGAACCAATGCTATCAAAAAGAACAGGAAGACAATACTGACACAGGAGTATGAGCACTTTGACTCAAAATCTGATGAGTCACTAACTGAGACATATGACAGATTCACAAAGCTGTTGAATGATCTGTCACTAGTGGATAAGGAATATGATCAAGAAGATTCAAATCTGAAAATCCTACTAGCTCTTCCTGAAAAGTGGGATTTGAAAGCTACTACAATAAGAGACAACTATGAACTTGCTGATATGTCTCTTGATGAAATCTATGGGATGATCAAGACTCATGAACTTGAGACGGAGCAAAGAAAGAAGAGGCATGGAGGGAAGTCTAAGACAGTTGCTCTAAAGTCTGAAGAAAAGCCAATTGTCTCTAGGAAGGCAAAAGGAAAGGCTCTCATCATACAGTCTGATTCAGAGTCATCAAATTCTGATGATGATGATTCAGAACCTAAAAATTTATCTGAAGTGGATGTTGATGCAGAGATGATGCAACTGTGTGCTCTTATGGTGAACGGTATCACAGAGATAGCCTACAAGAAATTCAGAAAGGGAAGAAATTTTCCAGGAAAGGTGGAAGTTCTGACAAGAAAGGGTTCAAAAAGTCTGAAGGCAAAGGAGGAAAGTTTGACAGAGGAGACAACTCAAATGTCAAATGCTACAATTGTGGTGAAAGAGGCCACATCTCTCCTGATTGCAAGAAAGGAAAAGGTGATAAAGGCTAGGCACTTATCATAAAGAACAAAAACTGGGCAGACACTTCAGAATCTGAAGAAGAGGTGAACTATGCCTTAATGGCAAATGCTGATAGCAGTTCTGATGTTGCTAAACTAGAGGTACCTCTATCAACTCTTGCTTTGGATATAGATGATATTACTGAGTTGAGATTATTTCTGAAAAAACATTTATATTAGTTATAGAAATCAGACTTTAGAGAATGAAAGATTAAAATCTGAAAATCTAAAGTACAAAAACAGAAATAGCTATCTTGAAGAAGAGTTAGTCCACCAGAACACTGTTCAGGAAGAGAGAGATAATGTTGTGTATGTTAAGAATGAATTGCTTAAACAAAATTATTATCTAAAAAACTGAATTAGAAAAAGAAAGAGAAATTATTTGGACTTGGACTAACTCAGGCAAAATAACTCAGAATATTCTAAGTACTGGAAACTGGAAAGAGGGGCTAGGTTATAAAGATGGTAAAAGTGAGAAAAGGGACTTTTCCAATTAAGGAAAAGGTAAATCATGTTAAATTTGTAGCAAAAACTGTTGTGTCTGATTTTGAAGAGATGAAATACTCTAAGACAGAAGTCAAAGAAAAGTCAACTTCTGACAAATTAAAACGGGATAAACCAGCTGTAGTAAACATAGGCTTAATGACAAAGAAGCAGCTTAAGTATAAGCGGAACGAGATTAAAAATGTGAACAAGGTAAAGGAAGCTAGGAAAAATAAGAATGGAAAGAAAGGTGTGAATAAATGTAATAATTATATGCCTGTTCCTAATGCTCCTAGGAAGAAATGCTATAATTGTGGAAACTCTAACCATCTTGCTTCTTTTTCCAGGAAAAATAAAGATATAAACTCTTTACCTCCTAGATAAGGAGTTAAGAGTCAGTCTGTTAGGTTTAAACCACAAAATCCTTATTTCCATTGTGGTAGTTTATGGCATTCTATTTATACTTGTATGGAATATCATAGTATGTACTATGATTATTATGAAATAAAACCTTCTTTAAAGAAAGTTAGTATAATTCCTTCTAGTGTAAATTCTGATGCAAAGTCTGATAAAAAGCATGTTAGCATAAACTCTGAAACTAAATCCGCTGCAAATGCTAACAAACTTAACAAGGCCAAAGGACCCAAGCAAGTCTGGGTCCTTAAAACTAACCAATAGTGGTCTTTGTGATTACAGGGCAACAGGAAAAACATCCTGGTTCTGGACAGTGGATGTTCAGGACATATGACTGGAAATAAAGCCCTGCTATCAGACTTTGTGGAGAAAGCTGGCCCATTAGTTTCTTATGGAGATGGTAACATGGAAAAGACCCTGGGATATGGCAATATCAATCTTGGGAATGTCATAATTGATTTAGTAGCTCTTGTCTCAGGACTTAAACACAATCTGCTAAGTGTGAGTCAAATCTGTGACAGAGGTTATCATGTGGATTTCTTTGAAGAACACTGTGAAGTTGTAAGTAATTCAACATGAAAAGTAGTTCTGAAAGGTTATATAAATGGTAACATCTATGAAGCCTGACTTTCAACAAATTCTGATGGTTTTACAATCTGTCTGTTAAGCAGAGAATCAATTGAAGAAAGCTGGAATTGGCACAAGAGACTCTCTCATTTAAATTTAAAAAACATAAATGAGCTAGTAAAGAAAGATCTTGTGAGAGGACTTCCAAAATAAATATTTGCTCCTGATGGTCTTTGTGACTCGTGTCAAAAGGCAAAACAAATGAAACCTTCATTCAAAAGCAAAACTGAATCATCAATTCTTGAGCCTTATCACTTACTGCATGTTGATCTATATGGTCCAGTCAATGTCATGTCTACGGTAAAGAAGAAATATGCTATAGTTATAGTGGATGAGTTCACAAGATACACTTGGGTGTATTTCTTGCATAATAAGAATGAAACTACATCTACTCTAACTGATCATGTTAGACAACTGGATAAGTTAGTCAAAGATTCTGTTAAAATAATAAGAAGTGATAATGGCACTGAGTTCAAGAATTTAATCATGAAAGAGTTCTGCAAAGAGCAAGGAATATGTTAGATATATTTGAGATGACATGTCTAATCTGTTGTGTTTAGTTTCAGAACTTAAATATCAGGACTTACTGGAAATCAGAACTTACTGAAGTCAGAACTTATATCAGAACTTAAGGCCGTCAGGATTTATATCAGGATTGAAGTGCGGATACTTCAGATAAGGAAAGCAGATGATTTACAAGAAAGGATCGTGACTAAAATAATAGAAGATATGCATGAAGAGTTAGAAGACTAGAAGACTTGTAGAAGATAATATCTGATTGATATATTTTAGGAGACAGAATTATATTCCATATCAATTAGAAGATGTCTTGTAACGTTGTACTATATAAACACAGCTTAGGGTTTACACTATATGTGTTATCATTCACGAGGAAGATTATACATTGTAACCTAGCAGCTCTTAGTGATATTGTTCATCACTGAGAGAGAACAACTATTCTATTGTAACAGAGTTTGTTATATTGAATATACTTGATTACTGTAACATACTTGTGTTCGAAATCAGTTTGATTGTATAAACACTATATTCAACCCCCTTCTATAGTGTTGTGTGACCTATAAAGTGGTATCAGAGCCTCTCTGTTGATTTACAAACATTAAGATCCAGTTTACAATCATGTCTGAAGAAACACAAACCCCACCTAATGATCCTGTTCAGGGGGAGCAAGATAATGATCCTACCACAACTCAAGACTCTCAAGAAGCATCAAAACCTGACACTGGCTCTTCAAGTTCTGATTCATTAAGTTCTGATGAGCCAAATTCTGATAATTCTGGAATCTCTGATTCTTCAATTCGTGAAGGATCCAACTCAAATTCTGAAATTTCAGAGAGCATAACTTCAGGGGGAGCATCAGAAAATGCTGATAGAGACAACATGGATTATGGGGGAGGATCCAGTTCTAGAGATCAACTTCTATCTGCAAGGAAGTGGACCAAATCACACACACCTGACTTAATAATTGAAGATCCTGAAGCAGGTGTCAGAACTAGAACATCAACATCAAATGAATGTCTCTATCATTCCTTTCTATCTCAGACTAAACCAAAGAAAGTGGAAGAAGCTCTTCAAGATGCTGATTGGGTGCAAGCAATGCAGGAAGAGTTAAATGAATTTGAAAGAAATAAAGTCTGGACCCTAGTGCCAAGAGCAAAGAACAGATCCATTGTTGGCACAAAATGGGTGTTCAGAAAAAAAACTGATAGTGATGGCATAATTATAAGAAACAAAGTAAGGCTGGTTGCTAAAGGTTACTCTCAACATGAGGGTATTGACTATGATGAAACATGTGCTCCAGTTGCTAGATTGGAAGCCATAAAAATCTTTTTGGCTTATGCTGCTCACAAAAGGTTTAAAGTCTTTCAAATGGATGTGAAAAGTGCTTTTCTCAATGAAGAATTAGAAGAAGAGGTATATGTTGAACAACCTCCAGGCTTTGTAGATCCAAAATTTCCAAATCATGGCTACAGGATTGATAAAGCACTTTATGGCCTTAAGCAAGCTCCAAGAGCATGGTATGAGACTTTAGCTCAATTCCTTGTGGAAAGTGGATTTAACAGAGGCACAATTGATAAAACACTGTTCTACCTCAACCATGGACAGGACTTACTTTTGGTACAGATATATGTTGATGATATCATCTTTGGTTCTACAAATGCCAAACTCTGTGAAAGGTTTGCAAAGCTAATGCAGTCAAAATATCAAATGAGTATGATGGGAGAACTTAGCTATTTTTCAGGACTTCAAGTCAAGCAAAATGAAGAAGGTACTTTAATAAATCAATCCAAGTACACCAAAAATTTACTCAAGAAATTTGGAATGCAAGAATGTTCAACTACATCCACTTCCATGGCCACTACAACCAAGTTAGATAAAGATACTGGAGCATCAGTAGATATTACTAACTACAGAAGTATGATTGGATCTTTACTCTATTTAACTGCAAGTAAACCTGATATCATGTATGCTACATGTCTTTGTGCAAGATTTCAGGCTGATCCAAGAGAACCTCATCTAATAGCTGTGAAAAGAATTTTCAAGTACCTAAAAGGTACAGCTGATCTAGGATTGTCGTATCCTAGAGAATCAGATTTTAAGCTAATAGGTTACTCAGATGCAGATTTTGCAGGATGCAAAATAGACAGGAAAAGCACTAGTGGAAGCTGCCAATTTCTTGGAGGCAAATTGGTTTCTTAATTTAGCAAGAAACAGAAATCAATTTCCACATCAACTGCAGAAGCAGAATATATTGTTGCAGGAAGCTGTTGTGCACAGATTCTTTGGATGAAGAATCAGCTACTGGACAATGGCTTATAATTTTCTAAAATACCCATTTACTGTGATAATCAAAGTGTTATTTCTATGACAGGTAATCCAGTTCAACACTCAATGACAAAGAACATCAACATTAGTTACCATTTCATAAGGGAACATATGATGGAAGGTACAGTGGAATTGTATTTTGTCCCAACAGATCAACAACTAGCAGATATCTTCACAAAACCACTATCTGAAGCTACTTTTACAAGACTGGTAAATGAACTTGGAATGGTTTCAGGTTCTTTCTCAAAATCTGTTTAGTTTTTGTTCTCATGCATCAGACTTTATGATCAGTATTTACAGATTGTCTTATCTCTATGTAATCTGTGCTTAAATTGTAATATATTAAATACTGATTGTTATCTGATATGATTCTATATACTCTAATAGTGTTTTGAATGTTTTGTGACTATTCAATCCAATGAGGATTATTTGTTAAATGCTGACTTAGTAGTCTTTAATAAACTGTGTATCCCATATTTGAATTAGTTGTTTATGTGGAAATCCATAACACAAGCAAATTCTGATTTTGATCTTAGTCAAATTTACTTTGTGTATCTTATTATTAAGTCACAAACTATAATATTGCTTTTTATCTGTCAAATTCTGATGTCAGTAAATCTTATAGATGAACTACATGCTTGATAAGCCTCACTTATCTGAAAAAAGCAAAAGAAAAGAAAAATTGAAGTCAGGTTCTCCTTTGATATCTAGAGTAAATATGTGAAAGGGAAGACCCAAGTGCATTGTTGGTATTAAGTTATATGCATTAGAAAATCAAATAAATTTTTCTTGGTGACTTTTCACGTTCTCTGATTACTGGAGAAATACTCTGATAATAGCATAAATTCTGATAGCAGTTGTGGCTCATTTACACTGAGAAGCCACTGTAAAAGGAATGTTAAAAGATGCATAAAATGAGCACAAACATCTGAGGTGGACTCTTGCATGAATTTATTCTATAGTAGACTTCAAAATTAAAGACAGATTTTAAGCACTTTTCTTAGTTATGCCTTATTTCTAAGATATAGTGAAGTTTATCAGACTTTAATCTTATCTGATCATTTGCAAATGCACACACTCTCACTCCATATGAATGAAGAAAATTACTATGGTGATTAAGTTGTTTCTGACAAATAGTTAAGTATTATTTGCATAAATTATGAGGACAAGTTCTGATGATTAAACTCTGAAGAAACCAGTTAGTATTTTTATGAAGAATCACAGACACAGAAATTCACTTTTTGAGTACAGAAGCCATGTTCTGATAACCATTAAATTATGATAATAGTCAAGTTCTAATGAAAATCCTGATGGAAACTCTAATGCTTACGTAGCATTATTTAATTACTTGGATTATTTTTAATATTTACCGTAACAGTTATATTTTGTCAGAAAATAATTTAGTGAGATAAAAACAGTGATAATCATTTAGTTTATGGGTTGCGTGTTTGTTTTGGTAACATCATGTGAGCAATAATTACTGCTTATTTCCCGTGCCCACTGTGACGACTGAGAATTTTGCGACGTAATCAAGTCAATAAAGTGTGTTATGTGATGTGATTATAATTATGTGATTAAGTGTTGATTAATTGTCGTTACTGTATGTTAGAGTATAGGAGCGTAAATAAAAACGTTCCAATTTAAAGAGTCAGCTTAGAAGTTAAGCTGTGGTGTCGGGCCGTTAGTTAGAACAGAACCCGTCCTGATAAGGAATTAAAGAATATAAACTGTGAATTATGTGTGATTGAATGAAATGAATGAGTAAATAAAGTATTTCGTCCTAAGTGATGTGTTGATTGATAATGATAATGAGAAGCGTAATCGAAACGCTGAGTGTCGGGCCGTCAGGCTGAGCGTGACCCGGTACGCGTAGAAAAGGATAAAGATTAAAGAAGGATAAATTCTATGATCAGACCTGAGTCATTATGTGATTATATATGTGAGATTGTTGTCTGTATGCATGACTATGTGTTCTGTGACAATTTTATGAATTTAGAAGGGATCATGTGATTTAAATAAAGATTTAATTAACCTTCGCGCATTTTTATAAAATCATCCGAGTAAGATGAAAACATGGGATTTGTTTTGTCATCTTCATAGAGGTCCTAGAGACTTTTTAAAAATGATGAGTGGATCTATTTGGTGGTCTTTGCATTTTTAAATTGATTTTATGTGGAAAATGTTATTATTAAGGCGAGATTGCGAAATTCATATAAAAACAACCGTACGCTCAAAATCTTATTATGAGTAATGGTTGGAAAGCTAATTTTGAGGCCTACGTATTAAAATTGTCATTTTCAACAATTCTCGAATTCCCAAGAGAGATATATTTTATATTTAATTCTTGTTACATTTGAGTAAAAAGGAAGGAACAAATAAGAATAAAAGAGGAATTAGTAATATACTAAAATGCCCTTGATTTTGATTGAGTATAAAACTCATTCTCTCCCCCCTTTTTCTTTCCTTTTCCCGAGCACATCAATCTCTCTTCTCTCTTTCTTTCTCACTCTCTCTTTCTCTCTCTCGGCTACTCTCTCTCTCGGTTCTTCTTCTTTTCTCTTGGTAAACCACTTGTTTCTTTGATAACTCTCACCAATCCTTCTCAAAATCTCTTGTTAAACATACATAAGTGGTTATAGGAGTGTGCATATGTGAATATCTGATTGCATGCAAGCTCGAAGTGTGTGTGTGTGTGTTCATCCTTCATGCGTGTGTACGTGTGTGTATATGGTCTAATATGTGCTTAGGGAGGTGATTTTATGACTGAAAAATGATTTTCAAAGCCAAGTGAGTCTTGCATGTGCCTTGTGTGTACATTAATCGGAGGTTTTAAGGTTGGAAACCCCGAAATGGGGCACCACAGAGAAACCACCGCCACCAGTGATGAACTCCGGTGAACCGGTGGTGAGTTGTAATGTGAAAAACTGAACTCTAATACCATAAAATTTGATTTTTATGTTTGCATGCTTGGATCGTTGAAATTTCAAAAAGGGTTTTGGATTTCTAAAAAAATAAATTGATAAGTGTTTATTAGAAATAAGTGATGAATTGATTATGGGTTGATTTGTGATTGAAGGATTAAGAGAAATCTTTTGCATGTGTTGTTTTCTTAAAAAACCCGAATGGTTTTGATCCTTAGAGTGATTAATTTGATTTTTCTTGTTGAATAAAATAATTAGGGATTGTTGTTAGAAGGGTTAATGGATTAAAAGGAGTGAAATTGTTGCATGCTAAGTTTTGGTCCGAGTTTTGTACTAATGAAAAGGGAGTTAAAATTTGGTAACTTGATTCTTGGTTAATTAGCTAGTCTCGAGATTTGCATGTTGATTTGCAAGAAGAATTAGTGATGCATGTTAAAGTATAGCCTTGCATGTAAATGTCAAGTTAAAAATAAGCTAAAAAGGATGAGTGTTTGAATAATCTCAAGTTGTTAACCAAATCTAATGCTTGCATGTCAATGTTCGACCCTTGAATTGTGTTTTGTGGATATAGCCGAATGGAATATAGGAATAAAAGGAATTGATTTGATGCTAAGTCAATGCATGAGTAATTTTAGAGATTATGTGATTTATATGATTGTTTGGGTTCGAATTTTGATGTTAAAAGAGAAGAAAATGATTCTTTTTTTTTTAGATTTTTGATTATGTTATATGTTTATGTGAGCTAAGGTGGAGATTGATTGATTTTGAAAACCATAAGTGATAGTTATGGTCGCAAAGATTTAATTGTAAATAAATCATGTACTCGTAAGAATTATATTAGTGTGATTTGAGAAAATAAGGATAAGCAAGTACACTTTGATTGTTAAGTATATAGAAAGATATAAAAGTTACGAGAAAGGGATATGCTATATGCTATGTGCTATATGCTTATGTGTATAAGCTACAATCGTATACTCGAGTCAAGGATATAATCGAGTTATCGTATTGAGTGATCATTCCGGGAACGAGAGTTGAGAATCTGATTAAGGTTTTGGTTTTGGATTGTAGATTCGGAGCGTGAGGGCATTCAGGCTAGGAAAGGAAAGGATATACTAGGTGGCAGTAGTTCAACCTTCAGGAAAGCAAATTCAGGAAAGTAACTCTGATTACTTGTGTAAATGGTTATAAAGAGAATGTTGTTCATACCATGTAGAGTATTGAACTGTTTAATTATGAAACCTTGATATTTATTTGAGATACCCTGCCTTTGTTCTTGATAAACAGTTATTGATAAGCTTAATGATTCAACCCTTTGATAATCTGTTTTTCTGATCAAGTTATTTATTAAGCCATGGATTATATTGAACCCTCTGATTATCCTTGTTAACCCTGTTTAATGATACCCTGTTCTCCTGATCACCCTATTGATCCCTAAACAGATGTTGATCCTTCTAACTTAAGTGCCTTGTTATCCTTGATACAAAATCCTTATGAATTGTTCCTTGTTTATCTTTGAATCACTCCCTGAACTTTGTTTCCTTAAAATCTGAATTAAGAATGAGTTTCAACTTGAAAGAGTCCGAATGATTTCAAATGTTTGGTAATGATAAAATGAATTTTAGAAAACCTATTGGTTTTTCCAACGCAAGGTTTTCCAAATGAATTCCTGATGGATTGGGACGTAAGAGGCTAGTGGGACTAGTCCAGTCATGGTAAGAGGCTAGCGGGGCTAGTCCAACTTAAGGCTGAAATTATGCCGATTGGTACCTTAAAGACCGGATGGAGGTCGGTACGGGCTGATCACCCGTATTAATATGAAATTGAAAGATAAAGTGATCCAATCAAGGGTTCTAAATGATTATTTAAAAAGGGGAACTGAAACTTTCTGTTCAGTAAATTGATTTCTGAAAATGAAAAGGCTTTATATTGCTTTGAAAAGAGTTGATTATGTTAATATGAAGCTTAAAGCTCGAGAACCCTGATTCTTAAATCTGTTGATCATATGATTGATTCCATATATTGAAATACTGTTACTTTCCTCTATTGAAAGATCTATTCTGATCCTTTATTGATTTGTGATGAATGTCGGCTTTCGACTTACATTGAGCCTTGTTCCTTAAAAGCTCCATATTGTTCCTTCAAAAACCATTCCTTAATCCAAAAGCTGGAAATCTGCCACCAAAATCAAATAAAGTAGAATGCCCTGAGTTTGGTAAAGCATATTGAGAATTGATATTGTAGAACTTCTATATAGTTGCTTGCTGAGTTTTATACTCATATGTTTTGTTTTAATCTAACCATGGCAGTTAAGCAAGAAGATGGCCAGGCTTAGGCGCACTGCTCGTAAGAGCGTACCTGGTGGCCCCTACCATGTTGAGGGCTTCCGGTTGCCAGAGCAGGTAGTGGTATTTTTGAGTGAGAACGCGCCTAGAAGGAAAAGTTTAAAGATACAATGGGTTATCTGTCGGTTCCCATCCGGAATCGATATTGTTTATTTAATAATATTTTGGGTTTGTAAGTTATATTTTATGATTGGTAGTTATAATCTTGTCTCATACTTTATCCTGTTGATCCTGTTAGTAGTTAATCGGGGTTTATGCATATTTACTTATTAAACAAAAGGTGTGTGAGTCCTCATTTCCTAACCCCGAGATTGAGGGCATCACAAGTTGGTATCAGAGCTACATGATCTAGTCCCTGAGACAAGTTAGGATTAAGAAAGGGGTATTTTGGGAATATATCTATATCGCGAGAGAGTTCGACTCATATAGAGTTGAGTTAGACTAGTAGGTATAGTCTAAGGAAAGTGCTTATTGGTGAAGTAGAAACTAGAGTTAGGGTGTGAGTTAGCTGGAAGCTTTATTTAACCCTAACATTGTTTCTTGGTTGCTGTTTTGTGTTTTCTCTCAGGATCCTAGTAGTGGTAGTGACTCAGACTCAGAGATTAGTTTGACTGGTACTCCTGTGGACCCCATTCCATCCTCTCCAGAGGAGCCTGTGTATGTTAGTTCAGACCCAGAGGAGGACCCTTCTGAGAGTAGTGAGATCCCTATGCAGATTTCACCCTTGAGGCCAGATTCAGAGACCCCTGCCCCTGAGCCAGAGTCCGAGATGCCTAAGACTGTACCTGTCAGTGTTGGTGGCAAGTTAGCCCAGGATGGAGACTTTGTGTACTCCCGCATTCCTGAGTTGGGAGCTTTGGTGGATAGGCTAGCCAGAGATTCTAGGCAGAGTGCTTCCGTTATGGAGGATGAGTGGCGAGTTCGGGTGAAGATGGTGGAGCAGGTTGCCAGGAGGAGATTGGATGAGGGACCATCCACTAGTGATGCTGATGCTGAGGCCCGGAGACTGTATAAGATCATTCGCTGGATGTTGGTTGTGTTGAGAGAGATTCTAGACGATTAGACGGGACTGTTGGTTGAGCCCGTAGATTGATATTTTTCAGCGCCGGTAGGCTTTGGGATACTTGGTCAGATGCCGGGATCCCTTTTCATTTATCTTGTTGTATTTCAGATCTGTGTAGTAGTAGTAGTTAGAAGTTAGGGGTAAATAGGGGATGTTTTCCAGTTTTTCCTCTGTTTAACCCTGCTATTTATTGTACTTTGATTTAGAACATGTGATATCTAGAACTGTCTTTATGTACCCTTGTTTAAATAAATCTATTGTCTTGCTTTCCTTTGTGCACCTTAAATATCTCTAAACCATTCTCAATATTATGTTTCTACACAACCATGTTTTCATATAACCATGTTTAAAGATCATAAAACCCTGTTCTGTGCCATGATAAAACAACACTGATATGAGAATTATGTAGTAATAGGATTGCATGTGCAAATTGGGTAAAACTTAAAACCCACAAAAGAGATTTTATAGAAACTATTGTTATGCCATGCTATCATATTGCTAAATAATTGCTCAATCAGGTTTTTTAAGAAATGGCCAACTCACCAGATCACCAAGAAGAAGAAATTCCCACCCAAGACCCAGAAGTAAACCCATAAACCACCATGATGAGTAGACTTGCTCAGCTTTTGCAACAACGTGCGGCCCCCAAAGTTGGAAACTTTTAGCACTTTCATTCTATTCATCCCCCAGAATTCTTAGGTTTTCCAGACCCGATTAAAGCTCAGTCTTGGTTAAGAGAAATGGAAAAAGGTTTTGAGTTAGCAGAAGTTAAGGACGATAAGAAAGCTCAGTATGCAAGTTATTACCTGAAAGATGAAGCAAGTTTCTGGTGGGAGTCTTCAAAGGCGTTGTTGGAAGGCAAAGACTTATCTTGGGAGTAGTTTACCGAGATGTTTTCGGAGAAGTATTTTCCAAGCTATATGCATGATTAGTTGGAAATGAAATTTCTGGACCTTAGACAAGAGGATATGTCAGTAGCAGAATATGAGGTGAAGTTTTCGGAATTGTCTAGATTTGTACCTGAGTACGTGAATACAGAGGCGAAGAAGGCTAAGAGGTTTCAACAGGGACTTAAGTCGTGGATTAGGAGTCAAATAACAATGTTAGAAATCAAGAATTATGCTGCTTTGGTTCAAAAAGCAATGATAGTGAAAGGTGAGCAGGAAGCTGCAAGAAGAGAAAACGAAGGAAGAAAGAGGAAGTTTGAAAGCTCTGAGCAAGTGTAAGGAAGCTCAAAGTTCAGAGGGAAGTTTGGAAAGAATGGTGGAGGTCAGAACCAAAAGTTCCAGAAGTTTAAACCCGATAATGGAGCTCAGAAGAACCATTTCCAGAAAGCTGGTCAACCGGGGAAGGACAACAGACCCCAGATGCAAGAATACAGGAATTGTGGAAAGAGAAACCCAGGAAGGTGTAATAAGCTGGATATAACGTGTTTCAAGTGCAACCAGAAGGGGCATTACTCTTCAGAATGCCCAAGTGGAGCAAGGAAGCCTGATTCGGCTTGTTTCAAGTGTGGTAAAGTGGGCCATAAGGCCAGGAATTGCAAGGAGCCTGTTCAGAAGGCTAATGTTCTCCGGATTGCTGGACCGCCGTCTCTCCCAGCACCATCAGCTCAACCCAGAGCTAGGACCTTTAACATGTCGATGAAAGATGTGGTGCAAGATGTGGACGTGGTAGCAGGTATGCTTGTTATTAACTCAGTAGAAGTAAAAGTTCTGATGGATTCTAGAGCAACTAGATCTTTTATCTCTGAAAGTGTTCTTGCTAAGTTAAATTTTGTTGCGTACCCTCTAGAACCTAATTTGATTATAGAGGTAGCAAATCAAGAGAAAGTTATTGCTAGCAAGATTTGTCCTAATTGTGATGTGACTATAGAAGGTCGGCACTTTTTTGCTGACTTAATTCCCTTTAAGTTAGGAGAATTTGAGGTTATACTAGGAATGGATTGGTTGTCAAACCATGAAGCGCAAATAGAATGTAAAAGTAAGAAGGTGAAATTAAGAACCAAGGATGGTCAAGAAGTGATATTCAAAGAAAAGAGGCAAGAGAAGAAATTTCTAACGGCAATTGATGCAAGAAGGTTAATACGTCAAGGATGCGAAGTTTATTTGGCTCATGTCGTGGACATGGAGAAAGAATCTATGAAGATCGAGGATATTCCGGTAGTAAGAGATTTTCCAAACGTATTTCCCGATGAATTGCCTGGACTACCTCCAGACAGAGAGATCGAGTTTACGATTGATTTGGCTCCTGGAACAGAACCAGTGTCAAAAGTTCCCTATCGCATGGCGCCGATCGAGATAAAGGAATTGGCAGCTCAGTTGCAAGAATTATTGGACAAAGGAGTGATCCGACCGAGTGTATCCCCATGGGGCGCACCGGTGTTATTTGTAAAGAAAAAGGATGGAAGTATGAGGTTGTGCATTGATTTTCATGAACTGAATAAGTTGACGATCAAGAATAAATACCCTCTACCGCGGATCGATGACTTGTTTGACCAGTTAAAAGGAGCTTCGTGTTTCTCAAAGATTGATTTAAGATATGGGTATCATCAATTAAAGATTAAAGCGGAAGATATACCCAAGACAGCGTTCCGAACAAGATATGGACACTATGAGTTTTTGGTAATGGCGTTTGGCTTGACGAATGTGCCATCCATATTTATGGATCTTATAAACAAAGTGTTCAAGCAGTATTTGGATAAGTTTATTATTGTGTTTATCGACGATATACTGATTTACTCCAAGACGGAAGAAGATCATAAGAAGCATTTGAGGATTTCCTTGGAAATTCTGCGAAAAGAGAAGCTGTATGCTAAGTTTTCAAAGTGTGAATTTTGGATAAAGGAAGTGCAATTTCTTGGTCATGTAGTTAATAAAGAAGGAATCAAAGTGGACCCAGCCAAGATAGAAGCTGTAATGAATTGGGAAAGACCCAAGACTCATACGGAAGTTAGAAGTTTTCTGGGATTAGCCGGATATTACAGGAGATTTGTGCAAGATTTATATAAGATTGTCGTTCCGTTGACAAAGTTGACGAGAAAGAACGAGAAGTTTTTTTGGACAGAAAAGTGCGAGGAAAGTTTTCAAGAGTTAAGAAGAGGTTGGTAACCGCCCCAGTGTTGGTATTACCAGATGAAAAATGGGAATTTGTGATATTCAGTGATGCTTCATATAAAGGACTTGGATGTGTGTTAATGCACCATGGGAAGGTAATAGCATACGCGTCAAGGCAACTAAAGCCGCACGAGCAAAAGTATCCAACGCACAATTTGGAATTGGCAGCAATTGTGTTTGCCCTTAAGATTTGGAGGCATTATTTGTACGGGGAAAAGTGCGAGATTTATACGGATCATAAAAGTTTAAAGTATATCTTTACTCAGAAAGAATTGAATATGCGACAAAGAAGATGGTTGAAATTGATCAAAGATTATGATTGTGCGATAAACTATCATCCTGGAAAGGCAAATGTGGTAGCTGATGCTTTAAGTCTAAAAGAAAGGTTGAATATGTTAACGTCATCAGAAGTATTGATCAAGGACTTTGAAAAGATGGAAATAGAGGTGCAGACTCCAGAATGTGGAGGTGAAGCTATATATGCAATGTTGTTTCAACCCGAGATTTTGGAAAAGATTCGATGATGTCAAGAGCAAGTGATGAATCGTGAAAAGGATAAGTTGACGGGAGAAGAAATTAAAGCTCAAAAGGATGGAAAAGGGATATACCGTGTTAACTCACGTATTTGGATACCTAATGTCGTGGAACTAAAGCACGAGATTTTGCAAGAGCGCATAACTCGAGATTTTCAATTCACCCTGGAAGTACGAAGATGTACCAGGATTTAAAAGAAAGTTATTGGTGGCCAAACATGAAAAAGGAAATTGCAGAATGGATAAATAAATGTTACACGTGCCAATGAGTCAAAGCGGAACATCAAAGGCCAAGTGGATTGCTTCAGCCACCGGACATACCCGAATGGAAATGGGAGCATATAGCGATGGATTTCGTGGTAGGATTACCTAAAACCAAGTCAAATCATGATGCGATTTGGGTGGTAATCGATCGGTTGACAAAGTCAGCACATTTCTTGCCGATGAACGAAAGGTTTTCGTTGGAAAAGTTGGTCAAATTGTATTTGGATGAGATTGTGATGCGCCATGGAGTTCCTGTATCTATCGTATCTGATAGAGACCCAAGGTTTAATTCGAGATTTTGGCGACAATTCCATGATCATTTGGGAACGAAGTTGAAAATGAGTACGGCATATCATCCGCAGACAGACGGACAAAGTGAAAGGACAATTCAGACGATTGAAGATATGTTGCGAACCTGTGCAATAGATTTCAAAGGAAATTGGGACAATCATTTTCCCTTTATTGAGTTTTCCTACAACAACAGTTATCATGCGAGTATTGGCATGCCGCCTTATGAAGCGTTGTATGGAAGAAAGTGTAGGTCCTCTACTTATTGGGATAAAGTTGGTGAACGCAAATTAATTGGCCCAGAGCTAGTTCAACAAACGAAGGAAAAGGTCGAAATGATTTAAAAGAGATTAATTGCAGCTCAAGATCGACAAGCAAAGTACGCAAATCAAGAACGTATGGATGTGCAATTCGAAACTGGAGATAAAGTCTTATTAAAGATATCTCCTTGGAAAGGTTTAACCCGATTCAGAAAGAAAGGAAAGTTGAGTCCTAGGTATATTGGACCATTTGAAGTATTGCGTCAAGTTGGGAAAGTGGCATATAAATTGGCGCTACCTCCGCAAATGCAACATCTGCACAATATATTTCATGTATCTCTTCTGAAGAAGTATAATGCTGATGCGAGCCATGTGATCGAGTTGGAACCAGTGGAAATCCAACCTGATTTGTCCTATGTGGAACAGCCAGTTCGAATTTTGGATCGAAAAGAAAGGACATTTAGAAATAAAGTTGTACCTCTAGTTAGACTGTTATAGAGAAATCCATTATTCGAAGAATCGACTTGGGAATTAGAAAGCGAAATGAAAGAAAAGTATCCCCATCTATTTGCTTAGATTAGATTCTGGGGACAGAATCCTTCTAAGAAGGGTAGATTGTGACGACTGAGAATTTTGCGACGTAATCAAGTCAATAAAGTGTGTTATGTGATGTGATTATAATTATGTGATTAAGTGTTGATTAATTATCGTTACTGTATGTTAGAGTATAGGAGCGTAAATAAAAACATTCCAATTTAAAGAGTCTGCTTAGAAGTTAAGGTGTGGTGTCGGGCCGTCAGGTAGAACGGAACCCGTCCTAATAAGGAATTAAAGAATATAAAATGTGAATTATGTGTGATTGAATGAAATGAATGAGTAAATAAAGTATTTCATCCTAAGTGACGTGTTGATTGATAATGATAATGAGAAGCGTAATCGAAACGCTGAGGGTCGGGCCGTCAGGCTGAGCGTGACCCGGTACGCGTAGAAAAGGATAAAGATTAAAGAAGGATAAATTCTATGATCAGACCTGAGTCGTTATGTGATTATATATGTAAGATTGTTGTCTGTATGCATGACTATGTGTTCTGTGACAATTTTATGAATATAGAAGGGATTATGTGATTTAAATAAAGGTTTAATTAACCTTCGCGCATTTTTATAAAATCATCTGAGTAAGATAAAAATATGGGATTTGTTTTTCCATCTTCATAGAGGTCCTAGAGACTTTTTAAAAATGATGAGTGGATCTATTTGGTGGTCTTTGCATTTTAAAATTGATTTTATGTGGAAAATGTTATTATTAAGGCGAGATTGCGAAATTCATATAAAATCAACCGTACGCTCAAAATCTTATTATGAGTAATGGTTGGAAAGCTAATTTCGAGGCCTACAGATTAAAATTGTCATTTTCAATAATTCTCGACTTCCCGAGAGAGATATATTTTATATTTAATTCTTGTTACATTTGAGTAAAAAGGAAGGAACAAATAAGAATAAAAGGGGAATTAGTAATATATTAAAATGCCCTTGATTTTGATTGAGTATAAAACTCATTCTCTCCTCCCTTTTTCTTTCTTTTTCTCGAGCATATCAATCTCTCTTCTCTCTTTCTTTCTCACTCTCTCTTTCTCTCTCTCGGCTACTCTCTCGGTTTTTCTTCTTTTCTCTTGGTAAACCTCTTGTTTCTTTGATAACTCTCACCAATCCTTCTCAAAATCTCTTGTTAAACATACATAAGTGGTTATTGGAGTGTGCATGTGTGAATATCTGATTGCATGCAAGCTCAAAGTGTGTGTGTGTGTGTGTGTGTGTGTTCATGCTTGATGCGTGTGTACGTGTATGTATATGGTCTAATATGTGCTTAAGGAGGTGATTTTATGATTGAAAAATGATTTTCAAAGCTAAGTGAGTCTTGCATGTGCCTTGTGTGTACATAAATCGGAGGTTTCAAGGTTGGAAACCCCAAAATGGGGCACCACCAAGAAACCACCGCCACCGGTGATGAACTCCGGTGAACCGGTGGTGAGTTGTGATGTGAAAAACTGAACTCTAATACTATAAAATTTGATTTTTATGTTTGCATGCTTGGATCGTTGAAATTTCAAAAAGGGTTTTGGATTTCTAAAAAAATAAATTGATAAGTGTTTATTAGAAATAAGTGATGAATTGATTATGGGTTGATTTGTGATTGAAGGATTAAGAGAAATCTTTTGCATGTGTTGTTTTCTTAAAAAACCCGAATGGTTTTGATCCTTGGAGTGATTAATTTGATTTTTCTTGTTGAATAAAATAATTAGGGATTGTTGTTGGAAGGGTTAATGGATTTAAAGGAGTGAAATTGTTGTTGCATTCTAAGTTTTGGTCCGAGTTTTGTACTAATGAAAAGGGAGTTAAAATTTTGTAACTTGATCTTTGGTTAATTAGCTACTCTCGAGATTTGCATGTTGATTTGCAAGAAATATTAGTGATGCATGTTAAAGTATAGCCTTGCATGTAAATGTCAAGTTAAGAATAAGCTAAAAAGGATGAGTGTTTGAATAATCTCAAGTTGTTAAGCAAATCTAATGCTTGCATGTCAATGTTCGACCCTTGAATTGTGTTCTGTGGATATAGCCGAATGGAATATAGGAATAAAAGGAATTGATTTGATGCTAAGTCAATGTATGAGAAATTTTAGAGATTATGTGATTTATATGATTGTTTGGGTTCGAATATTGATGTTAAAAGAGAAGAAAATGATTCTTTTTTTTAGATTTTTGATTATGTTATATGTTTATGTGAGCTAAGGTGGAGATTGATTGATTTTAAAAACCATAAGTGATAGTTATGGTCGCAAAGATTTAATTGTAAATAAATCATGTACTCGTAAGAATTATATTAGTGTGATTTGAGAAAATTAGGATAAGCAAGTACGCTTTGATTGTTAAGTATATAGAAAGATATAAAATTTACGAGAAAGGAATATGCTATATGCTATGTGCTATGTGCTTATGTGTATAAGCTATAATCATATACTCGAGTCAAGGATATAATCGAGTTATCGTATTGAGTGATCGTTCCGGGAACGAGAGTTGAGAATCTGATTAAGGTTTTGGTTTTCGATTGTAGATTCGGAGCGTGAGGGCATTCAGGCTAGGAAAGGAAATGATATACTAGGTGGCAGTAGTTCAACCTTCAGGAAAGCAAATTCAGGCAAGTAACTCTGATTACTTGTGTAAATGTTTATAAAGAGAATGTTGTTCATACCATGTAGAGTATTGAACTATTTAATTATGAAACCTTGATATTGATTTGAGATACCCTGCCTTTGTTCTTGATAAACAGTTATTGATAAGCTTAATGATTCAACCCTTTGATAATCTGTTCTTTCTTATCAAGTTATTTATTAAGCCATGGATTATATTGAACCCTCTGATTATCCTTGTTAACCCTGTTTAATGATACCCTGTTCTCCTGATCACCCTATTGATCCCTAAACAGATGTTGATCCTTCTAACTTAAGTGCCTTGTTATCCTTGATACAAAATCCTTATGAATTGTTCCTTGTTTATCTTTGAATCACTCCCTGAACTTTGTTTCCTTAAAATCTGAATTAAGAATGAGTTTCGACTTGAAAGAGTCCGAGTGATTTCAAATGCTTGGTAATGATAAAATGAAGTTTAGAAAACCTATTTGTTTTTCCAACGCAAGGTTTTCCAAATGAATTCCTGATGGATTGGATTGGGACGTAAGAAGCTAGTGGGACTAGTCCAGTCATGGTAAGAGGCTAGCGGGGCTAGTCCAACTTAAGGCTGAAATTATGCCGATTGGTACCTTAAAGACCGGATGGAGGTCGGTACGGGCTGATCACCCGTATTAATATGAAATGGAAAGATAAAGTGATCCAATCAAGGGTTCTAAATGATTATTTAAAAAGGGGAACTGAAACTTTCTGTTCAGTAAATTGATTTTTGAAAATGAAAAGGGTTTATCTTGCTTTGAAAAGAGTTGATTATGTTAATGTGAAGCTTAAAGCTCGAGAACCCTGATTCTTAAATCTGTTGATCATATGACTGATTCCATATATTGAAATACTGTTGCTTTCCTCTATTGAAAGATCTATTCTGATCCTTTATTGATTTGTGATGAATGTCGGCTTTTGACTTACATTCTTGTTCCTTAAAAGCTCCATATTGTTCCTTCAAAAACCTTTCCTTAACCCAAAAGCTGGAAATCTGCCACCTAGATCAAATAAAGTAGAATGCCCTGAGTTTGGTAAAGCATATTGAGAATTGATATTGTAGAACTGCTATATAGTTGCTTGCTGAGTTTTATACTCATAATTTTTGTTTTAATCTAATCATGGCAGTTAAGCAAGAATATGGCCAGGCTTAGGTGCACTGCTCGTAAGAGCGTACCTGGTGGCCCCTACCGTGTTGAGGGCTTCCGGTTGCCAGAGCAGGTAGTGGTATTTTTGAGTGAGCACGCGCCTAGAAGGAAAAGTGTAAAGATACAATGGGTTATCTGTTGGTTCCCATCCGGAATCGATATTGTTTATTTAATAATATTTTGGGTTTGTAAGTTATATTTTATGATTGGTAGTTGTAATCTTGTCTCATACTTTATCATGTTGATCCTGTTAGTAGTTAATCGGGGTTTATGCATATTTAATTATTAGACTAGAGGTGTGTGAGTCCTCATTTCCTAACCCCGAGATTGAGGGCGTCACACCCACTAACTACTGCTTTGACTATTTACTCGATGACAGGTGTAAAGTGTCTGTTTTACTTCCAAAAAGAGCCATTGAGTGGAAAGAGTATAAATATTATAGACAAAAGATTACCCAAATCTTTTACTTTCTCTCTTACTTAATCTCTTATTTCTTTTACTCTCTCTCTCTCTCTCTCTCTCTCTATCTCTCTCTCTCTCTCTCTCTCTTTTACTCTCTATTTTCTGACGAACTTTCTTACAGAAATTTTAACAAACATCTTGTGAACACACATTTTCTCACTTATGTCTTTACAGAAATGGCACCCAAAGATCTGATATATGATGGAGCCAAGTTTGTTCCTAATAACTACATGGCTATTCTTTCTAAGGACGAGGCTCCTTCAGAACTTCATTTCGTCCAAGACTTTCTTGCTCGGAGTGAAACAGGCTATGCACTGACCCAACCCTAGGTTCTCTCAGGCAAGCAGATTCTAGAGTTTTGGCGGTCTGGTGTTTATAATGATGGTGGAAAAGCTGGGTCCCCAAGTATTATCTTTACAACAGGGGAGGATGAGCATGTGGTGACCTTGTCAACTGTTCGACAAGCACTACATTTACCAGAAGATTGCACCTTCAATTCACCAGCTGAGGAGCCGGCTCTTCAACAAATGATGGAAAATCTAGGCTATGAAAAGTCTTTGGCAAAGCTGGGACAATTGAAGAGACCCTACATCAGGAGGGAGTGGAGTTTTTTATTTGACTATATTACAAAAGCTTTTGCCAACAAGTGCTCAAATTTTGATGCTATACCCATAATGAGTCAGCAAATCGGGTATGTCCTTTTGAATCAAACACATTTTGATTATACAAGTGCTGTTTTAGGGTTTATTTGTGATAGGATGAAAGAAGATAGCAATATAGTCTATTTTGCTCGGTTTTGTCAACTTATTTATAATTTCTGTTATCCTGATACACCACACACCTTTAGTGAGTTGATTGAACCCTTTAAGCTACACAAAAGGGCTTTTACTGACTTATCATCTACTGATAATAAGAAGACTATACTAAGACCCCTCCAAATTTCTCAATCAGTCAAACAGTTCTTAGTAAATTCTGATACTCTCATATATAGTACCATATATCCTGATATAGCACCAGATCAACCTCCATCAGTACCTACAACCAATAAATAGCCAACACAATCTTCTCAACCTCAACCATAACCTATCATCATAACTTATTTCCAACCTGCACAATCTTCTCAACCACAACCATCTGCTACAACATCTAGACCCAAACCTTCAAGAGCAAAATCTGTTTCTAAATCTCCACCAAGGAGAAGAAGGATGATTTTCAGGGATGAATCAGACGAAGAGGAGCAAGTCCAGGTTCATGCATCAGAACCTGTGACAGTAGAAGCTGAAAAAGAAATTTTTCAGAAGGAGGTAGCAGCTGAAAAAGATATTTCTCAGAATGAAACTGACGTTGAGGATTCTAGTATTTTAAAGAGGAAAAGAACTTCAAGTTCTGATGTTGCTCAAACAACTCCTCCACCATTCAGGAGATCAAACAAAATGAGAGCAGGAAGGCATATGGCACAACCTCGCTCTGAGGATGCTCATGAAGCTGAGAAAGGGGATCAGGAATCTCTGATCTCAACGGGACCAATAGTGATTGAAGCCTTGCCACCTCCATCTCAAGCTAAAGACACTGTTCCTGACACAGTGATCACACCTCCTATCTCTCCTATCAAAGAAAATGTTCCAGTTGAAGATTCAGGATTAAGTCCTGAAATTGATATTCACAAACTGCACATTCCATCTGTCCTGTTTCTGGAAGCACCACAAGGACAAGTGACAACTCCACCAGTTTCTCTAATAAATGCTGAAGTTCCAACTACTCCAATTCTGGATGTGGAAACAAATGAAGTTGTACCAGAATCTCCAACAGCCACACACACACTTGTGTTGTCTGAAGATGATGAGTTTCTTGCATGTTCTGGAGAGTCAGCTCCAGTAAACACACCAGCTCAAACTCTTGGAAAGGGGGCAATGATTAAAAAGTTTGTTGAAAAAGATGCTCTCGTTCCATGGGAAGAAACTCATAGAGGATTTGAATGGACCAAGAAGTGGAATGAATCTGATTTCATACCAAGCTCAAAAGTTCTATCAGATCATATTGCAAAGGCTGATGAGTTGATGACAAATTCTGACTTTAAAGCTCAACTTAAAGTCACGGCTCTCATTACTAAAAGCCTTTAAGGTCAATACTCCATTACTTATGCCAATGTTGATAGACTACAGGAAAATGCTGATAAGCTGGACCTGATGATCAAAATGGACAAGAAAGGGTTTATTAGACCTATTCATGAGAAAGTAGAAGCTATTGAGAAGGTTCAACAAAAGCAACAGGCCCAACTGACTGAGGTCCTGCAGAATCAAGCCTCTCAACAAGCTCAACTGAATGAAATCAAATATTCAGTAGAACTTCTTCTATCTCTACTCCTACCAGATGATGCCAAAAAGGGGGAGAAGGTAGTGAAGTCGAAATGCTCAACTAGTCAAGTACTGAAGAAGAAGGATGATAAAGAAGATGACCAGGGAAACCCTAGCAAGGGAAAGGGTCAAGGTCAAGGGCAAAACAACAAATTTTCTTCAAGGAAACTAATTTCTGACTCTAGCAAATCTTCTACACAGAAGAAGACAAGTTCTGAAGCTGTAAATGCTCAAGCTCGGATAGCAAGTTCTGATGATCAAACTCTGATATCAAGTTCTGATATTCTTATTCAAGGATGAAGTAAAGACTCTCAGAAGTTTTTGCAAACTCTGATGCTTAAGGGAAGGGAGACTATAGTCTATTATAAAGATCCCAAGATTCAGACACTTGATGAAGAAATTGCTAGAAGACTATTTTTCAAACATAATACTGGAATGGATTTAGAGACTCTCAAGGAGAAAGAAGCTAGATTTGCAGCTCAGAAGACAAATCTTAAGTATAAAGCTTTTGATGCAAAGAAACCTCCAAGCCCTAAGGAAAAAGGCATTATGATCAAGGAAAGCTCTGAGGCTTCAAAGCCCAAGACAAGATCAAATGTTGAAATTGATCCCAAGGCAAAAGGGAAAGGAAAGATTGATGAACCAACAAAGAAACAGGAGATGAAGATTCCTCAAATCCTAATGAAACCAGTACGCAAAATGGTTCAAGTTTTTGATGATACAACTGCAGAAGATGAAACTGTTGAAACTCTGAAACGAAGGAAGATAACAGAAGAATCTAAGACATCCTATGACATAGCTCAAGTTCAGAGTAAAGAACAACAAGCTACAGAAGAAATGACAAATTTTGATCAAGTCATCAAGATATCAACCTCTGATAGTGCTTAAGTTGATTTGAACAAAATGACAGTTACTGATAAGAGAAAACTCCTATGGAAGAATGTTAATCCATCAGATCCTATGAAAAGCCAACTGCTCTCTGATTTCATGACTGTTGGATTGAGAGCCAGAGAAGCAAGAAACAGAGTTGGATTAGGTTCTGAAGAAACCAAAATCAAGACAGGATTTGAAGTACTTACTAGAGATCCATTCTTACTAACTGACAAACCTCTTGAAGAAGTTACACATAAACACCTTGATAAGGTTATATCTGTTCAAGTGGTACTGGATGCTTATGATAAAAGTAATGTCAAAGAAAAGCTGATTTTGTTTCTTGAAGATGGAAGAACATACAGAATGTCAGAATCGGATGTGCTGAACAAATCTCTGAAAGAACTTCAATTCTTTCATTATCTTTTGGAGATAAAGTCTGAGATTACCAGGAGATGGTCAAATTTCATACTGAAGACCATAAGGGATAAAGCAAGAATTTATGGATCAAGGGTTACAGAATTCATTCCAAATATAATTGAAGATGATGGAAGTGAAATTCCAATGAAGAAGGATTCTGCTAAACTTGAAGTTTTTCTGAAAGAGAAATGTATGTGCTATAATGAAGACTCATCTCACCCAAGAGTAATCAGACTTGGTGATGGATTAGGAAGAAATCACATCTCAGCACTTAGGACTGTAATCTACCAGATTGGAAGTCAAGATGAAGAGATGAAGCAAGTCAAAGCTACATTAGCTCAAGTCTTGAGGAATGCAGAAGAGAAGCTGATATCAAACTTTGTCAAGAATCACTTTGGATTCAGATTGACTCAGTAAAATTGGTAAAAGCTACAAGGACTGTAAGTTGTAGTTAGTTGTCTAATTAAACTCTCATTGCATTTGTACTTAAATGTTTTTGACATCATCAAATCTATTAACTTGTTTATTTTTCATAATTTACAAGTTGGGGGAGATTGTTAGATATATTTGAGATGTCATGTCTAATCTGTTGTGTTTAGTTTCAGAACTTAAGTATCAGGACTTACTGGAAATCAGAACTTACTGAAGTCAAAACGTATATCAGAACTTAAGGCCGTCAGGATTTATATCAGGACTTAAGTGCGGATACTTCAGATAAGGAAAGCAGCTAATTTACAGGAAAGGATCGTGACTAAAACAATAGAAGATATGCATGAAGAGTTAGAAGACTAGAAGACTTGTAGAAGATATTATCTGATTGATATATTTTAGGAGACAAAATTATATTCCATATCAATGAGAAGATATCTTGTAACTGTGTACTATATAAACACGGCTTAGGGTTTACACTATATGTGTTATTATTCACGGGGAAGATTATACATTATAACCTAGCAGCTCTTAGTGATATTGTTCATCACTAAGAGAGAACAAATGTTCTATTGTAACAGAGTTTGTTATATTGAATATACTTGATTACTGTTACATACTTGTGTTCGAAATCAATTTGAATGCATAAATAATATATTCAACCCCCTTCTATAGTGTTGTGTGACCTAATAGACTAAAGCAGGAATTTTATGCACCTGGAACTCCACAGCAGAATGGAGTTGTAGAAAGAAAGAATAGGACTCTTATTGAAGTTGCACGAACTATGCTTGATAAAGCAAAGCTACCAACCTATTTTTGGGCTGAAGTTGTGCAGACTGCTTGTTTTACACAGAATGCCACACTCATAAACAAGCATGGAAAAACACCATATGAGATGGTGAAGAAAAAGAAGCCAAATCTGAAATACTTTCATATATTTGGATGTAAGTGTTTTATTCTTAAGACTCATCCTGAACAGCTGTAAAAATTTGATTTAAAAGCTGATGAAGGAATTTTTGTTGGATATCCACTTTCCACAAAAGCCTTCAGAGTCTACAATTTAAGAACAAGGGTTGTCACGGAATCTATCATTGTATCTTTTGATGATAAAAAGATTACTGGACTTGAAGATTTTAATGATCATGATCAGCTGAGATTTGAAAATGAAGATGTAAATTCTGATTCTGTAAATTCTGATGACCTAAATCCTGATCCTGTAAGTTCTGACGGGTTAAATTCTGATATCATTGAAACTGTGGTAATTGCTCCAAAGGAAAATGCACCTGTTCAGGGGGAGCAAGCTGATGATCATACCACACCTCAAAATTCTCAAGAAGCATCAGCACCAGTCACTGGCTCTTCAAGTTCTGATTCATCAAGTTCTGATGAGCCAAATTCTGACAATTCTGGAAACTCTAATTCTTCAATTCCTGAAGGATCCAACTCAAATTTTGGAATTTCAGAGAGCATAACTTCAGGGGGAGCATCAGAAAATGCTGATGGAGACAACATGGATAACGGGGGAGGATCCAGTTCTAGAGATCAACTTCCATATGCAAGGAAGTGGACTAAATCACACACACCTGACTTAATAATTAGATATCCTGAAGCAGGTGTCAGAATTAGAACAACAACAACAAATGAATGTCTCTATCATTCCTTTCTATCTCAGACTGAACCAATGAAAGTGGAAGAAGCTCTTCAAGATGCTGATTGGGTGCAAGCAATGCAGGAAGAGTTAAATGAATTTGAAAGAAATAAAGTCTAGAACCTAGTGCCAAGACCAAAGAACAGATCAATTGTTGGTACAAAATTATAATAAACCCAAAATTTTGGACTTTTTGTAACCCTTATGAATAGTGATTTTGCTGATTATACTGAAAAAGAAAACTTTTCATGTCACACTTTGTAGGGGTTCTTTTATTGTTATTCTGAGATCTTATTAGTACTCTATATGGTATATAAGTGTATGTAAAGATCGTCAGAATCCAAATTCGAACACTTTGATTTTTCCCAAAAATCCACCAGATACCGAAAGGATTGAGTATAAGGTAACAGGATAAAAAGGATTTAAATTCAAGGATTATAAGAGAGGATCATAAAAGGAATATAATATATTGAGAAAGGTTAAGGAAACCCAAGTAATAAGATCCCGGGTATGATCCCTCAAATGATAAACGAAAACGAAAATTAAGAGAACCGTATAACAGATCAGTGATCATTAGCCAAGTAATTAGGAGTTAATCAAAGAGGTTAGAGATGATGATATCACACCAACAAGAAGAAGACAAATGCGGGAAGATGACATAAGAGGATGACATAAGCATGACACAATGGGAAGGAATTCGTTGGTTAATTGTGAGCCACACAATTTTTACCATGGTAACAAACTAATTAACAACAAAAGTAAGTAACCAAGCTAAACACCACACAAATCATTTAATCAAACTAGAAACATTTTTACTTCACTTTTTCTTCCCTTGCTCTCGGCAAAAACCAGAGCAGCAACTTAAAACTACCATATCTCCTTCAATACTCACTCAAATGTTGTCTTCTATAGCTCGTTGGAAAGGTATTGAGATGGAATACAACTCTAATTCACAAGTCTCGTCCAAATAAGTATGGAAAGACCCTCATTTTTACAGTTCTTTAAATCGGACTTTTAGAAACTTCAAAACCTAACTTTGTGTTCTTGATTTCTTTGGAAAGATCAAGCTTGTAGGAAGTTAGATTAAGGCTCCCTAAGGCTTCCTAGAAACTTAATACCTACCGAGGAAGGTATCAACTTCAAACCCTAGCTTTCATTTTATGATTCCATTAAGTTTTATTGAAGCATTGTTAGTATTAAGGCTTGATCTTTGATTATAAGTAGTTTTGGTGGATTTGTATTGGTTTTGAATATTGGCTCTTTGATTGGTTGGATAAATTGGTAAAATATGGAGTTGGGGACTGAGTTTGTAGTATTATGGTTGAATATTGTTGTATTGGTGGTTGTGAGTGAATTGATGATAATTTAGAGTGTTAATTAAATTGGAAATCGCGTAAACATAAACGTCATAATGCCCGATTTTCCTTAACTGTTCTGTTCTTAAATTTAGGACCCATGAACTCACTGAAAGATTCTAACCTTTGCCATGTTTAGATAGTTCATGTTACGAGCTTTGTTTTGATATGTGGTTCGCTTGAATCCGATGTACGGTTTAGGAGAAACGACTGTTTTAAGTAACGACGTTTCACGAATGAACCATTACCCCTCGCCTTACTTTGAAACCTTGGTTAAGGCTCTTAAATGACTAATTGGAGTATGAAACAATTATGTAAAGTGGACTAGGAAGTTGGTAGTGTATTCGCGAAAGCGTCGCCTTAAAATTCGTAACGGTTAATTTATTAAAAATTGTGGAGCCGAGGGTACTCGAACGACTTATGTGATTTGTTAAGCGTAGAAATGAGCATAAGCAAACGTTAGGGTTCAATTGGTTAAAGTCTAGTTTCTTAAGCGACCGTGGTTTAATTCCGGCTTATGTTGTTGTTCATAGGTTACCGGACCCACTTTAAGCTTAAGTCTACACCGGAGCACTCAGGCAAGTTTTCTACCCGTTATACTGTTGTTGTGATGTAAATATATGTATATGCATTATCTTGTGATAAGTGCATGATTGTTATTAGCAAATTTTGCGATATATTGGAGCATGCTGATATGGTATATATGCATGTCTGTTTCGTAATCTTGATATCTAATTGTTGATTCAAATGCTTATAAGTTGCATAATACCTATGCTAGAGATAAGCAGTGGTTGTGTATACCCTTAGTATAGGGGACCCAAAGGTGAACATTTTCTAAACCGGGAGTCGATGTTCCCGAGTATAATATATATATATTTATATTTATATATATATGGATATAGTTTTCAAAACTATTAATCGAATAAGGTTTATTCGATAACTTTATTTTATTTAATGAATATTATTTTGATAATTGATAATTCATTCGAGGACTTATGACTCCGCTTACTTTATTTAATGAATATTTTTTTGAATATTCATTCGAGGACTTATGACTCCGCATACTTTATTTAATGAATATTATTTTGAATATTCATTCGAGGACTTATGACTCCGCTTATTTTATTAAATAATATTTTTTATTTTATTAAAGAATAATGTTTCGATAATCAAACTTATTTTCGATTATTCAAATAAAGATCGTGCTTTTGTATAAGTATATCTTTGGTTATTTATTATTCATTTCAAGTATGAGTTTTTTTAAAACTTGTACTTCAATTATTTCTATAAAGATTATCCTTTATGGGAATATTATTAAATAATAATATTCAGATATTTTCTAATATATCGGGACTGATTTATTTCATTAAATCAGTAATACTCCAAACATTCTTAAAAATGTTTTCGAGTCTTCAAAATGATTTTTAAAAGTTAGAACGGATCCCAAAACTCATTTTGATATTTAAGATCTTCCTTTCGAAGGGGATTTAAATACTCGCTCAAAACCTGAGGGACCCGGCTCAGTGGTGTATTTTACATTCGCAATGAGGTTGTTGTTTTGAGAAAAAATCTTGATCACTTGCCCATCGTTCGGGAAGTAAGTTCATCTATTTGAGTCGGCATAAGCAACATGGGCTCAGTGGGCGTCCATGAAAGTGTAAGTGGCTCAGTGGGAGTTTATAAAATGCGTAAGTGGTTGAGTTGCAGTCCAGCATAAGGTCCTATTGCGGCCAGGGTGATGACCAGTGGGGAATTCGTCCATCTACTAGTAGAAAAGATTAATTATTGGTATCTTTGCCTGATCAGCAAGATATCAGGTTTATGCCAAGGTTTTCTCCTTTCCAAAATTCATTGGATATTGCAACTCTGTTTATAATTTTCATAACAGAGGTTTTCAAGGAGTGTATGAAATGTATATATATATAGGTGTATATATATATCGGGACTTCATGAAGTATCTCGTAACTTCATTTCTTTCAAATGATATTTCAAAGATTGAATCTATTCAAGTCTTATCTTGTAGTCTCATAAGTGTGATGAACTTTTGAAACTAATTATAACTTGAACGGTGGTAGTTCAAGTAGTATTCGGAAAAGATATAAGTATATTGGAGTATCTTGTAACTTCATCTTTTGAACTTATATCTAGTAAATGATTATCTTATGCATGTCAAAGATTTTCAGAAAAACGTTGAGACAAGGTTAGATATATGAGATCACCTTGCAACGATATTTTTATACAGTTATAAACTGGAACTCTGTGTATATTATACATGTTAGAGGATTTCAAAGATTGTGAAAAGTATATATGTATGTATATACTGAATATTTTGCGACTTGGTTGTGTTAAGATATCAACTTGGTTCATTTCTTCTTAACCAAGACTTTCTTGAGTACTATGAGAATGCTCATATATTGTAAATTATTATACATACTATTTCGATGGGCTTGTTGCTCACCCTTGCTTTCTTCTTTCATCACACAACATCAGATAGACAAGATGAACAAGACCAAGCTCCCAATTCGCGACCGGATAAGAAACGTTTCGCAGTTTCCTATAGGCGTTGATGTCGCTGTAGCTGAGGTAGGAACTACCAATAGGCTAGGCTTTCAACTTTTGATGTACCAGACTTATGTATCTTTATGAATTGTAATAATGGCAAAGAAATGTAAATTTATTCAGAAACCCTTTTAAGGTGTAATTGCATATAATTGTGGAATAAAATGACTCGTGTTATTTTTGGATATTCATCTCTGAGACTATAACTTGTGGTGTGTGTGTTTATTGTGGGGTCACAATACGGAGTAGTTGATTGTTTATTAAGATTGGGTGTTATTAAGGGAAATGGAACTCGTGACAACCCGGATCCCCGACCCCGGATTTGGGGGTGTTACAGAAATGGTATCAGAGCTAAGCGTTATAAACCTCAGAGATGATACGACGTTAAAATAATAAGTTCACTAAGATAATAAGAACTCTTGCCAAGTTCATAGTCGGACTACCTAACGTAGTACTGATAGTTAAAACCCTTATGATAACCTTTATAAATATCGGGATAGAAGCGTAGTTCGTTATCGTATATGGTAGCGGGACTCCGAACCCTGAGGTTGAGGAGCAACAACGCGATGATGTTTTATTACTTATTGGAGATCAGATTATGGATCCGATAGAGCATCCTAACGCGGGACCGGATGATGTTCATATTGAGGATGTAGCGGTTGAGGATGTTGTCCTAGAAGGGATTGTTGCTGAGAAGAATCCCATGGAGGATCCTGACAAGAATGAATAAAGGACCACTGAGGAATTGATGACTATGGTTAGGGCGATTACCAGAAGTAGGATTGGCCGGTTACTACCGGAGGTTCGTTCAAGTTCGTAAAGATAGTAACCCCTTTAACGCGCTTACTCGTAAGACTGAGAAGTTCGAATGGACAGAGAAATACGAGAACAACTTTCAAGAACTGAAGCAAAGATTGGTGATGGCCCCTATGATGGCGTTGCCGGATGGAAAAGGAGATTTTGTGATGTGTAGTGATGCTTCGCATAAGGAATTAGGGTGCTTCTTATACAGAACAACAAGGTAATTGCGTATGCGTCAAGACAATTAAGGGAATATAAAATTCGATATCCCCATCCATGAGCTTGGGCTCGTGGTAATAGTTTTGCCCTAACGATTGGAGGCACTACTTGTATGGAGAAGTGCGAGATTTACACAAGCCATAAGTGTTTTAGTGCAATTTCACACAAAAAGAGCTCAACATGCGCCAGAGGAGGTGGTTAGAGCTAATCAAGGATTACGATTATGAGTTTCTTTATCATCTAGGGAAAGCCAAAATGGTGGCTAATGCCTTTAGTATAAAGGAGAGATACAAGATGAAAATGTTTTTGGGAGAGTTGATAAGAGATTTTGAGAAAATGGAAATAGAAGTGAAGGTAACCGGAGCTGGTACCGAAACGCTGTTTGAGATTGCAATACAACCCGAATTATTGGAAAAGAACATATTGTGCCAAAAAAAGTGATGAATGAAGGCAGAGAGCCAAAAAATAGATAAGAGATTAATACCGAGAAAGATGATAAGGGAATAATGAGGTATTCCTACAGAATTTGGGTTCCAAATGTTCAAGAACTTAAAGATGAGATCTTAGATGAAAGCTAGTTTGAGGAATAAGATTTAGAGCAAACCCTGAACGTGATAGTCAGGGAGGTCGCCATCAAGATAGAAGGAACCCATAACATAATGAAGTGGAAAATGAGGATTTAAAACATGTAGGATGACCCCGATTATGGGGAGGAGGAGGGAACGTTCAGACTAAGGAAACAGAAGTCGAGTAAGGAAAGGAGACCCGAGACGGTACTCCTATACGACAATTTATGGACCTTTCTAGACAGAACTTAGACTATTAACCCCAACCACCACCCTGAGGAAACAATGCGGTGAGAAATTCTTTCAGGACCTTTAAGTCGCTAAGCTCTCAGAGTTTCAAGGAACAAGCTGACCCAGTCGAGGCAAGAGCCGGGCTAAAGGAAATATAGGAATCATTTGAGATTCTAAATGATGGACGAATCACAAAAGACTATTTTTGTCACTTACCCTCCTAAGAGAGAGGCCACCCGCTGGTGAAAGACCAAGAAAGGACGGAGCCAGAGGTTAGAATAAACTGATTAAAGTTCAGTCAATTATTTTTGGGAAAGTAATTCCCAAGGTTATGGAGATAGTGTAAAAGCTTTAGAGCCAGAACAAAAGCGGACAAGCATGATGAATTATGAATCTAAGTTATAAAAGTTGTCAAGATTCGTTCTGAGGACACGAATCCAGAATGACGGGATGGTTGAAATCAATCCTTATGTTGTGTATGTTCATGTAATGGTTGTAATAGAAACGAAAATAAAAGACTGAAAAGGGAAAGAATATAAAGGGATATAAAGGAAATAGAGTTGAGAAGTGATAAGAGAGTTAGGTATGGGAAACCCTAAGAAACCCTTAGCAATAAATATAGAGAAGTGTGTCATCATCAGCGCGATGGTGACTGATCATGAGATAAAGTCAAGGTTGAAGGCGTAAGCGATACGTATAATTAATCTTCTTTAAGTTGAGAATATTCGATGAAACTTTGAGATAGATCGATGGATTAATAAGGAAACACAGATGAGCTGGGGAGACAGGATAACAATATATTAGGAAAATGGGATGAAGGAAGTGACCTTCAAGAATGGGAAGTGTATGAAAGACCTGTGACTTGATACCCAAAAAGGGAGACACCAAGTATAGAAGATATCTCAACATTGAGATGACTGTTGAGATAAACAACAAAAGTAAATGAAGATTTAGTAAAAAGAAGTTCACGTTGAACACGACTAATATCTTATAGAACATCCCTATTATCATTAATGAATCAGGCAAGAAAAGTAGATAACCGTTGTTATCTTTTGGAGGCCATATTGATTGACCTCATTTTGAATACAGATGTTATTGTGAAATTAGGCATATACTATCGAGATGGGAATGATTGAATAAGATACCCTTATCAGGGATATATGACTTGATTTATTTATGTAAGGATGCATGTACCTTTTTAAAGGTGGGATTAAGGATAGAATATCGGTAACTTAAAATGAATCCTAGGGGAATGCATAAAGGATGGCATTTCACCCTTAATAGGGACATTATGAGTTTGGGTAGTATGGAATGAAGGACTAAGGTAACAATAACCTTTAAAGATCAGTAGAGAAATTTTTCAGAAGTACATAGACAATGGTTCTAGTATTAGTAAATGGTATTTTGATATGCCTTGTATCTAGGGAATACAGGAGGAACGATTCAAGGATAACCTTAGAGGTTTTACAAGGAAAAAGGTAATATTCAAAGTTCTCAAGAATAGAAATTTTGATAAAGGAAATGTGACGTAATTATAATATGCCAGGTGGGCACATGTTGAACCATAAGAAAGTATAGATCAACCCAATGAAGGTAGAGATTGGTGAAAACAAGTAGGACCCAAGATAAGAGACGTCTGAAGTACGATCGAGAGTCAGCCATGATTATGTTTACATTTAAAGACTAAGGCAGTGACTTATGGAAAAATGGTGATTTTTTTTCCACAAGGACTTAAGAAAAGCATTTTCACATAAGCAGTGATTCGAAATGAGGTAGAAATTTTAGTGAAGGTGGTTAAAATGACATTGATTGTAAGGAAATATTACTACCAGGAAAGGCCAAAGAGGTGGCCGACACTTTAAGTGTAAGAAGACAATTATCGGCGCTCGTGCCAGAGGAATACAGTGATAATGGTTAAAGCCGTGAAGATTGTATTATGGGTTGAAAGATTGACATTCCTTCTGATGATTGTGCGATACTCAACCGTGATAGTAGTTTGGTAAAGATTTAATTTATGAAATCGCCGTGAGCGGGCTATTTATCTTATAAGGTCATATCTTGAGATAAGCCAGGACCATGTTACGAAAGGACTAAATGAACCTTTGAGCTTCATGTCTCCTAATAAATATATATGGTTAATAATGGTATTAACCTGCTATCGTTGCTTTTATTGAAACTCTTCTACAATTTTATCTGCTTCATGTCATATGTACGCCAAGTTCAGGAGTGTTCTTCATGAATCATGGAATGGTGATTATGTTTCCTCCTTAGAAGAATTCGATACAACATGTATGGACTCCGTATGGTTAGCTATTAAGATTTTATAGAAAATGAATGACTACAGTAGGTCAGTGGTGGACCATAGTAATGCAACAATGATTCTGCGAGTAATGAGCCGATTACAACCGTGAGAGTTGTATTGGAATGGATGTTGAGATTGAGTACCCCTAATGGGGTCGTGTAGATATATAAGTTATCATTGATAGATTACCTAGTGGAGTATTTACATATTATATATTTATTCCCTCTTATGAATAGAGAGTCGTATTACTATACGAGGAAGGTTGCGGTGCAAGCATAGAATTCTAGTAACGATGATGTCTAGAATTAGATCCCAGATTCGATTTTCGATGTCAAGGGAGTTTCAAAGGTGATTGTGTATAAGCTCGAGGAAGAGCATGGGTCCATAGAATAATGGACGGAATATCAAAAATATTTAAGCATGTGAAATGCGAAACGATAATACTGGATATTGATATAGATACATATATTGTGTTCTCCTATGACAAACCTCTATAGTTAAGAGGTAGATTCCAAGTCAGATATTTATGGCAGTATTATTTCATATATAATTCTCATCAATTCGTTCTTTTCTCTCCTTTTTATTTTGTATAAGCTGAAAAGAACAACCCTTCCAGAAAGGGGAGGTATTGTCGAATGACTATCTATCTGTGTGATAGAAGCCTAGTAGGATACCACATGTTGTTTCATTGCTTGTCAAATACTAAAGGTTGGCCACCTTCTGTACTAACTATGCAATAGAACGAGTGTTAATGATCATAGTGATCTCTCAATAAATTCTTTTACTTCTACACGAAGGACCAAGCTTTCGAAGATGGAGGCAGCTAGAGATGAAGTGGTACCAAGTATGGTGGTATTCGGAATGAAAACGCATTCATGATACTAAGGTTGACGCGGTTATTAAAAGGTTATAGGATACTGACGAGAAAAAGTGTAACCAGTATAGTATTATGTACGGAAGATAGTAACGATTACGAACTGGAAAAGAGTGGGTATTGAGAAGCAAAAGCTATAACGCTAGAAGCTATGATGAGAGTCTGTGCGATAGACTTGAAAGAATTTGGAATGATCACTTAGCACGTATCGAGTTTTCTTACAATGATAGATGGTATGTCAATATCGAGATGTCGCCTTATGAGATCCTTGAAGGAAGACAATGTCGATCTCCCTTCTGTTAGGATGAAGTTGTAGAGCGCAAGATGCTCGGACCCGCAGTAATCCAAGGGACCAGGGATATAATAGATCTAATCAGAGGACGGCTGGTAGTAGCCCAAGATGGACATAAGAAGTATGTTGAATTGACATGAAAGGACAAAGAATAGGAAGTAGGGGACCTAGTGCTGTTATAGGTATTCCCTTGGAAAGGATTAATGAGGTTCGGAAAGAAAGGGAAACTAAGCCCAAGATACATTGGACCATTTGAGATACTAAGACGGATTGGGAAGTTGGCTTACGAGCTAGCCTTACCCCCGAACCTACAATAAGTTCATAATGTGTTCCATGTGTCAATGCTAAGAAAGTATCATCGGGATGCCAGACACATAGTGGAGTACGAGCAGGTGGATATGCAACCAAATCTCACTTACGTGGAGAAACCAGTAAAGATTATGGATAAGAAGGAGCAGGTGCTTCGGAACAAAGTGATCAAGCTAGTCAGAGTGCTATGGCAGAATCATAATGTAGAAGAATCAACTTAGGAACTAGAGAGCGCAATGCTAGAAAAGTACCCCCATTTGTTTTCTATTTGATTCCGGGACAGAATTCTTTTAAGGAGGGGAGACTGTAATAACCCCAAAATTTTGGACTTTTTGTAACCCTTATGAATAGTGATTTTGCTAATTATGTTGAATAAGAAAACTTTTCATGCCACACTTTGTAGGGGTTCTTTTATTGTTATTATGAGATCTTATTAGTCCTCTATATGGTATATAAGTGTATGTAAAGATCGTCAGAATCCAAATTCGAACACTTTGATTTTTCCCGAAAATCCACCAGATACCGAAAGGATTGAGTATAAGGTAACAGGATAAAAAGGATTTAAATTCAAGGATTATAAGAGAGGATCATAAAAGGAATATAATGTATTGAGAAAGGTTAAGGAAACCCAAGTAATAAGATCCCGGGTATGATCCCTCAAACGATAAACGAAAACGAAAGTTAAGCGAACCGTATAACAGATCATCGATCATTAGCCAAGTAATTAGGAGTTAATGAAAGAGGTTAGTGATGATGATGTCATCACACCAACAAGAAGAAGACAAGTGTGGGAAGATGACATAAGAGGATGACATAAGCATGACACAATGGGAAGGAATTGGTTGGTTGATTATGAGCCACACAATTTTTACCATGGTAACAAACTAATTAACAAAAAAAGGAAGTAACCAAGCTAAACACCACACAAATCATTTAATCAAACTAGAAACATTTTTACTTCACTTTTTCTTCCCTTGCTCTCGGCAAAAACCAGAGTAGCAACTTAAAACTACCATATCTCCTTCAATACTCACTCAAATGTTGTCTTCTATAGCTCGTTGGAAAGGTATTGAGCTGGACTACAACTCTAATTCACAAGTCTCGTCCAAATAAGTATGGCAAGACCCTCATTTTTACAGTTCTTTAAATAGGACTTTTAGAAACTTCAAAACCTAACTTTGTGTTCTTGATTTCTTTGGAAAGATCAAGCTTGTAGGAGGTTAGATTAAGGCTCCCTAAGGCTTCCAAGAAACTTAACACCTACCAAGGAAGGTATCAACTTCAAACCCTAGCTTTGATTTTATGATTCCATTGAGTTTTATTGAAGCATTGTTAGTATTAAGGCTAGATCTTTGATTATAAGTAGTTTTGATGGATTTGTATTGGTTTTGAATATTGGGTCTTTGATTGGTTGGATAAATTGGTAAAATATGGAGTTGGGGACTGAGTTTGTAGTATGATGGTTGAATATTGTTGTATTGGTGGTTGTGAGTGAATTGATGATAATTTAGAGTGCTAATTAAATTGGAAATCGCGTAAATATAAACGTCATAATGCCCAATTTTCCTTAACTGTGCTGTTCTTAACTTTAGGACCCGTTAACTCACTGAAAGTTTCTAACCTTTGCCATGTTTAGATAGTTCATGTTACGAGCTTCGTTTTGATATGTGGTTCGCTTGAATCCGATGTACGGTTTAGGAGAAACGACCCTTTTAAGTAACGGCTTTTCGCGAACGAACCATTACCCCTCGCCTTACTTTGAAACCTTGGTTAAGGCCCTTAAATGACTAATTGGAGTATGAAACAATTATGTAAAGTGGATTAGGAAGTTAGTAGGGTATTCGCGAATGCGTCGCCTTAAAATTCGTAACTGTTAATTTATTAAAAATGGTGGAGCCGAGGGTACTCGAACGACTTATGTGATTTGTTAAGCGTAGAAATGAGCATAAGCAAACGTTAGGGTTCAATTGGTTAAAGTCTAGTTTCTTAAGCGACCGTGGTTTAATTCCGGCTTATGTTGTTGTTTATAGGTTACCAGACCCACTCTAAGCTTAAGTGTACCCCGGAGCACTCAGGCAAGTTTTCTACCCGTTATACTGTTGTTGTGATGTAAATATATGTATATGCATTTTCTTGTGATAAGTGCATGATTGTTATTAGCAAATTTTGCGATATATTGGAGCATGCTGATATGGTATATATGCATGTCTGTTTCGTAATCTTGATATCTAATTGTTGATTCAAATGCTTATAAGTTGCATAATACCTATGCTAGAGATAAGCAGTGGTTGCGTATACCCTTAGTATAGGGGACCCAAAGGTGAACATTTTCTAAATCGGGAGTCGATATTCCCGAGTATAATATATATATATATATATATATATATATATATTTATATATATATATATGGATATAGTTTTTAAAACTATTAATCGAATAGGGTTTATTCGATAACTTTATTTTATTTAATGAATATTATTTTGAATATTCATTCGAGGACTTATGACTCCGCTTACTTTATTTAATGAATATTTTTTTGAATATTCATTCGAGGACTTATGACTCCGCTTACTTTATTTAATGAATATTATTTTGAATATTCATTTGAGGACTTATGACTCCGCTTATTTTATTAAAAAATATTCTTTATTTTATTAAAGAATAATGTTTCGATAATCAAACTTATTTTCGATTATTCAAATAAAGATTGTGCTTTTGTATAAGTATATCTTTGGTTATTTATTATTCATTTCAAGTATGAGTTTTTTTTAAACTTCTACTTCAATTATTTTTATAAACATTATCTTTTATGGGAATATTATTTAACAATAATATTCAGATATTTTCTAATATATCGGGACTGATTTATTTCATTAAATCAGTAATACTCCAAACATTCTTAAAAATGTTTTCGAGTCTTCAAAATGATTTTTAAAAGTTAGAGCGGATCCCAAAACTCATTTTAATATTTAAGATCTTCCTTTCGAAGGGGATTTAAATGCTCGCTCAAAACCTGAGGGAACCGACTCAGTGGTGTATTTTACATTCGCAACGAGGTTGTTGTTTTGAGAAAAAATCTTGATTACTTGCCCATCGTTCAGGAAGTAAGTTCATCTATATGATTTGGCATAAGCAACGTGGGCTCAGTGGGCGTCCATGAAAGTGTAAGTGGCTCAGTGGGAGTCCATCAAATGCGTAAGTGGCTGAGTGGCAGTCCAGCATAAGGTCCCATTGCGGCCAGGGTGATGACCAGTGGGGAATTCATCCATCTACTAGTAGAAAAGGTTACTTATTGGTAACTTTACCTGATCAGCAAGATATCAGATTTATGCCAAGGTTTTCTCCTTTCCAAAATTCATTGGATATTGCAACTCTGTTTATAATTTTCATAACAGAGGTTTTCAAGGAGTGTATGAAATGTATATATATAGGTGTATATATATATCGGGACTTAATGAAGTATCTCGTAACTTCATTTCTTTTAAATGATATTTCAAATATTGAATCTATTCAAGTCTTATCTTGTAGTCTCATCAGTGTGATGAACTTTTGAAACTAATTATAACTTGAACGGTGGTAGTTCAAGTAGTATTCGGAAAAGAAATAAGTATATTGGAGTATCTTGTAACTCATCTTTTGAACTTATATCTAGTAATGATTATCTTATGCATATCAAAGAATTTTAGAAAAATGTTGAGACAAGGTTAGATATATGAGATCACCTTGCAACGATATTTTTATACAGTTATAAACTGGAACTCTGTGTATATTATACATGTCAGAGGATTTCAAAGATTGTGAAAAGTATATATGTATGTATATACTGAATATTTTGCGACTTGGTCGCGTTAAGATATCAACTTGGTTCATTTCTTCTTAACCAAGACTTTGTTGAGTACTATGAGAATGCTCATATATTGTAAATTATTATACATACTATTTCGGTGGGCTTGTTGCTCACCCTTGCTTTCTTCTTTCATCACACAACATCAGATAGACAAGATGAACAGGACCAAGGTCCCAATTCGCGAGCGGATAGGAAACGTTCCACAGTTTCCTATAGGCATTGATGTCGCTGTAGCTGAGGTAGGAACTACCAATAGGCTAGGCTTTCAACTTTTGATGTACCAGACTTATGTATCTTTATGAATTGTAATAATGGCAAAGAAATATAAATTTATTCAGAAACCCTTTTAAGGTGTAATGGCATATAATTGTGGAATAAAATGACTCGTGTTATTTTTGGATATTCATCTCTAAGACTATAACTTGTGGTGTGTGTGTTTATTGTGGGGTCACAGTACAGAGTAGTTGATTGTTTATTAAGATTGGGTGTTATTAAGGGAAATGGAACTCGTGACAACCCGAATCCCCGACCCCGGATTTGGGGGTGTTACAAAAATGGGTGTTCAGAAATAAAATAGACAGTGATGGCATAATTACAAGAAACAAAGCAAGGCTGGTTGCTAAAGTTTACTCTCAACAGGAGGGTATTGACTATGATGAAACATTTGCTCCAGTTGCTAGATTGGAAGCCATAAGAATCTTTATGGCTTATGTTGCTCACAAGAAGTTTAAAGTCTTTTAAATGGATGTGAAAAGTGATTTTCTCAATGGAGAATTGGAATAAGAGGTATATGTTGAACAACCTCCAGGCTTTATAGATCCAAAATTTCCAAATCATGTCTACAGGCTTGACAAAGCACTTTATGGCCTTAAGCAAGCTCCTAGAGCATGGTATGAGACTCTGACTCAATTTCTTCTAGAAAGTGGATTTCACAAAGGCACAATTGACAAGACTTTATTCTACCTCAATCATGGGAAGGACTTACTTTTGGTATAGATATATGTTGATGATATCATCTTTGGCTCTGCAATTACAAAACTGTGTGAAAGATTTTCCAAGTTAATGCGGTAAAGATATCAAATGAGTATGATGGGAAAGTTGAGTTATTTTATGGGACTTCAAGTCAAACAAACTGAAGAAGGTACTTTTATCAGTCAATCCAAGTACACCAGAAATCTACTCAAGAAATTTTGAATGCAAGACAGTTCTACTGCATCAACTCCCATGGCCACTGCCACCATGTTAGATAAAGATACTGGAGCATCAGTAGAAATTACTAAGTACAGAGATATGATTGGCTCTTTACTCTATTTAACTGCAAGTAGACCTGATATCATGTATGCTACATGTCTTTGTGCAAGATTTCAGGCTGATCCAAGAAAACCTCATCTAATAGCTGTGAAAAGAATTTTCAAGTACCTCAAGGGTACAGCTGATCTAGGATTGTGGTATCCTAGAGAATCAGATTTTAAGCTAATAGGTTACTCATATGTATATTTTGCAGGATGCAAAATAGACAGGAAAAGCACTAGTGGAAGCTGCCAATTTCTTGGAGGCATATTGGTTTCTTGGTTTAGCAAGAAATAGAAATCAATTTCCACATGAACTACAGAAGCAGAATATATTGATGCAGGAAACTGTTGTGCACAGATTCTTTGGATGAAGAATCAGTTACTGGACTATGAGTTAGAATTTTCTAAATTACCTATTTAATGTGATAATCAAATTGCTATTGTTATGACAGGAAATCCAGTTCAACATTCAATAATAAAGCATGTCAACATTAGGTACCATTTCATAAGGGAACATGTGATGGAAGGTATAGTGGAATTGCATTTTGTTCCAATAGGTCAACAACTAGCAGCTATCTTCACAAAAACACTATATGAAGCTACTTTTACAAGACTAGTAAATGAACTTGGAATGGTTTCAGGTTCTTTCTCAAAATCTGCTGAGTTTTTGTTCTCATACATCAGACTTTATGATCAGTGTTTACAGATTTTAATATCTCAATGTAATATGTGCTTAAATTGTAACATATTAAAACACTTCTTATTATCTGATGTGATTCTATAAACTCTGAAAGTATTCTGAATGTTCTGTGACTATTCAATCCAATGAGGATTATTTTGTTAGATGCTGACTTAGTAGTCTTTAACAAACTATGAATCCCATGTTTGAATTAGTTATTTATGTGGAAATTCATAACACAAGCAAATTCTGATTTTGATCTTAGTCAAATTTACTTCCTGTATCTTATTACTAAGTCACAAACTAGATTATTGCTTCTTCTCTGTCAAATTCTAATATTAGTAAATCTTAAGGATGAATTACATGCTTGATAAGCCTCACTTATCTGAAGAAAATAAGAGAAAAGAAAATTGAAATCAGGTACTCCTTTGAGATCTAAAGTAAATATGTGAAAGGGAAGATCCAAGTGCATTGCTGGTATTAAAGTATATGCATTAGAAAAGCAAATTAATTTTTCTTGGTGACTTTTCATATTCTCTGATTACTGGAGAAATTTCTGATAATAGCATAAATTTTGATGACAGTTGTAACTCATTTACACTGAGAAGCCATTGTCAAACGAATTTCAAAAGATGCATAAAATAAGCACAAACAGTTGAGGTGGATTCTTGTATAACTTTATTCTATAGTAGACTTCACAATTTAAGACAGATTTTAAGCATTTTTCTTAGTTATGCCTTATTTCTAAGATATACTAATGTTTATCAGACTTCAATCTTTATCTGATCATTTACACATACACACACTATCACTCTATATGAATGATGAAAATTATTGTGGTGATTAAGTTATTTCTGATAAACAGTTAAGTATTATTTGCATAAATTCTGAGGACAAGTTCTGATTTTGTTCTAATGATTAAACCTTGAAGAAACCCGTCAGTATTTGTGTGAAGAATCACAGAAACAGCCATTCACTTTTTGAGTACAGAAGCCATGTTCAGATGACCATTAAATTCTGATAATCTCTGCTCTCATCAGAACCTACAGTCATTGAAGCTTTGACAGCTCCACCTCAACCTGAAGACACTGTTCATGACACAATGATCACACCTCCTATCTCTCCATTCAAAGAAACTGCTCCAGTTGAAGATTCAGGGTTAAGTCCTGAAATTGACATTCACAGGTTAAACATACCTTCTGTTCTCTATCTGGAAGCTTCACCAGCAAAACAGCCAACATCTCCTGTTTCACCAATTCTACAGGCTGAAATTCCTACTACACTAATTCTGGATTTGGAACCTAAAGATCAGAATTTAGATGAAGCTGCTCCAGAATCTCCTTCAGTCATATACACTCTAGTGTTATCAGAAGATGATGAGATTCTATCAAATTCTGGAGACAGTGCTCCAACAAGTGCTCCAGTCAATGCTCCAATTCTTTGGAAGGAGGCACTGCTTAAATTTAATGAAGAAGATGCTCCCGTTCCATGGGAGAAAACCTTTAGAGGAGTTGAATGGACAAAGAAGTGGAATGAACCTGATATCATTCCCAGCCTAACTGTTCTGTCAGAACATGTTTGAAAAGCTGATGAATTGCTGATAAATTCTGACTTCAAAACACAACTTAAAGTCACTGCTCCCAGTACTAAAAATCTTCAAGGTCTACACTCCAAGACTCATGAAAAGGTTGATAAACTTTAGGAAATAGCTGATAAGCTAGACCTGATGCTCAAACTAGACAAGAATAGGTTTATCAGACTAATTCAAGAAAAAGTGAAGGCTATTGAGCTTGTTCAAGAAAAGCAGCAGGCCCAACTGGATGAGGTCCTGCAGAATCAAGCCTCTCAACAAACACAGCTCAATGAAATCCAATCTTCGGTGGAACTCCTTCTTTCTTTACTCCTGTCAGGTAATTCCAAAAAGGGGGAGTAGGTAGCTAAGTCCAAATGCTCACCAAGCCAAACACTGAAGAAAAAGGATGATTCTGAAGATGACCAGGGAAACCCTTGCAAGGGCAAAGGTCAAAGTTAAGGCAAGCAAAGCAGCAAAGTTTCTTCACATAAACTAATTTATGATTTTAGCAAATCTTCTACACAAAAGAATACAAGTTCTGAAGCTGTGAATGCTCAAACTCTGATATCAAGTTCTGATATTTGATTCAGTCTGGAAGTCAAGAGTCTCAGAAGCTTTTACAAACTTTGAAGCTTAAGGGAAGGGACACTACTGTCTACTATAAGGATCCCAAGATTCAGATTCTTGATGAAGAAATTGTTAAAAGATTGTTTCTCAAGCATAATCCTGGAATGGATTTAGAGACTCTAAAGGAGGAAGAAGCTAGATTTGCTGCTGAGAAGACAAATCCTAAATCTAAAGCTTATAATGCAAATAAGCCTCCCATTTAATATCCGGGGAAATTATGTGAATATAATATGTTAAATGAATAAATATTATGTGTTTTATAAATTTAAAGTGATTATTGCCATGATATTAAATGTTACAGTTGTTATGTGTGTTTCTGTGCGGGCCAGAAAATTTTTGATTCATTAATTTGTGTTTAAACTGCATTGATATGAATCGATCTGCAATTTGGACTTGTATTTATTCGTGTATCTATCGAGATATTCGTTTTATTTCACTTTATGCGCCTTTGAATGTATTTTATGCGTATTCGGGTTTTTCAATTAATTTTAGTATCGTTTTGTTTTTCCAAAAATCAGCGGATCGGGACCCCACTAGGACGTTAAACCCCACAAAATATGCATTTTTATTTTTATAAAAATATTTGTATCTGAAATATCCAATATTTTTGCATTTTTGATTTATTCGCAATTTTTGGGGAATTTTGACATTAATTTTATATTTTATCGCTTTAAAATTATTCCCCGTAATTATTATTTTGGGACCCTAATTATTATAATTAGGGGATAAAAACACCCTTAATTTATTTTGGGGTATAATTTCTATAAAATATAAATACCAGTCCTTTATTTATTTTATTCATTATTTTGATAAAAATTTCAGAAAAATAGAAATAGCCAAGAACAAAGTTTGGGGGTAAAATTTTATCAAGAACACAAATCCAATGATATTGGGAGATTCAGGGATCCTCTGTTGATGTTTTTGTAACCAACTTAAAGCTTGTTTCAAGCCCGTTCTATTAATACCAATTTCAGAATCTGAGGTGAAGTATTGTGTAAAATCGATTTTTAGTGTTCTTAATCTTGAAATTCGATTCTGATTTGTAAGGGTTTTTGATTAATTCTGATGTTATAGATAGCTTTAACGTGATTCAAGGAGTCGATTAATGTATAAATTTGCATCATTTTATTTCAAAATCATGTTAGCTGAGTTCTTGGTTATTCATTTTTTTTGTTCTTCGATTTTATAGATAATTGATGATCTATTGGTTGATTGTGATTACATAGACTGATTATAGACGTCCAGAGCTTTAAATTCGTATATAATTTGTCGAATTTTGTTTAGGAATCGGGGAATTACGCTTTAGCTGGATTTTTTATCTGAGCTCGTCGGCGGTTGCTGTGATTGTGATCGGAACTGATGATTCCGAGTTGTTGTGGTTATCCTGAGGTTGCTGGTAGATTAGGGAAATGATTAGGATCATTTTATTATGAAAATCGGTAGTTTTTAGTAAGGTTTCGAGACCACCGGAAACCGGCAAAACGTCGGCCGGATTTCTGAGTTTTCCAGAAACCGGCGACGAGTTCTTCGTTCCGGTCATCTTCCTCGTGGCTCCGGCCATTTTCCCATCCCCTGTGCCGCCGTTCAATCCCCTCACCCCCACTTCTGTTTCCAAAATCTGTTTTTACATTTTTTGTTTTAAAATTTTAATTCAAAATTAGTTTCTTATTTATAAAAGAATTATTTAGTTATTTTCAAAAATCATTTACTTACTATTTTAAATTCTAAAAATTATTTTCTTAATTATTTTAAATTCCTAAAATTATTTTATTTTATTATTTTCAAAAATCTAATTTAATTTAATTATTTATAATTCATTTTAGTTAATTATTTATGAATTTATTTAATTGATTAAAATCATTTAATTAATTAATTTCATTTATAAATAGTTAAATAAATGTAAATTATTTATAATTAATTCAAATAATTCCTAAAAATTGTTTTTAATTTTTTAAAAATTATATTTTGGTATTTAAAATTTAATTAATATTTTTATTAATTGATTTATTTCTATTTATTTTTTATTTTATTCATAATAACTAAATCGTTCGTCTGTTTAATACGAAACGAACGCGTACAGACTCAGAAAAATATTATGCTTTCAATAAAAATACTTTTAAGTCCTAATTTAATTTATATTGCAATGACATTTGATTTGTGTATCAGTTTGAGTCGGTATTTGATCGGTAAATGCTAATATTGACCTGATTTTAATTCTGAATGCACTGAGACATATCTTTTAATGATCTGACTTATGTGTTACATGAAATATGTGATTACGTGTTATACGAATGCCATGATTACGTGTTACGTGATATACATGCTATCTGTTTACAGTTTTAAAATGCCCTGCTTAGTTATAAATGATCGTGTAGATGTCAAGACGTATAGTTACGTCGATTGAGTTTGGTTCTGTCAGTTAAGATAGTCCTTTTGTTTATAGAATCAAATAGCAAGGAGTGCGATCAAGTGTTAGACGGAGATAGTAGCCAGCAGTTATAAACAGAGTTATAGTAAGAGGTTATCGAGCATACTAGGCAAGTACCCTAACTTCACTTATCGTTCAAGTGACGTTTATTTTGAATCATATTATGCAAGTATTTATATCTTCACTTATCATTCAAATGATATTGACTCTGAATTTTATTCTTTCAATTTCTCTACTATTCTAAGTTCAGAATAGTTAAATGTTTTTTTATGGGTTGGATGGTTACGTAAGAGGCTGTAGCGGCGGTCTAGCGTGAGCTATGTGTAATACAGGATATAACACCTTACTAGGCCGATATGTGCCTTGGGTACCTTTTATTTAGTTGGATATGCTTCGGCATACCGGTGTTGCTCCGCGGCTGATCCCCGGCGGCAACACACCGTCGTTCAAGGATTCCAATCCCAAAACAAAATATATATGCAAATGTTGTTTATTATCAAATATATATCAGTTTTGATATTGTTCAGGTATTGTGGTTTGGTTTTGTTCATCAGATATATTGTTGTTGTTGTTCCAAATCATAAGCTATTTACTGTTTGCTGAGCATTTCTTTCGCTCATACATATTTCATATCCTGATTCTTTCAGCTAGGCCAGGGCAAGCTTGAGTTCCAGGTCTGACTAGAAGTTGTGTGCTTATAGATAGTTTGGTATGTTTTCCAGGTAGACAGTTTGGGACGCTTAACTAGTCTAGAGGTTTGTAATAAAATTTGAATAAGTTGTAAAACTAATTAGACTTATGGTCTGTAATAACAATTGGTTTATATTAGTGCATGTTCCATACTATAACATGTGATCGATTCAGTTGCATGCAAGGGGTCATATTTATTATATTATTCCGCTGTGATTATTTTATTATGGTTTATTGGCTAGTGATCCCCAAATCTAGACCACGGGTTTGGAGGGCGTCACAGGTTGGTACCAGAGCTATAGGTTATGGTCACTGAAATAGGCTTAGGATTATCATAGATGAGTCATAGGAAGATCACATAAGATAGGCGCGTTTAGTTTAGCTCTTATAGGGTTAAATTTAGGTTATTGGGCTGGGTTATAGTTAAGTTATTTAGGTTTCCTATTTTGTGTTTAGCTCTTGGCATTTATGCCATTGCCTTGCTATTTTGTTGGTTTTGAGGATGGTAAGAAGTGTTGAAAAAGAGGTTGGAAGGTTGTATTGCAACCCTATCCACTGTTTGTTGGTTTATTTGAGATTTTGAGCAAGGGTTTAAAAGGTTTGGATAATTTTTCGTCAATTTTCTTTATGTTATTATTCTCGAGATAATAAGCAGGATTATGTGATAATCATATTGCTTGTGTTAATATGGTAGCAAGTTTATGATATTTTGAGAAGAGTTAATGCTTGAGAATTTTGATATGCTAAAGAATTGCTACATATTTGACACAATGCTTGACATATTATTATATATGTTGCTTGTTTTCATACCAGAATAATGCACAAAAGAGAAGGAATAATTCAGGAGAGGATCGTACCGAGGGTCGGACAGATCCAGTGATTGTCCAGATGTTGGGATTGATGCAACAACAGATGTTACATCTTACGCAGCAGCAACAGCAGCAGCAAGCAACAGCACCACCTGAAGTGACTTTTAAGCAATTTCAAGCTGTGAAGCCACCTGAGTTCAAGGGAAGTGTTGATCCTGTGGAAGCCAATACATGGATCAAGGAGATGGAAAGGGCTTTTTAATTAGTCAGAGCAGGAACTGAATAGAAGACCAATTTTGCAAGCTACTTTCTGAAGGGCGAGGCAAACTATTGGTGGGAATCCATGCGACCATTGGAAGGAGGTGAGTTTATAACTTGGGAAAGGTTTACCGAGCTGTTTCTGGAGAAGTATTTCATGAGGTATATGAAGAATCAAATGGAGATTAAGTTCTTGAACCTGACCTAGGGAGATCTTACTGTCGCTGAGTACGAGGCTAATTTTACTGAACTAGCAAGGTTCGTGCCAGATCAGGTCCATACAGATGAAAAGAAAGCAAGAAGGTTTGAACAGGGATTGAGATTTTAGATTTAGAATAGGGTGGCCATGTTTGAATTGACTTCATATGTGGCAGTGGTTCAGAAAGCGATGGTGATTGAAAGTAAGAGTGACATGTCTCAGAAAGGAAAGGATGGGAAGAAAAGAAAAGTAGAAACCTCATGAGGAGGCCAGCAATAAGGTATCCAGGGTCGTTTCAATAAAAGGCCAGAGTTTCAGGATAATAAGAGTGTGGGATTCAAGAAACCACAACCAGGAAATGAGAATCATTTTCAAAATTTAAATCAGCAGAGGCCCAATCGTCCACCAGCGTCAGATTGCAAGTTTTGTGGTAGAAGGCACTTTAGAATTTGTAAGGCTAATGTGTTGTGTTACAAGTGCAATCAGAAGGGACACTATGTTAATGAGTGTCGAAGTCAGACTATAGCTCAGAAATCAGGGACAATGTGCTTTAAATATGGAAAGATGGGGCACATTGATAGGGACTACCAGACAACGGAACCAGCAGCTAATGTGGAAAGGATTGAATGACCAGCCAAAGGCCAGGACATTCAACATGACTATGAAGGATGCTATTCAGAGTTTAGACGTGGTTGCAGGTACGCTTCCAGTCAACTCCGTAGATGCTAAGTTTTATTTGATTCTAGAGCTACAAGGTCATTTATTTCTCAAAGTTTTGTCGATAAACTGCATTGCGAAGTTAAATTGATAGAACAAGCATTAATGATAGAGTTAGCTAATAAGAATCAAGTTTCCGTCGACCGAGTGTGCCCGAGGTGTGATATTGAGATAGGAGGATATCATTTCTATGCTAACTTGATACCTTTTAAGTTGGGAGAATTTGATGTTATTCTAGGAATGGATTGGTTGTCATAAAATAACGTTCAGATTGATTGTAAGAATAGGAAAGTAAGACTTCAGACCTTGGCTAGTAAGAAGAAGGTGGTATTTCGAGGAAATAAGCAAGAGAAGAAGTTCTTAACGATAGATCAAGTGAAGAAGTTATTGCGTCAGAATTGCGAAGCGTATTTAGCCCATGTGATAGACACTAGCAAGGAAGTTCCAGCACTAGAAGCAATTTCAGTTTTCAATGAGTTTCCAGATGTTTTTCCAGACGATCTTCCAGGATTACCTTCCGACAGAGAAATTGAGTTTGTAATTGATCTAGCACCCGGAACAGAACCAGTTTCTAAAGCTCCGTACCGGATGGCACCAATGGAGATGAAGGAGTTAGCAACTCAGCTGCAAGATCTTTTGGATAAAGGAGTAATAAGACCCAGTATATCTCCGTGGGGCGCACCAGTACTGTTTGTCAAAAAGAAAGACAGGAGTATGCGACTGTGTATTGACTATCGAGAACTGAATAAGCTGACCATTAAGAACAAGTATCCGTTGCCAAGGATCGATGATTTATTTGATCAACTGAGAGGCGCTGTATGGTTTTCTAAGATTGATTTAAGATCGAGATATCATCAGCTGAAGATCTAGCCAGAAGACATTCTGAAGACCGCATTCAGAACCATATATGGGCATTATGAGTTTCTAGTTACGGCATTTGGATTAACCAATGTACCAGCTATAACGACTCATGTATATTCTTTTATTTTAATATTTGCAAAGTGTAATAAAGGTTTAAATAATTAAATAAATGTATATAATGATTTTGGCAGCAGTTATTGATCGTTATTTATTTATGTGTGATGTGTTGATATGCGGGATTGAACTGTGTGCTTTATTATTGAGTTATACGATTTTATTTCGCTTATAAAATAATTTTATTATAGTTTTAATTCCATAAATATTTGGATTATTTCTAAAATTGGTTTTATAATTTTATAATTTCAATAATTATTTGTACGACTTTACATAATTGAGAAAACAATATTTCACTAATTATTTATTCTTAAATGATTTTCTGAGTGTGTTTGTTTGTAAAATCCATATTTAATTATGGAAATCTTCAAAAATCATGAAACTCATATTTTATTAAGTTCGTATTATTCTAAGAATTTTAAAATTATTTTGGAAATTTTCGGGATTCGTTTCACCCACGCATCATTTCGTTTGATTATTAAAGAGCGGGTATAAAGTGCATTTCAAAAATTGATTTAAAATTTCGAAACTTATGTTTTTGTAAACTTCGGGATATTTGTGACATTGTAAGTTTATTTTCGTAATTTTTATGGAATTGTTTTGCGTGCACTTCAGTCCGTTAATTTTGAATTTCGGGATAAACTGGGCCTCAGAATCTTCGTGTTTATCTCCAGAGGCTACGTGTCAGTTTTTACTAAATTGAGGGACACCTGTTTTCTTCCTGTTGCAGCATCTATTAACATAGGAAATAAATAATAATAATAATCAAAAAGGGGGTTTCCCCTTCTCCCTTGTTCACTCGGCTGCTACAGTCTCTCTCTCTCGATTAACTCTCTCTCTCTCTCTCTCTCTCTCTCTCTCCCCCTCTGTATCTCTCCCTTCCCATTTCTTTTTCCCATTCTTTCTCTTCTTTTTCCGGCATCTTTCTCCGGTTTCCCGTTGCTCTGGTCTCGTCACCATCGTGTTCTCCCGATGAGCTTGGGGGTCCTGTTGCTTATTTGCATGTATATATCTATATATATAGATGTGTGTGTGCATATGTGTGTGCTGTATCGTGTGTGTGTGTGCTTTGTGGGTGAGTTTGTGTTGGTGGTGTTGGTTCAGGCAGCGCGTGGCCGCGTGCCTCCCTGTTCCCCTGTTTCTGTGTGGCTATTGGGCTGGTTCTTTGGGCTTACAGTTGGGCCGGATATTTTTTCGGGCCTTTACTGTTGGGCCTGTTTATGCAGTTGGCTTGGTATTGTAAATTGATTTTATTTAATTTTCTGCAGGGAAATAAATGAGTATCAATCGTGAAATAAAAAATTTCGTTACGGGAAAATAATATTATTCGGTCAAATTTTCGCGTTGGAATTCGAGTAATCGAGTGCCCCTAAAATTTTGCCGCCGTACCGCGATGACTCCTTACGAGCGGACGGTGGACGGTGATGACGTTGTTCTGAGTCCTAAATTTTATAAATAAATAAAATATTTTTCGAAAGTGAATTGTATTTTGGGAATGGTACGAGAATAATTATGAGACTGTGGAATTGTAATTGTGATGAGATTGTGACTTGTTGCGATTGTTGTCGTCGATTGTAATCGACGGGTAGGCTTGTAAACAAAGGAGTTGCTGCAAAAAAAATTTAAAAATGTATTTGTAAACGTGTGTATTTGTGTTATATGTATTACCCCTATTTGTGTTCGGATTATATGATTACGTGATTATGTGTATAATCTATACGAGTCGGGTTATCGGATTGGGTTATTAGGATTTAAGGATATCAAGCATGTCGGTATAACTGATTAGGGTACTCTGTATTTGTAGATCCCAGTTGAGTTTCCCCGGGACTGAAATCAGCATGAAAGCTACCTAGGGTTTGGTAAAGCGTTGCAAGGCAAGTACCCTACCATTCTTTTATGGTTCAGTACGTATGAATAGCTAAATGTTTTATTCTCGTAATGGAACAGAAACGTTTTAAGTTATATATCCCCTGTAGTTATAATTTTCAAATTGTTTTGGGGAAAAGTAACTTCGAAAGGTACCTATCTCGAATGAAATGATTTGCGAACTGGATTTTATATTTGTGCTGATAAAATAAATGGTTTCAGAAATGAGATAGGTACAAGTGTTTTGAAAACTGGATAAAATAATTAGATATGGGATACATTGGGGCCAGAGTAGGCCTATTGAGGTGGCGTAAGAGGCTAATTCGGTTGCGCGCACCCTATAATCGATTAGTTCAGCAGGTCAGAGACCTAGCTAGTCTCTGAGTTCCGGAACAAGTAAATGGGATGCTAGTTAGAGCCGTCTGGTGTTGATAGCCTGATCAGCTGTCTTCACATATCCGTTACGTATCTGATTTGGATTTGTGATTCCCGTAAGGGTATAAGTGATTGATACAACGGTTTTAAAAATATGAATAGCATACTAAAATTGGACTCTGATACTTACACAGCACACTACTGTTGGATTTTAATCGCAGCGGAGGCATGGTAAAACACTTTTACACATATAAAATCCAAATAAAAGCATATAAATCGTGGTAAAAACGTAGGGATCGATTACTAACCTTTAATATGCGATCCAAGAGCATCGATTAGAGATCCTTATCAGCTGCTCCTCAAACGTGAAACACTCCACCGGTATTCACCAAGAAAACGACGTTAAGGAGGAGGAGGAGGTGGAGAGAATTAGGTTTTTATAAAAATTGGGGTTTCGGGTTAGAATAAAAATAGGGTTTATAATAGTATATTTATAGGCAAAATTTTCAGCTGAAATTTTCTAATAAAATATTATTATTATTAACCCATTTATTATTCTCATTAATAATTAAAACACCTTTTAATTATTAATCCTTTTTCTAAACACTTTAGAAATAATTCTCTCTCTAGATTTAATTTCCAAAAATTAAATTCTTAATTAATAATATTAAGAACTTTTCTTAATTAATTTATAATCAATTAAATCTCATTTAATCAATTATTAAATTTTCCAATTAATTATTTATTTCATAAATAAATAATTATTAGCCATTATTAATTAATTCCCCCACCATTAAATCATTCTCTTTTTATGGTGTGACCCTGTAGGTTCAATATTAAGCCTGTAGTAGAAATAAATAATAATAAAACTATTTTATCATTATTTATATAAATTCTCTAATTTATTAAATATGATTAATTAATTAATCATATTTATTCTACATCGTGAGGGATACTTCTCAACATATCGCGACTATCCGGATAATATGAATTCACTGCTTAGAATACCAAGAACCTATTCAGTGAATAGTTACCGTCAATAAACTCCTTCTACCCTACAATGTCCCGATTAAATACAAGGCATGGATCTCGTGTCAAGCCTATCTAATTTAATCACTTGCTTACCATTTACTATGCTTAGTTCTATGTAAATTAGAAACTCCTTTCTAATTTCATTCACTCTGGCCAGAGATTCCTGAACTAGCTAAGTGGATCAGCCTTGAACATTCGCTTCCTTCACTGGAAGGGGTAGATCCTTTATTGATCATACACTATCTTCGTGTATAAATTCCTATACCCAGTAGAGCCCTAATAATTGTCCCTGGAGACTAAGAACTAAACCAAAGCATAGTTCAGTGTACACAAGATGACTAAGATGACCTCAAGTCTAAGAATACTTGTACAACTATCACTATGTGAACAACTGCTGACACGTGAGTGAACTCCATCAGTTGTTCAGCTGTGCGAGTCATGTTCAGTGAAATAATTCTATAATAAGCACCTACATACTAGCTATAGTGTCACCACACAAATGTCTATGAGAACAGACATCCTTCTTAATGAAGCAAGCATAGTATGTACCGATCTCTGCGGATTATTAATTACCAGTTAGTAATCCTACGACCAGGAACTATTTAAGTTTAGAGTTATCATCTTTTAGGTCTCACTATTATGATCTCATCATAATCCATAAAAAGCTTTACTCTAAACTATGGTATATCTTATTTAAACACTTAAATAGATAAAGCCCGTAATAAAAACAAAACAAGTCTTTTATTAATATCAATGAAATCAAAACAGATTACATAAAAGTTATTCCTAAATCCTATTACATGATTGGACTTAGGACATATTCCTTTCAATCTCCCACTTGTACTAAAGCCAATCACTCTGGTATCTAATACCCATCTAGTCTTTATGACGATCAAAGTGACTTTCATAAAGTAGCTTTGTGAGTGGGTCTGCTATGTTGTTATGTGTGTCAACTCTATTTCAATATAATCAAGAAATGTTACCGCGCTCCCACTAACCCTTTTGTAGACACATGGTTCATCTACATTTTTCATAAAACCAAACTCTTTGATTGTCTCATCAAAACGGATATTCCATCTACGAGAAGCTTGATTTAAACCACATATGGTTCGCAACAGCTTACACACTAGGTTTTCATTTCTCTTGGAAAGAAAATCATCTGGCTATTTGCCAGATCTCATAGTCGTAGTAAGCAGCATTCGCACGCAAAATCCGAATTGATTATAACAGGGCTACAGGTAAAAGGTTTCATCAAAGTCAATCCATTGCCTTTGTTTGAATCCTTTTCCCAAAAGCCTGGCCTTAAAGGTCTCCACCTGGCCATCTGCTCTAATCATTCTTTTGTATCCCGTATACATAGATTTCATTCCGGATTTCATGGCACTATACCATTTCTCTGAGTCAATACTACTCATAGCCTCATTATAGGTCACAGGGTCATCATCATCAATGATCGACAACTCATTGTCATTCTCAATGACAAGGCCATATTACCTCTCAGGTTGGAGAGACACTCTCCCTGACCTATGAATGGGCTGTTCCATAAAAGGTTTTTCAGTCAGAACAGGTGTTTCCACTTGATCCGTAGCAGTTTGTGCTTATTGAACTTCATCAAGTTCAATTTTGCTCCCACTATTTCCTTCAAGGATAAACTCCTTTTCCAAGAAGGTAGCATGTCTGGAGACAAACACCCAATGATCGGTGTAAAAGTAATACCCTAAAGTCTCTTTAGGATATCCCACAAAACTACATTTTACGGATCGATATTCCAGCTTATCTGGGTCAACTTACTTGACATAAGCTGGACATCCCCAAATCTTAACGTGTTTAAGACTCGGTTTCCTTTCTTTCCATATCTCATACGGAGTTTGAGGAACAGATTTGGAAGGCACCTTATTCAGTAAGTATGTTGAGGTTTCCAATGCATAACCCCATAGGAATACTGGCAAATTCTCATAGCTCATCATGGACCGAACTATGTCTAATAAAGTTCGATTTCTCCTTTCAGATACCAATCTGGAGGAGTCCACTGGGAGACTATACCATTTACTTTGAGATAATCTAGAAACACTCCTTTAAAGTATTCACCACCTCAATCTGATCGAAGAGTTATAATACTATGTTTGGTTGTTTCTCCACTTCATACTTATACTCTTTGAACTTTTCAAAGGCTTCAGACTTGTGTTTTATCAAACACATATCCGAATCTAGATCTATTATACATGAAAGTAATGAAGTATGAAAATCCACCCATGGCTTGCTTAGACATTGGTCCACATACATCTGTGTGTACCATTCGTAGCAAATTTGTAGTCCTTTTTCCATGTCTACTAAATGGAGACTGCAGTGCCACAATAAAGTGAGATTTTCATCATCCCTTTTCTTTTATTAGTTTGTTCAATCTGAAGTAAATTATGTCACATACATACAGACCATTATTTAAAGCACCACGTCCATAAAGAATATTATCTCTAAGAATAGAACATTCATTATTCTCAATAATAAATGAAAATCCAGCCAAGTCTAACATGGGAATAATATTCCTCACAATCGAGGGAACAAAATAACAATTATTTAAAACAATAGTCTTGCCCGTAGGCATATGTAAATGAAATGATTCTACATCTACAGTAGCAACTCTTGCTCCATTTCCCATCAGTAGAATCACCTCCTCTTCTTCAAGAGTCCTACTTCTCCTTAGTCCCTGCAACAAATTGCAGATTTGAGAACCACAGGAGGTATCTAATACCCAAGCAGAAATTTGATTTAATGACATATTCACTTCTATCATGAACACCTGAATCAGAAGCGGTAGTCTCACTACCCTTCTTCTTCTTCAATTCTGCAAGGTAAACCTTGCAGTTCCTCTTCCAGTGCCCCACCTTGTTACAGTGAAAGCAAACAACTTTGCTCTTGGGGTCTTCAGCTTTTGGTGGAACCGGTGTTTTCTCACCTACTTTCTTCTTCTTGGAAGGGTTCCTCTTCCTTTTCTTAGAATTGGAACCTTCACCAATTAGAAGAACAGAACTCTTCTTAGGGGGAAAATTTGATTCTGCAGTCTTCAACATGTTGTGGAGTTCAGGCAGGCTGACATCCAACTTATTCATGTGAAAGTTCACAACAAACTGCGAGAACGAACTCGGAAGCGATTGCAAGACCAAGTCTTGTCTCAGCTCCCCATCCATGGTAAAACCAAGTTGTCCAAGACGTTCAATCAAATTGATCATCTTAAGTACATGGTCATTCACAGATGATCCCTCAAACATCCTACAACCGAACAGCTCCTTCGATATCTCATATCGAGCTGTCCTCCCTGCCACATCATACAACTCTTGTAGATGCATGAGGATAGTGTGAGCATCCATATGCTCATGTTGCTTCTGTAGCTCAATGTTCATGGAAGCTAGCATGATGCATTGAGCAACATTTGCATCATCTATCCACTTACGATACACAACATGTTCATCATTATGCGTATCGCTAGCAGGTTGAGTAGGCTTAGGTGAGTCAATCACGTATTCCAGCTTCTCAATCCTGAGAACAATTCTCAAGTTTCGAAGCCAGTCAGCATAATTAGGACCAGTCAACTTGTGAGCATCTAGTATGCTCCTGAGTGATAGTGCAGAAGACATGACGTACAAAGTAAATCTGTAAATGATAAATACATAACAACACTTAGTAAATATTCGATTTCATTTTAAAACACTATATGAATCGGGTCTTTATTCGTAAGTGGCTCCCACTAGTTTATCTAATTTATTCAACCCCCTACGTGAAAAATTAAGCATTCATAATGCTAGTGGGAATAGGGATCCTACATTCCATTACACAACCCCGGTTGTGGCACGAAACGCCATGTAATGTTCAATAGGCAGACAACTCTTGTCAATTACATCTGATGTTATTCCCTAATCAAACTTTAGCCTCTTGAATAATTGAGTCACGGCTGTGGCACGACAAACTCAATATTCTAAGTCAAGTCTAACCCAACATTCCGTACAATTGAATCAGTCCCCAAAGGCCCACGGCTGTGGCACGTAACGACCTTTAGATTCTTATTCAATGTACACATCTCTATGTAAGAGACAAGTATTTCTTATTTCGAAATCAAAGCCCTTGGCTGTGGCACGAAACGACAATGATTTAAAAATAAGAACTACTTTCTATCATGTTGGAAGGCTATGACCGACACAAGCCCGTTGTGTCATTGGCCAATTACTACTTGATATTATTTAATTTTAGAGGGATTATATTACGTTACAATCATAATCATATTATAAAGAGATTCTTCCTTTTAAATTAAATATTTCAAATCAATAATCAATAATCAGATGATTCCCAGATCGGGTGGAGCATTGTCAAGAGGCGTCACTTAATAACCCTTTCTTACAGATAGAAATCTGTTGTTGACAGAATCATCCTTTCTCTCATATCGAAAATTCATATTCAATTACGTGTTTCATAAACACAAGAATCTCATGATTGTATTCATAATATTATTATTAAGGTTATGAAACAATTTCACCATACTAGGTTGTCTAACAAACGCCTTATGTTTATTTAAGTTCACCTAAATCTATCATTGCATAATAAACTAAGCATATATCACATATATAAACATGAATAAACATCAAGGTAGGCATGTTATATCATCTAGCACATTAGTCTAAGCATTATACATCTCTATGTATCACATGAAGCATTTAAAAGCAATTAAAACAGTTAAAAACAGCTTTAAAACACTTCTGTTAGCTATAAACAGTATGAAACAATTTCATAAAATATCATATAATATACCATTAGAAGTGTTTCGAAAAGACGAATCCAACGGCACCAAAATCACCCAATTCTGAGCTCCCACGCGCCCTCACGTGCCAAAAGAAGCTTCCCCACGCGCCCCCACGCGCACACGCGCTGTCAGGCGCGTGTGTGACTGTCTTCCACGCGCCCCCACGCGCACACGCGCGTCACGCGCCTAACCCCCTATGCTGACGTCAGCATGACATCATCAGCGCGTGTCTACCACGCGCCGCGCGTGGCACGCAAGCGCGTGAGCCCCACGCGCGCGTGGTCGACGCGCGGTCCTCCGTCCGGTTTTCAGTCAATCGCCGTTTTTTTTTCTTTCTTGGTCACCGTGCCGCCGTACTGTACTCTATCTTTCTCTTTCGTGCATTCAACACAGCACACAGACAATACAAACATATATATATACTATATATACATATATTTATACTTATTAAATTACGAATTTAATTGTAAGAACTTCAAAAATTCATAATAAAAAATCTATACATCATAAAATTATGAAAAAAATATCTAGATGATCTACAACACTTATAAAACCCAGATCAACATTCAAAATTATTCTGAGAAACGATTTCTTATCAGACAAAATTAATCCATGATATAACTTGTAAAAATCATAATTAATTCATACAAGCACATAAAATCGGTCCATATGTTTTTACCACGATTTATATGCTTTTATTTGGATTTTATATGTGTAAAAGTGTTTTACCATGCCTCTGCTGCGATTAAAATCCAACAATGGTATCAGAGCATAGGTTGATTTCAGCTGAAAATTTTGCCTATAAATATACTATTATAAACCCTATTTTTATTCTAACCCGAAACCCCAATTTTTATAAAAACCTAATTCTCTCCACCTCCTCCTCCTCCTTAACGTCGTTTTCTTGGTGGATACTGGTGGAGTGCTTCACGTTTGAGGAGCAGCTGCTAAGGATCTCCGATCGATGCTCTTGTATCACATATTAAAGGTTAGTAATCGATCCCTACGTTTTTACCATGATTTATATGCTTTTATTTGGATTTTATATGTGTAAAAGTGTTTTACCATGCCTCCGCTGCGATTAAAATCCAACAATGGTATCAGAGCCAGGTTGATTGGCTTTAGTACAAGTGGGAGATTGAAAGGAATATGTCCTAAGTCCAATCATGTATTAGGATTTAGGAATAACTTCCTGTGTAATCTGTTTTGATTTCATTGATATTAATAAAAGACTTATTTTGTTTTTATTACGGGCTTTATCTATTTATTATTCTCATTAATAATTAAAACACTTTTTAATTATTAATCCTTTTTCTAAACACTTTAGAAATAATTCTCTCTCTAGATTTAATTTCCAAAAATTAAATTCTTAATTAATAATATTAAGAACTTTTCTTAATTATTTATAATCAATTAAATCTCATTTAATCAATTATTAAATTTTCCAATTAATTATTTATTTCATAAATAAATAATTATTAGCCATTATTAATTAATTCCTCCACCATTAAATTATTCTCTTTTTATGGTGTGACCCTGTAGGTTCAATATTAAGCCGGTAGTAGAAATAAATAATAATAAAACTATTTTATCATTATTTATATAAATTCTCTAATTTATTAAATATGATTAATTAATTAATCATATTTATTCTACATCGTGAGGGATACTTCTCAGCATATCACGACTATCCGGATAATATGAATTCACTGCTTAGAATACCAAGAACCTATTCAGTGAATAGTTACCGTACAATAAACTCCTTCTACCCTACAATGTCCCGATTAAATATAAGGCATGGATCTTGTGTCAAGCCTATCTAATTTAATCACTTGCTTACCATTAACTATGTTTAGTTCTATGCAAATTAGAAACTCCTTTCTAATTTCATTCACTCTGGCCAGAGATTCCTGAACTAGCATAAGTGGGTCAGCCTTGAACATTCGCTTCCTTCACTGGAAGGGGTAGATCCTTTATTGATCATATACTATCTTCGTGTACAAATTCCTATACCCAGTAGAGCCCTAATAATTGTCCCTGGAGACTAAGAACTAAACCAAAGCATAGTTCAGTGTACACAAGATGACTATGATGACCTCAAGTCTAAGGATACTTGTACAACTATCACTACGTGAACAAAAACTGACACGTGAGTGAACTCCATCAGTTGTTCAGCTGTGCGAGTCATGTTCAGTGAACTTATTCTATAATAAGCACCTACATACTAGCTATAGTGTTATCACACAAATGTCTATGAGAATAGACATCCTTCATAATGAAGCAAGCATAGTATGTACCGATCTCTGCGGATTATTAATTACCAGTTAGTAATCCTACGACCAGGAACTATTTAAGTTTAGAGTTATCATCTTTTAGGTCTCACTATTATGATCTCATCATAATCCATAAAAAGCTTTACTCTAAACTATGGTATATCTTATTTAAACACTTAAATAGATAAAGCCCGTAATAAAAACAAAACAAGTCTTTTATTAATATCAATGAAATCAAAACAGATTACACGAGAAGTTATTCCTAAATCCTAATACATGATTGGACTTAGGACATATTCCTTTCAACTACTACGTTGTTTTAATAAAGCATGCTAGTTAGTGATATCCAGTTATCTCCGATTTTCATTATATAATATTGATGACGTGATTACAGCTATGTTCCTATTATTGTTACATTACTGTTTTTATTCCGTTATTCATATGTTGGTACTGCTGAGCGATTATGCTCACCCTTGCAAACTGTTATGTATATCTCACAGATGCCTAGAAGACCAGTCAGACATACCCGTGTTCCCGCCCCTTCAGGACCCGGCTCCTCTGAGGTAGTTTGTATCAGACCACGAGGTCTAATGAGTTGCTGAATAAAGTTAGAGTGTGTTAGATGTTGAATAATGGTTTATAGTAATGTGAACCTGAATCATACTTGAACCTGGATCGAATATTGGTTTGGGGTCAAGTTAGTGTATTTTAATAATAATCTTGTTGTTTATATTTTGGTAATTGTGTTTGGTGACGTCAACTCCTGACCCTGGGGTTGAGGTCGTCACAGTTGGTATCAGAGCTACAGGTTCAAGTCCCTGATCCAGTCTAGGGATTTTGTCTAATAGGTGATAAAGTGAGTCTTAAGGTGTGAGTCAGCAACTCATATAGAGGAGCAAAACTTTTAGAGTTAGTCAAGGGTTCTGACGGTGTTACCCTATCATCTATTAAATGTTTTGATAGAATTGCCTTGACCTAGTTGTGTCTTCCCTGTATATTTATTATATTGATAGTGGCCTATTGCGATTTCGAGTTCTCCATCTCGTGTGAATCCCTCTGACCCGGATAGCTCAGATCTGAGAGGACCCCGAATGTTGTTGCTGAGGAGAATCCTATGCCTCCTCCACAAGTCCCTTCCTTTGTGCTGAGAGACATCCCTGGACCTGGTACTCGTCCCCATTGGGTACATAGGTCTGTTTCTTCCGTTAGGGATTTTCCTCCCGGTTGTGGTCCCAGTTCTTCCTCGATGAGACCTCCAGTACCTCATGTGGCCCCTAGTGGTACTTCTTCACCGATCCCTTACCATGTTCACCGAGCGGTGAATACTTTCTTTATCAGAGATCAGAGTCCGGGATTGGCTTCTCAGTTTGATCAGATACCTATTGCACCTTTCCAGGGCATTTCTGCCCCTTCCCCTAAAGTGCAGGCCCGTGTGCGAGCATTGACCCAGATGGCTGTTGAGAGGGCTAGATCCATTGACCGTTTCATTAGCTCAGAGTTCAGAGTTGTGCAGTATCAGGACCTAGTGAACTGGCTAGTGTTTGAGTTAGGTTCCATTGGTGGCAGTGGTAGTGGTTAGACCAGGATTGTAGCAGAGAGATACAGAGCTCAGAGTTGACTTCCAGGAGTTCTGTAGATGTTTACTTTGTATATGTATATTATGTTGTGATAGTTAGTAGTAGGTGGGGCTGCTATGACAACCAATTTTGGTGTGTATTCGGATGGTTTCTTTTCAGTTGGATTTTCAGTTGTACTAGTTGGATTCTTGTTGGTTATTGTATTGTTATTGCTTTATTTCATTGTTCAGCTTTTATATATTGTGCATTGCTATTATTGTTGTTATTATTATTGTTGCTTATGTTGCTGGCATTTTTAGATTATAATCATTCACTCAGGATGGATCCAATTAAACTAGGGATGAGGATCTTGTCTTAGTGGCAACGCTCTCCTGATGCATAAATATAAACTGCTTGGAGTAATCCATTTTCTTATATATGACTATTATGTTTCAGGAGATGCCACTAAAGAGACACTCTCAACCCAATAACGGATCTGCTGGGGATCCTTCCATCAGTGAATTGATGAACTTGTTGTGTCAGCTGTCTACACAGCTGGCCCAACAGCAACAACAATTCCAGCAACAGCAACAATAATTGCAGCAACAACAACAATAGCAACAGCAGCTCATACAGCAACAACAACAAGAAATCCAACAACAGCAACTACAAATCCAACAGCAACATGAGATGAGGGGGACAAATCAGGGTGTTAGTTTCAAGTCTTTTCAGGCAGTGAAGCCCCCAGAGATTAAAGGAGAGGTAGATCATATTGCTGCCAGGATATGGTTGAAGGAAATGGAAAAGGCGTTTGCGCTCACCGAGGAGAATATGCTAGCTATTTTCTGAGGAATGATTCGAATTATTGGTGGGAGTCTACGCGAGCGCTAGAAGGGGAAGGTCCTATTTCATGGGCCAGATTCACAGAGTTGTTTTTGGAGAAATACTTTCCGGACTGTCTCCAGAGTCAGATGGAGATGGAATTTTTGGAATTGAAGCAAGGAGATATGAGTGTTACGGAATATGAAGCGAAGTTTACCGAGTTGGCCCGTATAGCACCGAATTATGTGAGTTCAGAAGCTCAACAAGCGAAGCGGTTTCAACAAGGGTTGAAGCCAGAAATAAGGAGTGGAGTTGTAGCTTTACAACTCAAGACATAGACTTCGGTAGTCCAGGCTGCCCTAGTGATAGAAAGTGATCAGAGGTTAGCTGCAAAGGAACAGGGTGAGAAGAAAAGGAAGTTTGAAAGTGGATCTTCTAGGTCGGAATCAGGAATAGCAAGTCGGAAGTTCCAGCATTGGTTTGGGAAGAATAAGAATAAGAGGTTCAAGAGGTAGAATTTTCCCCAGGTTAGACCAGTACTACTTCAGTTAATTCTACCCCGAAAAGGATTAGTAAGCCAGTGGTTGATTATAAGACATGTGGGAAAAAGCACAGTGGACAGTGCCGAGAAAATATCAACTGTTTTAAGTGTGGATAGAAAGGTCATTATTCCACGGATTGTAAGTCTGAGACTCAAGGAGTAACTTGTTTTAGTTGCGACAAAGTGGGACACATAGCTAGGAATTGCAAGTCAGTGACCCAAGGTAATGTTGGAAGGAGCGTGTCCCAAGGAACAACAACCAAGACTGCTAGAGCTAGGACTTTTAAGATGACCAAGAAATCTCTAGTTCATGATTCTGATGTTATTGCATGTACGCTTTCTCTTGATTCCGTACATGTTAATGTTTTGTTTGATTCGGGAGCGTCCAAATATTTTATATCTGTGAATTGTGTGAATAAAATGCAATTGATATTGGAAGACTTAGAAGAACCTTTGACCATAGAAGTGGCTAATAAAGATAAAGTGCCTGTAAGTCAATTTTGTCCTAGATGTTCCTTAGAGATTTCAGGATATATGCTCACTGTTGAGCTAATACCTTTCGAGTTGGGAGAGTTCGATATTATTTTAGGCATGGATTAATTGTCTCTATATAAGGCGAATATTGACTGTAAGAAAAAGAGAGTTGTTATGTACACCCCAGATAATAAAAGAATTAGCTATCAAGGACAAAGATAAGATAAAAAGTTCCTTTCAGTAATGTAAGCAAAGAGATTGTTGCAGCAAGGATGTGAGGCATATTTGGCTAATGTGGTGGATACGAAGATAGAGACCCCTATTTTGGATGAGATTCCCATAGTGAGAGAATTCCCTGACATTCTCCCAGAAGAGTTACCAGGATTGCCACCTGATCGAGAGATAGAGTTCTCCATTGATTTGATACTTGGAGCTGAACCAGTTTCTAAGGCTCCATACAGGATGGCCCCAATGGAAATGAAAGAATTGGCTAAGCAACTTTAGGAACTATTGGATAAGGGAGTCATTCGACCCATTGTTTCTCTATAGGGTGCTCCAGTGCTATTCGTAAAGAAGAAAGACGGAAGTATGAAATTGTGCATTGACTACAGAGAGTTGAACAAGTTGACGATAAAGAATAAGTATCCTTTGCCATGCATCGATGATTTATTTGATCAGCTTAAAGGAGCATGTTATTTCTCAAAGATTGACTTAAGATCTGGCTACCACCAATTGAAGATAAAGCCCGAAGATATTCCCAAGACTGTATTCAGAACAAGGTATGGCCATTATGAGTTTCTAGTGATGTCATTTGGATTGATGAATGTGCCAACGGCTTTTATGGATTTAATGAATAGGGTGTATAAGGAGTATCTGGATAAGTTTGTTATTGTATTTATTGATGACATCCTCATATATTCAAAGAATCCAGAAGATCATGCAATGCATCTGCAGATTGCCCTTCAGAAATTGAGAGAAAAGCAATTTTATGCGAAGTTCTCTAAGTGTGAGTTTTGGCTGACAGAAGTACAGTTTCTTGAACATGTGGTGAGTAAGGAAGGTATCAAAGTAGACCCAGTAAAGATTGAAGCCGTATAAAAGTGGGAGCAACCGAAGACACCGACGAAAATAAGGATTTTTCTTGGATTAGCGGGATATTATCGAAGGTTTGTAAAAGATTTCTCTAAGATTGCATCCCCATTAACCAAGTTGACCAGGAAAAATGAGAAGTTCATTTGGACGGAAAAGTGTGAAGAAAGTTTCCAGGAATTGAAATGGAGATTAGTGACGGCTCCAGTATTAGCATTGCCAGACGAGACGGGAAACTTTGTGATCTATAGCGACGCTTCTTTGAAAGGATTGGGTTGTGTACTAATGCAGCATGACAAAGTTATTGCTTAGGCCTCTAGAAAATTAAAGCCTCATGAGCAGAAATATCCAGTTCATGACCTTGAGTTGGCAGCTATAGTATTTGCTCAGAAGTTATGGTGTCACTACTTGTATGGAGAGAAATGCGATATTTATACAGATCATAAGAGCCTGAAGTACATATTCACGCAGAAGGATTTGAACATGAGACAGAGAAGGTGGTTGGAACTGATCAAGGACTACGATTGTTCGATTAATTATCACCCAGGTAAAGCCAATATGGTGGCTGATGCCTTGAGTAGAAAAGAAAGGTTGAATATGATTAAGGTTGTGGAAGAACTAGCCCAAGACTTGGAAAGAATGGAGATTGAGGTTCGAGTACCTAAGGAAAGTCAAGAACAACTATATGAAGTTACTTTCCAGCCGGCATTGATGGAAAAGATTAAAAGGTGTCAATAAGGAGTTTTGGAACAAGAGTCGGATACTTTGACGGGAGAAGAGTTGTGTACTCAAAAAGATAACCAAGGTTTGTATAGATTTTCATCCAGAGTTTGGATTCCTAATGTAACGGAATTGAAGAATGAAGTATTGCATGAAGCGCATAACTCTAGGTTTTCTATCCACCCTGGTAGTACTAAGATGTACCAAGACTTGAAGAGAAACTTTTGGTGGCTAGGAATGAAGAAGGATATTTCCAGTTGGGTTAGTAAGTGTCACGTGTGTCAAACGGTGAAAGCGGAACATCAACGACCAAGTGGATTGTTATAACCTTTGGAGATTCCCCAATGGAAGTGGGAATAGATTGCTATGGACTTTGTAGTAGAATTGCCAAGGACAAGAGCAAATCATGACGCTATTTGGGTAATCATTGACAGATTGACTAAGTCAGCGCATTTTCTTCCGATTAATGAAAAATATTCTTTGGAAAAGTTGGTTAAGTTATACTTGGATGAGATAGTTACCAAACATGGAGTGCCTGTGTCTATAGTGTCAGATCGAGACCCGAGATTTAATTCCAGGTTCTGGACTAAGTTCCAAGAGTGCCTAGGAACAAAGTTGAATATGAGCATCGCTTATCATCCTCAGATGGATGACCAAAGTGAAAGAACGATTCAGACCATAGAAGATATGTTGAGGGTTTGTGTTTTGGATTTTAAGGGTAATTGGGATGAACATTTATCTTTGATTGAGTTCTCGTATAATAACAGTTACCATGCCAGTATTGGGATGCCGCCTTACGAAGCTTTATATGGATGTTAGTGTAGATCACCGTTGTATTGGGATGAAGTAGGAAAAAAGAAAATATTAGGTTCAGAGTTGGTTCAGCAAACCAGAGATACAATAGTGTTGATTTGGAAAAGGTTAGAAGCAGCCCAAAAGAGAAAGTATGCAGATTTGCATAGGAAAGATATGGACTTCGAGATAGGAGCTCTGGTGTTACTAAAGGTATCAACTTGGAAAGGGTTAGTGCGTTTTGGTCAGAAAGGTAAACTTAGCCCCAGATTTATAGGACCCTTTGAGGTTTTGAAGAAAGTGGGAAATATTGCTTAGGAGATAGCATTACCACCGCAGTGGCATCACATTCATAATGTGTTCCACATATCTATGTTGAAGCATTATATCTCTAGTTCAAATCAAGTTATAGAATATGAACCGATTGAACTGCAGCCAGATTTGTCCTATGTAGAACAACCGATCCAAATCCTAGACCGTAAAGAGCGAGTCCTGAGGAATAAGTCGATCCCCATAGTGAAAGTCTTGTGGCCTCGAGTAGAAGAGTCTACTTGGGAATTAAAGTCAGACATGCTGATAAATATCCTCATTTGTTTAGCTAAGTCAGATTCTGGGGACAGAATCTTTTTAAGGGGGAAAAAATATAACGACTCATGTATATTCTTTTATTTTAATATTTTCAAAGTATAATAAAGGTTTAAATAATTAAATAAATGTATGTAATGATTTTGGCAACAGTTATTGATCGTTATTTATTTATGTGTGATGTGTTGATATGTGGGATTGAACTGTGTGCTTTATTATTGAGTTATACGATTTTATTTCGCTTGTAAAAGTGATTTTAATATAGTTTTAATTCCATAAATATTTGTATTGTTTCTAAAATTGGTTTTATAATTTTATAATTTCAATAATTATTTGTAGGACTCTACAAAATTGAGAAAATAATATTTCACTAATTATTTATTCTTAAATAATTTTCTGAGTGTGTTTGTTTGTAAAATCCATATTTAATTATGGAAATCTTCAAAAATCATGAAACTCATATTTTATTAAGTTCGTATTATTCTGAGAATTTTAAAATTATTTTGGAAACTTTCGGGATTCGTTTCACTGCGCGTCATTTCATTTAATTATTAAAGAGCGGGTATAAAGTGTATTTCAAAAATTGATTTAAAATTTCAAAACATATTTTTTTGTAAACTTCGGGATATTTGTGACATTGTAAGTTTATTTTCGTAATTTTAATTGAATTGTTTTGCTTGCACTTCGGTCCGTTAATTTCGAATTTCGGGATAAACTGGGCCTCAGAATCTTCGTGTTTATCTCCAGAGGCTACGTGTCAGTTTTTACTAAATTGAGGGACACCTGTTTTCTTCCTATTGCAGCATCTGTTAACATAGGAAATAAAAAATAATAATAATCAAAAAGGAGGGGGGGTTCCCCTTCTCCCTTGTTCACTCGGCTGCTGCAATCTCTCTCTCGATTAACTCTCTCTCTCTCTCTCTCTCCCTCGGTATCTCTCCCTTCCCGTTTTTTTTTCCTGTTCTTTCTCTTCTTTTTCTGGCATCTTTCTTCGGTTTCCCGTTGCTCCGGTCTCGCCGCCATCGTGTTCTCCCGATGAGCTTGGGGGTCCTATTGCTTATTTGCATGTATATATCTATATATATAGATGTGTGTATGCATATGTGTGTGTTGTATCGTGTGTGTGTGTGCTGTGTGGGTGAGTTTGTGTTGGTGGTGTTGATTCAGGCAGCGCGTAGCCGCGTGCCTCCCTATTCCCCTGTTTCTGTGTGGCTCTTGGGCTGGTTCTTTGGGCTTACAGTTGGGCCGGATATTTTTTCGGGCCTTTACTGTTGGGCCTGTTTATGTAGTGGGCTTGGTTATTGTAAATTGATTTTATTTAATTTTCTGCAGGGAAATAAATGAGTATCATTCAATAAATAAAAATTTTTGTTGCGGGAAAATAATATTAATCGGTCAAATTTTCGCGTTGGAATTCGAGTAATTGAGTGCCCCGAAAATTTTATCATCGTACCGCGATGACTCGTTACGAGCGGACGGTGGACGGTGATGACGTTGTTCTGAGTCCTAAATTTTATAAATAAATAAAATATTTTTCGAAAGTAAATTGTATTTTGGGAATTGTACGAGAATAATTATGAGACTGTGGAATTGTAATTGTGATGAGATTGTGACTTGTTGCGATTGTTGTCGTCGATTGTAATCAACGGGTAGGCTTATAAACAAAGGAGTTGCTGCCAAAATTTTCTAAATATGTATTTGTAAACGTGTGTATTTGTGTTATATGTGGTACCCCTATTTGTGTTCAGATTAAATGATTATGTGATTATTTGTATAATAACTATACGAGTCGGGTAATCGGATTGGGTTTTTAGGATTTGAGGATATCAAGCATGTCAGTATAACTGATTAGGGTACTCTGTATTTGTAGACACCAGTCGAGTTTCCCCGGAACTGAAATCAGCGTGAAAGCTACCTAGGGTTTGGTAAAGCATTGCAAGGCAAATACCCTGACCATTCTTTTATGGTTCAGTACGTATGAATAGCTAAATGTTTTATTCTCGTAATGGAACATAAACATTTTAAGTTACGTATCCCCTGTAGTTATAAATCACTGTTTTCAAATTGTTTTGGGGAAAAGTAACTTCGAAAGGTACCTACCTCGAATGAAATGATTTGCGAACTAGATTTTATATGTGTGCTGATAAAATAAATGGTTTTGGAAATGAGATAGGTACAAGTGTTTTGAAAACTGGATAAAACGATCAGATATGGGATACATTGGGGCCAGAGTAGGCCTATTGAGGTGGCGTAAGAGGCTAATTCGGTTGCACGCACCCTATAACCGATTAGTCCAGCAGGTCAGAGACCTATCTAGTCTCTGAGTTTCGGAACAGGTAAATGGGATGGCAGTTAGAGCCGTCTGGTTTTGGTAGCCTGATCAGCTGTCTTCACATATCAGTTACGTATCTGATTTGGATTTGTGATTCCCGTAAGGGTATAAGTGGTTGATACAGCGGTTTTAAAAATATGAATAGCATGCTAAAATTGGACTCTGTTAGGTCACACACTGTAGAGGGGGTGAATACAGTGTATAATACAATCAAATCGAACTTTAATATCTTAAGTAACAGAAAACAAACTTTATTGAAACAATAAACTCTGTTACAGTATGGAACTGTTACCACTCAGTGATGAACAAATATCACGAGAGCTGCTAGGGTTTCAATGAATAATCTTCTCGAATATGATAACACTTATAGTGTAAACCCTATGTCTGTGTTTATATACTACACAGTTACAAGATAATCGCTAATTGATATGAAGTATAATTCTGCTTCCTAAAATATAATAATCATATATCTTTTCTTCCAACTATTTCATTCTTCACAGAACTCCTTCTTCATGCATATCTCTTCTTATGTTTATCTCGATCTTCTTTCCTTTAATCAGCTACTATCCTTATCTAATCATCCTTCAGCACTTAAGTTCTGATATCCATCTTCTGATGATTATCTCCTGATAATATAAGTACTGATATCCTTAAGTCCTGACTTCCAGTATAAGTACTGATTTGTCCTGTTAAGTAAGATCTGAAAACTAAACATAAATCATATTAGCCATGACATTATCAAATATATCTAACAATCTCCCCCAACTTGTAAATTAGCATAATATACAAGTTTAACAGATATTTGATGCTGTCAAAAACATTAAGTACAAATGCATGAGAATTAGACTAGATAACTACAACTTACAGTCCTTGAAGCTTTACCAATATTTAACTTCTGATAACAACTTCAATCTGTACAAATATCAGAATTTAAGTAGTTGTAGATCTTTGACTTGGCTTCATCTTCTGATCTCTCTGATGTCAGGAGTTGTTCTGAGATAGATCTTCAACAAACATCTCTCAGCATATTTAAGTTCATCAATCATTCTCCTTTTGGCATCTTTAAGCTCTGCAATATCTTCACCAATTTGAAAGATTGCAGCCCTGAGATCATTAATCTTTGCTTTTCTTATATCCTGATCCAGTCTGATCAAATAAGCTTTATCAGACTCAAGATTGAATTCCACAGCCCTGTAACCCAGAAAAGTAGTTATAATTTTAGCAGTGTTGGGCTTCATTTCAACTATATCACCCTTGCGATCTCTGTACTTTGGAACATATGTGCGGTCAGATTTAACAGAATAAAGCCTTTTCTGTCTCTGAATCTGATCCTTCAAATAGTTTACAGCAGTTCCTGTCAATCTGTCATCCACTTGAAGTAAGAATAGTACATGCTCCAGTTCTTCAAAATACTTCAATGGAATGGCATTTTGCCTTATATGATAAACCCTACCATCTGTCATGAAATACAAAAAGATGTATTCTTTCAAGTAGGTATGGTAAACCATTTTTACAGATTCCAGTTGATTCAATCTCTCAGGAGTTGCTCCAATACCTGGTTCACTCAAGGAAGTTGGATCATTGGTAGTGTTCTGTATTCTCCTTTCATCAGCACTTCCCAATCCAGTTTTATCTCTTGCTTCCTTTCCAGTAACTACTCTAGCTTCAAAACCACTTGCAGTAGTCTTCAAAGGTTGAGTCTGTTTTGCTTTAGTGAATCCTGGTAGGAGTGTCTTTGGTCTATCTTCTGATATCAAGTTAACTTGAGCTATGTCAGAGGTTACTTGCTTCTTCTGAATATCAGAACTTACAGTTTCTTGACTCTGAACAACTTGAGCCATGTCAGAGGTTGTTTTAAGAACTTTTCTTGAAGTCAGAGCAAGATCATCATTTTCATCAGTAATTTCTTCATCCTCAGGAGGCACATAAACCTTGATAGGTTCACCAACCTTTTCTTTACCCTTGGATCTTGGATCTATCCGCGGTTGTGATTTAGCCAATGTTGCTTCAGTATGTGTCCTTTCTTTGATCACAATGCCTTTGAGTTTTGGAAGTGGCTTTTTACCAGAAGCTTCAGATTTAGATGTGACTTTCTCTGATTTAAGTCTGGCTTCTTCTTCCATTAAACTCTCCAAGTCCATTCCTGGATTTTCCTGAAGAAATAACTGTCTTGACATTTCCTCATCAAGATCTAAAAGTTCATCAGAACTTATCCTTTTACTAGTAGCAGAACTTATTCTTTTCCCAGTATCAGAACTTGTCATGTGACTTGTGATTGCAGCTTTTCTTGATGTGAAACCTCTACCTTGACTATGACCTTTACTCGTTCCAGAGTTTCCTAGATCATCCTTTTCATCATCCTTCCCTTTCAGTGTCTTGTCAGTCTTGCATTTGGACTTAATTACTTTCTCCCCCTTTTTGACATCAGCAGGTAGTAGAAGAGAGACAAGCAATTCCACTGAGGCTTGGATTTCATTAAGTTGTGATTTCTGAGAAGCTTGATTTGTCAGAATATCATCAATCTGAGCTTGTTGTTTCTCTTGAGTCTTCTTAATAAAAGCAATCGTGTCAAAGGTAGGCTTGAAGAATTGTTTCTTATCAATCTTGTGAATTTGATCTTGTTTGATAAATTCTTCCCGAATCTTGTTTAGCTCTGCATGAGTAGTTGAATGAAGACCTTGGAGATGTTTAGTACTCAATGCAGTGACTCTAAGCTGGGTTTTGAAATCATCAGAATTTAACATTTCATCAGCTTTAGTCAAGTGCTCAGCAAGATACTTTTCAGTTGGAACACAGGAAACTGAATTCCATTCCTTAGTCCACTCCTGACCTGCAGGAGTTTCACTCCAAGGCCCTGGTGCTTCTCCGATAACAAACTTCTTAACAAGTTCAAACTTAAGAATAGTTTGTTGAGGAGCATGTCCTGAAGGACCTGCTTTATCAGCATCTGCAGTTGGAGCAGCATCACCAGTATCTCCAGCATGTGCATTATTAGAACTTACAGAATCAGTATACTCTGATAAAATAAGTGTGAGTAGCAATGGAGGCTTCAGCATCCTCTAATTGTTGAACTGGTTCTAAGTTCTGATCAACAGCCATATCCTGATGCTCACCTAAAGTCTGATCATCAGCATCTAGATGCAGAGAAGGTGTTGTAGATAACTCTGGAGTTTGAACAGCATCAGTAACAGGGGTTGTTGAAGGATTAGTTACTGTTGGAGCTTCTAAGAGAATTACTTCAGGCACAACCAAGTTTTGAACATCAATATCATCACTTGTGCCTGGATCAACAGGAGAGACAGATGGTGTGATAACCTTTTCAGAAACAGCTTCCTAAGATGGAGTGGATGGAGAAGAAGTAATGTTAGCAAATTCCTTTTCTTGTGAGATCAGAGATTCCTGATCCCCTTCCTTAGTAGCTTCCTCTTCATCATCTGAAACTGGCCTATTTGCCATCTGTTTCTTGTATCTCTTTGTAAAATTGGATTCCTTGGGAGTTTCAGGAACAGTCATTCTTCTAAGCCTCTTGAGAAGCCTAGATCCCCCAATTCCAGAATCCTTCTGAGAAGTCTCTTTCTCAGCTTCACCAATAACAGGTTCTGAAGAAGGAACATGTTCCTCAGTATCAGATTCATCTCTCAAAGCAATCTTCCTTTTCTTCTGAAGTGTTTTAGGAATAGTCTTTGTCCTCTTTGGTTTGGAAGATGAAGGCTTCACAGTAGGTGCTGATGATGAGGGTTGAACTGTCTGTGAAGTGGAGAGATAGGATTTGATATATTGTCTGAGGGTTGGTTGAGTAGAATGAGTGGTAGGTGCTGATGGTTGTTGTGATTTTTGGGAGGTTGTTATTGTTGGATTTTTAACGCAGCGGGGTCATGGTAAAACACTTTTACACATACAAAATCCAAATAAAAGCATACAGATCATGAATAAAAATTCGAGGGATCGAATCTAACCTTTTAAAATAATTCGGAGACAACGATCAGAGATCCTTAGCAGTTGCTCCTCAAGTGTGAAGCACTCCACCGGTATCCACCAAGAAAACGATGTTAAGGAGGAGGAAGGAGGTGGAGAGAATTGGGTTTTCCAAACTTTTTGGGTTTTCGGGTTCGATGGGGTTAGAATAAAATAGGGTCTATAATAGTGTATTTATAGGCAAAATTTTCAGCTGAAATTTTCCCATAAATATTATTATTATTATCCCATTTATTATTCTCATTAATAACTAAAACACCTTTTAATCATTAATCCTTTTTCTAAACACTTTAGAAATAATACTCTCTCTTGATTTAATTTCCAAAAATTAAATCCTTTAATTAATAATATCAAGAACTTTTCTTAATTAATTTATAATCAATTAAATCTCATTTAATCAATTATTAAATTTGCCAATTAATTATTTATTTCACAAATAAATAATTATTAGCCATTATTAATTAATTCCTCCACCATTAAATCATTCTCTTTTTATGGTGTGACCCTGTAGGTTCAATATTAAGCCGGTAGTAGAAATAAATAATAATAAAACTATTTTATCATTATTTATAGAAATTCTCTAATTTATTAAATATGATTAATTAATTAATCACATTTATTCTACATCGTGAGTGATGCTTCTCAACATATCGCGACTATCCGGATAACATGAATTCACTGCTTAGAATACCAAGAACCTGTCAGTGAATAGTTACCGTACAATAAACTCCTTCTACCCTACAATGTCCCGATTAAATACAAGGCATGGATCTCGTGTCAAGCCTATCTAATTCAATCACTTGCTTACCATTTACTATGCGTAGTTCTATGCAAATTAGAAACTCCTTTCTAATTTCATTCACTCTGGCCAGAGATTCCTGAACTAGCATAAGTGGATCAGCCTTGAACATTCGCTTCCTTCACTGGAAGGGGTAGATCCTTTATTGATCATACACTATCTTCGTGTACAAATTCCTATACCCAGAAGAGCCCTAATAATTGTCCCTGGAGACTAGGAACTAAACCAAAGCATAGTTCAGTGTACACAAGATGGCTATGATGACCTCAAGTCTAAGGATACTTGTACAACTATCACTATGTGAACAACTGCTGACACGTGAGTGAACTCCATCAGTTGTTCAGCTGTGCGAGTCATGTTCAGTGAACTTATTCCATAATAAGCACCTACATACTAGCTATAGTGTCACCACACAAATGTCTATGAGAACAGACATCCTTCATAATGAAGCAAGCATAGTATGTACCGATCTCTGCGGATTATTAATTACCAGTTAGTAATCCTATGACCAGGAACTATTTAAGTTTAGAGTTATCATCTTTTTAGGTCTCACTATTATGATCTCATCATAATCCATAAAAAGCTTTACTCTAAACTATGGTATATCTTATTTAAACACTTAAATAGATAAAGCCCGTAATAAAAACAAAATAAGTCTTTATTAATATCAATGAAATCAAAACAGATTACATAAAAGTCATTCCTAAATCCTAATACACGATTGGACTTAGGACATATTCCTTTCAATCTCCCACTTGTACTAAAGCCAATCACTATGGTATCTAATACCCATCTTGACGATCAAAATGACTTTCATAAAGTAGCTTTATGAGTGGGTCTGCTATGTTGTTATGTGTGTCAACTCTAATTCAATACAATATAAGAAATGTTACCGCGCTCCCACTAACCCTTTTGTAGACGCATGGTTCATCTGCGTTTTTGATAAAATCAAACTCTTTGATTGTCTCGTCAAAATGAATGTTCCATCTTTCGAGAAGCTTGCTTTAAACCACATATGGTTCGCGGCAGCTTACATACTAGTTTTTCATTTCCCTTGGAAAGAAAACCATCTAGCCATCTGCCAGATTTCATAGTCGCAGTAAGCAGCATTCGCAAGCAAAATCCGAACTGATTTTAACAGGGATACAGGTAAAAGGTTTCATCAAAGTTAATCAATTTCCTTTGTTTGAATCCTTTTGCCACAAGCCTGGCCTTAAAGGTCTCCACCTGGCCATCTGCTATAATCTATCTTTTGTATACCGTATACATAGATTCCATTCTGGATTTCATGGCACTATGCCATTTCTCTGAGTCAACACTACTCATAGCCTCATTATAGGTTACAGGGTCGTCATCATCAATGATCGACAACTCATTGTCATTCTCAATGACAAGGCCATATTACCTCTCAGGTTGGCGAGACACTCTCCCTGACCTATGAATGGGCTATTCCACAAAAGCTTGTTCAGTCAGAACAGGTGTTTCCACTTGATCCGTAGTAGTTTGTGCTTCTTGAACTTCATCAAGTTCAATTTTGCTCCCACTGTTTCCTTCAAGGATAAACTCCTTTTCCAAGAAGGTAGCATGTCTAGAGACAAACACCCGATGATCGGTGTAAAAGTAATACCCTAAAGTCTCTTGAGGATATCCCACAAAACTACATTTTACGGATCGATATTTCAGCTTATCTGGGTCAACTTACTTGACATAAGCTGGACATCCCCAAATCTTAACGTGTTTAAGACTTGGTTTCCTTTCTTTCCATATCTCATACGGAGTTTGAGGAATAGATTTGGAAAGCACCTTATTCAGTAAATATGCTGAGGTTTCCAATGCATAACCCCATAGGAATACTGGAAGATTTGCATAGCTCATCATGGACCGAACTATGTCTAACAAAGTTCAATTTCTCCTTTCAGATACTAATCTGGAGGAGTCCACTGGGAGACTATACCATTTACTTTGAGATAATCCAGAAACTCTCCGTTCAAGTATTCACCACCTCGATCTAATCGAAGAATTATAATACTATGTTTGGTTGTTTCTCCACTTCATACTTATATTCTTTGAACTTTTCAAAGGCCTCAAACTTGTGTTTCATCAAACACATATCCGAATCCAGATCTATCATCTATGAAAGTAATGAAGTATGAAAATCCACCCATGGCTTGCGTAGACATTGGTCCACATACATCTGTGTGTACCAATCCTAGCAAATTTGCAGTCCTCTCTCCATATCTACTAAATGGAGACTGCAGTGCCACTATAAAGTGAGATTTTCATCATCCCTTTTCTTTTATTAGTTTGTTCAATCTGAAGTAAATTATGTAACATAAATACATACCATTATTTAAAGCACCACGTCCATAAAGAATATTATTTCTAAGAATATAACATTCATTATTCTCAATAATAAATGAAAATCCAGCCAAGTCTAACATGGGAATAATATTCCTCACAATCGAGGGAACAAAATAACAATTATTTCAAACAATAGTCTTGCCCGTAGGCCTATATAAATGAAATGATTCTACATCTTCAGCAACAACTCTTGCTCCATTTCCATCTGTAGAATCACCTCCTCTTCCTCAAGAGTCCTACTTCTCCTTGGTCCCTGCAACAAATTGCAGATATGAGAACCACAGGCGGTATCTAATACCCAAGTAGAAATTTGATTTAATGACATATTCACTTCTATCATGAACATACCTGAATCAGAAGCGGTAGTCTCACTACCCTTCTTCTTCTTCAATTCTGCAAGGTAAACCTTGCAGTTACTCTTCTAGTGCCCCACCTTGTTACAGTGAAAGCAAACAACTTTGCTCTTGGGGTCTTCAGCTTTTGGTGGAACCGGCTTTTCTTCACCTACTTTCTTCTTCTTGGAAGAGTTCCTATTCCCTTTCTTAGGATTGGAACCTTCACCAATTAGAAGAACAGAACTCTTTTTAGGGGGAAAATTCGATTCCGCAGTCTTCAACATGTTGTGGAGTTCAGGCAGGCTGACATCCAACTTATTCATGTGAAAGTTCACAACAAACTGCGAGAACGAACTCGGAAGCGATTGCAAGACCAAGTCTTGGCTCAGCTCCCCATCCATGGCAAAACCAAGTTGTCCAAGACGTTCAATCAAATTGATCATCTTAAGTACATGGTCATTCACAGATGATCCCTCAGACATCCTACAACCGAACAGCTCCTTCGATATCTCATATCGAGCTGTCCTCCCTGCCACATCATACAACTCTTGTAGATGCATGAGGATAGTGTGAGCATCCATATGCTCATGTTGCTTCTGTAGCTCAATGTTCATGGAAGCTAGCATGATGTATTGAGCAACATTTGCATCATCTATCCACTTACGATACACAACATGTTCATCATTATGTGCATCACTAGCAGGTTCAGTAGGCTTAGGTGAGTCAATCATGTATTCCAGCTTCTCAATCCTGAGAACAATTCTCAAGTTTCGAAGCCAGTCAGCATAATTAGGACCAGTCAATTTGTGAGCATCTAGTATGCTCCTGAGTGATAGTGCATAAGACATAACGTACAAAGTAAATCTATAAATGATAAACACATAACAACACTTAGCAAATATTCGATTTCATTTCAAAACACTATATGAATCGGGTCTTTATTCATAAGTGGCTCCCACTAGTTTTCCTAATTTATTCAACCCCCTACGTGAAAAATTAAGCATTCATAATGCTAGTGGGAATAGGGATCCTACATTCCATTACACGACCCCGGCTGTAGCACGAACCGCCATGTAATGTTCAATAGGCAGACAACTCTTGTCAATTACATCTCATGTTATTCCCTAATCAAACTTTAGCCTCTTGAATAATTGAGTCTCGGCTGTAGCACGACAAACTCAATATTCTAAGTCAAGTCTAACCCAACATTCCGTACAGTTGAATCAGTCCCCAAAGGCCCACGGCTGTAGCACGTACCGACCTTTAGATTCTTATTCAATGTACACATCTCTATGTAATAGACAAGTATTTCTTATTTCGAAATCAAAGCCCTCGGCTGTAGCACGAAGCGACAATGATTCAAAAATAAGAACTACTTTCTACCATGTTGGAAGGCTATGACCGACACAAGCCCGTTGTATCATTGGCCAATTACTACTTGATATTATTTAATTTTAGAGGGATTATATTACGTTACAATCATAATCATATTATAAAGAGATTCTTCCTTTTAAATTAAATATTTCAAATCAATAATCAATAATCAGACGATTCCCAGATCGGGTGGAGCATTGTCAAGAGGCGTCACTTAATAACCCTTTCTTACAGATAGAAATCTGTTGTTGACAGAATCATCCTTTCTCTCATATCAAAAATTCATATTCAATTACGTGTTTCACAAACACAAGAATCTCATGATTGTATTCATAATATTGTTCTTAAGGTTATAAAACAATTTCACTATACTAGGTTGTCTAACAAACGCCTTATGTTTATTTAAGTTCACCAAAATATATCATCGCATGATAAACTAAGCATATATCACATATATCAACATGAATAAACATCAAGGTAGGCATGTTATATCATCTAGCACATTATTCTAAGCATTATACATCTCTATGTATCACATGAAGCATTTAAAATCAATTCAAACGATCAAAAACAGCTTCAAAACACTTCATGGAATATAAACAGTTCAAAACTTTTATATAAACTAAAATTGATCACTCCATTAGATCCGTCTCGGAAAAACGAATCCAACGGTATATTGCACGCCCAAAACGGAGTTACGAAACTCCCAGAAAATTAATTTCAAAATCAACAGAAGGGCTGTAACGCATTACAGGAACGCGTTACAAGCCCTGTAACGCATTCCGGTGCTGCGTTACAAGGGTGTAACGCATTCCGTGAATGCGCCACAGGTGTGTAACGCATTCCCGGAATGCGTTACACCCCTGTATTTTTTTTTTGTTTTCGCCGCCTGACTTTTCTTCTCGGTTAACGTGCAAGACAGACCTGCCATGTCTGTCTCCTCCGTGCCATCAACAGAAATACAGCAGACCACAGCAGGTACAAGCAGATGCAATATATATATACTTACAATCAATTTATATATATAAATATATATGATTTATTTAATTACGAATTTAATTACAAAAACTTCAAAAATTCATAATAAAAAATCTATACATCATAAAATTATGAAAAAAATACCCAGACGAAATACAACACTTGTAGAACCCAGATCAACATTCAAAATTATTCTGAGAAACGATTTCTCATCAGACAAAATTAATCCATGATATAACTTGTAAAAATCATAATTAATTCATACAAGCACATAAAATTCTGAAATTTTTACCACAGATCTATATGCATACAACCTATGCTCTGATGCCATTGTTGGATTTTTAACGCAGCGGGGTCATGGTAAAACACTTTTACACATACAAAATCCAAATAAAAGCATACAGATCATGAATAAAAATTCGAGGGATCGAATCTAACCTTTTAAAATAATTCGGAGACAACGATCAGAGATCCTTAGCAGTTGCTCCTCAAGTGTGAAGCACTCCACCGGTATCCACCAAGAAAACGATGTTAAGGAGGAGGAAAGAGGTGGAGAGAATTGGGTTTTCCAAACTTTTTGGGTTTTCGGGTTCGATGGGGTTAGAATAAAATAGGGTCTATAATAGTGTATTTATAGGCAAAATTTTCAGCTGAAATTTTCCCATAAATATTATTATTATTATCTCATTTATTATTCTCATTAATAACTAAAACACCTTTTAATCATTAATCCTTTTTCTAAACACTTTAGAAATAATACTCTCTCTTGATTTAATTTCCAAAAATTAAATCCTTTAATTAATAATATCAAGAACTTTTCTTAATTAATTTATAATCAATTAAATCTCATTTAATCAATTATTAAATTTTCCAATTAATTATTTATTTCACAAATAAATAATTATTAGCCATTATTAATTAATTCCTTCACCATTAAATCATTCTCTTTTTATGGTGTGACCCTGTAGGTTCAATATTAAGCCGGTAGTAGAAATAAATAATAATAAAACTATTTTATCATTATTTATATAAATTCTCTAATTTATTAAATATGATTAATTAATTAATCACATTTATTCTACATCGTGAGTGATGCTTCTCAACATATCGCGACTATCCGGATAATATGAATTCACTGCTTAGAATACCAAGAACTTGTCAGTGAATAGTTATCGTACAATAAACTCCTTCTACCCTACAATGTCCCGATTAAATACAAGGCATGGATCTCATGTCAAGCCTATCTAATTCAATCACTTGCTTACCATTTACTATGCGTAGTTCTATGCAAATTAGAAACTCCTTTCTAATTTCATTCACTCTGGCCAGAGATTCCTGAACTAGCATAAGTGGATCAGCCTTGAACATTCGCTTCCTTCATTGGAAGGGGTAGATCCTTTATTGATCATACACTATCTTCGTGTACAAATTCCTATACCCAGAAGAGCCCTAATAATTGTCCCTGGAGACTATGAACTAAACCAAAGCATAGTTCAGTGTACACAAGATGGCTATGATGACCTCAAGTCTAAGGATACTTGTACAACTATCACTATGTGAACAACTGCTGACACGTGAGTGAACTCCATCAGTTGTTCAGCTGTGCGAGTCATGTTCAGTGAACTTATTCCATAATAAGCACCTACATACTAGCTATAGTGTCACCACACAAATGTCTATGAGAACAGACATCCTTCATAATGAAGCAAGCATAGTATGTACTAATCTCTGCGGATTATTCATTACCAGTTAGTAATCCTATGACCAGGAACTATTTAAGTTTAGAGTTATCATCTTTTTAGGTCTCACTATTATGATCTTATCATAATCCATAAAAAGCTTTACTCTAAACTATGATATATCTTATTTAAACACTTAAATAGATAAAGCCCGTAATAAAAACAAAACAAGTCTTTATTAATATCAATGAAATCAAAACAGATTACATAAAAGTTATTCCTAAATCCTAATACATATTCCTTTCAGTTTTTGGTTGGACATCAGAATAAACAGATCTATAAGTATCAGGATCAGTATTTACTAAGATATGTTTTACAGACTGAGGAATCTGTAAAGGTCTAACCACTGATTTCTTAGTGTCAGCATTTACCAGGTCATTAAAGTAGCGTTTTGCAACTTTAAAATGTGGAGTTGAGGAACTGACTAATTGAGGTTTATTAGTACAAAAAGTATATATAAGTTGACAGAATCTAGCAAAGTACACAACATTCCTATCCTCTGTCATCCTATCTCCAATAAAACCAATTATACCAGTTGCAAAGTCAAAATGAGTTTGGTTTATAATAGCATACCCGATGTGCTGACTCAAAATTGGGATAACATCAAAATTCGAACATTTGTTCCCAAAAGCTTTAGTGATACAGTCAAAGAAGAAGCTCCATTCTCTTCTGATATGAGCCCGTTTCAACTGCCCAAGTTTTGCCAAACTCTTTTCATACCCCAAATTGGCCATTAACTCCTGAAGAGCTGATTCCTCTGGAATTGAAAAGGTACATCCTTCTGGGAGATGTAGAGCCTTGCGTATTATACCAGGAGTGACTGCATATGAAGAATCACCCACTTCGAAAACAATACTAGGAGTGCCATGTCTACCACCATCATCAAAGTGCCCAGTCCGCCAAAATGTCAGAACTTGTTGGCTTGAAAAGACTGAAGGCTGGGTCAATGCATACCCAATCTCACTGTGTGCAAGAAGATCTTGCACAAAATGCAATTCAGATGGAGCTTCAGCATGATCAAGAATTACAGCATAGTTGTTTGGAACAAACTTAGCTCCATCAATGATTAAATCCTTAGGTGCCATGTGAAAAATTGAGATTTAAGCGTGCCTGTTAGGTGTTTGATAAAATGTCTGTATGAAAAACCAAAGTGAGAAGAAGAAAGAGAGTAAAAGCAAGGAGAGAAAAAAAATTTGAAGGGAAATAAAAGATTAAAAAAAATCTTCTCTCTTTCTTACTTATACTCAAAAAAAAATGTTACCGTTGGACACCTGTCAGACATGCAGTAATATCGGATAGTTACTGGGCTCGAGAAAACAGTAATGATTACTTACCCACTTGCCGTTTTTCAAGGAAAAACCGTTCCACTTACCCAGATATTCCATTAATCAAGGTGAAACAATTTTAATTCAAAATTGAAATTGTTCCCACTTATTTAATTATTTTTCACTGCATCATTAATATTCTGAAAATAAATCAAGTGAAAATGACCAAGATAAATCAGATGAGTAAGTACTGATAAAGGAAAATTAGAACTTAAATTAAAACAGAAGTTATATGGTCACCAGAAAATGACTATGTATCAGGATTTATCAATGCATTACAAAAGAACTTAGAGACAAAATCTTGAAACAAAAATAAATTTCATTAATATATCAAGTGAATACATTCATGAAATTGAAATTACATCAGAATTTATACAAGATTTCCCTAAGCTGCTAAACCTAACATCAACAGCCTTAGTCCTAGCTCAAGAAGCAGGGCAAGGCTGACGATGAAGAAAAATAGGAAGAAGAAAATAAATCATTTCTTCTTCCTACTCTCGACAAACAGAATGGCGAGTCGAATGATTCGCTCTTGCTGGCGGAGAGCTTCCAGCCTTTCCTCCTCCAATCGCTCCAGATGGCGATGGTAATCCATATAGAAGAACAGGAGGTGGGTGAATACCTCCGGTGGGACAGAGTCCCATATCTCATCAGGAATGGCAGTGACGTGTCATTCCTGCTGCCAATCGGCACAACTTAGCTCCATATTGAAGGTTTCGTAGTTCAAAAACATGTTGTATCTGACCATGGTGTTTTTGAAAGAAAAAGTATGAAGGTAAGGTGAGGTTGGGAGTAAAAATTTGATGGGAAGGCTGATGTGAAGTGGTTGCTTATATAGGCAAGAGAATGCCAGAAGACGCAAAGGAATTTAATGCTGACAGGTAGAATTAATTCTACCTCGTCTCCCCAGACTTGGAAAAAGAAAAACATTCATTGGAAAGAGAAAACATGGTTTAATGCGCACAAGAAGTAAGTAAAAGTTGATTGTTCAAGTACGAATACCATTAACCCTAACCAAAGTGACTATTAATCTTCCACTTCAACATATTCTAGTTTGAACCGAGACTGTTATCAAATTTTATCCACAGATAAGTCAAGTAAAGAATTAGACTGTAATATTAGAACTTAGACTTATATCAGAACTTAACAGTCATCAGAACATAATTTCTTAACTCGAAAAAGGAATGCCTATCTTAGTAAGTCCTCATACAAGTTCTGAGTTATATTCTTCAGAACTTAATCATCAGAACATGCAATCAGAACTTGTCCTCAGAATTTGTGCAAAGTGACACAATGACTGTTTATCTAAAACAACATAGACCACCACAGTAATTTTCATCATTCATATGGAGTGATTAGTGTGTGCATTAAGCTAATGTCAGACAAAGAGTAAAGTTTAAGTCACTTCAGTACATCTTAGAAATAAGGCATAACTAAAACTTTGCTAAAGAGTTGTCATTATTCTGAAACCTACTGTTGGATAAGTTCATGCTTGAGTCCACCTCAACTATTTTGTGCTAATTTTATGCATCTTTTTAAATTCCATTTCACAGTGGCTTCTCAGTGTAAGTGAGTCACGACTGCTTATCAGAATTTATGCTATTATCAGAGTATTTCTCCAGTAATCATAGAGTGTGAAAAGTCACCAAGAAAATATTTTGCTTTTCTAATGCATATTTACTTAATACCAGCAATGCACTTGGGTCGTCCCTTCCACATTTTTACTCTAGATCTCAAAGGAGTACCTGATTTTATTCTTTGATCCTTTTACTTTTTCTTTTGAAAAGTGAGGTTTATCAGCACTTAGTGCATTCAGCAGATTTACTAGTATCAGAACTTAACAGATGAGTAGCATTATTCTAATTTGTGACTTAGTAATAAGATAAACAAAGTAAACTCAACTAAGCTCAATTATCAGAATTTGCTTGTGTCATTAGATTTCCATAGAAATAATTACTTCTTACAAGGGATCATTTGTTTATTGAAGACTACTAGGTCAGTATCTAGCACAGTTATCCTCATAGGATTGAATAGTTACTTAAACAGACATATCACTTATCAGAGTTTAGAAACATATATCAGACAACAGTCAGTACTTAAACACATTTGTCAATTAAGCACAGAATACACAAAGAGATTAAATTCTGTAAATACTGATCATAAGGTCTGATATAACAGAACAAGACTAAGCAGATTTAGAGAAAGAACCTGAAACCATTCCAAGTTCATTTACCAATCTTGTAAAAGTGGCTTCACACAATGGTTTTGTGAAGATATCTACTAGTTGTTGATATGTTGGAACAAAGTGCAATTCCACTGTACCTTCATCCACATGTTCCCTTATGAAGTGGTACCTGATGCTGATGTGCTTTGTCATAGAGTGTTGAACTGGATTACCTGTCATAGCAATAGCACTTTGATTATCACAGTAAATAGGGATTTTGAAATATGTTAACCCATAATCCAGTAACTAATTCTTCATCCAAAGAATCTGTGCACAACAGCTTCCTGCAGCAATATACTCTGCTTCTACAGTTGATGTGGAAATTGACTTTTGTTTCTTGCTGAACCAAGAAACCAATCTGCCTCCAAGAAATTGGTAGCTTCCACTTGTGCTTTTCCTGTCAATTTTGCAACCTGCAAATTCTGCATCTGAGTAACCTATTAGTTTAAAAACTGATTCTCTAGGATACCACAATCCCAGATCAGCTGTTCCTTTAAGATACTTAAAAATTCTTTTCACAGCTGTTAAGTGAGGTTCTCTTGGATCTGCTTGAAATCTTGCACAAAGACAGGTAGCATACATGATATCAGGTCTACTAGCAGTTAGATAGAGTAGAGAGCCAATCATACCTCTGTAATCAGTAATATCTACTGATTTACCAGTATCCTTATCCAGTTTTGTTGCAGTGGCCATAGGAGTGGATGAACTTGAACAATCTTGCATTCCAAATTTCTTCAGCAAATTTCTGGTGTACTTAGTCTGACAAATAAAAGTGCCTTCTTCATTCTGCTTGACTTGAAGGCCCAGAAAATAGCTAATTTCCCCCATCATACTCATCTGATACCTTGACTGCATCAGTTTGGCAAACTTCTTGCAAAGTCTGTCATTTGTAGACCCAAAAATGATATCATCAACATAAATATGGACCAGAAGTAAGTCCTTTCCATGGTTGAGGTAGAACAGTGTTTTGTCTATTGTTCCTCTGTTGAATCCACTTTCCAGAAGAAACTGAGCTAAAGTCTCATACCATGCTCTAGGAGCTTGCTTAAGTCCATAAAGTGCTTTATCTAGCCTGTAGACATAATCTGGATGTTTGGAGTCTACAAAGCCTGGAGGTTGTTCAACATATACTTCCTCCTCCAATTCTCCATTGAGAAAAGCACTTTTCACATCCATTTGAAAGACAGTAAACTTTTTGTGAGCAACATAAGCCAAAAATATTCTTATGGCTTCTAACCTAGGAACTGGTGCAAATGTTTCATCATAATCAATTCCCTCCTGTTGAGAATATCCTTTTGCAACCAGCCTTGCCTTATTCCTTGTAATTATGCCATCACTGTCAGTTTTGTTTCTGAATACCCACTTTGTACCAACAACATATCTATTCTTTGGTCTTGGCACTAGGGTCCAGACTTTCTTTCTTTCAAATTCATTTAACTCTTCCTGCATTGCTTGCACCCAATCAGCATCTTGAAGAGCTTCTTCCACTTTCTTTGGCTCAGTCTGAGAGAGAAAAGAATTGTAAAGACATTCGTTTGAAGTACCTGTTCTAATTCTGACACCTGCATCAGGATTTCCAATTATCAAATCAGGTGTATGTGATTTTGTCCACTTCCTTGCAGATGGAAGGTTTTCTCTAGAACTGGATGCTCCCCCATGATCCATGCTGTCTTCATTTTCATTTTCTGATGCTCCCCCTGAAACTATGCTCTCTGAATTGGATTCCTCAAAGTTTAGATTTTCAGCACTGTCAGAACTTGGCTTATCAAAACTTGACGAATCAGAACTTGAAGATCCAGACGTATGCTCTGATGTTTCTTGAGATGTGGTAAGATCTTGAGTATGCTCCCCCTGCACAGGTGCATCTTTCTTTGGCGTAGTCACCACAGTTTCAATAACATTAAAGTTTAATCCATCAGAATTTACAGTATCAGGACTTAGACTGTCAGGATTTTCAGCATCAGATTTTGAGTCTTCATTTTCAAATCTCAGCTGATCATGGTCAATAAAATCTTCCAGACCAGTAATCTTCTTGTCATCAAAGGAGACATTGATAGATTCCATGACCACTTTAATTCTCAAATTATAGACTCTGAAGGCTTTTGTGGAAAGTGGATATCCAACAAAGATTCCTTCATCAGCTTTTAGATCAAACTTTGATAGCTGTTCAGGATGAGTCTTGAGAACAAAATACTTGCATCCAAATACATGAAAGTACTTCAGATTTGGCTTCTTTTTCTTCACCATCTCATATGGTATTTTTCCTTGCTTGTTAATGAGTGTTGCATTTTGAGTAAAACAAGCAGTCTGCACAGCTTCAGCCCAGAAATTGGTTGGAAGCTTTGCTTCTTCAAGCATTGTACGTGCAGCTTCAATGAGAGTTCTATTCTTCCTTTCAACAACTCCATTTTGCTGTGGAGTTCCAGGAGCAGAAAATTTCTGCTTTATTTCATGGTTTTTGCAGAACTCTTCCATTATCAAATTCTTGAACTCAGTGCCATTATCACTCCTTAAGGTTTTCACAGAATCTTTGACCAATTTATCCAGATGTTTGACATGATCAATCAAGATAGATGCAGTTTCACTTTTGTGTGCAAGAAATACACCCATATGTATCTAGTGAACTCATCCACTATGACCAATGCATATTTCTTCTTTGCAATAGACATGACATTTACTGGACCAAATAGATCAATATGTAGTAGATGATAAGGCTCAAGAATTGATGATTCAGTCTTGCTCTTGAATGAAGATTTTCTTTGTTTGGCCTTCTGATAAGAATCACAAAGGCCTTCAGGAGCAAATACTGACTTTGGCAGTCCTCTCACAAGATCTTTCTTGACCAGTTCATTTATGTTGTTGAAATTTAAATGAGAGAGTTTCTTGTGCCAATTCCAGCTTTCTTCAATTGATGCTCTACTCATCAGACAGATTGCAGAACCATCAGTACTTGTTGAAAGCTTAGCTTCATAAATGTTACCACACCTGTATCCTTTCAGAACAACTTTGCCTTTAGATTTACTCACAACTTCATAGTGTTCTTTAAAGAAATCAACATGATAACCTATGTCACAGATTTGACTTATACTCAGCAAATTGTGTTTGTCCTGAGACCAGAGCTACTTCTTTAATGATGATATTCCCAAGATTGATATTGTCATATCCCAATGTTTTTCCAATGTTGTCATCTCCATAAGAAACACCTGGGCCAGTTTTCTCCACAAAGTCTGATAGCAGGGCCTTATTTCCAGTCATATGTCCTGAACATCCACTGTCCAGAACTAGAATATTTTTCCTGTTGCCCTGCAATCACAAAGACCACTAATGATTAGTTTTAAGGACCCAGACTTGCTTGGATCCTTTGTCCTTATCAAGTTTGTTAACATTTGCAGCGGATTTAGCATCAGAGTTTATGTTAACATTTTTCTTATCAGAATTTACACTATCAGACTTTGTATCAGAATTTACACTAGAAGGAACAATGGAAACTTTCTTCAAAGAAGGTTTTATTTGATAATAATCATAGTACAAACTATGATATTCCTTACAAGTATAAATGGAATTCCATAAACTACCACAATGAAAACAAGGATTTTGTGGTTTAAATCTAACAGACTGACTCTTAACTCCTAATTTTGAAGGTAAGGAGTTAATGTTCTTATTCTTCCTGCAAAAAGAAGCCAGATGGTTAGAACTTCCACAGTTATGACATGTTTTCCTAGGAGCATCAGGAACAGGTTTATAATCATTGCTTTTATTCACACCTTCCTTTCCATTCCTATTTTTCCTAGGTGATTTTACCTTGTTTGCATTCTTAACATCTTTCAGCTTATGCTTAAGCTGCTTCTTAGTCATTAAGCCTATGTTTACTTCAGCTGTCTTTTCCTGTTTTAGTTTGTCAGAAGTTAATCCCTCTCTAACTTCTAATTTATCATTATCAGACTTTTCAGTTACAAACTTAACAGGTTTTAACTTTGGCTTTTGCTTAACAACAGGCTTAATTTCTACAGTTCCTTTATCATTTTTATCCTCTCCATAACCTAAGCCCTCTTTCCAATTTTCACTATTTAGCAAATTTTGAGTTGTTCTGCCGGAGTTAGTCCAAGTCCTGATTATTTCTCTTTCCTTTTCTAACTCAGTTTTTAGAGATTCATTCATTTTTAGCACTTCATCCCTAACATAAAGAGCATCATCTCTATCCTTCTGAGTTTGATGGAACATAACTAACTCTTTTTCTAAGAAATCATTTCTTTTCTTAAAAGCAAGATTTTCAGAAGTTAATATTTCACATGTTAGAGTTTGATCTCTATAACTAACAAACATGGTTTTAAGATATCTTCTCAACTCATTAATATCATCAGTATGAAAAGCATAAGTAGTCTGAGATACCTTTGTTTCAGCAGTTTCAGAACTGCTCTCAGCACTTTCTTTATCAGCATTTGCCATCAATGCATAGTTCTCCTCACTTTCAGAGTCTGAGGTGTCTGTCCAGTTTTTCTTCTTTGTGACAAGAGCCTTGCCTTTGTCACCCTTTACCTTCTTGCAATCAGGAGATATGTGGCCTTTCTCACCACAATTATAGCATTTAACATTGGTATAATCTCCTCTATCAGACTTTCCTCCTCTGCCTTCAGATCTTCTAAAATTCTTCTTATCAGAATTTATGCCTTTCCTGGAAAACTTCTTTCCCTTCCTGAACTTCCTGTATGCAATCTTTGTGATCCCTTTCACCATAAGAGCACACAGCTTCATCATCTCCTCATCAGCATCAGTCTCAGGCAAGCTTTCAGAATCTGAGTCATCATCACTTTCAGAACTTGATGACTCAGTATCAGACTTTGTTAAAAGAGCTTTACCCTTGTCTTTCCTTGAGGTAGCTGCCTTGGGGGATTCTTCTTCAGCCTTAAGAGCAATTGTTCTTGACTTTCCTCCTTTTCTCTTGCTTCTTTGTTCCATCTCAAGTTCATGAGTCTTAAGCATTCCATAAATTTTATCAAGAGTTGTTTCATCAAGATTGTAATTGTCTCTTATTGTTGTTGCCTTCAAATCCCAACATTCAGGAAGAGCTAACAGGAGTTTAAGGTTTGAATCTTCAAGATACATACTCCTTATTAACCAGTGACAGATCATTCAAGAGTTTGACAAATCTATCATATAAATCAGTCAATGATTCATTAGCCTTTGAATCAAAGTGTTCATACTCTTGAATGAGTATTGTCTTCCTGTTCTTTTTAATCATATCAGTTCCCTGACACCTTGTTTCTAGAGCATCCCATATCTCTTTAGCAGTCTTGCAGTTAATTACCCTGTTTGACATTACATTATCAATGGCAATATGCAGTAAGTATCGTACCTTAGCATCCTTAGCAATTGATGCGATATCTTCAGAAGTATAATCACTCTTTTCCTTTGGTACGGTTTTTGCTGCTTCGCCTGCAACTGCAATAGCGAGCTTGGTTGGTTTGTGAGGCCCTTCCTTGATTCTATCAAGATATTCTGGATCTGTAGCTTCCAGAAACATGGTCATCCTCACCTTCCATATGGCATATTCAAATGGTCTCAGTATGGGAACTCTTATGGTTTCATACCGACTTTGAATTTGTGTCTTTGGAGGTTCTTCAGTTTTGGTAGGCTTAGTTGGAGTTTCTATGTCAGACATGATTGTTTTTGGATCTTTAACTGTTTGTGTGTTAACAGATAGGCTCTGATACCACTTGTTAGGTCACACACACTGTAGAGGGGGTGAATACAGTGTATAATACAATCAAATCGAACTTTAATATCTTAAGTAACAGAAAACAAACTTTATTAAAACAATAAACTCTGTTACAGTATGGAACTGTTACCTCTCAGTGATGAACAAATATCACGAGAGCTGCTAGGGTTTCAATGAATAATCTTCTCGAATATGATAACACTTATAGTATAAACCCTATGTCTGTGTTTATATACTACACAGTTACAAGATAATCGCTAATTGATATGGAATATAATTCTGCTTCCTAAAATATATCAATCAGTATCTTTTCTTCCAAGTATTCCATTCTTCACATAACTCCTTCTTCATGCATATCTCTTCTTATGTCTATCTCGATCTTCTTTCCTTTAATCAGCTACTATCCTTATCTAATCGTCCTTCGGCACTTAAGTTCTGATATCCATCTTCTGATGATTATCTCCTGATAATATAAGTACTGATATCTTTAAGTCCTGACTTCCAGTATAAGTACGGATTCCCAGTTAAGTACTGATTTGTCCTGTTAAGTAAGATCTGAAAACTAAACATAAATCATATTAGCAATGACATTATCAAATATATCTAACAGACTCTGATACTTACACAACACACTACTATGTTGTTTTGATAAAGCATGCTAGTTAGTGATATCCAGCTATCTCTGATTTTTATTATATAATGTTGATGACGTGATTACAGCTCTGTTCCTATTATTATTACATAACTGTTTTTATTCCGTTATTCATATGTTGGTACTGCTGAGCGATTATGCTCACCCTTGCTAATTGTTATGTATATCTCGCAGATGCCTAGAAGACCAGTCAGACATACCCATATTCTCGCCCCTTCAGGACCCAACTCCTCTGAGGTAGTTTGTATCAGACCACGAGGTATGATGAGTTGCTGAATAAAGTTAGAGTGTGTTAGATGTTGAATAATGGTTTGTAGTAATGTGAACCTGAATCATACTTGAACCTGGATCGGATCTTGGTTTGGGGTCAAGTTACTATATTTTAATAATAATCTTGTTGTTTATATTTTGGTAATTGTGTTTGGTGACGTCAACTCCTGACCCCGGGGTTGAGGCCGTCACACCAGCAGCTTTCATGGATCTGATGAATCGGTTATTCAAGAAGTATCTGGATAAATTCGTGATCGTGTTTATAGACGACATTTTGATATATTCCAAGACAGAAAAAGAGCATGTAGAGCATTTGAGGATAGTTCTGGAACACTGCGACAGGAGAAATTGTACGCAAAGTTTTCCAAGTGTGAATTTTGGTTAAAAGAAGTAAGATTTCTTGGGCACGTGATCAGCAATAAAGGAGTGGAAGTGGATCCGGCAAAGATTGAAGCCATAATCAACTGGGAGAGACCAAAAACACCAACGGAAGTAAGAAGTTTCATGGGATTGGCAGGTTACTATAGAAGTTTCGTGCAAGATTTTGCAAAAATAGCTACGCCGCTGACAAAGCTCACCAGGAAGAACCTGAAGTTTGAATGGGATGAGAAGTGCGAAGAAAGTTTCCAAAAATTAAAGAATAGTTTAGTATCTTCTCCAGTGCTAGTCTTGCCAGATGATCAAGGAAATTTTATGATCTACAGTGATGCGTCATACAAAGGATTGGGATGTGTTTTGATGCAGCATGACAAGGTGATAGCCTACGCTTCAAGACAGTTGAAACCACATGAAGTGAAGTATCCAACTCATGATCTGGAATTAGCAGCTATAGTATTTGCATTAAAGATATGGAGGCATTATCTGTATGGGGAAAAATGTGAGATCTACACAGACCACAAGAGTTTGAAGTGTATCTTCACCCAGAATGAATTGACCATGAGGTAGAGAAGATGGCTAGAACTGATCAAGGACTACGATTGTACTATCAACTATCATCCAGGTAAAGTGAATGTGGTGGCAGACGCTCTGAGCCGAAAAGAAAAGTTAAATATGATAACTTCATCCGAGGAATTGATCAAGGAATTTGAGATTTGAAATAGAGGTCAGTACCCCAAGTATGTCTACAGAGGTGTTATGTGCAATATCTTCTCAACAAGAATTATTGGAGAAGATAAGAAGATGTCAGGAAGAAATCATGAGCCATGAACGAGACAGTTTGATAGGAGAAGAGATAGGGAGTCAAAAGGATGATAAAGGGATATTAAGATTTTCTTCCAGAATATGGATACCCAACGTAGCCGAACTGAAAGATGAAATTCTACGAGATGCTCACAACTCCAGATACTCAATTCATTCCGGGAGTACGAAGATGTACAGAAATTTAAGAGAAAAATTTTGGTGGCCAAGTATGAAGAAGGAAATTGCAGAATGGGTAAATAGGTGTTACACTTGCCAGCGAGTCAAAGCGGAACATCAAAGACCCAGTGGACTGATATAACCGTTAGACATCACAGAATGGAAGTGGGAGCATATTGCGATGGATTTTATAGTTGGATTACCAAGGACCAGGTCTAATCATGATGCTATTTGGGTTATAATAGACAGATTGATGAATTCAGCGCATTTTCTTCCTATCAACGAGAGATTCTCAATGGATAAATTGGTTCGGTTATATCTTAAGGAAATTGTGACCCGGCATGGAGTTCCAGTAACCATAGTTTCAAATAGAGATCCTCGATTTAATTCAAGATTTTGGAGAAGTTTTCAATATTGTCTCGGAACGAAGCTAAATATAAGTACCGCGTATCACCCGCGGACAGATGGTCAAAGTGAAAGGACGATTCAGACAATCGAAGATATGCTAAGGGTATGTGCACTAGATTTTGAAGGAAGTTGGGATGAACATTTGCCATTAGTCGAATTCTTTTACAACAACAGCTATCATGCCAGTATTGGGATGCCGCCTTATGAAGCCTTGTATGGGAGAAGATGCAGATCTCTAATATATTGGGATGAAGTTGGTGAGAGAAAGATTTTGGGTCCAGAATTGATCCATCAAACAAAAGAGAAACTAGAACTCATTTGGAAATGATTAGTGGTAGCTCAAGATCATCAACGCAAATATGCTAATCCTGCCAGAAAGGATATAGAATTTGAAGTTGGTGAAGCAGTGATATTAAAGGTTTTACCTGGGAAAGGTTTATCAAGATTTGGAAAGAAAAGAAAGCCGAGTTCGAGTTATGTTGGCCCTTTTGAGATTTTGAGGCGTGTGGTAAAGGTTGCTTACGAATTAGCGTTACCACCTCACATGCAGCATATCCACAACGTGTTCCACGTGTCAATGTTGAAGCGTTATTTGCCTGATTCCAATCATGTGATAGAATATGAGCAAATCGAGATTCAGCCAGATTTAACTTGTGCAAAGCAACCAGTGCAGATATTAGATAGGAAAGAAAAAGTGCTTAGGAATAAGTCTGTGTCGTTAGTACGAGTCTTGTGGAGGAATCCCAAGGTTGAAGAGTCGACTTGGGAATTGGAAAGCGAAATGTGATCCAAGTATCCTCACTTATTTTCTTAGGCTAATTCTGAGGACATAATCCTGTTAAGGGGGGAAGGATGTAATATCCGGGGAAAATATGTGAATATTATATGTTAAATGAGTAAATATTATGTGTTCTATAAATTTAAAGTGATTATTGCAATTATATTAGATGTTACAGTTGTTATGTGTGTTTTTGTGCGGGCCAGAAAATTTTTGATTGATTAATATGTGTTTAAACTGCATTGATATGAATCGATCTGCAATTTGGACTTGTATTTATTCGCGTCTCTATCGAGATATTCATTTTATTTCACTTTATGCACGTTTGAATATATTTTATGCGTATTCGGGTTTTTCTATTAATTTCAGTATCGTTTTGTTTTTCCAAAAATCAGCGGACCGGGACCCCACTGGGACGTTAAACCCCACAAAATATGTGTTTTTATTTTTATAAAAATATTCGTATCTCAAATACCCAATATTTTTGCATTTTTGATTTATTCGCAATTTTTGGGGAATTTTGACATTAATTTTATATTTTATCGCTTTAAAATTATTCCCCGTAATTATTATTTTGGGACCCTAATTATTATAATTAGGGGATAAAAATACCCTTAATTTATTTTGGGGTATAATTTCTGTAAAATATAGATACCAGTCCTTTATTTATTTTATTCATTATTTTGATAAAAATTTCAGAAAAATAGAAATAGCCAAGAACAAAGTTTGGGGGTAAAATTTTATCAAGAACACAAATCCAATGATATTGGGAGATTCAGGGATCCTCTGTTGATGTTCTTGTAACCAAATTAAAGCTTGTTTCAAGCCCGTTCTATTGATACCAATTTCAGAATATGAGGTGAAGTATTGTGTAAAATCGATTTTAGTGTTCTTAATCTTGAAATTCGATTCTGATTTGTAAGGATTTTTGATTGATTTTGATGTTATAGATAACTTTAACGTGATTCAAGGAGTCGATTAATGTATAAATTTGCATTGTTTTATTTCGAAATCATGTTAGTCGAGTTCTTGGTTATTCATTTTTTTATTCTTCGATTTTATGGATAATTGATGATCTGTTGGTTGATTGTGATTACATAGGCTGATTATAGATGTCCAGAGCTTTAAATTCGTATATAATTTGTCGAATTTGGTTTAGGAATGGGGGAATTACGTTTTAGCCGGATTTTTTCTCCGAGCTCACCGGCGGTTGCTGTGATTGTGATCGGAATTGATGATTCCGAGTTGTTGTGGTTATCCTGAAGTTGCTGGTAGATTAGGGACAGGATTAGGATCGTTTTGATATGAAAATCGGTAGTTTTTAGTAAGGTTTCGAGACCACCGGAAACTGACGAAACGTCGGCCGGATTTCTGGGTTTTCCAAAAACCGACGACGAGTTCGTCGTTCCGGTCATCTTCCTCGTGGCTCTGGCCGTTTTTCCCTCCCCTGTGTCGTCGTTCAATCCCCTTACCCCCACTTCTGTTTCCAAAATCAGCTTTTACATTTTCTGTTTTAAAAATTTAATTCAAAATTAGTTTCTTATTTCCAAAAGAATTATTTAGTTATTTTCAAAAATCATTTACTTACTATTTTAAATTCTAAAAATTATTTTCTTAATTATTTAAATTCCTAAAATTATTTTCTTTTATTATTTTCAAAAATCTAATTTGATTTAATTATTTATAATTCATTTTAGTTAATTATTTATGAATTTAATTAATTGATTAAAATCATTTAATCAATTAATTTCATTTATAAATAGTTAAATAAATATAAATTATTTATAATTAATTCAAATAATTCCTAAAAAATGTTTTTAATCTTTTAAAAATTATATTTTGGTATTAAAAATCAATTAATATTATTATTAATTGATTTATTTCCATTTATTTATTATTTTATTCATAATAATTCAACTGTTCGTCCGTTTAATACGAAACGAACGCGTACAGACTCAGAAATATATTACGCTTTCAATAAAAATACTTTTAAGTCCTAATTTCTTTTATATTGAAATGACATTTGATTTGTGTATCAGTTTGAGTCGGTATTTGATCGGTAAATGCTAATACTGACCTAATTTTAATTCTAAATGCACTGAGACATATCTTTTAATGATATGACTTATGTGTTACATGAAATATGTGATTACGTGTTATACGAATGCTATGATTACGTATTACGTGATATGCATGCTATCTGTTTACAATTTTAAAATGCCATGCTTAGTTATAAACGATCGGGTAGATGTCAAGACGTATAGTTACGTCGATTGAGTTTGGTTATGTCAGTTAAGATAGTCCTTTTATTTATAGAATCGAATAGTAAATAGTGCGATCAAGTGTTAGACGGAGATAGTAGCCAGCAGATATAAGCAGAGTTATAGTAAGAGGTTATCGAGCATACCAGGCAAGTACCCTAACTTCACTTATCGTTCAAGTGACATTTATTTCGAATTATATTATGCAAGTATTTATATCTTCACTTATCATTCAAATGATATTGACTCTGAATTTTATTCTTTCAATTTCTCTACTATTCTATGTTCAGAATAGTTAAATGTTTTATATTTCGCTATAAATTACTCTATATAGTGGAACATTAAATTGATATTAGCAAATAACTAATTGTTCTGGTTATTTCACCATTGGTTGTTGAGATAACTCCGGACCATGAGAAATGGGGAGTTATGTGGTTAAGGATGTCATTTGATTCGACTCCTTTGACAGAAAATGTTTTTTATGGGTTGGATGGTTGCGTAAGAGGCCGTCGCGGCGGTCCAGCGTGAGCTATGTGTTATACAGGATATAACACCTTGTTAGGCCGATATGTGCCTTGGGTACCTTTTGTTTAGTTGAATATGCTTCGGCATACCGGTGTTGCTCCGCGGCTGATCACCGACGGCAACACACCGTCGTTCGAGGATTCCAATCCCAAAACAAAATATATATACAAATGTTGTTTATTATCAAATATATATCAGTTTTGATATTGTTTAGTGTTAGTCCCTTAACAATGAAGCAAGAATTACAGAAGGGGGTTGAATGGAATTCTTGAACCTTTTTCTTGAAATAAAAATGTTCAACTCGATTATTGATATATTTGTTTTGATTAACACAATGCGGAATATAAACTTAAATGAATCAAAACACAAGTAATTAAAAACAAGAGTCTTTAAAAACTTTCTAGTGGATTTAAACAATTCCACCAGAGATATATATAATATATCGAGAGGACTCTGTGTGCAGAAGTGCTCACAGCTGCTTACAAATTGAACTACTGAGAAAACAGGAAATGCTAAAGATTAAGCTTACAAAGATTTCTCTGTTTTTGTGTTTCTCGGCTATCTCAGTTATTTTTCTATTTGCTACTCTCTTGGTTTATATAATACCAAGATTACAAAGTCAAAAAGACTGAACAAATATAAAATCTAACAGTCTTAATCTTTGCTGCTTTTTGTCTTCTATTACCCAGTTAATGGGCTTCCACAATGTGTTTATATCCAACTCGACGGCTGTGTGTCAGCTTTCACTGTTCAACTGATGTTTGAATTCTTGATATGATCATCCGTCGACTTTCAGATCATCCGTCGATGATTTGATTGATCATCCGTCGACTGCTATGTTAAGCATCCGTTGATAGTTATTTGATCATCCGTCGAAGGATTTGTTAATCATCCGTCGGTAGCTATTTTGGCACTTGACTTCATTTCACTTATACAGAATTACAAGACATTACTTATGTACAATTAATCAACCTATTCTGCATATCTAGTTAAAGTCAACATGACTTATATGCTACTACAGATTCTATACAAAGGTGCATACATCACTGTGCTACAAACTTATTATTACATAAGCTACTCACTCGATGGATAATAAGTTAATCATCCGTCGGGACTATAATGAGTTATCCGTCGGGACTATAATTCTTATCCGTCGAGTGCTACATTATTTCACTAAGTAAAATCTACTTAGATGTTTTGTTTATGAAATCATCAAGTACACAACATATGCACAACAATCTCCCCCAATTTATGTCTACTGGAATTGTAGCCATAAATTAAGAGACACTTGATGATAACAAAACATCCTAAACATATATCTTTAAAGATAAGTAGATAAAACTGAAAGTGCTTCAATTAAACAAAATTTACAAGGTTTGGCTCACAGTCAATTCAAGATGCTCCTCTAGCCTGAGCAGGTTTTTCTAGTTTCTTGAAGGTCTGGATCTTCTTCCAAGCTTTCTATTATTTTCTTCAATTTGATTCTGGAGCTGCCTGTGGAATTCTAGTTCATCAGATTCTGAGAGATCTAGCATTTCTTGCATCTCCAAGAGAGCCTCATTGCTAGAGATACTCAATTGGTCTTCTAGTCTGAAGAATCTTCTTACACCCTTGTCATCCATGAATTCCATCAGCCAGTAGGGCCTTAGATGCACTCTTCTCCCTGTGTATGGGATGATTAGAGTCTTTGGGAGTGCATCTTTAGCTCTAACACTCCTCAGCTCTTCAATCTTCTTCAATACTAGTCTTCTTGCAGTTACATTGAACCCAAAGTTTTTCTTGAAGGATGAATAGACTTTGATCAACACAGCTTGGCTTTCTTGAAGTATCCTTTGAAGAGGCCACTACATCTCCCTTCCTCCTTTGTACTTGAACACCAACCTTTCAGGTAGGTTTCTGTATGCATCAATTGCCCTTACTTCATCCAGTTCATCCAGATAAAGGTTTAGATCTGAGAATTCTTTGATGTCACATAAGTACAAGTAGTCTCCCCTGTTGACCTTGGGTTGAGCTTTGACTACTGACTTGGATTTGAGAGGTGACAGCTTCACTTTCTTGACTGCCCTTGATTTTGTCCTTCTTGGCTTAGTAAGAATTGGCAAGTTGAAGTCAGGAATTGGTAATTTATCCCACTCTATTGGCTGATCCTTTGGCACAATAGGCTCTCCATGTATGTTCCTGTAGGGGTCCACCACCCTTATGTCTTCAAATACCACAGAGGGCTTTGATGCTTGAGTTTTAGCTGGTATGGATTCCTTAGGAAATTGATCTTCCAATTCCTTGTCAACAACATCCAGTTTCCTTTTAGTTCTTCTAGCCAGTTCTTTCTTTCTTGGGGATTTCTTCTGTTCTTCAATCTTCTTCTTTGATTCAGCAGCTTTAGATGGTTGAGAGGGAATTTGTTGAGAAGAGTTTACAGCCTATAGCTTGGCCAAGATAGCAATTTGTTCTTTCTTTTATTTAGACTTCTTTGCATCTAGAGCAGCTTGCCTCTTTTCCTGCTTTAATCTGGCTTTTTCTTCTTTCTTTGCTTGAGCAAATTGTGGATGTCTAGCTACCACACAAATTTCCTTTCCATTTCTGAATATCTTAGCAATTCTCCTTTTTGAGGCTGAATCAGCTGGATCTTTATAGAAGACAATGGATCTTGACAGAAGCTTCTTTTCATCAGGTTTGGGTGTCTCATACACAGTATCCAAGGGATTCTTCAAAGACGACTTTGGATAATTTGCCCTTGGTTTGAGAATTATTTCAGCCTTTTGTGATTTGATGCAGGAAGATTGTCCTTTCTCCATATAGTTCATGCTCATCTCATTCACACTGATTGGCTTGACATGAGAGTGATGGATGGCTGACCTAACTGGCTCCTTGACTAGTTCAAACTTTTTCTGAATTTCCTCATCAATCTTTTCCCAGTTGATTAAACTCAACTTTCCTTTTTCAGCAACTTTCAAATTTGCTGCTGCAGCTTCAATTAGATCTATACCATCTGCAACTGGTGGCTTGGAGATAGTAATTGAAGGTACAATTACTTTGCTGATTTGTACTTGAAGTTTCTCCCCCTTTGTTGGTCCTTTCTCCCCCTTACTTGATTCTCTCTCCCCCTTTTTGTTATCATCAAGTTGAGGAGTTAGGCCTTGTTGTAATATCCCATATTTTCAGATATTATTTTTATAATTATTTGGAATTATTTATGTGATTTTATGTGAATTTTGGTGAATTATCTGATAATTGGAATTGATGTTTGGGTGTTTAGATGTGATATTATGTGAATATTTGAATTTTTATATGTCCAGAATAAAATATAGATAATTGTGATATTTTTCTGGTAATTTTTGGACTATTAGATGATTTTATATAATTTATGAATTATTAATTATTTTTTGAATAATTACCAAAATTATTTTATAAAGCCGGGAATCGTCCGACTTCAACCATTTTTGCGTTTTTACAACCCGAAACTTTCCAAAAACTCCTTCCTAACCTAATCTGGTAATTCCGGACATTTTCCGTGTTTTGACTTTTTCGATCCGGATTACGGTTTGACCCGTGCGCGGCCCGGCGCAATATTTTCGATACGATAACCATTTCGGTAATCAACAAAACCCGTATTTTTGAGAGACGGGATATATTTTTTTATTATTATTTTCGTATATAGTGTTTTATAAAAAGCTCAGTTTTGATAATTATCCAATTCTGGTATTGAATTATATCGTTATATCTGTTACTTAGCGGCTAAGTAACCTATTTTTGGATCCGATATGATCCAATATGATACGTGTTACGTGTTTAAAATGTATTTATATGAATCGATCCGTAATTTATACGCGTGGTTACTTGCGTTACTCGTTTTATGTGAGTCTGGTTGTGTTTTATAGATATTCGGGGATTTCTGTTTATTTAGGAATCGTCTCTGTGTTTTAAAAATTAACGAACCAGGACCCTACCGGGACGACAAACCCTACAAAATTCGTGTTTTTATTTTTATAAAATCAATAGTATTTCAAATGCCCAGTATTTCTACAATTTTTAAATATTCACAATTTTTGGGGAATTTTGATACGAATTTTACATTTTACTGTTTTTAAAATTATTCCCCGTAATTATAATTTTGGGACTTAATTATTTTAATTATGGGAATAAAAACACCCTTAATTGATTTTAGGGGTATTTATTTTTTCAAAAATATAAATAGCCTAAATACTGATTTTATTTTTATTTTTATTAAAAACAAAATAGAAAATCAAGAACTTGAGTTTGGGGGTGAAAATCCATCCTTGTTCTTCATCCAATGATCTCAGGAGCTTCAATGATCCGTTTTTGACATTCTAATACTCAAAATGAAGCCCTGTTCATGCTCGTTCTATTAATATGAACATCATCAACAAAGGTTGATTTCTCTTCAATTCGATTTTTTTTGTTCTTGGGGTCGAATTTTGTTTTTTTGTTTACAGTGATTGTTTGATGAATTCGATGATTGGGTTAGCTTCATATGCTAAATTACAGTCGATTTATATAGAAATTTGGGTCGATTGAGTGCAAAATTGTACAAACCGAGTTCTTGGGTTTTGGTATTTTTATCTTTTGATTTCGTGGATTGTTTGGATTGTTGTTGTTGTTTGCGATGATGTAGATAGATTGCAAATGTTTAGAGGTTTAATTTGAGTCATAAATCGTCGAGTTTGGGTTAAAAATGGCAAGGTCCGTGTTTTGGCCGGATAAGGATTCAACGTCGCCGGATTCCATGGCGATTTTGGCCGGAATCCGGGTTGTGTTGATCTTCTGTTGATACCAGGGTGATTGTTAGACTAGGGGACCGATTTAGAACAAAATCGAGGCAAACCGGGCTGTGCAGTTGTGTGAACGGACGTCGCCGGAATCGACAAGAGCCGCCGGTTTCTGGGTAGAGCCCAGTTTCCGGCCGGTGTTCTTGATGACCCGGCTGGCGACCCGTTTTATTACAACCCCGACCCGAGTTCGATCCTCCTAAACCCTAACCCCTAATTCACTTTCTGTTTCCAGATTTTCTGTTTTAAAAATAATTCAAAATTCATTTGAAATTCCAAAAATTGTTTTTAAATTCAAAAATTAATTTAGTTAATTATTTTAAATAGTTAACTGAATTATTTTAATTCCAAAAATTATTTTCTTTTATTATTTTCAAAAAAATTCAAATTTGATTTAATTATTTATAATTTATTTTAGTTAATTATTTATGGATTTGATTGATTGATTAATTCATTTAATCAATTAATTTTATTTATAAATGGTTAAAGAAAATATAATTATTTATAATTAAGCCAAATAATTCCTAATAATTATTTTGGGCTTTTAAAAATATCTATAGAGTATTAAATATTCAATTAATACTATTATTAATTGAATTATTCGTATTTTATTCGTAGAAAATCAACCGTGCGTCTGTTTAATACGAAACGAACGCGTACAGACTCAGAAAAATATTCCGCTTTCATTAAAAATACTTTTGAGACCCAAATCATTTTTTTCGAAAGGTTACTTGTTTTACAAGTCATTCTAAGTTGATTATTGATAGATAAATCACATTTTTGACCCGATTTCAGTTTTAAACTTATCGAATCGAACCTTTTGATGAACCGAGTCTTATGTGATATGAATTATATGATATATGAGTTATGTGCTTATGTGCTATGTGAATTACGTGTATATGTGGGTCATAAGTCTTGTGTTTGACTGTTTTCCTTGTGTGTGGGCTATCGTATGGGTAGACGATAGGCTTTTGATGCGTAGTTCGTCGAGTGGTTATCGATTAGACAATTAAAGTTCTATATTTTAATTATAGATGCGGATCATTTGAGTTGATCAAGACAAGATGTTGGATAAAGAGTGAGATGGAATGGAAGTGGATATCTGGCTTCTAGCAATCGCAGGAGCAGCATATCAGTAAGGTGTTGAAAAGCAGGACGGAGATTTCTTGAGACAGAATGTCAGAATAGATGCGTCTTTGTGAGTGTGACTAACTACTAAAACCCAAAGGCAAGTATCCCTATCATCACTTATTGTTCAAGTGATATTTATTTTAAATCTTATCATGCAAGTATTGCTTTTCCTATTCTCAGTTCAATATAGATAGATGTTTTACATATCGCTGAATTAAATAATTATGTTCATGCAAATACTCATCTGCTATTCTATGTTCAGAATAGTCAAGTGATTTTACTTATCCAATTATCGAATTTATAAATGTTTTGGATTTTGATAAAAGTGATTTGGTTGCGAATATTCCTACCCAAGAATTGGGCGAATAAAATTATGTCGGGTTTCGATTATTATGACCCCATTTCAATAAAAGGTTTTAAGATTGGATCATAATTGCGTAAGTGACCAGGACGGACGGTCCAGCGAAGGGCTATTTCTAAGTGCCATATGAAACATTATGACACAACTTTTGCCACAGGCAGGTATATTGCCTTTGTTTGAGTACTCGTATTTTGGGGTCACGTTTCTATGAATCCTGACCTTGTGCTATCACACGGGCTGATCAGCATGTGATAGTACGTCCGTCGGAGGATGATCCTAATCTAAATTATTATATTGTTTTTGATATTCATAGAATAAATGATTTATCAACTGTTTCTGTTTTGGAATAATAGTAAAGTGCGATTTTGATTCAGATTTTGATTTATGCTGATACTTATGTTGTTGTTAAATATCAAAGGTGGTATTAGTATAGATGAATGATGTTGACTTCAGTATGGAATGTTATGAGCATCAAATTTCGTATTGATATCTAATTTGATATGACAACAAAATAAGTATTAATTTGAAGAGTTCGGTTTTGAATAAAGTTTATGATTCAATCCATAATCATTGTCTCGTGTTATTATGGTTTACGATATTTCCGTAAACACTATTTTACGAGTTTTATTCTCGTCAAGATTCAAAGTATTGCTGAAGCATCTCACTCAAAAATATCAAATCGGTTTTGAATACAATTAAGGAATTAAATCTGGGATTCCTCAACTAAATTTTATGATTCAACAATTATGATTTTAAATGTTCTGCTCTAATGCAGATGTCAATTTTATATCAAAACGACCATATATATGTCATAATGATCTTGCTGAGCTTTTCTTTCGCTCATACTTGCCTGTTTTCAAATTTAACCTCCAGTGAGGATTAGCTTGCGTTGTTTAGCTGCGTAATTCGAGGAAGCAAAGAAGAAGCTTTTGGAAGGTGGTTGGTCCAGGGTTTACGGACTAGTATAAGTTTTATTGTATAAAGTTGTTTATATTATATTATATATAGTTGTATATTTTATTTGGGCCTAGTATACTTCATTTCGAAGTTATACTAGTGGGTTTAGTTTTGAGTTGGAATTTATTGAAAAGAGTTTTAAAAGAAAGTGAAAATTATTTGTGGAATTTGGATATCTTGTTTCTAGAACTGTAACCTTAAAAGATCTTGGATTAGTTTGGGGTCATTTATGATAAATATCTTCCGCTGGCATTTAATTTTGATTAAACAGGTTATTTTGGATTGAGGTTTCATAGTGACGACCAAATCTTCTGACCCCGGATTTAGGGGCGTTACACTTGTGCTTTAGCCAGTTGCATGAGAAGATTTGTCTGAGTCTGTTGATTTTGAAGAAGAATAGCCACTGAATCTTCAATAACTTGAACTCTGTTTTCCAGTTTGGCTAGCTTCTTTTCAGAGTCTGATTCTCTCCTCAATCTTAGTAGTAGATCTTGCATGGTACCATATGGCATTACTGAATCCAGCTTCTCAGAGTTATAGGTCTTCAAGTCAGCTATATCTCTTTTCAATTCATCCACACTGAGATTCTGTCTTAAGTGATGGATCTTCATTAGATGTAGAGAGTCTAGGTGAGCTTGAAGAACGGCCTTGGTACCAGCATCTGAGGTTTCCTGAAGGGCCTATTGAATAGCCATTACTTGTTTGACCAAAGACACCTCAAATTGTCCTGGTGTAGATTCCTTTGCCCATGCCCATTCAGGTAAACTTAAAGCAGAACTTGGGCCTTCAGCTCCCCCTAAGTTCATGCTTCCATCCAAATAACCAGAGTCATCATCATTAGAATTTACTCCAAATTCTTCAGATGGCTCTCCAGCTTGAGAATGCATCCTGTTAACAGCAGCTTTATCTCTTTGAAGAGATTCTGTGGTGTGCACTAAATTCAAAGTCTGCTCTGCCTCCACATTGCCCTGAGCAGCCAACAATTGATAGGCTGGAATAGGGTGAGTAAAAGTGTCAGCATCCAAGGAAATGTTATCAATTATAGCTTTGTAATGTTGTTGAAATTGTCTTTCCTTTTCAGCATCATCCACAATCATTGACTCACTAGCAATGGCTGGATCCGTCCTTATTTCTCCTGTACCTGCCTTTCTCTCATAGTCTCTCTTTTGTTGCATCAGGGTCTCACCCTGGCTCCCCACCCTCACACCCTCACCTTCACCTACTAAGGTGGGACTCCTCTCACTCACTTTTGCCAATCCTGAAGAAATGGATTGCTGAGATTCACTCTTTTCCTCTCCTTTTACCTGGGAGCAACCCAGCCTCTCACTCAATGCACTCTCCTCTCTCAGTCCTAAGAGTGATTGTATTACCACTAAATCTTTTGCACTTGAAATTATTGAAGTTTGAAGTTGTGCAGAGACACTCGACGGATAAGTGATATCCGTCGGGTGAGTGGTAAAGTTATCCGAGGGATAACTATTGTTAAGCTTATCCGTCGGGATACAATCACTACTCGACGGATGAGCAATATCCATCGAGAGAGTAGAAATGAATAAGGTGGGAAAAGAAACTATTGTTGACTCTGTGTTGATTGAAGTTATTTGAGGCACAGATGTCATAATAGTATCTGAAAGAATTGGCAAGTGAGCCAACAAATCATCTAAAAGATGATGCTCACTTGCACTAGATTTTGGCTTCCCCAACAGAGTTAAAGAAGGGGAATCAGGAATTGAAGTGTTTATCATGTCCACTTCCAGTGAGTTAGTTGGTGAGTATGGTGTTTCAGTGGCTTCTATAATGAGAGATTTTGGCTGTGACTCCACATTTATTGGAGCCACATCAATCTGAATTTGAGAAGGTGCAGGGACCGTGTCTTTAGCACCAGTTTGCACTGTGTGTGTGCCCTGTGCATCCCCAGTTATTTTGGATTTCTTCTTTCTAGTGTAAGTTTGGGGTGAGCTTGTGTCCCTAACCCTCTTGGCCTGTGCTTTTGGATGAGAGATTTGTTCAATAGCCACAACCTTTCGGGAGGATGCAGCTAGAAGTGAGCTTTTGTCCTTTTTAAGCACTGCAGTTTGTTGGGAAACTGTAGTGTGGCTGGGCTGGGGTTCACTCATCCCTCTAACCTTATCCTTGGGGTTTCTTTGATGTTCACCCCTTCCCTCACCTATCTGTCCCTCCTTCACACTCCCCTCTTTGGCTTTGGTAGATTTTTCAACTGGTACCTTTTGAGAGATACCAGAGGGGGTTTTCTTTGATTTGGATTTGGAAATTACAGTTGTTTTGGCTGCTTTGGTAGGCAAATGTTTGGTCATTGTCACAGTTTCCATAGCTATGCCTGAACTCAAAGAATTAGAGGAGATTGGAATGGTTGAGGGTATGGATGAACTTACCTCACTTACCTGAGGTGTCTGTATTGCAGGGAAATAGAACATTGGCACATCCCTGTGATGGTTGGCTCTGTTCAAGTCTGCAATGATTCTTCTCTCTTGAACCCAACAAGCCAATTTGTTGTTTGGGTTCTCTAGTACAATCTCTTGACAAAGATGGTTAGCCAAAAGCATAAAAAATCTAGCATAGTAAACATTCTTTCCTCTTTTGGCTAAGTCACCTAGTTTAAAACCTAACTCATACACAATAAGGTCACTGAAATTGTAAAATTTGTCTGTAACTAGCATGTATAGCATGGAAATGTTCATAGAATCAAAATTACTGATTTTTCCAGAAAGGACTTTAGTTACAACATCACACATGTAACTCCATTCCTTCCTAAGACCTAGTCTTCTAAAGTCACTTAGTTTTGTAGTAGGAAGTGCATAATGAATGGAATTGAGCATATTGACAATATCAGTGTCAGTGTGTGGTGCAGTTACATTGTCATCAGGAATCTTGAAACATGCTTTTATTACATCATTATTGATACAGAACTCGTTACCTTTGATAGTTAGAGTGATGGTTTTGTCAGTAGAGTTGTAGATTGCTGTTGTCCACATCTCTTCAACAACTTCACAGTAAATTGTGGGTGATTCCAGCATGGCATAACTTAGTTTATAGTTTTTCACGAAGTCCATCATCCTGTGATAGTCTTCTGATTGCTGGATACCCTTATTGACCAAAGCAGTGAAGTTGTTCTTCTCATAGATGAACCCAGTCTGTGACATGATCTTTACTACGGGTACCATTGTTAGAGAATTAAAACTTGAAGAGAAAGAGGATTTTTGCTTGAGAGAGAATGAAATAAACACAGTTGAATTTGAGAATGATAAAAGAAAATGATTAGAATGAAATAAGCTTTTATACTTTGCTCAAAAACAACGGATAAAAATAACAAAGAGAAGTAAATTACCCAATAGAAATTGCCTAAATTAGCCGTTTTAAAAATAAACTGTAAAAATTCCACTCATTATCCGTCGTGTAATGCTTACAAACTGTAAGTATACTCGATGGATAATGTTCAGGGAATTAACGGTTAAGATTTAGACACTTCGACGGATGAGGATAAACTGTTATCCGTCGAGTATTAAAAGATTCCAGAAAAATAATTAATTTTTATTTGCACATTGTATATCGACGGATGACTCAACTCGATGGATAATGGTCATCCGTCGAGATGAAAATTTTGACTTAGCCAAAATTTCATCCAAGACTAAAAAATCAGTTAAATTTCTGGCTACTTTTCAACTTGCAAAATAACTCAGATAGATTCAAGAGTAATTAAGCATACCTAACTCACTTACCAACCTAGAAAAGGTGGATTCATCCAGTGGCTTGGTAAAAATATCTGCAAGTTGCTTCTCACTTGGAACAAAATGTAACTCTACAGTACCATTCATTACATGTTCCCTTATGAAATGGTACTTGATATCTATGTGCTTTGTCCTTGAATGTTGTACTGGATTTTCAGTGAGGGCAATTGCACTTGTGTTATTACAGAAAATAGGAATCCTCTCAACTTGCAAACCATAGTCTAGCAATTAATTTTTCATCCATAAAATTTGTGCACAGCAACTGCCAGCAGCAATATATTCAGCTTCAGCTGTAGAAGTAAAAACTGAATTTTGCTTTTTACTGAACCAGGACACAAGCTTGTTTCCTAGAAATTGACAAGTTCCTGTTGTGCTTTTTCTATCAATTCTGCAACCTGCATAGTCTGCATCTGAATAACCAGTTAGATCAAAACCAGAATCTCTAGGATACCAAATGCCAAGTTTTGGTGTTCCTTTGAGATATCTGAAAATTCTCTTAATAGCTATCAAGTGAGACTCTCTAGGATCAGCCTGAAATCTAGCACATAAACATGTAGCAAACATTATATCTGGCCTACTAGCTGTTAAGTACAGAAGTGAGCCAACCATGTCTCTATAGCTTGAAATATCCATAGACTTTTCAGTAGTGTTTCGTTCAAGCTTAGTTGCAGTGGCCATGGGAGTTTTTGCAAATGTGCAATCCATTAGATCAGACTTCTTTAAAAGATCAAAAATATATTTAGTTTGACTAATGAATATTCCATCACTAACTTGCTTAACTTGTAAACCAAGAAAGTAAGTTAGTTCTCCCATCATACTCATTTCATACTTACTTTGCATCAGTTTGGCAAACTTTTTACAAAGTTTCTCATCTGTAGAGCCAAAGATAATATCATCTACATAAATTTGAACAAGTATGCTAGAGCCATTAACATTTCTGAAAAATAAAGTTTTATCTACAGTACCTCTTGTGAAGTGATTTTCCAAAAGGAACTTTGATAAAGTGTCATACCAGGCTCTAGGTGCTTGCTTCAGTCCATAAAGTGCTTTCAGTAGATAATAGACATACTCTGGAAAAATTGGATCTTCAAAGCTAGGAGGTTGACTAACATACACTTCTTCCTCCAAATCTCCATTCAGAAAAGCACTTTTGACATCCATTTGATAGACCTTGAAATTGGCATGGGCTGCATAGGCTAAGAAGATTCTAATGGCTTAAAGTCTTGCAACAGAAGCAAATGTTTCATCAAAATCTATTCCTTCTTGTTGGCAATAGCCTTTAGCAACCAATATGGCTTTGTTCCTTACTACTATTCCATTTTCATCCATCTTGTTTCTGAATACCCATTTGGTGTCTATTGGATTCTTTCCTTGAGGCTTGGGTACCAGCTTCCATACTTTATTCCTTTCAAATTGGTTTAGCTCCTCCTGCATAGCTAAAATCCAATTAGGATTTAACAAGGCTTCTTCTATCTTCTTTGGTTCTTCCTTTGACAGAAAGCTGCTGTATAGACATTCTTCTTGAGTTGCTCTCCTGGTTTGAACTCTAGAAGAAACATCACCAATAATCAGTTCAAAGGGGTGATCTTTTGTCCATTTCCTTGGTTGAGGTAGATTAGCTCTAGATGAAGAGACCTCAATGTTGTCTTGATGTGTGATTGAGTTTTGATTGCTAGAAACTCCCCCTGAGTTTGTGGATCTTTGATTTGAGAAAGGGGTACTTTCTATGGGTGACCTTCCTTGATTTCCTGCTCATTTAGATAACCCGACGGATGGTGAATTTTGAGTACCGACGGATGAGGCAGGTTGTCTTCCGACGGATAACACAAATTGCCTTCCGACGGATGAAGCATTATATAACTCGATGGATGTTGAGTTATGTGCTTCATTGGTGGTAGATTTGTCTGCATTATCCTTAGACACTATTTCTTGATCACTCTCATCATCACTTTCATCACTGACCATCTCAACATTGTCGAATTTGAGGCTTTCATGGTAATCTCCATCTTTTAGTCCTTCAATCTTTTTATCATCAAACACAACATGTATAGATTCAACAACAATGTTGGTTCTTAGATTGTAGACTCTATATACTTTACCAACAGCATATCCAACAAAAATTCCTTCATCTGCTTTAGCATCAAACTTCCCATTTTGATCAGTTTGATTTCTCAGAATATAGCATTTACAGCCAAAGACATGAAGAAAGTTTAGAGTTGGCTTCTTGTTCTTGAACAATTGATAAGGAGTCATGCATCTTGCTTGATTAATCAGAGAGATATTCTGAGTGTAGCATGCAGTGTTTACAGCTTCAGCCCAGAAATAAGTTGGTAATTTTGATTCTTCAAGTCAATGTATTGTCAATTGTCCTTTGAAATCAAGCCATATCCCACAGTATAACCTTTGTTGTCATCTCCAAAAGTAATACTTGGGCCAGCTCTCTCCTTAAACTCTGTGAGCAGGGTGGAATCACCAGTCATGTGTCTTGAACAACCACTATCCAAGTACCAAAGATTCCTTCTATTTCCCTGCACACATCAAAATCAAATCAAGTTGATTTTGGTACCCAAGTTTCCTTGGGTCCTGCCTTGTTAGCTTTCTTCTTCTGTTTCTTAGGTCTTAACTCATTTGACTTAGGAATTTTAGATTCTTCCTTAGTCATTTGGGTTGGGCCTTTGAAACCACTAGATGCAACAGAATTATCATGCATGTTATGGCTAACAGGAAATGGCATGCTTGGTGCAAACATGTTATTCCAGTAAGGCATGGTAAATGGCATTTGAGGCATATTATATGCAGTATAATATGGATTAGGTGCAAATGGCATATTAGCAAATTGTGCATTCATATTCTGTGTAGGCATAGCATTAACAGGCATGGGAGGCATGGCATTCATGTTAGGAAATTGAGACTGAACAAACATGGGAGTAGGCATGGCAGATTTGCAATTAACAGACAAATGATTTACACTACCACACTTGACACAGATCTTTCTAGGAGCATATTTATCAGGTGTGTAGTTATTGTATTTGTTAATACCTACTTTACCATTCCTATTGTTTTTCTTTTTAGTCTCTGTTTTTACCTCTATTTTCTCAAGTCTATCACTTAACTGTTTGACAGTCATGTGACCAACATCAGCCTTTTTCCCTTTCTTAGCTTGACTTGACTCTCCTGAAACAAAGTTCTTGGAAACAGACCCATACTTATCATTTAGCTTGGTTAATTTGGCTTTGCATTTGCTTACAGCCGACGGATGAGGATTTTTATCATTCGACGGATAACACTTTTTGTTATCCGACGGATAGTCCTCATCATCTGTCGAGTCTACATCTGTCAGCAACCCATCTACCAAAATAGGTTCTAGTTTCTCCTTATTCTTTTTCCAGGCTTCATCACAAAAAGATTCAATTCCTTGAACCTTGGTGATTTGAGCATGAACATCTCTGGATGTTTTCCATGCTTTAATCACCTCTTGTTCACGATCGAGCTGCTTCTTTAAAATTTCTTCCTTTTTCAAGGACTCAGTTAATTCCTCCTTGACAATCCTACACTCAATTTTTAGTTTTTCAAACTCAACAAACTGAGACTCAAGCACATTATTCCTCTCACTTAAAAACAAGTTGTTTTCTTTGATTTTAGCATTTTCTTTAGTGAGGGACTTAAGTGTAACACGCAAATGATACAATTCTGTAGACATGTCATTTATTATATCATTACACTCAGCTTTAGATAAATGTGCAAGGTTTGTAGTGATTACCTGATTGCTTGAGGAACTTGTCTCTGTTTCATCAGACTTGGCCATAAGGGCTAGATTCACATAGCTGACATCTTCATCTTCATCCAAGCCATCAGCTGCCCAGTCATTCTCTTGTGTAATAAAAGCCCTTTCCTTTTGTTTGAGTAGATCAAAGTATTTTTGCTTGTAATCTACAGACTCAAATCTTTTCTTACTGGAATCTGACTTTCTACACTCATTTGCAAAATGCCCTGCCAAGCCACATTTGAAACATTTGAATTTTGACTTATCCACCATGTTTCTATTTGGCTTGGCTGCTCCAAAGTTCTTTTTGAACTTGAGCTTGGAAAATCTTCTTGAAAGGAATGCTAGGTGCTCATCAATGTCCTCCATGTCATCTTGGCTCAATGAATCTTCATTTTCTGTAGCTAGCCCCTTACCCTTGCTTTCACAGACCTTTGAAGTTGATTCCACAGCTTCCATCTTCACTTCTTTCTCCTTTTCCAGATCAGCAACTAGTGCAATGGATCCTCCTTTCTTCTTTCCTCTCTCCATTCTTTCATCCTGCTCTATCTCAAGCTCATAGGTTTTCAGAATGCCATACAGTCTCTCTAAAGTAAACTCCTTATAATCCTGTGAGTTTCTCAATGAGACTGTCATTGGTTTCCATTCCTTTGGAAGAGATCTGAGAAATTTCAGATTGAAATCTTTAGTCTGATAGGCTCTTCCATGCAACTTAAGAGCATTTAGTAGTTTTTGGAATCTACTAAAAATGTCAGTGAGTGATTCACTTTCTTCATTGTGAAAATGCTCATATTGCTGAATCAGGAGCTGCATTTTATTTTCTCTTACTTGCTCAGTACCATCACAGATTATCTGTATTGTGTCCCAAACTTCCTTGGCAGTCTTGCAGTTGATGATGTTATCAAACATGTATGCATCAACACCATTGAACAGAATGTTCATGGCCTTTTTATCTTTCCTGACTTGTTCAATGTTAGGATCAGACCATTCATGCCTTGGCTTTGGAACAGATGGCTCATTTCCTGTTGCAACTCTCATTGGAACATGAGGGCCTCTTTCTATGCAGTCCATATAGGCCTCATCTTGAGAGAGCATGTGAAGATGCATCTTTACCTTCCAATGATGGTAATTATCTTTATCAAGAAAAGGAATCTTGACTCCAACATCTTTCTTGTTCATCTTGCTGAATTGTTTTGATCTTTAAACTCTTTGTAGATTAAGAGCTTGCTCTGATACCAATTGTTAGTCCTTTAACAATGAAGCAAGAATTACAGAAGGGGGGTTGAATGGAATTCTTGAACCTTTTTCTTGAAATAAAAATGTTCAACTCGATTATTGATATATTTGTTTTCATTAGCACAATGCGGAATATAAACTTAAATGAATCAAAACACAAGTAATTAAAAACAAGAGTCTTTAAAAACTTTCTGGTGGATTTAAACAATTCCACCAGAGATATATATAATATATCGAGAGCACTCTGTATGCAGAAGTGCTCACAGCTGCTTACAAATTGAACTACTGAGAAAACAGGAAATGCTAAAGATTAAGCTTACAAAGATTTCTCTGTTTTTGTGTTTCTCAGCTATCTCAGTTATTTTTCTATTTGCTACTCTCTTGGTTTATATAATACCAAGATTACAAAGTCAAAAAGACTGAACAAATATAAAATCTAACAGTCTTAATCTTTGCTGCTTTTTGTCCTCTATTACCCAGTTAATGGGCTTCCACAATGTGTTTGTATCCAACTCGACGGTTGTGTGTCAGCTTTCACTGTTCAACTGATGTTTGAATTCTTGATATGATCATCCGTCGACTTTCAGATCATCCGTCGATGACTTGATTGATCATCCGTCGACTGCTATGTTAAGCATCCGTTGATAGTCATTTGATCATCCGTCGAAGGCTTTGTTAATCATCCGTCGGTAGCTATTTTGGCACTTGACTTCATTTCACTTATACAGAATTACAAGACATTACTTATGTACAATTAATCAACCTATTCTGCATATCTAGTTAAAGTCAACATGACTTATATGCTACTACAGATTCTATACAAAGGTGCATACATCACTGTGCTACAAACTTATTATTACATAAGCTACTCACTCGATGGATAAAAAGTTAATCATCCGTCGGGACTATAATGAGTTATCCGTCGGGACTATAATTCTTATCCGTCGAGTGCTACATTATTTTACTAAGTAAAATCTACTTAGATGTTTTGTTTATGAAATCATCAAGTACACAACTTATGCACAACATTCAGGTATTGTGGTTTGGTTTTGTTCATCAGATATATTGTTGTTGTTGTTCCAAATCATAAGCTATTTACTGTTTGCTGAGCATTTCTTTCGATCATACTTGTTTCATATCCTGATTCTTTCAGCTAGGCCATGGCAAGCTTGAGTTCCAGGTCTGACTAGAAGTTGTGTGCTTGTAGATAGTTTGGTGTATTTTCCAGGTAGACAGTTTGGGACGCTTAACTAGTCTAGAGGTTTGTAATAAAATTTGAATAAGTTGTAAAACTAATTAGACTTATGGTCTGTAATAACAATTGGTTTGTATTAGTTCCTATTCCATACTATAACCTGTAATCGATCCAGTTGCATGCAAGGGGTCATATTTATTATATTATTCCACTGTAATTATTTTATTATGGTTTATTGGCTAGTGATCCCCAAATCTAGACCACGGTTTGTAGGGCGTCACATCCCAAACCTAAGGAGAAAGGTATTGTGATTAAAGAAAGATCTGCCACCGAGATTCCTACATCAAGGACTAGATCTCAAACTACTACTGATCCCAAAGACAAGGGAAAAGGAAAAGTTGGGGAAACAGTCAAGAAACAGAAAATGAAGATTCCTCAAATTCTGATGGATCCTGTGTGCAAGATGGTTCAAGTCTTTGATGATACAGCTGCTGAAGATGAAACTGTTGAAACTCTAAAGAGTAAGAAGATGACAGAAGAATCTAAGACAACCTCTGACATAGCTCAAGTTGTTCAGAGTTAAGATATTTCAGAACAGCAAGCTACAGAAGAATATGTAAATCCTGAACAAGTCATCAAGACATCAACCTCTGACAGAGCTCAAGTTGATTTGGTCAAGATGACAATTGCTGATAAGAAGAAACTCATGTGGAAAAATGTTAAACCATCAGATCCTAAGAAAAGTCAACTACTATCTGATTTCTTGACTGTTGGAATGAATGCCAGAGAAGCAAGAGACATATATGGGTTAGGATCAAGCCAAGCCAAGAAGAAAACAGGAGTTGAAGTAACTATCAAAGATCCATTTTTATTAACTGAAAAACCACTTGAGAAAGTTACACATAAACACCTTGACAAAGTTATATCTGCTCAAGTGGTATTGGATACTCATGATAAGAGTACAGTCAAGGAAAAGCTGATTCTATTTTTTAAAAATGGAAGAACATACAGAATGTCAGAATCAGATGTGCTGAACAAATCTCTTAAAGAACTTCAATTCATTTATTACCTTTTGGAGATAAAGTCTGAGGTTACCAGAAGATGGTCAAATTTCTTGATGAAGACCATAAGAGATAAAGCCAGAATCTCTGGATCAAGGGTTGCAGAATTTATTCCAAAGATAGTTGAAGATGATGGAAGAGAAATTCCTATTAGGATGAATTCTGCTAAGGTAGAAGTAATTCTGAAAGGAAGATGCTTATATTACAATGAAGACTCTTCACATCCTAGAGTTATCAGACTTGAAGATGGGCTTGAAAGAATATCAATTCCTGCACTCAGAGTAGCCATTTATCAGATTGGTGATAATGAAGATGAAGAACTGATGCAAGTCAAAGAACAGTTAGTTGAAGTTCTGAGAAATGCTGAGGACAATCTGCTAACAGACTTTATAAGGAATCACTTTGGATTCAGATTGATCCAGTGATATTGGTAAAGCTACATCTACTGTAAGTTATATTTAGCTGTTTAAAATAATATCTTATTGCATTTGTACTTAAATGTTTTTGACATCATCAAATCTATTAACTTGTATATTTTTCATAATTTACAAGTTGGGGGTGATTGTTAGATATATTTGTGATGTCATGTCTAATCTGATTTGTTTAGTTTCAGAACTTATTATCAGAATATCAGAACTTAACTGGAAATCAGAACTTACTGAAGACAAAAAGTTATCAGAACTTAAGGCATCAAAACTTATATCAGAACTTAAGTGCAGATACACTTCAGGGATGAAAAGTGGCTGATTTACAGGAGAGGATCTGGATTAAACAAAAGAAGATATGCCTTGAGAGTTGGACAACTAAAGGACTACAGAAGATAATATCTGATTGATATATTTTAGAAAGAGATATATTTCATATCAATTAGAAGATATCTTGTAACTGTGTACTATATAAACACAGCTTAGGGTTTACACTATAAGTGTTATCATTAACGAGAATATTATTCATTGTAACCCTAGCAGCTCTTAGTGATATCATACATCACTGAGATAGTAGATTAACCTACTGTAACAGCATTTGATATATTGAATAAACTTGTTTTCTGTTATATACTTGTGTTCAAAATCGAAATGATTGTAGATACTATATTCAACCCCCTTCTATAATATCATTGAGGCCTAACACAGAATATATCCCGTTGACCACCACATATATCACTAATTGACATAACATACATCTTTTAATTGGACTAAGGTCTTAAACTCACAATGATTAATATAACCATACTTTTTCTCAGTTCTTTCAGAATATTACAGAATATTACTAATGAACTTAAAATTTTACCTTGTTATTTCTTAAAAACTTTATATCACGATTCTATTAACTTATCTTTTAAATCTAAGAGCTCTAATTATCAATTCATATCATTTATGCTTATTCATAAATCCATCTTAAGGATATCTTTTAATCTTATTTCTCACCAGTGGTACTTGCATCTAGTTACTTTTTAAGAATTATACTGCGTCCTTCGACTAATCACACAAATCCTCTATTCTTGATGACCTACACTCATTTTCATTGGTTACTTGTCTAGCTTCTGTTACATGGTCTCAACCAACATTATCACAATCTGGTAAAAATTCAATTTGATTTTAAAACATTACTTCTTAAAAGATTTCACAATTGGATTACCATTCCTTCATCTCCACGTATGTTCCCGTACAGAACTTATGTCGCTGGCTCGGTTATGAATATTAAATTCACCATACTCATTACTCAAGTTAGAGAACCTAACAATTCCTTGAAGAACACACTCGAAATTTGTTTGCAATTAAGATTTCTTCAATCTTGAATCTTCATTACAAATCTCTTTCCTGCGACGGAAGGATGCTTCATGTATTAGTCGCTTGTCTGAGTCATTTTTAAGAATTCCTTAGTCTTCGGTTGTCATCTCGACACTCATTCGCTTTGTCTGATGTACACAACTTTACTTTCTTATTGTATAATTAATTTACTTACTACGCTTCGCTAACTATTCACTTCACGACCAATCTCCTGACTTGAAGTTCATCGCTTTAATGCAATCTACCATACTGATGAAATCCTCATAACAAGAACAATCATCTGATTTGATGTCTTTGTAATGACCACGTTATTGGTGTATCCATTCTTCCATGCCTGCGGATGTCCACCATTTATCGGCTTGCAATCATATCTATATTCGACATGTAATTCCACCTGCTACACGGGATTATTCCACTTCTTTTAAATCTTCAAAGAATAGACTTTATGCAAGAGGAGAATTTGTGTATATGATTTTGATTGAAAAGTTGTGTATAGAACAACAATGCTGCAAAACAATTGGGAGAATTCGTAAGTCAATAAATCATAATTGAAGGAGGAAGAATGAGTGAGGATTTAGATATGAATGAGACAACTATATTTGTACTCAAGATGGCCAGTCTTTCATACTATATGGCATACAACACATGATTAGGTGGCGTCCCACTAGACTCTTCGTCATTTTGACAAAGCGTCACACCATAACACTGTTTGTCTCAATCAGAAAGCAATATTTTGAGAAGAGAAATAATTCAGAAGGAATACAATAAATTTTCTTTCCTTCTCACCTCATATAATTTATAAAAAAAATACGTATTCAAGAATCAAGAAGAATATATGTTATCGTATTAGAGAAAAGAATGACAGTGTTGGTTACCGTCCAAGCTTCACTTAAATATACCTTCAGGGATCATTCGAATAACAAATTCAAAATTTAGGTCACATCATAACTTCGGAATGTCATCTGGAAATGTCTCTACATTAAATAATTTAATAATTCGATCATAGTCGCATCCTTACGAAATTTATAGTCATTGCTTCCAACTTCATCTATGCCGCATAGAATAACCATCGATCATGCAATGCCCCGACTTCGTCAATGGAAATATTATTCTTCTTCAATAGTCTGGAAGAGTCTTCCATTTCCTTCAATTATCCTCTGTATTTTTGAATCACGAATCTTGTTAAATTTTAATAATTCATGAACTGGGTAAATAATTCTTTAACATGTTGATTCAATTGTTGATATTATTAACCAAAGTTTACATTCATTTTGCACGGGAAAACTTTAAACTTCCCTCATGATAGTGGGTCTACTTGGTCCTCTGAACTAACAATACTGAGTCTAAATCCATTATTATTTTAGGTCATTCTCTACTTATAATAACAAGAACTTAAATAGTAATTCGACAACCACATTGTGAAACTCATTTTATGCAAAGATCTTCTGAATGTTTATTAAGAATTTTTTTTTTGAAAACTCGTTTTAAAATTTGAAAATCAGACATTTGATCGTCAGTACTATATAAGTTACTCGCTATTCTTATAATCCGCTACTGAGATATCTAATTAAAGGAACGCCCATATAAGGGTCTCTCTACTTTAGTATATCTTCTATTTCTCCTTGGATTATGTTCGCATTTATTAACCGATAAAATTTCATTTACCATGGTATACCATTTTGTTTGTAACTCTACCCCAATACTGACGTCTGATACTGTCTTTGATATTCTCATCGTCGTCCTTGATGTTGTACTTACAACCACTAATGCAATTCGACGTTTTGTCTGTAGATAAGGTCGCACCTTCTTGCTAGTCTTACATATACCTAATAAGGTAGATATCATTCCTTATGCGGCACGCGATAAGTGATAAGAACCTTCTCGCAACGGTGGTACCTTTGAAACTTGCAACTTTGACTCTTCGTCATCTTCAATCAACTCGTTGCCTCCAGCGTAGAGCTTGACCTACTACCTAATTTTAAGTTAAATCATACTAAAACTGACCTAGTTTCCTTATACGAAGTTCTCACAAGAATCAACCGCATTTTCTTTAAAACCACATTAAAAGCAGGGTAATTTACACAATCTCCATCGAGCCATCAACCCTTCAAAACTATAAGATCTATGAACTCAATATATCTATAGTATTGCTATATTCGCCTTACTCTTCTCTTAACAATATCGTATCTTACTAAATCCATATCGGTTCTTCTAATCCTAATTCACACTCAATTCAAACTTAAAATGACTATATCTAGGGTCTTTCCTATCTTATATGACCTGTTACTCCTATCTTACTCTCACCTATTCTTCAGGGACCAATAATCTGTTGCTCTGATACCAACTTGTAATAGCCCAAATCCGGGGTCAAAATTTGGTGTCACTAAATAATATTTACATAATATAAAATAATATATAATGACCCCTTAATTCTGGATCGTTTACAGGTTATGGTATGAAACAAGAATCTGACCTTCTAAAATTTACAACAATTGAGATACAAGTTTAAATACCTTTGTACTAATTCCCTTGTCTTATTTTTCTAAAATCTTCATCCTCTTGCAGCGGAGATCTTTCTAACTTCTGCTGTCTATTAAAATCTATTCATTTTTATCCTCATTTGTTTCTGAAAAAAATAAGAATTTACAAAGCAAGAGTGAGCCAAAAATGCTCAGCAAGTATGTAACTGATTTCCATGTATCAATAACAAAGGAACATTTTCTGGACAAAATTTTAAATATTTTATGACCATTTATATTTATTGGAAGTAGTTGAGCGAGTAAACATGGGTCGTTACTAGCCTTTAATTATAAATCAAAAGTGACGAGCAATTCCCAGATTCATCTCCTGAATCAGGGTTTTGTCCGGTTTCGGAATTATAAAACTTGTTGAGAGAGAATGCCGTTAATGACGATCAACAATGTATTAGACTGGACACTAGTTTAACGTTCACACTCATACCCTGCTGATCAGTCAGGATATATTATAGATCTATACCTACTTGTATAGATCCATTCGGTTACCCAGGCACTATGGCCCAAGGGTCCGGTCCATCCCCGGCCCATAGGGTTCAGTTTATCACTGGCCCTTATAGTAACCATCCAGCCCGTAGAGTATTTTGATGTCAAATCATTTTGATTTCGAAACATCCCGATTCAGGGTTCATAAAAAACCCGGAAGAATAGGTATTTGCTCAAGAGATCAATCGATAATAAAGGTACAATAATGAAAGGTATGTGCATAAGTACGAGTAATTGCAGCAAAATATAAAATATTTACTATTCTGAACTTAGAATAGGAATGAAGTACTTGCAGTATATTACGAGAAAAGTTAGGAATACTTGCCTTTATAAGCTTTAACCACTATTACTAGTTGACTTCGGTCTGATTTGAACATTCGGCTTTATCGTCAAACCACTAGCCTATTCTGGATACGATTCTATCCCTTATGTCCTTCGATTGGAATCTTTTTGAGCCTGATGATTGACCACTAGGTTATTCTTAGTCCGACGTCAATCCTCGGGTTGTTCGATTAGCACCTACAGAGTCGAAATACCCTAATTTAGATAGTCATTGCTTAACACATTCTTGCTATCAAATCTACCCAGTCGATATAAAAACCCGACTCGTATTGTTAGGTCTCAATATGTTTGTAGAAGGGGGGTTGAATACAAATAATGCCGTTTAATCGAATAAAATGCGGAATAAAAAAGTGAAACAAAATTCAAGTTAAATAAAACTATTATTAAACTTGAAAGGTGTTACAACAACGGTATCGTTTACAAGGGATTAATCTCAAATAAATTATTCCAAATCTAGAATAAATTCGACATGAACTTTTTCTATTTTTGTAATAAAAGGATCAAATACTAACTGCAATTTTGGATTAAGTTCTAGGGATTTTGATCCGCTAGATAGTTACACAAGAACAAGAAAAGGATTTCTAGTGGATTAGATTTAACAATAAATACTAGAAATAAATGATCTGAGAATTTGTAATAAGTTATCTGCAGGTTTTCTTTTGTTCTGTGTTCTTCTGTATTTGATATTCAATGCACACTCTATTGAAAAATCAGCTGCTGTTGTTAAGTAAATAAAACAATCCACTTGATCCAGAAAGACTTTCGGCAAGACAATTCATTTGAACTAGAAAGACTTTCGGCAAGACAATCCATTTGAACTGGCAAGACAATCAAATGAACTGGCATGAATTTCGGTATGACTATTGATTGTCATACCGATTGTCTTGCTAATACAAAAGATAGTCTTGCTGAATTAATATAGAATATTAATTCAAAATCAATTCTGAAATACATAATATTAATTCAGAATTAATTAATTAATTAATTCAATTAATCAATAAATTAATCTTTGCAGATATAATTTATTTTCTTAAATAAATTATACGACTTAATTAATTAATAGAGAATTAATACTACTCTTAAATAGCAACCATTCTTCTGAAAATCTTCTGATAATTATGAATCAATTCCACACTTCAATGTTGACACTCGATGTACTGTCTGGTTTATGAGTGACCAACTTCTGTGACGTTTCTTCATGCCTTGACTTTGATACTCTTGATTTTCTTCATACTAAATCCTTGTAATTAATTGATACCCTGACGAGATCTCTGTCACTTGATTAAATCCACAATCTTGATTTATATCACTGAGGCATGATCAATTTCTTGAGCTTCTTCCAGTGAATCAAGTCCTCAAGACTGTAGATGAACAATGTTACTTAATCCTTTGACATATGTTACTTTGAGAGATCTCTCTGACGATAGAACCACTATTTACTTGTTACATCCTTATTTGAGTTGAGTTAAATCCTCGAATAAACAAATAGGCTATGACATATTCCTTTCACGTATTTATATATATTATTGAAATACACATAATATTTAAGGTTCACATCTTCGAAATTCGGTCTGGTACATATTTTCGGAAAGTACGTATACTCGTTGTTTTGAAAATAGTAGGGTAATTGATCATTTATAAAGTATCTTGTCACAACACATAATTAGGTTCGTATAACATAATTATATATCTTCGTTCGACGTCTCCGATAATTATAAGGTACGTTCCCGTATTTTCGGAATTAATTTCGTGAAAATCGGACAGCATCTCCTTTGTTTATCGGCCTACCCGTCGAAACAATTCGACGTCAATCACAATCAACAACAACAATCCACAACCAACAATCCCAACATTTGCAAATCCCAACCACTGATACAACTTTCAAAATTAAACAATTATTTTCGTTTCGAACCTACCTTCTCGAACTAATTTATTTAATTTATAAAAGTAGGACTCAGATAAAATCATCACCGTCCACCGTCGGCTCGCCGAGGCTCATCGCCGATGGCGGCAAAATTTATTGGTACCCGATACTATTCGGGTTTCCAAATAAACTTCACTGATTAAAATAATTTCCCGCAACGTAGAATCTTTTATTTCACTAATATTAGTCAATTATTTTTCTGCAGAAATAAAAATTTAATCAGTAAAATGAAATAAACAATCGAGCCAACACACAACACAGGACACGCGCCTATACGCGGCACGCAACCACCGGTCGCCTCACCGGAAAGACCTGGCGGCAACCGAAAAAAGAAATAGCACCACACACGACACAGGTAACCAACACACAGGCAACGCGCACATAATATATATATATATATATATATATATATATATATATATATATATATATATATATATATCAGGTAAGTAGGAACAAAAATCCGGTGATTAACCGAAAAAACGAACCGAAAACGGCCTCTGGGGAGAAACTGCAGGGGAACATCCGCAAGAAATTGAACAAAAGAAAAAAAAAGAGGAAGAGATATGAGAGGGAGAGAGATTAGAGACAAGGGAGATTAAAGAGTGAGGGAGAGAGACGATCGAGAGAGGAGAGATTTGACAGAGAGAGTGACGAGCGAGAGAGAGAGAGACCCAGGAGAGAGAGAAACAAGAGGATAAGTAATCTGGGATAGATATTTGTTGTTTATTTTATTTTATGTTTACCCCTTTCTGAACTGATCAATACGTTTCGTGTTTCGCGACTAATCAATATAATCCACGAATAATAATAACCAATATAATTTTTAATTTTTTTAAAATTTCTAAAATAATAATAATAATATTATAATAAAAATAATTGTAAAATAAAGTTTCCAGAATTTTCAAATCATTTTCGAAGCGCATATCAGACCTACATTTCACAATTTAACGAACACACATGCGGGGGAATAAAAGCCAGAAAGTTTCCGAAATAATTTTAAAGCTCTCAAAATATTCTAAACTTCATAAAATAAAAGCTTTGTAATTTTTTAATCATTCTGGAATTTAATATTGAATTTATACTTTAATATAATCAGAAAATCATTTAGGGGTGAATAATTGATAAAATATTGATTTTTTAATTTTATAAATTCCTAAAAATAAATATTGAAATTATAAAAGCATAAAATTAATTTTAGAAATAATTTTAAAATAATTCTTCAATTAAATCACTTTTAAAAGTAAAAACAAAACCATACAATTTAATAATTAATTATACCAATAATCCTCGTACCCAATAAATCACACACAGTTAATAATAAGGCAACGCATAACTGACAGACCCAACAAATATTGTATTTATTTAATAATTTCATAATTACACTTATATATTGGATCCGAAAATTGATTACTTGGTCGTTAAGTAACTATAAAGATGATAAAATTTTATATCAAATTTGGATAATCATCAAAACCGAGCTTCCTATAAAATACTTTATACGAAAATAAAGTAATATTATGACGTCTTTCAAGAATACAGGTTTTATCGATCTATAAAATGATTAGCGTATAGAAAATTTTACGACGGGACTCGTACGGGTTGAAGTTGGACGATTCCCATTTTTATAAAGTAATTTTATAATTACTCAAAAATAATAATTATTAATTCTATAAATCCTTAAAAAATCATATAATAATCCAAAAATTGCCACAAAACACCGAAATTATCTATATTTTATTCTAGATAATTAAAAATTAAAATATCCTAATTTTATCATATATAAACACCCAAATATTAATTTCAATCATTAAATAATTCACCAAAATTCACGTAATAATCACATAATAATTATTTATTGATAAAAATAATTACATGATATATCCCGGACATTACAATTATATACCTCAAATTTATTTAAAACGATTTTCAAAGATCGTATTCTCTCAACTATAATTAATCACTCGAACAACAAATATTATTGTAAATATTCATTTAATATAGGAGAAGTATTCTCTAACGATTATTTATTTCAAACTCGATTAATTATATTATTAAAGATTACCCTAATTATTAAATATAAATTAGTTGAGCAATATTATTTCAAATATTCTTTTAAAACATAATTATTCGAGGTCTAATTATTTAATTATTATTATTTAATTATTAATTATTTATTAAATGATTTAATATGATTTAAAAATCATAAAACCTACTCTATATACTCCTGGATTTCAGAAAATTATTCGAATACTTTCAGATCGTTGATGAATATTATCTCGACTTATTTAAATATTTTAGCATTGTTCAAAAGAAACTCCCCCTTATTTATTTATCTGTTGACAACGGTCAACTCACATCCTTAGTACTGCCTCTGAAAATTCTTCGAAGTACATATGTATACATATATGAGAAGATCGGTGCCTATCAACAAGCAAAATGCTTAGGGAACTTCGATATAGTTCGATGTTCCAAGTACATGATAGGATTCTTAAAAGGATAGAGGAGGGGTAGAGATCTAGTACTTCGTGGACTAGGGAGACTGCCATTTTAATTTTCCGTATGAGAATGTACCCTGTGTACTGAAGGACATACGAAGTATGCAAAACCCGGGTAGAATGGGGAAGCATATAAATCCCGAATGCGGCTTGGGTGACAACCAGGATGTTAGAAAGTCGTCCATTTACATGTAGAGAATGATACCGTTATATGACTGATCATCGTATCTCGGGTGCTCCGGTGAAGGTCTTATTCTTCCAACTGGAATTATGATGCAATATCGTAACCCAAGACTAGGTGTTGGGTTTACCATTAAGGTATTTACAGGATAATAAGTTAACAAAAGAATTATTTTTGAAAGAAGTTGTGTATTACCAAGAAAACTCTTTGAATAAAATACGTATCCTTGTATGGATTAATATAATTTCCTTTAACAGTCTTTTTATACTGTCGATTATTATGGCTGAGCATTATTGCTCACTCTTGCTTTCTTTTAAATGTCACAACACAACATATAACAGCATGCCGATGTGGGGCTTAGTCGCTTGCAGTCATGGGGAGAATCCCTGGCAGCTTTGTCTCAGGTGGGCCAGAGTATCATATAAGTATAAGATATCAGTCATAATTATTATAACTTCATGTAGAGGTTATGAATAATTGTTTAAGATCCTATAAAGTACATTTGAGTTTTAGTAACAGATGATACTTGTTATACGTCATTTCTGAGGCTATAACTTGTGAGTGTGTGAGATTGGGGGTTTGTGATATGGAATTATTGGATTATTGAGTTAATGCAGGTTACATATGATTGAAGGATCGCATGACGACCCAGATTTCTGACCCCGGATTTAGGGGCATTACATCTCTTGATTTCTTCAAATGCTCTCTGGCAATTCGGGTTCCAATTAGCTTCCTTCTTATTGTTGGCTTTCAACAAATCAAAAAAGGTACGCATCTTTCTGCCATCTTTGAAACAAATATCCTAAGTGTTGCTAGTGACCCTGCTAGCTTCCGCACATCCTTCTGGATTCGGGGAGCCTTCAACCCTTAGATTGTCTTTATTTTCTCTGGATTGGCTTCAATTCCCCGGTGCTTATCATGAATCCAAGGAATTTTCCTGCCCCCAATCCAAATGTGCATTTTTCTAGATTCAGCTTGAGTGTGTGCTTCCTTAAATTATCAAAGTATTCTCTAAGATCTTCGATGTGACCCGAGATGCTCGTGGACTTTAAAATCATATCATCAATATAAGATTCTAAGTTTCTTCCAGGCTGGGTCTTGAAAATCTTATTCATTACTCTATGGTAGGTTGAGCTTGCATTCGTCAGTCCAAAAGGTAACATGATATAAGCATAGACTGCTCTGTGGGTGATGAATACTATATTTTGGATGTTCTTTGGATTCATCTTGATTTGGTTGTACCCGTAGAAGGCGTCCTTGAAGCTTAGCATGAGATTTCCGAATGTAACATCTATCAATTGATCTATGTTTGGAAGAGGGTAAGGATCTTTTGGGAATGCATCATTCAAGTCGGTGTAGTCAACACACATTCTCCATTTGCCATTGGCCTTCTTCACCATGACCACATTATCCAGCCACTCCGGGTTTGATTTCACATATGATTCCAGCTTTGAGTAATTTTTCCACCTCTTCATCTTTCGCCTTCTGCCTCCCTGGGGAAAATTTTCTTCTCTTTTGCTTGACCGGCTTCCTGTTTGGGTTGACATCCAAGCTATGCATTGCTATGGAGCAGCCCAGGCATGTCTTTTGGGCTCCAGGAAAATACATCAGCATCTCTTGGAGCAAAGAAACCAACCCTTCTTTAAAAATTGTCTCTAGCCCAGACTATACCTTCACTTTCTTAGAAGGATTGCTTTTATCGGTCAGAATTGTCTTTGTTTCCACTACATCCTCAACCTTTGTTTGGTCCTGGTTTGACACCATTTTTGGATCCGGGCTTCAACATTCTTTCTCATGTAGATTTCACCCTGGGTTGATGCCCTTACTTGGTTGCTTTCTCTAAGTTCATTTGCTCCATTGTTGATTGCTTGCTTAGTAGGATTGCCTTGGCTGACAACCTGGTCTACTTCAATCGCTACCATGACTTGGTTTCTTTTTGGCTCCTCCGAGCCTGGCTTGGTTGCTTTTGGATCAAGTTTGGATTTAATAACTTGGACTTCTTTTCTTACTCCCTCCTTTGAGCGGGGGCGGTGTTTCTTATTGGTTTGCTATTTTCGAAGGACTGTGGCCATCCTCTTATTGTCTTGGTGGGTTTCTGCCATGACCAGGGCCTGACTATAACATCTTTCTTCTACTTCATAATCTCCTTTAACTTCTCTGCCTCCATTCGGAGTTGGGAACTTGAATTTTAGGTGTGAGATAAAGGTTATTGCTTGCATCCTAGTCAGAACCGGGCGGCTAATTATGCCATTGTAGGATGAAGGAGTGTTGATCACATAGAATTATATAACATGGGTGACTTGGTTTGGAAATGATCTATTAGGAATATGTTGTGAACTTGATGATAAATTAAACAAAATACCTTAGTAGATCTAACTTAGTGAATTTTATAGCACTCGATGTATGATCAAATATAGTCCCGACGGATGATTCAATATAGTCCCGACGGATGATGATTTGACATCCATCGAGTGAGTAGCTTATGTAATAATAAGTATTGTAGCAAATTTATGCAAACAACTTTATGTAGATTCTGTAGGAGCATATAAGTCATGTTGACTACTAGTAGATATGCAGAATAGGTTGATTAATTATAAATATGAGATGTCTTGTAATTCTGCATAAGTGAAATGGAGTCAAGTGACAAATAGCTACCCGACGGATGATCAACAAAGCTACCCGACGGATGTTTTATTATCTTGTCTTATTGTCTTGTAAACTTGATGATATATAAACCAAGTGTAGCAAGCAGAACAATTAACTAAGCAAGCTTATTTTCAGAGAAAAATATCAAGCTGTATTATATAAGCATTTCTCTGTAGTTTTGTTTGTTCAAACTTGTAAAGCAGCTGTGAGCTATTCAAAGCTTCACAGGGTTCTCATTTGATATATATATATATATATATCTGGTGGATACTTTCAAATCCACCAGAAAGTTTTAAAAGCTTGTGTGTTTATTACTTTGTGTTTTGATTCATATAAAGTATTTATTCCGCATTCTGCAAATCAAACACTTATATATTATCAAGTAAGAACTGTTTTAAAAATCTTGAAAAAGAAGTCAGAATTAAATTCAACCCCCATTCTGTAATTCTTGTTGTATTGTTAGGGAATAACAATTGGTATCAGAACAAGCTCGTGAAGTACAAAGAGTGTAAAGATCACAATAAATAGCAAGATGAACAAGAAGGATGTTGGAGTTAAAATTCCTTTTCTGGACAAAGACAACTATCACCACTGGAAGGTGAAGATGCACCTACATCTTCATTCCCAAGATGAGGCCTATGTGGATTGCATAGAGAGAGGTCCTTATGTACCAATGAGAGCTGCAACTGGTAATGAGCCATCTGTTCCAAAACCAAGGCATGAATGGTCATACCCTGATATTGAGCAAGTCAGGAAAGACAAGAAGGCCATGAATATATTGTTCAATAGAGTTGAAGGTGATATGTTTGATAACATCATTAACTGCAAAATAGCCAAAGAGGTTTGGGACATTATCCAGATTATTTGTGATGGTACTGAGCAAGTAAGGGAGAACACGATGCAACTGCTAATTCAGCAATATGAGCACGTCCATTGTGAAGACAATGAGTCTCTCACTGATATTTTTAGTAGATTTCAAAAACTACTAAATGCTCTGAAGTTGCATGGAAGAGTATCAAACAAAAGAATCTAACCTCAAGTTCCATAGATCTCTTCCAAAGGAGTGGAAACCAATGACAGTCTCATTGAGAAATTCTTAGGATTACAAGGATTTCATCTTGGAGAGACTGTATGGCATTCTGAAAACTTATGAGCTTGAAATAGGGCAAGATGAGAGGATGGAGAAAGGAAGGAAGAAAGGAGGGTCCATAGCACTGGTTGCTGAGTTAGAGAAGGAGAAAGAGATGAAGGTATAAGCTGTTGAGTCTACATCAAAGGCATGTGAAAGCAAGGGCAAGGGGCTGGTAGCTAAAAATGAAGATCATTTTAGCCAAGATGATATGGATGATATTGATGAACATTTAGTATTCCTTTGCAGAAGATTTGCCAAGCTCAAGTTCAAAAAGAACTTTGGAGCAACCAAGCCAAGTAGAAACATGGTGGATAAATCCAAATTCAAATATTTCAAATGTGGCATGGCATTTTTCCAGTGAGTGTAGAAAGTCAGACTCTAGCAAGAAGAAGTTTGAGCCAGTTGATTATAAACAGAAATACTTTGAGTTGCTCAAGCAAAAGGAAAGGGCTTTCATTACACAAGAAAATGACTAGGCAGCTGATGGATTGGATGAAGATGAAGAAACAAGCTATGTCAATCTAGCCCTGATGGCCAAATCTGATGAAACATAAATAAGTTTTTCAAGTAATCAGGTAATCACCACTAACCTAGCACATTTGTCTAAAGCTGAGTGTAATGATGCAATCAATGACATGTCCACAGAATTATATCACTTGTGTGTTACACTTAAGCCCCTCACCAAGAAAAATGCTAAAATTAAAGAAAATAATTTATTTTTAAGTGAGAGGAATAATATGCTAGAGTCTCAGTTTATTGAATTTGAAAAATTGAGAATTGAATGTAAGATCGCTAAGGATGAATTAACTGAGTCCTTGAAGAAAGAAGAGATTTTAAAGAAGCAGCTTGAACGAGAACAAGAAGTGATTAAAGCATTAAAATAATCCAGAGATGGCCATGCTCAAATCACTAAAGTTCAAGGTATTGAGTCCTTTTATGATGCAGCCTGGAAAAAGAGTAAGGAGAAGCTGGAATCCAACTTGGTTGAAGGATTGTTGACAGATATGGACTCGACGGATGATGAAAATCATCTGTCGGATAATCAAAAGGATTATTCGTCGAGTGACAAAGAGCCACATCCGTCGGCTGTGAGTAAACCTGTGAGCAAAGCTAAGCTTGCCAAGCTGAATGAGAAATATGGATCAGTTTCCAAAAAATTTGTTCCAGGAGAATCAAGTCAGGTGAAGAAAGAGAGGGAAGTTAATGTTGGTCATCTGTCCATCAAGCAATTGAATGACAGATTAGAAAAGATTGAGGTTAAAACAGAAACTAAAAAGAAAAATAATAAAAATGGGAAAGTAGGAATTAACAAGCATAACAACTACACATCTGATAAATATGCACCAAGAAAAATCTTTGTTAAGTGTGGTAGTGTTAATCACCTGTCTATTAATTGCAAACTTGCCATGCCTACTCCCATGTATGTGCCTCCCTCTTTTCCCAATATGACTTCCATGCCTATGAATGTTATGTCTACTCAGAATATGAATGCACAATTTGCTAATATTCCATTTGCACCTAATCCTTATTATGTTGCATTTAGTATGCCATAAATGCCTTTTAGCATGCCTTACTGGAATAACATGTTTGCAAACAGCATGTCCTTTCCTGTTAATCAAAATGTGCATGATAATTATGTTCTAATGACTAGTTTCAAAGGTCAAACTTAAATGACTAAGGATGAATCAGAAATTCCCAAGTCAAATGAAATTAAACCTAAGAAACCAAAGAAGAAAGCTAACAAGACAGAACCCAAGGAAACTTGGGTACCAAAATCAACTTGATTTGGTTTTGATGTGTGCAGGGAAACAGAAAGAATCTTTTGTACCTGGATAGTGGTTGTTCAAGGCACATTACTGGAGATTCTACCATGCTCAAAGAGTTCAAGGAAAGAGCTGGCCCAAGTATTACGTTTGGAGATGACAGGAAGGGTTATACTGTGGGATATGGCTTGATTTCAAAAGATAATGTCATCATTGAAGAGGTTTCCCTAGTGGATTGTCTCAAGCACAATTTGTTGAGTATCAACCAATTTTGTGATAAGGGCAATTCAGTAACCTTCAATTCAGAAGCCTGTTATGTGACAAATAAAAAGAGCAACAAAGTGGTTCTCACTGGAGTGAGAAAAGGAAATGTGTATTTAGCTGACTTCAACTTATCTAATGCAGAATCTGTCACTTGTCTTCTCAGTAAAGCAAGTCAAGATGAAAGTTGGCTATGACATAAGAAGATGTCCCATCTAAACTTCAAGATCATGAATGAGCTTGTCAAGAAAGAACTGGTTAGAGGCATTTCTCAAGTGGAGTTTTCTAAGGATGGATTGTGTGATGCCTACCAAAAAGGAAAGCCGATTAAAGCATCATTCAGAAAGAAGCTTGATTCAACAATTGAAGAACCTTTGCAATTGCTACACATGGATTTATTTGGACCAGTCAATGTGTTGTCCATCTCAAGGAAAAGATTTTGCCTAGTAATTTTGGATGATTTCTCAAAGTTCTCTTGGACATATTTCCTAAAGTCTAAAGATGAAGCTAGTGAAATCATCATCAATCACATAAGGCAAGTCAACAATCATCCTGATTTTAAAGTAAGGACAATCAGGAGTGACAATGGAACTGAGTTCAAGAATTCTTTGATGAGATCATTTTTTGAAGAGAATGGGATTATGCATGAGTTTTCTGCATCAAGAACCCCACAACAAAATGGAGTAGTGGAAAGAAAGAGCAGATCTCTTATTGAAGCTGCAAGGACAATGCTTGAAGAATCAAAGTTACCAACATATTTTTGGGCTGAAGCTGTGAATACTGCCTGCTACACTCAAAATATTTATTTGGTTAATCAAGCAAAGTGTATGACACCCTACCAATTGTTCAAGAACAAGAAACCAACTCTAAATTTTCTTCATATCTTTGGCTGCAAATGTTTTATCTTGAGGAATCAAACTGATCAACATGGGAAGTTTAATGCTAAAGCAGATGAAGAAATTTTTGTTGGATATGATGTGGGAAAGGCATATAGGGTCTACAATCTAAAAACCAACATTGTTATGGAATCAATACATGTTGCGTTTGATGAAAAAAAAATTGAAGGACTACAAGATGGAGATTTCCATGAAATCCTCAAGTTTGATAATGTGGAGATGGTTATTGATGACAGTGATGATGAAAGTGATCAAGAAATAGTGAATAAGGATAATGCAGAAAAATCTACAACTAATGAAGCACATAATTCAACATATGTCGAGTTACAAAATACTTCATCCGTCGGGAGACAATCTACCTTATCCATCTGGAGACAGTCAGCTTCATCCGTCGGGACACAAAGTGCATCATCCGTCGGAACATTTAGAGAAGCTGAAAGTCAGAATAGATCACTTACAGAAAGTTCCCCTTTCTCAAATCAAAGATTCACAAACTCAGGGGGAGTTTTTAATAATCAAAACTCAGTCACACATCAAGACAACAATGAGGCCTCTTCATCTAGAGCTAATCTACCTCAACAAAGAAAATGGACTAAAAATCACCCTTTTGAGCTCATCATTGGTGATGCATCTTCTAGAGTTCAAACAAGGAGAGCAACTCAAGAAGAATGTCTATATAGTAGCTTCCTATCTAAGGAAGAACCAAAGAAGGTAGAAGAAGCTTTGTTGGATTCTGATTGGATTTTAGCTATGTAGGAGGAGCTAAACCAATTTGAAAGGAACAAGGTATGGAAGCTGGTACCCAAACCTAAAGGAAAGAATCCAATTGACACCAAGTAGGTATTCAAAAACAAGATGGATGAAAATGGCATAGTGGTCAGGAACAAAACTAGATTGGTTGCTAAGGGTTGCTGTTAACAAGAAGGAATAGATTTTGATGAAACCTTTACTCCTGTTGCAAGACTTGAAGCTATCAGAATTTTCTTAGCCTATGCAGCCCATGCCAATTTCAAGGTCTATCAAATGGATGTCAAAAGTGCTTTTCTTAATGGAGATTTGGAGGAGGAAGTCTATGTTAGTAAACCTCCTGGTTTTGAAGATCCAAATTTTCCAGATTATGTCTACTATCTTTTGAAGGTACTTTATGGATTGAAGCAAGCACCTAGCGCCTGGTATGACACTTTATCAAAGTTTCTTTTGGAAAATCACTTCACAAGAGGTACTGTTGATAAAACTTTATTTTCAAAAATGTTAATTGTTCTAGTATACTTGTTCAAATTTATGTAGATGATATTATATTTGGCTCTACAGATGAAAAACTTTGCAAAAAGTTTGCCAAATTGATGCAAAGTAAGTATGAAATGAGAATGATGAGAGAACTAACTTACTTTCTTGGTTTACAAGTTAAGCAAGATAGTTATGGAATATTCATTAATCAAACTAAATATATTCATGATCTTTTAAAGAAGTTGATCTAATGGATTGCACATCTGCAAAAACTCCTATCGCCACTGCAACTAAGCTTGAATTAAACACTACTAAAAAGTCTGTGGATATTTCAAGCTATAGGGGCATGGTTGGCTCACTTCTGTACTACACAGCTAGTAGGCCAGATATAATGTTTGCTACTTGTCTTTGTGCTAGATTTTAGGATGATCCTAGAGAATCTCACTTAGTAGCTATTAAGAGAATTTTCAGATATCTCAAGGGAACACCAAAACTTGGCATTTGGTACCCTAGAGATTCTGGTTTTGATCTAACTGGTTATTCAGATGCAGATTATGCAGGTTGTAAAATAGACAGAAAAGCACAACAATTCTAGAGAACAAGCTTGTGTCCTGGTTCACTAAAAAGCAAAATTCAGTCTCTACTTCTAGAGTTGAAGCTGAAGATATTGTTGTTGGTAGTTATTGTGCACAGATTTTGTGGATGAAAAACCAATTGTTGGACTATGGTCTACAAGTGGATAGAATTCCCATTCTCTGTGATAACACAAGTACAATTGCCATCACTGAAAATCCAGTGCAGCATTCAAGAACAAAGCATATAGACATCAAGTACCACTTCATTAGGGAGCATGTGATGAATGGTACTATGGAACTTCATTTTGTTCCAAGTGAAAAGCAGCTTGCGGATATATTTACCAAGCCACTTGATGAATCCACCTTTTCAAGGTTGGTAAGTGAGTTAGGTATGCTTAATTATTCTTGAATTATTTCAGATATTTTTGCAAGTTTTAATGCAGCCAGAAAATTAATTGATTTTTCAGCTTTGGATGAAATTTTGGCTAAGTCAAAATTTACATCCCGACGGATGCTCATTATCCATCGGGTTTGGTCATCCGTCGGAATGTTACTTGTTAACAAAAATCAATTACTTTTCTGGATTATTTCATAACTCGACGGATAAGTGATTTATCCTCATCCGTCGAATTGTCTCAATCTTAGCCGTTAAATCTCTGCTCATTATCCATCGAGTATACTTAAAGTTTGTAAGCATGACATGGCGGATAAGTGACATAATTTTTTACAGTATATTTATTTTTAAACGGCTATTTTGGGCTATTTTGATTGGTCACTTTATTTCACTTTATTAATTTTGATAGTTTATTTCTGAGATAGTATAAAAGCAGAATTCATTTTTATTCTACTCTTTTATCATTCTCAATTCAATTGCTCTAACTTCCTTTCTTCTCCGAAGAAAATATTTTCTCTGCAAATTACTCATTCTCTAACAATGGCATCAGTCGTCAAAATCATGTCTCAAACTGGATATATCTACGAAAAGAACGACTTCACAGCTCTTGTAAATAAGGAGATTCAACAGTCTGAAGAGTTTCACAAAATGATGGATTTTGTCAAAAGCTGTAAACTCAACTATGCGATTTTGGAATCTCCCACAATCTACTATGAGGTTGTAGAGGAGATATGGACAACTGCAGTGTACAACTCTACTGACAAGACCATCACTTTCACTCTCAAAGGTAAATAGTTTTGCATTAATAGTGACATTGTCAAAGCATGCTTTAGAATTCCTGATAATACTGCTACAGTTCCACACACAGACACAGATATAGTTAACATGCTAAATTCCATGGGCTATGCACTTTCCACTTCTAAGTTAAGTGAAATTAGGAGGTTAGGTCTTAGAACAGAATGAAGCTTTTTGTGATGTGGTAACTAAGGTATTTTTTGGTAAGATTAGTAACTTTGATTCTGTTAACATTTTTATGCTTAACATGCTTTACATGCTAGTTACTGATAAGTACTTTAATTTCAGTGACTTGGTCTTGTTTGAGTTAGGTTATAAGTTAAGAGAACTGAATAAGAGAGGTAAAAGTGTCTACTATGCTAAATTTTTTATGATGCTTGCTAACCACCTCATTAAGAACATTGAAATTGAGAACCCAACCAACAAACTGAATTGTTGGGTTCAAGAAAAGAGGATTATTGTAGATCTTAACAGGACAAATCACCACAAAGAGGTGCATCTCCTTTATTTTCCAATCATGGAGGGACCTCGGGTAAGTGAGGTAAGTTCTACTATCTCCACCCTTCCAACCTCACACATTTCTTTGCCTTCAAGTGTAGCAATGGCATCTGTGTCAATGACCCAATAGATGCCTACCCAAGCCACCAAGACAACAATTTCTAAACCCAAATCTAAGAAAGCCCCCTCTAGTTTCTTTCAAAAGAAATCAGTTGCAAAATCCACTAAACACAAAGAGGGGAGTGTGAAGGTGAGTGAGCAAGGCGAGGGACAAGGTGAAAATCAAAGAAACCCTAAGGATAAGGCTGGTGAGATGAGTGTACCCAAGCCTAGCCACACCACAGTTTCCCAACAAACTGTGGTTGTTAATAAGGAAATTAGCTCATTTCTAGTTTCATCCTCCCAAAAGAATGTTACTATTGAAACAATCTCCCAACCAGGAGCACAGACCAAGAGGGGTAGGGACACTAGTTCATAACAAACTTATACTAGAAAGAAAAGATCAAAAAACCTTGGGGATGCACAGGGAACACACACAGTGCAAACTGGAGCTAAAGACCTAGTCATTGCACCATCTCAAAGTCAGATTTATGTGACTCCAATAAATATGGAGTCACAGCCAAAATCCTTAACAATTGAAGCACCTGAAACACCAAATTCACTTACACACTCACTGGATGTTGACATGATCAATACATCACTTCTAAATTCTCCATCTTTAACTCTCTTGGAGAAGCCAAAAATCCAAGCAAGTGAGCATCATCTTTTAGATGATTTATTGGCTCACTTTCCATTTCTTTCTGAGTCTATTGAGACATCCGTGCCCAAATTTTCATCAATCTGCACAGAGTCTACAATAGTCTCCACTCCAAACTCATTCATTTCTTCTATCCCGATGGATATTCATCATCTGTCGAGTAGTGATTGTATTTCAACGGATAAGCCTAACAAGAGTTATCTATCGGATAGCCATACTACTATCCCGATGGATATTCAACATCCGTCGGGTGTCTCTGCACAACTTCAAATTTCTTCAATTCTTACAAGTGCAGAAGACATAGTGGTAGTGCAATCACTCTTAGAACTGAGGGAAAAGAGTGACTTGAGTGAGAGTCTGGGTTGCTCCCAGGAAAAAGGAGAGAAAATGAGTGATCAAATGTAGATCATTTCTTCAGGTCTGGCAAAAGTGAGTGAGAGGAGTCCCACCTTAGATGGTGAAGGTGAGGGTGTGAGGGTGGGAAGCCAAGGGGAGCCCTTGATGCAAGAACAGAGAGATCATGAGAGAAATGCAGGTACAGGAGAAATAAGGGTGGACATCGTTGTTAGTGAGTCAATGAATGTCAATGAAGCAGATAGAGAGGAACTATCTCAGCATAGTCAAGCTGTTATAGATTCCACCTCTTCGGATGCTGAGACATTTACTCATCCTGTTCCAGCATATCAACTTTTGGATGGACAGGGCAATGAAAATGCAGAAATGATGCTAAATTTGGTGCACACTACTCAATCCATGCAAAGAGCCAAGGATGCCATCACAGCTATGCCTTCTACAGCTGGTGATGACATAGATTATGAGGCTGGTGGGTCAGAAAAATTATTTGGTAATGAGGATGATGATAGTGAAGGGGAGTCACTGGACATAGGGGGAGAAGTAGGCCCTAGTTCCAGATCTGGTATGCTAACTTGGAAATTTTCAAAGAAATATAATGAATATTATTTCAAGACCACCCTCATTCAACTCATCAGTCAGACACAATCTGCTCTTCAATCAACAATAAATGCCAGCACCAAGAAGCTCCTACAAGCACACCTTGCTTCTATTCGCTTACAACAAATCCATGGCTTTCAACACGGTTAGAATGTCACTTCTATCAAAACTGAGGTTGATCAAATGAAGAAGGATATTTCTGAAAGATTGGATGTTAAACTTCCAGAAGCAACAATGATTGATATTAAGAGACAGCTAAGGAAGAACTCTGATCTTGCCACAAAGGTGGAGTCCTTGGACAAAAGGATGACTGCTCTAGAAGCTTCTCTCACAGCTATACATCTAGCTCAAGCACAACAAACTCAGTTGCTGCAACAACTGGCTCAAGTCAGTCAAGCAGAGCCATCTAGTGAGGGGGGAAAGTGGTAAATGTACAAATCAGCCAAGTAATTGTTCCAGAAATAACTCTGCCAAAGCCACCAGTATTGAACAACATTGATCTGATCCACGTAGCAGCTGCTAAGCTTGAGTCAAAGTAAATCCTAAGTTGCTTGATGTTGCAGTTGTGGAGAAGGAACTAGATGATAAATGGAGAAAGATAATGCAGAAATTCATCAAAAGTTTGGGCCAATTCAGAAGCCAGACAAAATATTCATTCATCACTGTCAAGTCAAGAATAATCTGTGAATAAAATGAGTATGAATTATCTGGAAAAAGGTCAAACATCTTGTATCAAATCTCCAAAGGCAAATCTGATCATGAAGCCTAAAAGGAACTACTCAAAGTTCTCAGACAAAAATCCTATGAATATTGTGTATTAGACACCTAGGCCAGATGAGAAGAAGTTGTTGGCTAGGTCAATTGCATTTTACAAAGATCCAGCAGATTCAGCACTCATAAGAAGATTAGCCAAGATTTACATAAATGGTAAGCAAATTTGTGTGGTGGCTGGACACCCTATGTTTGCGGAAGCTAAAAAGGAAGAGAAGGAAAGAATCAGGCAAGAAAAGAAGCAAGCTGTTCTGGATGCTAAGAAACTCAAATAAAAGAAGAAGCAAGCTGCTATCTTGGCCAAACTTCAAGCTGTAAAGACCACAACTGAGATTTCTGCACAACCATCTGTAATTGCTAAACCTCGAGATCAAAAAGTGCAAGATGAACCACAACAGAAAAGAAGATTCAGATACAAGCTCCACTCCAAAAAAAATTGGACTTCATTGATGAGGAAATGGAAGACTATATTCCCAAAAAGCCTACAACTTCAACTTAGACATCAAAACCCTCAGTGGTATTTGAAGAATTCAAGGTGGTGGATCCAACTAGGAACATTCATGGTGAGCCCATTATTCCTAAGGATGAGCCAGTAGACTGGGATAGTTTGCCAATTCCTGAGCTAAATTTTTCTATCTTCAATAAGCCAAAGAAGACAAAGACTAGTGCAAGCAAGAAAGTGAAGCATGTGACTCTCAGATCCAAGACCCTAACCAAAACTTAATCTACAGTCAACAAGGGAGATTTGTTATATATTTGTGACATCAAGGAGTTCTCTGACATAAACCTCTACTTAGATGAATTGGAAGAAGTAAGGGGAATTGATGCTCACAGACATCTTCCTAAAAGGTTGGTGTTTAAATATAAGGGAGGAAAAGAGATAATATGGCCACTTCACAGAATTCTTCTAGAAAGCCAATCAGTTCTAATAACGATCTACTCATCTTTCAAAAAGAACTTTGGATATAATGTAACTGCAAGGAGATTAGTCCTAAAGAAGATTGAGGAGCTGAGGAGTAATAGAGCCAAAGATGCACTACCAAAAACTTTGTCAATTCCCTTCACAGGAAAGAGAGTGCATTTGAGGCCCTATTGGCTGATGGAATTCAGGGATGAAAAGGGAGTAAGAAGATTCTTCATATTGGAGGACCAGTTGAGTATCTCTAGCAATGAGACTTTATTGGAAATGCAAGGAATGTTAGATCTCTCAAAAGCTGATGAACTTGAGTTTCACAGACAACTCCAAAATCAGATAAAAGAGAACAAAAGGAGGCTTAGAAAGAAATCCATACAATCAAGGAAATAGACTTATTTACTCAGGCTAGAGGAGAACCTTGATAATGATTGTGAGCAACTTATTTGTATACTTTGCTTTATTCAATTTTTAGTAAATATTGCAGCACTTATCAGTTTCATCTACTATTTTTATTTTGTATCTTTAGGATGTTTTGTTATCATCAAGTTTCTCTTAATTTATGGCTACAATTCCAGTAGACATAAATTGGGGGAGATTGTTAGGAATATGTTGTGAACTTGATGATAAATTAAACAAAACACCTTAGTAGATTTAACTTAGTGAATTTTGTAGCACTCGACGTATGATCAAATATAGCCCCGACGGATGATTCAATATAATCCCGACGGATGATGATTTGACATCCATCGAGTGAGTAGCTTATGTAATAATAAGTATTGTAGCACATTTCTGTAAACAACTTTTTGTAGATTCTGTAGGAGCATATGAGTCAGGTTGACTACTAGTAGATATGCAGAATAGGTTGATTAATTGTAAATATGAGATGTCTTGTAATTCTGCATAAGTGAAATGGAGTCAAGTGATAAATAGCTACCCGACGGATGATTAACAAAGCTACCCGACAGATGATCAACAAAGCTACCCGACGGATGACAAGCATGTACCCGACGGATGATCAAATTTAAATATCTATTGACAATGACAACACAGTCACATGCGTTGGGTGTTTACAAAAGGAATGTGGCAGCCTGTTAAGCAGGAATTTGAGAACAAAGAAGCATTACCATTTCCATGCTATTATGAAGATATTCAAAGATGCTGGAATAGAGTAGTGAAGTAGCATGGAGTTAGACTAGATATATTTTCTTTTATTATCTTGTCTTATTGTCATGTAAACTTGGTGATATATAAACCAAGTGTAGCAAGTAGAACAATAATTGAACTAGGCACACATATTTTCAGAGAAACATTTTCAAGCTGTATTTTGTAGCATTTCTCTGTAAGTTTAGTTGTTCATACTTGTAAGCATATATGAGCTATTCAAGCTTCACAGGGTTCTCATTTGATATATATATATATATATATATATATATATATATGTGTGTGGTGGATACTTTCAAATCCAGCAGAAAGTTTTAAAACTTGTGTTTTTATTACTTTGTGTTTTGATTCATATAAAGTATTTATTCAGCATTCTGCAAATCAAACACTTATATATTATCAAGTAAGAACTGTTTTAAAAATCTTGAAAAAGAAGCCAGAATTACATTCAACCCCCTTCTGTAATTCTTGTTGTATTGTTAGGGAATAACATGATCCAAATATGACAGGAAGGTACAGGGTCTCGGATCGGGACCAAGTTATTCCCGAATCTATAGAGGGGGTCCTCCCAAAATTCATTTGAGCGGACGCTTCTCAGGTTCATTCGATCCACAGTATGCTTAAAGAGGATGTTGACCAAGGAACCATTGTCTATCAACATCCTTCTAACTTCATTGTCAAAAATGTCTAGAGTGACTACCAAAGCTTCATTGTGATTAGGATTAACCCCTTCATAATCCTTGATGTTAAACGAGATTATCATATCCGGGAATGATTGAATAGGGAGGACCTCATCCCCTGAATCTGGGCTGCGGGGGGTCGGTGTGTGAACCCCCCAAGACTATAGTCACTATATTCTTTATTTTACTTGATCCCTCTCCTTTCAGGTTGGTATCTTGGGATATATATTGGTTGAGGTTTCCTTTGTTTACTTGCTCCTCAATGAAATACTTGAGAGATAGGAAATTCTCTACTTTGTGTCCATGTGTTTCATGATAATCACACTGTCAATCGTAAGGCCGGCTCTTCGGGGGAGTTTGCATTGTAAGGCAGCAGCCAGGCTCTGAGGTTCCTTGTTGATCAATTCTACAATATACCTTTCATTATATTTCAGGTTTAGGTTCCTCCGGAATATGCTCAAAGCCTCCGCTCATCTAAGTTTGAGATCTTGTTGATTGATTTCTGGAAATGCCTCATGTATACTGAGAGAGATTCGTTGTCATACTGGCGAATAGTTTCAAGATGGCACATGTGCAGCTCATGCGTCTTGTTTTCTCGAAACCTCCTCGGAAAGGCTCCGCGGAATTATTTCCAACTGTGGATGCTTTGGGAGAGGATCCTGCTAAACCACCTCTGAGCCCCCTAAGAGTCGATGCGAAGAATCTGGACTTGGTCAAATCAGTGTAGTAGTATATCTGAGCAATCAGCTCAAATTAATTCAGATGTTCCTCTGGATCTCCCAATCCGTCAAATGAATCGAAGTTATAATTCTTGAGGCCTCTTTGTCAGAGAATAGCCTCTATGGAATGGCTGAAGGGTGCTAGAGTTTCCCCAACCTCCATTCCAGAGTCCTTCTCCATCTTTCTTTGAAGTTTATAAATCATATCTTTGAGGTCCTTCTTCCCCTCCTCATCATCATCAAAAATGACCTCGGGGGTGGGGTCCCTCCGGGTCCTTTTGGTCCTGGACTTGGTTAGTAACCTCTCATCTTCTAGCTATATTCTTTTTTTGAATCTTGAGCTCAAGCTTTGCTTCTTCCCCCTTTCTGATATGCTCTCTCATTTCTTTCAACCTCTTCTTCCTGGTTGCTTTTGTCTCTTTCTTATTACTTTGATCCTTTTAATTCTTTTTCCCCTTAGCTCTGATTCGGTCAAAGACAGATCTCCTGGATTGTTGAGAGTCCCCGGACTTTTCTGGGTCATCTTCTTGTTTTGCTTCTAGCTGAGCTCGGGCTTGCTCTTCCCTATAGAGTCGTATTGCTTCAGCCAATTCATTACTGGTCAGATTGGCCATATGGTCCTCGGCCACTGGAACGTTGGTATCTTGTATTGGTTCAGCTCAATGAGGTTCCTCGCATCCCAGGGTGTTATCACCCTTTCCATGACCGGGGTATGTGTTAAGGGTTGCTCCTGAAGGGTGTCTCGATCATCCACAGGGTCCTGTGCCTGTGAATGGTCCTGGTCTTGGACTTGGGTACTTTCGGAGGGTCTCCCAACTGTATTCTTCCCTGCTCTTGCCATTGTCTAAAGTGTATAAACAATAACTGACCAAGATTTGAAGCTAAAATGTAGATCTAAGGTTGCTCTTTTTGAATATAGAAAAAATTACCCAGAACAACAACAAACAAACTTTCTGAGTTTTGTTAACAATATTGCGGAATAATTATAACGGGGTCTAAAATACAAAGACAATATGCAAGCTAAAGCAGATCTGGGTTCTAAAACAATAAAAACTATCTATAGCACACACCAACGTGGCTTAAAAATAAACAAAACTAGGCTCACACAAATGTAGCCTAAAGTGACGAGCACAGACAAACGTGGCTTAAATAAATAGCATTCATAGTTATGAGAGAGCAATGTTGCTTGGTTTCTTACAGGTTAAAGAAATGGACTCTTTTAAGATTTTACTGATGAAGGTGAATCTAGGGGCACCGAGACCCAAGGATGGAGAGCTCTCCTTCTAGCGCCAAATGATAACTCCAGTGGCGGGGTTACTCCTTCCGACACCGCGCCTGGACCCTCGTGACAGTTGCGGTGTAGCTGCTGTGGGGTTTTTGCAAAACAAAACTGGAGGGGGGTTTGAGCCCCGCGGCGCCTCCGGTGTGAGGGTAAGAAATCGCTTTGGGGAAGATGAAGATAGATAGGAATACAAGGTGATTGTGTGTGTATATTTTTGTGTAAGAGAGTGTAACCTCTAAACCCTTTCCCCTTGGGGTATATATAGCCCAAATGTAGGGTTTAAGGGTATGAGGCCAATTCGTTGTTGGAGGCGGAAGACGCCTGTGTCGGATGGGTTCCATATATGTGTATAGGCAAAGACCACCTTTAGGATGCACCAAAGGTGTGCTGATGCGTGTTATGTTTATCTCAGTTGTTGGTTGTTGATAGTTGTCACTGTCATGTGCCCACGTGCCCCTCCTTGGAGGGCTATGAGGTATGCTTATCTTTGGGGGAACCCCCTCGATCCCGACTCTACTGAAGGCTGGGTTGGACTCTAGCTGAGAGGTGATCCTGCTCCTAAGTTGGGCCCGGGCCCGGTTATCCACCTAAGCCAGGATCTCTTTATTTGCTTCTTCTGGGTTAGGGGGTCTTGGCTCTCCAACTGAGCCTGCCTCACCCTAGAGCTGGGTTGGGTGCTAGTCGGGGTGCTCATATCCTACCAATATGAAAGTATACGATTTATTGGGATGATGGTTGATCGAATAGACTAAAAACCCGTGAATTTTGGAGTATGTTTAGACCCCAATCATGGCTGTTTTGCTTTGGCTAGAGATGCCCGGATTCTTTCCAGAATCGGGCGAGTTCTTGAAGAACTTCGGTCATCTTTTTCCTCTGCAACCCCATTTGATGCAAAAATTGTCAACCCCTTTTTCTGGAAAATGTTTCTGGAATTATTTTTGAACGAAAATTCTAAAAATCATTTTAAAATCCAAATTTCATTTATAAATTATTTCAACACATAAATTTATAATATTTATTAATTTTATCCATAAATATTTTAATGAAATGTAAGTATTCATAACTAAGCCAAATAATATTTAAATCATTTTGAGATTTTAAAAATAGATAAAGTTGTTGAATATTCAATTAATATTAATAGTAATTGAATTATTCTTATTTTATTCATAATAAATAAACCGTTTGTTCATTTAATATGAAACGAACGCGTCTAGACTCAGAAACATATTCTGCTTCTATTAAAATCACTTTCGAGACATAAATTCTTTTGTATCAAAAGGTCACTCATTTTGTAAATATTTTTGAGTCGTGTATTAATTGAAAAGTCATATTTTGACCCGATTTCAATTTTAAAAATATCGAGGCCTATCTCTTGGTGAATAGAGTCATGTGTTACATGAATTATGTGATTACATTCTATATGAATTACGTGTATATGTGATTCGAGATTCATGTGTTTATTATTGATGTGTGGGTTATCATTCGGGTAGATGATAGAGTTTTGACGCGCAGTTCATCGGATAATTATCGCGTAGATGATTAAAGTGTTATCTTACTATAGATGCGAGTTGTTCAAGACGATCGAGATTAGATGTTGGGGTCAATATTAAAGTGGAATTGTATTGCATCTAGGGTTTTCAACAATTGCAGAAGCAACAGATTAAAAGATTAGTGGAATAAAAGACGATGATGTCTTGAGACAGAATGTAAGAATAGTTGTGTTGTTACGAGTGTGACTAACCGCTAAAACCCAAAGGCAAGTTTTTCTATACTATTCTAATTCCAGAATAGTTAAATGTTTTAAATATCAAAATGATTAAATGCTTGTTATGCAAGTTTTCATACGCCATTCTACTTCCAGAAAAGTTATATGTTTATATATTTGGATTAAACTATTTTATAAAGATTTTGGGAGACATGGCATGCATATAATCATTGTATTATTGAAATCATGCTAATCTAGCAATTGTTCTGCTAGAATAAAATTCATTTCCAGATAGATAGTAAACAACTATTCTTTCCACATATACTGTATATAATGGATTTTGATTATATATTTAGCGAATAACTAATCATTCTAGTTATCTCGCCATCAGTTGTTGAGGTTACTCCGGACCTTGTGAAATAGGGAGTTGATTATTTAAGGATATCGATTGATTCGATTCCTTTAGGAAAAATATTTTTATTGGATGAATGTGTATGTGACAGGGACGGACGATCCAGCGTAGGGCCATGTATTATATGAAATATTTAAAAAATAACTTATGCCGCAGGTAGATATATTACCTTTTTATTTGATTACTCGTGTTATGGGACATGTTTCTATGAATCATGATCCAGTGCTATCATACGACAATTTAAAACTCAACCAAAAAGTCTTTGGCTGTGATAGTACATCCGTTGTTGAAAGATTCCAATCTAAAAACTTATCGTTTAATCATTAAGCTTATGATAGCTTGTGATAGCTTTTATTCTCATACATATCCTATGATTGATACCCATATAATAGATGAGTTATCATAAATTTTCTTTGCATGGTTTACATCAACAGTTGATGTTGATACTTATTTTACTGTTAACTATCAAAAGTGGTATTAATATATATGATTGATGTTGACTTCAATATGGAATGTGGTGAAAAACAAAGTTAGTATCAATATCTAATTTGACGTTGACATCAAAATGAGTATTAATATCAATAGTGCAGTTTTGAATAAATTTATGATTCAGTTTTTAATTGTTGTTTCATATTAATTTGGTTGTGATATGCCTGTTAGCATATAGCGCCAAGTGATTTGGAAAAGATAATCATTTTTTGTCAACTGATTTCCAATATGGATTGTTGACCAGATTCTTGTTGACATTTAAAATGTTTATAAAGCCTCTTTTGCTCAATTCCTAAAGAGTTTTAATGAAAAAGTATTACAAATTATCAAAATCACTTTAAGGTTATTAAAGTGAAGTTTTTGGTTTTATTTAAGAAACCTGTATATATTTTGAGGCTTTGTAATTATGCTTTTATTATGCTTAATGGGCATTTCTTTCGCTCATACTTGCTTGTTTTAAATTTAACCTTCCATTGAGAAATAACTTGCTTTGTTTAGCCGCGTAATTCGAGAAAGAGTGAGAAGGATGCAATTATAGAGATGATTGGTCCAGGATTTGCGGAACTGGAGTAAATTCTATTATGTAAAGTTGTTTATAGATATTTATTAGTTATGTTATTATATAATTGGTCCTAGTATATTTCTTTTCGAAGTTATACTAGCAGGTTAAGTTTTGAGTTGGGAATTTGTTGAAAAGAGTTTTAAAAGAAACTGAAAAAATTATTTATGGAATTTGTGAAAATTGTTTGTAGAACTGTAACCTGAAAAGATCTTGTTGTAGTTTGGGTTTGCAGATGCTATATTCCAACTGCTGGTAATTTTTTATTTTTTTAAACATATTATTTTGGATTGAGGTTTCATTGTGACGACCAAATCCTCTAACCCCGAATTTGGGGGCGTGACAGGTTGGTATCAGAGATGAGGTTATCGTAAACTAGAAACGAGATTATGTAAGATGTGTATATTTATTTAAAGACGCTAGAGCTCATATCGAGTTCGTATTGGACTGTTGGATATAGTACCAACAAGTAAGTTAAGATAAGGCTTGCTAGTTTGAAATGGTTATGCTGAGCTGGATGGAACCCCCCATCCACAAACGTCTATTGTGGACTCTTCTAAAGTTACAACAAGTTGATGACCAAGTAGAATATCGATAACCTTAAGGCATGGAGAAGAAGAGTTTTGAAGCAGATGAAGAGTCATCAGATTAGTTCAAAAAGAAGATAAGTATAAATACTTTGGAAATACCTTCTATTTCTATAAATTATTTTGACATTTCGCAAAAGAGGTATTTGTTAGGGGATATATTCCGTAACCCTAATTTTCAAACATATATGTGTTTTAAAGTTGCCAAAGGCTATCAGGAACCCTATTTTCAGAATTTGATAGCTCTCTCAAGTTATGATATTGGGGTTCCACCTATATGGTGGATAGATTTATTGGTGACATGACACCACTTGCTTATTTTGTACCATAATTATATTTTATGGATTTCATTTCCTCCAGAAATAATTTCTTTGAAATCTATTCAGTTTTGATCCAAAGGTTGAATTAAAGAGTCATTTATTAGAAACCCTTGATTTTGTTCGTTTGATTTGAATCTTTTTATATTCTTTCTACTCTATCTAAGATGAACAACCCTATTTATAGGGGACACCAGGACTCTCTGTCTGTATGATAGAAGTTAGATAGGACGCCATCACTGGTGTGTTGTGCATTACAAAAAGGCTAATTACATTCACTTGTAAGTGTCTTAACTAAGGCACGCAACATAAATTCTCTTGATCATATTGATCTCTCAGTTATTTTCATATTTAAAAAGAGGTTACTTCAATACTTATAATCCTATTTTCTCAAATTATGTTATACTTGTTATGATATGGAATATTTTTCTTTCCAGAGTTCCATGATTTTATTATATAAAAATATTTAAAGGTATGCCAATCAAGTTGAGATGAGTTAACATTGTCAAAGTAAAGTAAGATTTGTAATGGATTACCACGAACGATGGTGAATTGCAATACAATTAAAATATTAGTAATGTATAACGAAGTCAGCCATTCTCATTATCTCTTTTTCTCTCGTTCCCTTTCTCTTTATCTATCCTTCTCTATCTCTCTCTATATCTTTCTTTCTCTTTAATCAATGAAAGTTACCCTATTGAGAAATTGGTTGAATGGTATGTGGAAGGAACAATGGTGTGGAGTGAAGCTTTTGTGATAATTGGGTCATACAAGGAATCCAAGTTTATTTGAAATTTTGAGAAAAGTTACGTATGCAAGATTGAAAAGTTGGTAAGAGAATCCCTGGTGTGTTCTTCTGCTGATTCCGAGGACGGAATCCTTATAAGGGGGTAGATTGTGATATCCCGTATTTTCAAAAATTAATATTATTATTATTTGGATGATTTTATTTGATTGTTTCAATTTGAAAGGAATAAAATTGTGGATATTTTATTCCTATTTGATGAGTTCGTGTTTTTAAATGATTAATGTTTTAATTGTTAGTTCTGTGTCGATTCCTGTTGGTATTGTGAAAGTATTTAAATACTTTTACCATTTCAAGTTTATTTTAAAAGCCGGTCGTTTAATTGATATCGATAAATTCGGCATGTTTTAAAATTTTAGAGATCGAGTGGATATTTTATCTGTGTCAAAAATGTTATTGGGTATTTATCCAGGTCTACCCTGCTAGTGGATGACTTATGAAAATATCCATAAATAGTATATAACAACTATTTTTCTACATATTAAATGAATTATTATGTGTTTTATTATTATTTAAAATAATGTCGGCCATGATTTAGCATGCGGTGGATTTGCATGTGGTCCTGTAAGGACCATAGTATTTTTCGGATACTTATTACGTGTTTAAAATGTATTTATATGAAAGTATACCCGATCTGGACGCGTATCAAAGTGTGTTTAATACGTGTGCAATATTCAGTATTTTCAGCGTGCATTTGCAAATATTATATGTGTTTTCGGGTTTTATTATTAGTTTAAAAAATATTTATGTTTCTTAAAAAAGATCGGACCGGACCCCGACCGGGACGTCAAAATCCATTAAATTTGTGTTTTGATTTTTATAAAATCATAATTCTTTCAAATATTTTATATTTTTGTATTTTTGGAATATTAGTATTTTTTTTGGGGAATTTTGATATAAATATTGTATTTATATAATAATAATATTATTAAAAAATTATTCCTCGTAAATTATTAGTTTGTGGGATTCTTATTTTAATCACGAGGTCGAACATCGTCTATTGAGCTATGGGGTATTGTTTTCCTGCAAGTATAAGTAGCCGGAAAAGTAATTTTTAATTTTATAAAAATCATAATTTTATTAGATAATATCAAAAAAAAATTTGATAAGTTTGGGAGTGATTAATCTGTTCTTGAACTTCATCTTGTGATTCTGGGAGATTGAATCATCCGTTTTTGATGTTCTACATATCAAAAAGAAGCTCCCATCGAGTCCATTCTTTTGATATCAGAATCATCAACTAAGGTTGAGTAATTCTCAAAAAACGATATTGTTCATTTTGATCAAATTTGGGTTCTGTGTTTCTGATAATTTTTTGTTGTTGTTGATGTTATAGTTAGTTTTATATGATTATTGGAGTCGATATGTGCTATTAAATTATATGTTGTAGTTCGAGATTGTTTAAGTCAAGTTCAAGGTTTCACCCATTTTTATTTTTAATTTTTCCGGATTATATAGGTTGTGGGTGTTGATTTTGATGATATAAGTAGATTAAAACGTTCTTAGCTTTGTTTTGGTATAAAACGCAAGGTTTGGTTGAGTTTTGACTGGTTTCGCGATTTCGCCGGAGTTCTTGAGCTCCTCATCGGTTTTAATGGAGTTCTTGGCCAGATTTTCCGTTTCTGATGTTGTTTATTAATGATATGAGTGTATACGATTTATTGGGATGATTGTTGATCGAATAGACTAAAAACGGTAAATTTTGGAGTATGTTTAGACCTCAATCGCGGCTGTTTTGCTTTGGCCGGAAATGATCAGATTCTTTCCAGAATTCAACGAGTTCTTGAAGAACTCCAGTCATCTTCTTCCTCTGCAACCCCGTGTAATCTAAAAATTGTCAACCCCTTTTCTGGATAATGTTTCTGGAATTATTTTTGAACCAAAATTCAAAAAATCATTTTAAAATATAAATTTAATTTATAAATTATTTCAATTCCAGAAATTTATAATATTTATTATTTTTAAAAATCCTAATTTGATTAAATTATTTATAATTTGTTTTGATTAATTATTTATGATTTAATTGATCGATTAATTCATTTAATCGATTAATTTTATCTATAAATAGTTAAATGAAATGTAATTATTTATAATTAATCCAAATAATATTTTAAATCATTCTGAGCTTTTAAAAATATATAAAGGTGTTGAATATTTAATTAATTAAATTATTCTTATTTTATTTGTAATAAATAGACCGTTTGCCCGTTTAATACGAAATGAACGTGTCTAGACTTAGAAAAATATTTTGCTTCTATTAAAAATACGTTCGCGTCATAAATTCTTTTGTATCAAAAGGTCGCTCATTTTGTGAATGTTTTTGAGTCGTGTACTGACTGAAAAGTCATATTTTGACCCGATTTCGATTTTAAAAAAACTGAGGCCTATCTCTTGGCGAATTGAGTCATGTATTACATGAATTATATTATTACGTGCTATGTGAATTCCGTGCATACATGATTCGAGATTCATATATTTAATATTTCTATGTGGGTTATCGTTCGGGTAGACGATATAGTTTTAATGCGCAGTTCATTGGATAATTATCGCGTAGACGATTAAAGTGTTATCTTTTAATTATATATGCGAGTCGTTCAAGACGATCGAGATTAGATGTTGGGGTCAATATTAAAGTGGAATTGTATTGCATCTTGAGTTTGCATTAATTGCAGAAGTAACAGATTAAAGAATTAGTGGAATAAAAGACGATGATATCTTGAGATATAATGTCAGAATAGTTGTGTTGTTACGAGTGTGAGTAACTGCTAAAAACCAAAGGCAAGTCTCTGTATACTATAATAATTACAGAATAGTTAAATATTTTACATATCAGAATGATTAAATGCGTATTATGCAAGTTTTTATACGCCATTATACTTCCAGAATAGTTATATGTTTATATATTTGGATTAAACTATTTTATAAAATTTTGGGAGACATTGCATGCATATAATCATTGGATTATTGAAATCATGCTAATCTAGCAATTATTCTGCTAGTATAAAATTTATTTCTAGATAGATAGTAAACAACTATTCTTTTATATATACTGTATACAGTGGATTTTGATTATATATTTAATGAATAACTAATCATTCTAGTTATCTCGTCATCAGTTGTTGAGGTTACTCCGGACCATGTGAAATGGGGAATTGATTATTTGAGGATATCGATTGATTCGATTCCTTTATGAAAAATATATTGATTGGATGAATGCGTAAGTGACGGGGACGGACTGTCCAGCGGAGGGCCATGTATTAAATGAAATATTTATAATACAACTTATGCCACAGGAAGATACATTGCCTTTTTATTTGAGTACTCATGTTGTGGGACATGTTTATAGGAATCATAATCCAGTTCTATCATACAAACTGATCAGCTGTGATAGTACGTCGGTTGTTGAAAGATTCCAATCTAAAAACTTATTGTTTAATCTCTAAGCTTATGATAGCTTGTGATAGCTTTTATTCTCGTACATATCATCTGATTGATAATCATATAATAGATATATTTTTATAAATTTTATTTGCATGGTTTACATCAACAGTTGATGTTGATACTTAGCTTGCTGTTAAAAATCAAAAGTGGTATTAATATATATGATTAATGTTGAATTCAATATAGAATGTGGTGGGCATCAAAGTTAGTATGAATATCTAATTTGACGTTGACATCAAATGAGTATTAATATCAAGAGTGTGGTTTTGAATAAATTTATGATTCACTTTTTAATTATTGTTTCATATTAATTTGGTTGTGATATGCCTGTTAGCATACAACGCCAAGTGATTTGGAAAATATAACCTTTTTTGTCAAATGATTTCAAATATTGATAGTTGACAAGATTCTTATTGAGATTTAAAATGTGGATAAAGCCTCTGTTGCTCAATTCCTAAAGAGTTTTAATGATAAAGTGTTGTAAATTATCAAAATCATTTTAAGGTTATTAAAGTGAAGTTTTTGATTTTATTTAAGAAACATGTAAAAAAAATTAGACTTTGTAATTATGCTTTTGATATGCTTGTTTGGCATTTCTTTCGCTCATACTTTCCTGATTTAAATTTAAGCTTCTAGTGAGAAATAACTTACGTTGTTTAGTCACGTAATTCAAGAAAGGGTGAGAATGATGCAATTATAAAGATGATTGGTCCTGGGTTTTCAGAACTAGAGTAAGTTCTATTCTGTAAAGTTATTTATACATATTTATTAGTTGTGTTATTGTATGATTGGGCCCAGTATACTTGTGGCGCCCTCCAAACCCGGGTCAGAAGTTTGGGGTCCACAACACATATACAATATATAAACCTGAATAAGAAATATTATTTGCAATGACCCTGCTTTACATAACCATGGATCGCAACAGGTTAAAGTATGAAAACAAGCCACAATCTTAACCTTTATTACAACGTACCAGATCCCAATTAATTTAACTTACAATTGATAGTAAAATCATTCTTACAATCTGACTATCTCTATACCGCATGAAGCTTCTGCTATCTCGATTCAGCTTAACTGGAACCTTAGCCCACACTTTGTACTGAGGAACTTCACTATCATCCATATTCTTTTCAACTGTAAAATATATAAAAGAATCGCAAGGGTGAGCTAACTAGCTCAGCAAGTCATAATAGTGATAACTGAGGTTAAACAATGATCAAATGAGATGATTCAAAGGAATCAAATTTCTTTCTAACTAATCATTAGAATTGGATATTCATTTTAAGTTTTAAAAACCAAGGTTAGGCTGCTGATCAGTCACGCACTAACCCCGAGCAAAGCACACAACACTGCTCTAATTACTGGATCCAAGGCACACATTGGCCTAATTCGACCACGAATCTGGTCTGACCACGAATCTGGTTCACATAAGAAAACTATCCAATTCTAAAACAATTCAGTGTAATAAACAATGTAATTCAATAAGCAAGATCATAATCCACATTGATAAAGCATTTGTACAAAAGCGTAATGCGTTTCATGAGTATCATAAGGGTATATCAAGGTATGTACGAGAAACGGTTTTCAATCTGTAAAAGGATTAGGTATTAAACAAATAATGGTTTTTCAAGGTATAGTTCTTTAAGGTTTTAAAGAATGGTTGACGTATAAATGTTTCTATGTTTTCAAACATTTCGTTTTAGTGCTTGGTGTTTGGTAGTTATACATTTGGCAAGTAGTATCATATTTGTGTGATTTGTATCTGAGGATCAACAAAGGATGGTTTTACAAAGAATAAGGCTTATGGCTCAAGATCAAGAAAATCAGGGTTCAAGGTTTAATAGTTTAAAGCACTTGCAGTATAAAACATGAATTATTTTGATAATTAGCGACATGTTATGAAACAGTTCGAAAACATTGGTAATATATCTTGAAGAAAAGTTCAGGAATACTTGCCTTACAAGGCTTTATAACTATTGCTGATCAACTCTGAGCCAACTCTGTCGCTCAGGCTTTAACGTCCAACCACTAGATCCCATTGGATTCGACTTCGACACTCAGGTCTTTCTGTTGAAACTCTACTGAGCTCGTCGACTGACCACTATGTTATCTTTAGTCCATCATCCACTTTCAGGTTCCCGACTATAACCTACAGGGTCAAAATACCCTACGTTAGGCGTCTAGGTATGCTTGACATATCCTCAATACTAATTTTTACTCAATGATATTCAAACCTGACTCGTAATTATATGGATTATTATAATATAACAACACACCCAACAGTCAGGGTCCACATTTTCGAGAAATCGGTTTGGTGTTCGCTTTCCGAAAATACGTATACTTGTAATTTCACAAAATCAGGGTTATGGATTTTAGCAAATTATTTCATCACATCGTGCAATCAAGTTCCATATAGAACACATATATATCTATATAACCATTAGACATCCCGATAATCGTCGGATACGCTCTCGTATTTTTGTAGGTAAATTTCCCGGAAATCGGGCAGCGTCTCTTTTGTTTATCAGACTACCCGTCGCAACGATTCGACGTCAAACCAATCAACAATACAACAATCACAACTCCAGTCAACTCAAATTCATAACCCAATCACAATTAAATACGCAATCCAAATCTCAATACAAAATCCAAGTCTCAATACAATCTCTAAATATCGGATAAATATTTCTCGAACTAAATTAATATTTTGAAATTTTAGGACTCAGAATAAACATCACAGTCCAGAGTATATATATATATATATATATATTTATATATATATGGATAGAGTTTTTAAAAACTATTAATCGAATAAGGTTTATTCGATAACTTTATATTATTTAATGAATATTATTTGAATATTCATTCGAGGACTTATGACTCTGTTTATTCTATTTAATGATTATTAATTGGATATTCATTTGAGGATGTTAACTCACTTTATTTTATTTAATGAATATTATTTATAATATTCATTCGAGGTATTATGACTCCGCTTATTATTTAATAATATTCTTCATTTTATTAAAGAATAAAGTTTCGATAATCAAACTTATTTTCGATTATTCAAATAAAGATAGTACTTTCATATAAGTATATCTTTGATTATTTAATATCCATTTCAAGTATAAGTTTTAAAACTTCTACTTCGATTATTTTTATAAGGATTATCTTTATGAGAATATTATTTAAATAATAATATTCAGATATTTCTAATATATCGGGACTGATTTATTTTAATAAATCAGCAGTACTCCAAATATTCTTAAAAATGTTTTCGAGTCTTCAAAATGATTTCTAAAAGTTAGGGCGGATCCCAAAACTCATTCTTTTATATTTAAGATCCTCCTTTCGAAGGGAATTTAAATACTCACTCAAAACTTGGGGGATCCGGCTCTGTGGTGTATTTTACATTCGCAACGTGGTTGTTGTTTTGAGAAAACAATTTGATTACTTGCCCAACGTTCGGGAAGTAAGTCCATCTAATTGAGTCGGCATAAGCGACAGGCCGGGGTACGGTCTATCAAAGTGTAAGTGGCTGGATGGCAGTCCATCAACGCATAAGAGGCCGGGTGGCGGTCCAGCACAAGGTCCTTATGTGGCCAGGGTGATGACCGGTGGGGGATTCATCCATCTACTAGTAGAAAAGGTTATTTATTGGTATCTTTGCCTGATCAGCAAGATATCAGGTTTATGCCAAAATTCTTTTCTTTCCAAAATTCATTGGATATTGCAACTCTGTTTATAATTTTCATAACAGAGGTTTTCAAGGAGTGTATGAAATGTATATATATAGGTGTATATATATATCGGGATTTAATGAAGTATCTCGTAACTTCATTATTTATAATGATATTTCAAGGATTGAATCTATTCAAGTCTTATCTTGTAGTCTCATCTGGGTGATGAACTTTTGAAACTGATTATAACTTGAACGGTGGTAGTTCAAGTACTATTCAGATATAAGTATATTGGAGTATCTTGTAACTTCATCTTTTAAACTTATATCTAGTAAATGATTATCTTATGCATGACAAAGATTTTCAGAAAAACGTTGAGACAATGTTAGTTATATGAGATCACCTTGCAACGATAGTTTTATACAGTTATAAAATGGAACTCTGTGTATATTATGCATGGAAGAGTACTTCCAAGATTTTGAAAAGTATATATGTATATATACTGAATATTTTGCGACTTCATCGCATTAAGATATCAAACTTGGTCCATTTCTTTTGACCAAGACTTTCATGAGTACTATGAGAAGGCTCATATATTGTTAATCATTATACATATTATTTTGGTGGGCTTGCTGCTCACCCTTGCTTTCTTCTTTCATCACACAACAACAGATATAAAAGATGAACATGACCAAGCTCCCAATTCGCGAGCGGATAGGAAACGTTCTGCAGTTTCCTATAAGCGTTGATCTCGTTGTAGCTGAGGTAGGAACTACCAATAGGCTAGGCTTTCAACTTTTGATGTACCAGACTTATGTATCTTTATCAATTGTAATAATGGCAAAGAAATGTAAATCTATTCAGAAACCCTTTTAAGGTGTAATGGCATATAATTTTGGAATAAAATGACTCGTGTTACTTTTGGATATTCATCTCTGAGACTATAACTTGTGGTGTGTGTGTTTATTGTGGGGTCACAGTACAGAGTAGTTGATTGTTTATTAAGATTGGGTGTTATTAAGGGAAATGGAACTCGTGACAACCCGGATCCCCGACCCCGGATTTGGGGGTGTTACAAAAATGGTATCAGAGCTAAGCGTTATAAACCTCAGAGATGATGTGACGTTAAGATAATAAGTTCACAAAGATAATAAGAACTTTTGCCAAGTTCATAGTCGGGCTACCTAACGTAGCACTGACAGTTAAAACCCTTATGGGAACCCTTATAAATGTAGCGATAGAAGAGTAGTTCATTATCGTATATGGTAGCGGGACTCCGAACCCTGAGGTTGAGGAGTAACAGTGCGATGATGTTTTATTACTAATTGGAGATCGGATTGTGGATCCGATAGAGCGTCCTAACGCAGGACCGGATGATGTTGATATTGAGGATGTAGCGGTTGAGGATGTTATCCCAGAAGGGATTGTTGTTGAGAAGGATCTCATGGAGGATCCTAACAAGACTGAAGGGATGATCGCTGAGGAATTGATAACCATGGTTAGGGCGACTACCAGAGGTAGGATTGGCCGGTCACTGCCGGAGGTTCGTTCAAGTTTGTAAAGATAGTAGCCCCTTTAACGCGGCTTACTCGTAAGACTGAAAAGTTCGAATGGACAGAGAAATGCGAGAACAAGTTTTAAGAACTGAAGCAAAGGTTGGTGACGTCCCCTATGTTGGCGTTGCCGGATGGAAAATGAGATTTTGTGAAGTGTAGTGACGCTTCGCATAAGGAATTAGGGTGCTTCTTATACAGCACAGCAAGGTAATCGCGTACGCGTCAAGACAATTAAGGGAATATAAAATTCGATATCCCCACCCATGAGCTTGAGCTCGTGGCAATAATTTTGCCCTAAAGATTGGAGGCACTACTTGTATGGAGAGAAGTGCGAGATTTACACAAGCCATAAGTGCTCTAGTACATTTTCACGTAGAAAGAGCTCAACATATGCCAGAGGAGGCGGTTAGAGCTAATCAAGAATTATGATTGGGAGATTCTTTATCATTCGGGGAAAGCCAATGTGGTGGCTGATGCCCTTAGTAAAAAGGAGAGACTCAAGATTATATAGTCTTTGGGAGAGTTATAAGAGATTTTGAGAAAATGGAAATAGAAGTGAAGGTAACCAGAGCCGGTACCGAAAAGCTGTTTGAGATTGCAATACAACCTGAATTATTGGAAAAGAACATATTGTGCCAGAAAAAGTGATGAATGAAGGCAGAAAGCCAACAAATAGATAAGAGATTAATACCGAGAAAGATGATAAGGGAATAATGAGGCATTCCTACAGAATTTGGGTTCCAAATGTTCAAGAACTTAAAGATGAGATCTTAGATGAAAGCTAGTTTGAGGAATAAGATTTAGAGCAAACCCTGAACGTGATAGTCAGGGAGGTCGATATCAAGATAGAGGGAATCCATAACATAATGAAGTGGAAAACAAGGATTTTTAAAGTATAAGATAACCCCAATTATGGGAGAAGGATGAAACATTTCATACTGAGGAAACAGAAGTCGAGCAAGACAGGGAGAACCAGGACGGTACTCCTATTGGGCAATCCATGGATCTGCCTAAACAAAACCTATACTATTATCCCCAACCATCACCTTGAGGAAACAATGCGGTGAGAAATTCTTTCAGGACCTTTAAGTCGCTAAGCTCTCAGAGTTCCAAGGAGCAGGTTGACCTAGTCGAGGCAAAAGCCTGGCTAAAGGAAATAAATGAATCATTTGAGATTCTAAATGATTGACGGAGTACAAAAGACTGTTTTTATCACTTACCTTCCTAAGAGAGAGACCACCCGCTGATGAAAGTCCAAGGAAGGCACGGAGCCAGAGGTTACAATAAACTGATTAAAGTTCAGTCAATTGTTTTCAGGAAAGTACTTCCCAAGGTTATGGAGATAGTGTAAAAGCTTTAGAGCCAGAACAAAGGCGGACGAGTATGATGAATTATGAATCTAAGTTGTAAAAGTTGTCAAGATTCGTTCTGAGGACACGAATCCAGAATGACGGGATATTTGAAATCAATGCTTATGTTGTGTTGGTTCATGAAATAATTATAAGAGAAAGGAAAATAAAAAGAAGCTGAAGTGGAAAGGAATATTAAGGCAAAAGAGTTTGAGGAATGATAAGGGAGTTGGGTATGAGGAAACCCTAAAGAATCATAGTAATAGAAATAGAAAAGTATGTAATCGTTAGGATGAGGGTGATTCACCATGAGTTAAAATTGATGGTTGAAGGCATAAGAGATACATATATTTTATTCCCTGTAAGTTGGGAGGATCCGAGGAAACCTTGAGATAGTTCGAAGGATGAATAATAAAATGCGGATAGACTGAGGAGACAAGGAAGTAAGAAATTAGGAAAAGTGGATGAAGGAAGTGACCTTCAAGAATGTGAAGTGTAAGATCGGTGACTTGATACCTAAAAAGGGAGATGCCAGGTATGAAAGATATCCCAGCATTGAGGTGACTGTTGAGATAAACAACAAAAGTAAATAAGGAATTATTAAGAAGAAGTTGACGTTGAACACGACCAATATCTTCCAGAACATCCCTGTTGTCATTACCAAATTAGGAAAGAAAAGCGGGTAAACATTGTTATCTTTTGGAGGCCATATTGATTGACCTCAATTTGAATACAGATGTTATTGTGAAATTAGGCATATACTATCGAGGTGGAAATGATTGAATAAGACACCCTTATCAGGAATATATGACTTGATTTATCCATGGAAGGATGCATGTACCTTTTTAAAGGTGGAATTAAGGATAGAACATCGGTAACTTAAAATGAATCCTAGGAGAATGCATAAAGGTTGGCATTTCACCCTTAATAGGGATAGTATGAGTTTTGACAGTATGAATTGGAAAGGATTAAGGTAACAACAACCTTTAAAGAATCAGTGGAGAAATTTTTCAAAAGTATATAGACAATGATTCTAGTATTAGTATATCGTATTTTGATATGCCCTGTATCTAGGGAATACAGGAGGAACGATTCAAGGATAACCTTAGAGGTTTTACAAGGAGAAAGGTAATATTCAAAATTCTCAAGAATAGAAAAAATTGATAAAGGAAATATGACGTAATTATAATGATGCCAAGTGGGGCACGTGTTAAACCACGAGAAAGTATGGATCGAACCAGTAAAGGTCGAAATTGTTCAGGGCAATTAGGGCCTAAGATAAAAGATGTTCTAAGTATGATTGAGAGTTAGTCGTGACAGTGATTAACCTCTAAAGACTGAGGCAATAACTTATGGAAAAATGGTGATATTTTTTTTACTCATCAGATTTTAAGGAAAACATCTTCACAAAAGCAGTGATTGAAATAAGGTAGAAAATTTATTTGGAGGTGGTTAAAATGACATTGACTGTAAGGAAATTGTACCATCAGGAAAGGCCAAAGAGGTGGCCGACACTTTAAATGTAAGAGGATAATTATAGGCGCTCGTGCGAGAGGAATATAGTGATGATGGTTGAAGCCGGGAAGGTTGTATTACGGTTCGGAAGATTGACATTCCTTCTGATGACTGTGCAATACTCAACCGTAATAGTAGTTGGGTAAAGGTTTAATTCGTGTAATCGCCATTAGCGGGCTATCTATCTTAGAAGGTCCTATCTTGAGAATAAGCCAGGACCATATTTCAAAAAGGACCAAAGAAACCTTTGAGTTAAGTCTTCTATTGAAGGCATATGATTAAGAATAGTATTAACCTGCTATCGTTGCTTTGATTGAAACTCTTCTGCAATTTTATCTACTTCATGTCATGTATGTATGTCAGGATCAGGAGTGTTCTTCATGAATCATGAATGGTGATTATGTTACCTCCTTAGAAGGATTGATACGACATGTATGGACTCCGTATGGTTAGATATTAAGATTTCATGGAACGTGAATGACGACAGTAGGTCAGTAGTGGACCATAGTAATGCAGCAATGATTCTGCGAGTAATGAGCTGATTACAACCGTGAGAGTTGTATTGGAATGGAGGTTGAGATTAAGTACCACTAATCGGGTCGTGGTAGTGTTTAAGTTATCATTGATAGACTAATTAAGTAGAGTATCTACCTATTGAATATTTATTCCCTCTTATAAAAAGAGAGTCGTATTACTATATGAGGTAGGTTGCGGTGCAAGCATAGAATTCTAGTAACGATGATGTCTAGAATGAGATCCCAGATTCGATTTTCGATATCGAGGGAGTTTCAAAGGTGATTGTGTATAAGCTCGAGGAAGAGCATGGGTCCATAGAATGATGGACGGAATAGCAAAAATATTTAAGCATGCGAAATGCGATGCTATAATACTTGATGTTGATATATATACACATATGTTTTGTTCTCCTATGACAAACCTCTACAGTTCAGAGGTAGGTTCCAAGCCAGATATTTTGTGGCAGGATATTTTTTTTTCATATATACAATTCTCTTCAATTCGTTCTTTTCTCTTCTTTTCATTTCATATAAGCTGAGAAGAACAACCCTTCCAGAAGGGGAGGTATTGCCGAATGACTATATATCTGTGTGATAGAAGCCTAGAAGGATACCACATGTTGTTTAATTGCTTGTCAAGCACTAAAGGCTGGCCACCTTCTGTACTAACTATGCAATAGAACAAGTGTTCATGATCATAGTGATCTCTCAATAAATTCCTTTACTTCTATATGATGGATCAAGCTTTCGAAGATGGAAGCAGCTAAAGGAAGTAGTATCAGTACGGTGGTATTCCGTTTCTAACGCGTTTGTGATACTAAGGTTGACGTGGTTATTAAAAGGTTATAGAACGCTAACGTGCAAAAGTATAACCAGTATAATATTAGGAATAGAAGGTAGTAGCGATTACGAACTGGAAAAGAATGGGTATTGAGAAGTAAAAGCTCTAATGCTAAAAGCTATAATGAGAGTCTGTGCAATAGACTTGAAAGAAATTGGAATGATCATTTAACACAGATTGAGTTTTCTTACGATAATAGATCATATGTCATTATCGAGATGTCGCCTTATGAGATCCTTGAGGGAAGACAATGTCGATCTCCCTTATGTTAGGATGAAGATTGTAGAGCACAAGATGCTCGGACCAGCAGTGGTCCAAAGGACCAAGGATATAATAGATCTAATCAGAGGACGGCTGGTAGTAGCCCGAGATGGACATAAGATGTATGTTGATTCGACACGAAAGGACAAAGAATAGGAAGTAGGGGACCTAGTGTTGTTATAGGTATTCCCTGGGAAAGGATGGATGAGGTTTCAAAAGAAAGGAAAGCTAAGCCCTCGAACTGTTGGACCCTTTGAGGTATTAAGACGTATTGGGAAGTTAGCATATGAGCTAGCCCTACCCCCGAACCTGTAGCAAAATCATAACGTGTTCCACGTACCAATGTTAAGGAAGTATAATTCGGATGCCAGACAAATAGGGGCATATGAGCGCATAGACATGCAACCAGACGTAACCTATATGGAGCAACCGGGAAAGGTTATAGATTGAAAAGGAACAAGTGCTTGGGATATAGATTGAAAAGGAACAAGTGCTTGGGAGAAGAGTTATCAAACTAGTCAGAGTTTGATGGTAGAACCACAATGTGGGAAAATTGACTTGAGAGTTAGAAAGCGCAATGCTAAGAAAGTATCCCTATTCATTTTATCTGATTCCGGGACGGAATCCTTTTAAGGAAGGGAGACTGTAATAACCCCAAAATTTTTGAACTTTTTGTAACCCTTATGAATAGTGTTTTGCTGATTATGCTGAATAAGAAAACTTTTCATGCCACACTATGTAGGGGTTCTTCTATTGTTATTCTGAGATCTTATTAGTACTCTATATGGGATATAAGTGTATGTAAAGATCGTCAGAATCCAAATTCGAACACTTTGATTTTTCCCGAAAATCCACCAGATATCGAAAGAATTGAGTATAAGGTAACAGGATAAAAAAGATTTAAATTCAAGGATTATAAGAGAGGATCATAAAAGGAATATAATGTATTGAGAAAGGTTAAGGAAACCCAAGTAATAAGAACCCGGGTATGATCCCTCAAACGATAAAATGAATACGAAAGTTAAGCGAACCGTATAACAGATCAGCGATCATTAGCCAAGTAATTAGGAGTTAATCAAGGGGTTAGTAGATGATGATATCATCACACCAACAAGAAGAAGACAAGTGTGGAAGATGACATAAGCTTGATGACCTAAGCATGACAAGTGGGAAGGATTGGTTGGTTGATTGTGAGCCACACATTTTTCACCATGGTAAAAATTTAATTTATTTCCAAGAAAAAAAGGAAGCAACCAACCAACAAATATCATAACACAAATACAAATTGAAAGTTGACTTTCCCATTTCAAGAAGAAAGCTCTCGGCTAAAACAAACCCAGCAACTTCAAACTACCATATCTCCTTCAATACTCACTCAAATGTTGTGTTCTATAGCTCGTTGGAAAGGTATTGAGATGTCCTACAACTCTTGTTCACAAGTCTCTTCCAAATAAGCAGGGTAAGACCCTCATTTTTATAGTTCTTTAAATCGGACTTTTAGAAACTTCAAAGCCTAACTTTGTGTTCTTGATCTCTTTGGAAAGATCAAGCTTGTAGGAGGCTCCATAAGGCTTCCTAGTAACTTTCCACCCTCCAAGAAAGGTATAAATCTTCACACCCTTTAGTAATAAGTTTGAATGTTGAAGTTTGGAGATGGTTTGGATGGATGAGTAGTAATTTGAATCATAAGCATGATTCGAGTTAAATTGTTAAGTAGTTTAGTTGAATTTGGAGATGTTATAATATATGATTGGATTGAGATCCTTGAACATATTATGACTGAAATCAGTAGCATTGATGTGTATCTTGAGTTGTTGTTGATTGGTAGTTGGATTGATATGATTTGGAATGGTAAAAATTTGGGAAATCGCGTAAACATAGCCGTCGTAATGTCCGATTTACTTTAGACTGCTTTTGTTCATAACATTAGGACCCGAGAACCCCCTTCTAGGTTTTGACCATTGCCATGTTTAGATAGTTCATGTTACGAGCTTCGTTTTGATATGTAGTTCGTTTGATTCCGATGTACGGTTTAGGAGAAACGACCGTTTTAAGTAACGGCGTTTCGCGACCGAACCATTACCCCTCGCCTTAGTTTGAAACCTTGGTTAAGGACCTTAAATAACTAATTGGGGTAAGAAGCAATTATGTAAAGTGGATTAGGCAGTTGGTAAGGTACTCGCGAAAGAATCACCTTAAAACCCTTAATGGTTAATTTATTAAAAATGGTGGAGCCGAGGGTACTCGAGCGACTTAAATAAATCGTTAAGCGCGAAAGCGAACGTTAGGACTCTAAATGGTTTAAGTCTAGTTTCTTAAGCGACCGGGGTTTAATTTCGACTTATGTTATTGTTCATAGGTTATCGGACCCACTCTAAGTTTAAGTCTATCCGGGAGCACTCAGGCAAGTTTTCTACCCGCTATACTGTTGTTGTGATGTATATATGTATATGCATTGTCTTGTGATAAATGCATGTTGGTTAATTAGCAAATTCTTGCGATATATTGTAGCATGTGATATGGTATATATATGCATGCTTGGTTCATAATCTTGATACATATATCTGTTGATTCAGTTGCATAATACCTATGTTAGAGATAAGCAGTATTTGACTTTATCCTTAGTATAGGGGATCAAAAGGTGAACTTTTTCCAAAACCGGGAGTCGATGTTCCCGAGTATATATATATATATATATATTTATATATATATGGATAGAGTTTTTAAAAACTATTAATCGAATAAGGTTTATTCGATAACTTTATATTATTTAATGAATATTATTTGAATATTCATTCGAGGACTTATGACTCTGTTTATTCTATTTAATGATTATTAATTGGATATTCATTTGAGGATGTATGACTCACTTTATTTTATTTAATGAATATTATTTATAATATTCATTCGAGGTATTATGACTCCGCTTATTATTTAATAATATTTTTCATTTTATTAAAGAATAAAGTTTCGATAATCAAACTTATTTTCGATTATTCAAATAAAGATAGTACTTTCATATAAGTATATCTTTGATTATTTAATATCCATTTCAAGTATAAGTTTTAAAACTTCTACTTCGATTATTTATATAAGGATTATCTTTATGAGAATATTATTTAAATAATAATATTCAGATATTTCTAATATATCGGGACTGATTTATTTTAATAAATCAGCAGTACTCCAAACATTCTTAAAAATGTTTTCGAGTCTTCAAAATGATTTCTAAAAGTTAGGGCGGATCCCAAAACTCATTCTTTTATATTTAAGATCCTCCTTTCGAAGGGGATTTAAATACTCGCTCAAAACCTGGGGGATCCGGCTCTGTGGTGTATTTTACATTCGCAACGTGGTTGCTGTTTTGAGAAAACAATTTGATTACTTGCCCAACGTTCGGGAAGTAAGTCCATCTAATTGAGTCGGCATAAGCGACAGGCCGGGGTACGGTCTATCAAAGTGTAAGTGGCTGGGTGGCAGTCCTTCAACGCGTAAGAGGCCGGGTGGCGGTCTAGCACAAGGTCCTTATGTGGCCAGGGTGATGACCGGTGGGGGATTCATCCATCTACTAGTAGAAAAGGTTACTTATTGGTATCTTTGCCTGATCAGCAAGATATCAGGTTTATGCCAAAATTCTTTTCTTTCCAAAATTTTTGGATATTGCAGCTCTGTTTATAATTTTCATAACAGAGGTTTTCAAGGAGTGTATGAAATGTATATATATAGGTGTATATATATATATCGGGACTTAATGAAGTATCTCGTAACTTCATTATTTATAATGATATTTCAAGGATTGAATCTATTCAAGTCTTATCTTGTAGTCTCATCTGGGTGATGAACTTTTGAAACTGATTATAACTTGAACGGTGGTAGTTCAAGTACTATTCGGATATAAGTATATTGGAGTATCTTGTAACTTCATCTTTTAAACTTATATCTAGTAAATGATTATCTTATGCATGACAAAGATTTTCAGAAAAACGTTGAGACAATGTTAGTTATATGAGATCACCTTGCAACGATAGTTTTATACAGTTATAAACTGGAACTCTGTGTATATTATGCATGGAAGAGGACTTCCAAGATTTTGAAAAGTATATATGTATATATACTGAATATTTTGCGACTTCATCGCATTAAGATATCAAACTTGGTCCATTTCTTTTGACCAAGACTTTCATGAGTACTATGAGAAGGCTCATATATTGTTAATCATTATACATATTATTTTGGTGGGCTTGCTGCTCACCCTTGCTTTCTTCTTTCATCACACAACAACATATATAAAAGATGAACATGACCAAGCTCCCAATTCGTGAGCGCATAGGAAACGTTCCGCAGTTTCCTATAAGCGTTGATCTCGCTGTAGCTGAGGTAGGAACTACCAATAGGCTAGGCTTTCAACTTTTGATGTACCAGACTTATGTATCTTTATCAATTGTAATAATGACAAAGAAATGTAAATCTATTCAGAAACCCTTTTAAGGTGTAATGGCATATAATTTTGGAATAAAATGACTCGTGTTACTTTTGGATATTCATCTCTGAGACTATAACTTGTGGTGTGTGTGTTTATTGTGGGGTCACAGTATAGAGTAGTTGATTGTTTATTAAGATTGGGTGTTATTAAGGGAAATGGAACTCGTGACAACCCGGATCCCCGACCCCGGATTTGGGGGTGTTACATCCGACAATCAATCGGAAAATAAATCGGGAAGCAAGGCGGCAGCGGGTAATTACCCGATAGCAAACCAGAACACAGGGAATAACAGGAAGTCCGAGAAAAAAAAAGGGAGGGTCAAGAGGAGGAATATGATTAGAAAGATCAAACCCCACCACAGATGATACTGCCGAGCACATGAAGGCAGTGCTGTGGTGGTTGCTAGGTTTTTTTCCTTTATTTTATTTCACAATTGAAACAATGACATGTGGCTCTAATTGCATAAAACCCAAACACGTGTCCTTACTACTAGCTGCTAGCATAAATTTATTCTGAAATTCGTAATTTAACGAATCAAGTTACGATAAAACAAACTCAGAAAATCAAGAGAATAAGTTTAAAATGTTACACATATCCCGAAATTTATAAAAACGTAATTTTCATAATTTTAACATAATTTTTGAAACGTCACTTATACTTGCTTTTAACAAATAACTGAAACAACGTGCGGGTGAAATTAATCCCGAAAATTTCCAAAATAATTTTAAAATTCTCCGAATATTCCAAACTTAAATAAATATGAGTTTCATAATTTTTGAAGAATTCTAGAATTAAATATGGATTTTACAAATAAAAGCAATTAGAAAATCATTTAAGGATAAATAATTAATAAAATATTGATTTCCAAATTTTATAAAATCCTAAAAATAATTATTATAATTATAAAACCATAAAAACAATTTTAGAAACACTTCTAATATTTATACAAATAAATTTGCCTTAAATCCACTTTTAAAAGTGAAACAATTCAATACCATTCCTTAATTAATCACGCGGACAACCCGGTACACCATAAATCACACATAGATAATAATCAGACAACACATAGGGGTCAAAACCAATACACATATTTTATTTATCTAATAATTCCATAATTACATATTTAAATAATTCAAAAATACGCGAGTCGTTATATCCTTCCCCCTTTGAAAAGATTATGTCCTCAGAATCTGGTTTAGTAATACAAGTGAGGATATTTGTCAAGCATATCTGACTCTAATTTCTAAGTAGACCCTTCTACTCGAGAGTTCAAACGTACTCACAATAGGTATGCACTCATTTCCAAGGACTTGCCTTTGGCGATCAAGAATTTGGTTTGATCACTATATGCAGAACAACGTGGACAAGAGCCCCATTGGCTCCTGATCAATCACTTAATTTAAATCAGATACTTATCGGTTTTATCTTTAACAGAATAAACACACTATATGTACACACTGTTGTGACGGTAATATCAACTCATGAACAACCTTATCTATATTTATCAATTCCTCGAATGGTTCACCAATTTTTAGGACTTAACCTGTCTCTTCTACTTAGACGTATCTAGTCTTTTTCAAGATGAAACTTGTACTAACACTACGGGTCCTATTTCTATACTCATATTCTCTCTCGATATAATTTCGCCTTCTTTCTTTGTCTACTCCGAGCTGCTTCAATTAATATTACTTCGCTCTTGGTGTGCTGAATTAATTTAGAATTTGACAACTTTCTTTCTCCCACTTTATCTTAATAGAAATGGGGACCTACACTTGCGTTTACATAAAACTTAGTAAAGTGGCATTCCAAAGCTGATACCGATGATAAATGATCATTCCAGTGTTTCCTTAAAACTCAACCACTGAACATATCTTACACTTCCTAAATCACTTTCGTACTTGGACCCTCCGTTTAAGGATGATAGGCGGTGCTCATTTTCAACCTAGTTTCCAAATATTTAAACATTCTTACTCTTTTTTTTATTAATTAAGGCTGAAAAGTAATCTCATATATTCACGTATTATCACCTTTAAGTATTTGAACTTCAAATTTTACTCTTTCCAATACGTTTATTAACTCCTCGATAGTCTTAATTACATCCAACCCTTCATGTCGGTTTAAGGCATCTGTTATCATACGGCTTTGCTTAGGTAGTTGTTAATGGATTAATTCAAAACCTGTTGTTAACCTTAGTCAAAATTTCATTCTTGAAAACTTAACGCATAGTTGCTTTCCTTCTGATCCTTGGAGAAGAATTCTTGGGCATTCCACGCAGACTTTCTTATTCTTTGAGTAGCTGAGGATGTTATCAATAAATACAGTTTGCTTATCTAAGTACTCCTTATACACCATGATCCTTAATTCCTTATAGTCACCTGATACACTTGTTATTTCACATAATATTACCAAAGCTTGCTATGTTTTTAACTCACTTCATTCATAATCTCTGATATGTTTTCAGATCGGATCTTAAGTTAATCCCCGAGATATAACACACTTCTTGGATTAGGTTTCATAGGTAATCAATTCTTTATAGAGTCTCACTTCTCCATATTTGTTGTTTTGTTAAACTCCCGATAATCAGTACATACTCTTATACTTCCATTCCTTTTTCTCCCTTAACATCACTGGTACACTTCACGATTTGCTACTTGTAAAACCACTCCCTGGGTCTTCCTTATCCACTAGGCCTCTCATACTTCGCCTTAATTCTTCGACATATCCAACATTCCCTAATTCATCTTGAAATTTCCTTCTTATACCTGGTTATCACTATTTTCTTTAAATTTCCGTACATCTTGGCATCTCTTCAATAGATTAAATACTTTATATTGTAAATTCCCTGTGGGATCTCATTTCTTAATCCTTTTACTTGTAGCATTCAAGTGCTGGAAGAAAACCTTGGGATATCATGATCATTCTCCTGGGCGCATAAATTTCCTCTTTCTAACTACTAACATCGTGATCCATTATCTTCTCTTGACATCTTATCTTTCCCTTCATAACTTCAACTGAAAGGTTACACTATCCATCTTTCTTCCTTTTGGATTATGAACTTTAGCTTCCAATTCCAACTTTCAGAATTCTATAGTTAATTCCTCTGGTGTAGTCTCTCTGTTCTTGTCTCATTTTTTCTTATCGCTTGCCACTACATTTGTTTTCCCTCGTGAATACATACTTCAAACTCTTATGGTCCGTATAGATCTTACATCTTTCTCCATATTTATCATGGTTTTTCCCAATCTTTTAAAACAAATATTGGTACTGTTAGTCCCAGTTATAATTAGGATACTTCTGCTCATAAAGTTTCGGTTGTCTAGGTGCATATACAAGAACGTTATTGTGCTGCATCAGCACACATCCTACTCCCTTATGAGAAGCATCACTATAGCTACCATACTTCCTTGATATTCTCAAAATGATAAAGCAGGTGCTGTAAGCATTCTCTCCTTTAACTCCGCAAAAATTTCTTTACCCTTTTCCATTTTATATAAATTTCTTGCTTTTCCAGGTTAGCTTCGTCGAAGGCGTTGCAACTTTTAAAAAATATTGAACCAATTTTCAATATTAACCAGTCCAGGGTAAAACTTTTACTTTTATTGGTAAAATACCAAGTCTTAAATCAATCTCATAAAAGTACTTTGCTTCTTTCGTTTGATCAAACAAATTATTGGGTCGAGGTAACAGATGCTTGCTTTTGATAGTGAACTTGTTGAGCTCTCGCTAGTTGACGCATAATCACATACTTCTATTTTTCTTATTAACATTTAATACCGGTGCACCTTATGGGGTACACTAGGTCTAATCGCTTCTTCTCCTAGCATTTCTTGCATTTACTTTGCTAACTCCTTCACTTTAACTGGCGCCATTCTGTGCAGGGCCTTGGACACTGGCTCCATTTCAGGTGGTAAGTCAGTCACGAACTCCATTTCTATATCCGAAGGAAATGTTGATAACCCATCCAAAAACATATCTTGAAACTTCTTAATTACTATAATATCTTCAAACCTTGTTTGCTTCCGACTTTTATGTATTCCATGATCACCATAATGCTCATATCTTGATCACCGTAATCATCATTAACAAATTCGTTACCTTCTTTCATCTTCTGAACCTCCTCACCTTCTCATTTGGCGTCCTCAGAATTATCTTTTCATCACGACGGTCTATCTAGACATCACGCTTTAATAGTTAATCCATTCCTTAGAATAATGTCAAATCCTCTTATCTTTCATGATATCAATTCTTCACAACTGATTCCCAGAAATCTTAATTCCACTATCGGTACTCACTTATTTAACAACTACACATTCTTGACTTTCTAGTCCTTCAATCACAATCTTATCAATTCAACAGGGTAATTCATCTTATCAACAAAACCTTGGGAGCCAAACAATCAAGTTGCTCTCACATCTTTCAGTACTTTAATGCATAAAGTATCCACAATAATCATTTACATCACCACATTCGTATTCTGAATAACATATTTCACAGGAGAATCGCAATTTCTCATTCTCGGAGACGTATTCCTTATTGGAGTAGATTCCCTCGACTCTTAGTGGACCCTTTACTGGGGCTAGTGATTTGCAATCCTCGTCATGTGCCCGTGTTTCCTTTCCGTGCATAAGAGGTAGATGGAACTCCATCCGCTTGATTAAGGATACGTTGATTTCTGCTTGAAAACCTCTTGCAAAGAATGACAGTACAACGAAACGACTAGAAGGATTCAAAAGTCAACAAAAAATAGAGTTGAAAAGAAAGAAGGAACAAGGATTCGAATATGAATGAGATAACCACATTGGTACTTAAGATGGCCAGTCTTTCATACCATATGTCATACAGCACATGATTAGGTGGCGTCCCACCCGACTCTTCGTCATTTTGACAAAGTGTCTCACCATAACACTGTTTGTCCCAATCAGAAAGCAAAACTTGAGGGAAGCAAATAAATTTGAAAGGAATGGAATATCTTCCTTTTTGATATCATCATAAAAATTAAGAAAAGAAGTTCATACATTTTTAGGAATTAAAAAGGAATATACGCGGTAATATTGAAGACAAGAACGATACCACTGGTTACAATCCACATTTCATTTGTATTCATCTTTCGAGCTCGTTCGATCATATCCCAGTTGCGTCATATAACAACTTTAGAAAGTCCGCTGAAATGTCTTCGCAACCAAGCATTATAATAAATTCTTGTTAAGTCTTGCATCTGCAACATCGTATTTACACGTATAATACTTTAACGATTCGATCATAATGGCGTTCCTACCAGGTAACTTCGAGATTCCTCTTTTAATTTAGAATAACCACGTACCATTCGACATAACGATCCTTTTGTTAATAATATTATGCTTTTAGAGAGGTCTGGAAATCTTTCCAATCTTCTTCGATCACGCTCCGGCTTCTGTTAAATCAATGAATTCTTCAAACTCTGATAGTCCTAGTAATTGAATGTATAGTAACTCCGTACGCTGATTCGGTTGTAAATTTTATCAAACAATACTTGCACTTTACTGTTAGGAATATTCAACTTCTTCATAATCATAGGCTATTTCGTTCTCAAATTTAGCAATACTAAGTCTGAAAGAGCATCCTTCTAAGTAATCCGGGCTTTCTAACAAACAAGAAACTCAAGTAGTAACTTGACAACCAATGTTTAAAAATCATTTTATTCAAAAAGGCTTTTAGAAATTTGTAAAGGAAATTCTTTTTCGAAAATTTGTTTAAAAAAAAAATTTGAAAAAAAATCACAAACCTGGTTGTCCTTACTATATGAGTTGGTGGTTGTCCTTCCGACCTATAACAAGGTACCATAATAAAGAAACAATTACATAAAAGTTCGTTCACTCCAATCTACCTTTTCTCCTTTATCGTGTCCACTTGCCTTCCTTAATCGATGAAAACTTCAATTGTCTTCGCATGTTATCTTATTCGTAGCTTCACATCAAAGCTTTCATAATGGTAATACTCCCGACATTACCGTTGCAGTAGTTAAGTAAAACAGGCTATCCAATAGTCAATAAGTCTATTTCATAGAACAAAGTTTGCTCATATCACATCACATTACTACTTTACATATTGCATTTATCATATCATCATCATTTAATTTTACAAAATCCCAGGTTTATACTTTTCTCTCTTACTCTTTCAAAATTCATCTAGTTCATCCCATAGTTATTCACGGGTGGCTTAGTCACTAAGGGCTTCTTTTAACCCGATAACAGCTATCCTCTAAAACACTTCAATCTTCTCTCTAAACTTCATCTCACCTTTATTTATAACTCAAGCGCTCACCATTTACTGTAGCTCTCGAATCCATCCTCGCAGGTACAATCGCTTCATAGGACAAGTTCTAAACTGGGGGTATAGAACAGGATGTAGGGTAAACTAAAGAGATACGCTCACAACCGAATGTCCAGTAAAACAAGAATAAATAAATGAAAGTTCTTGAATAGGTAATCTCACATCAAGAGGCGAAAAATTAGCGTAGAATAGCTTGAAGAAGTGCAACCTTTATAATAGAGGGTAGTACAATTAATGCTGGTGGAGGAACAAGGTGCAAGTCCAATCTGAAAGAAGATGACGATCCTTGAACGAGAAGCTCCAAACGATCAGATGATATAGGGAAATCAGGATCTGCCATTGCCGTTGTCTGAAAATCACGTCGCAAGCTAAGAATCCCGAATCGCAACACGAACCGTGTCGGAGACCTTCTATGTAGTCGCACTCATCCTTACAATGTCTTAGCTTTCTATTTCATAATCCTAATCCCAACCCTCTATTCAATCCCGATAATCTAAGCTTGTTTCAGTGACTTATAACCTGTAGCTCTGATACCAACCTGTGGCGCCCTCCAAACCCGGGTCAGAAGTTTGGGGTCCACAACACATATACAATAAATAAACCTGAATAAGAAATATTATTTGCAATGACCCTGCTTTACAAAACCATGGATCGTAACAGGTTAAAGTATGAAAATAAGCCACAATCTTAACCTTTATTACAACGTACCAGATCCCAATTAATTTAACTTACACTTGATAGTAAAATCATTCTTACAATCTAACTATCTCTATACCGCATGAAGCTTCTGCTAGCTCGATTCAGCTTAACTGGAACCTTAGCCCGCACTTTGGACTGAGGAACTTCACTATCATCCATGTTCTTTTCAACTGTAAAATATATAAAAGAATCGCAAGGGTGAGCTAACTAGCTCAGCAAGTCATAATAGTGATAACTGAGGTTAAACAATGATCAAATGAGATGATTCAAAGGAATCAAATTTCTTTCTAACTAATCATTAGAATTTGATATTCATTTTAAGTTTTAAAAACCAAGGTTAGGCTGCTGATCAGTCATGCACTAACCCCGAGCAAAGCACACAGCACTGCTCTAATTACTGGATCCAAGGCACACATTGGCCTAATTCGACCACGAATCTGGTCTGACCACGAATCTGGTTCATATAAGAAAACTATCCAATTCTAAAATAATTCAGTGTAATAAACAACGTAATTCAATAAGCAAGATCATAATCCATATTGATAAAGCATTTATACAAAAGCGTAATGCATTTCATGAGTATCATAAGGGTATATCAAGGTATGTACGAGAAACGGTTTTCAATCTGTAAAAGGATCAGGTATTAGACAAATAATGGTTTTTCAAGGTATAGTTCATTAAGGTTTTAAAGAATGGTTGACGTATAAAAGTTTCTATGTTTTCAAACAATTTCGTTTCAGTGCTTGGTGTTTGGTAGTTATACATTTGGGAAGTATTATCATATTTGTGTGATTTGTATCTGAGGATCAACAAAGGATGGTTTTACAAAGAATAAGGCTTATGGCTCAAGATCAAGAAAATCAGGGTTCAAGGTTTAATAGTTTAAAGCACTTGCAGTATAAAACAGGAATTATTTTGATAATTAGTGACATGTTATGAAACAGTTCGAAAACATTGGTAATATATCTTGAAGAAAAGTTCAGGAATACTTGCCTTACAAGGCTTTATAACTATTACTGATCAACTCTGAGCCAACTCTGTCGCTTAGGCTTTAACGTCCAACCACTAGATCCCATTGGATTCGACTTCGACACTCAGGTCTTTCTGTTGAAACTCTACTGAGCTCGTCGACTGACCACTATGTTATCTTTAGTCCATCATCCACTTTCAGGTTCCCGACTATAACCTACAGGGTCGAAATACCCTACGTTAGGCGTCTAGGTATGCTTGACATATCCTCAATACTAATTTTTACTAAACGATATTCAAACCCGACTCATAATTATATGGATTATTATAATATAACAACACACCCAACAGTCAGGGTTCACATTCTCGAGAAATTGGTTTGGTGTTCGCTTTCCGAAAATACGTATACTTGTAATTTCACAAAATCAGGGTTATGGATTTTAGCAAATTATTTCATCACATCGTGCAATCAAGTTCCATATAGAACACATATTTATCTATATAACCATTCAACGTCCCGATAATCGTCGGATACGCTCCCGAATTTTCGTAGGTAAATTTCCCGGAAATCGGGCAGCGTCTCTTTTGTTTATCGGACTACCCGTCGAAACGATTCGACGTCAAACCAATCAACAATACAACAATCACAACTCCAGTCAACTCAAATTCATAACCCAATCACAATTAAATACGCAATCCAAGTCTCAATACAAAATCCAAGTCTCAATACAATCTCTAAATATCGGATAAATATTTCTCGAACTAAATTAATATTTTGAAATTTTAGGACTCCGAATAAACATCACAGTCCACCGTCGGCTCGCCGAGCCTTATCGCCGAAGGCGGCGAAAATTCGCGGGTGCCCGTATTCGTCAGGTTTCCATCACAAATTTTCACCGATTAATTCTCAAATAATTACGGTAAACATTAATTAATCATCCAAAATTCATTCGAGTAATCCCATAATTCAGTCAAACATTTCGAATAACCCCAAAAATTTAGGCTTCGAATTAACACGGGGAACCATCCCCATCACAGGCGAAACAATTTGCACAAACGGAGCAGGCAACAGTAGCACAACAGCAACATAACTGGACACACGCACGCCGGCCACCTCGCCGGAGAGAGTCACGGCGGCGGCCGGGAATAATAGAGAAGAAGAACGGCAACACAGTAGCACCAAGTAGACTGCACATACATATCATACATATTTAACACAAATATGCATATATATATATATACAGCAAACAAACAGGTACACATCTGACAATCAATCGGAAAATAAATCGGGAAGCAAGGCGGCAGCGGGTAATTACCCGATAGCAAACCAGAACACAGGGAATAACAGGAAGTCCGAGAAAGAAAAAGGGAGGGTCAAGAGGAGGAATATGATTAGAGAGATCAAACCCCACCACAGATGATACCGCCGAGCACATGAAGGCAGTGATGTGGTGGTTGCTATGTTTTGTTCCTTTATTTTATTTCACAATTGAAACAATGACGCGTGGCTCTAATTGCATAAAACCCAAACACGTGTCCTTACTACTAGCTGCTAGCATAAATTTATTTTGAAATTCGTAATTTAACGAATCAAGTTAAGATAAAACAAACTCAGAAAATCAAGAGAATAAGTTTAATATGTTACACATATCCAGAAATTTATAAAAACGTAATTTTCATAATTTTAACACAATTTTTGAAATGTCACTTATACCTGCTTTTAACAAATAACCGAAACAACGTGCGGGTGAAATTAATCCCGAAAATTTCCAAAATAATTTTAAAATTCTCAGAATATTCCAAACTTCAATAAATATGAGTTTCATAATTTTTGAAGAATTCTAGAATTAAATATGGATTTTACAAATAAAAATAATTAGAAAATCATTTTAAGGATAAATAATTAATAAAATATTGATTTCCAAATTTTATAAAATCCTAAAAATAATTATTATAATTATAAAACCATAAAAACAATTTTAGAAATACTTCTAATATTTATACAAATAAATTTTCCTTAAATCCACTTTTAAAAGTGAAACAATTCAATACCATTCCTTAATTAATCACGCGGACAACCCGGTACACCATAAATCACACATAGATAATAATCAGACAACACATAGCGGTCAAAACCAATACACATATTTTATTTATCTAATAATTCCATAATTATATATTTAAATAATTCAAAAATACGCGAGTCGTTATAATACTTCTTTTCGAAATTATACTAGTGGGTTAAGTTTTGAGTTGGGAATTTATTAAAAGAGTTTCAAAAGAAAGTGAAAATTTTATTTATGGAATTTGTGATTATTATTTCTAGAACTGTAACCTGAAAAGATCTTGATGTAGTTTGGGGTCGTAGATGCTATATTTCAACTGCTGGTAATTGTTTATTTGATTAAACAAGTTATATTGGATTGAGGTTTCATGGTGATGATCAAATCCTCTGACCCCAGATTGAGGGTGTGTAGAAATTATTGTGTAATTGAATATTTTTGAATTAAATAGAACATGTAACCTAATAATCGATCCATAACCAAGATTTTCCTCGACATAATACAAAACCTTCTTCGCTGGACGCTGTACATTTTAATTATGGTGTATACGTGTGTATTAGTTATTCATGCAAAAGTATGATAATTTAATTAAACGTTTTAATCCAATATTTTTTATATATTATCATAATTTTAATTTTTTTTATATAAATTAATTTGATTATGCATATGAATTTATTTAATTATTTAAGGCACAAATAATATATAGCCAAAAACTCAAATTTCACATCGGGTGATATGATTATAAAATATTTTCAACCCAAACAACCTTAATTCACGCTATTTTCTTTTCAAAAAAAACTTGTAAATCTTTGTTTCGAATATGGTAGATGGTGCAATTTATTATTTAGTAGGTTATAATATTTGCGCAGTTATATACTTAATATAGTTAAATACTTTTTTATTATAAAAAATATTGATATAATTTTAGCTATTTTATAATATTTTGACTATCTTTTTATTTATTGAGGGGTTCTCCATGGTTAAATTTGAAAAAAAACATCGCTAAAAATTTGATGTTTAGATAATTGTGTGGACAATTTTTTACCAAATAAATTATAAAAAGAGTGAGCGGGAAATTATTAGAATGTGTCAACAAATGGTTGGTGCAGTGGCTAAGTTTTTGTCCCCTTTGCGGGAACTTAATAGTTCCATTACTGGCGTGCGCATGTGTAATTAATTAGTAAAAAAAATAGAACGTGGGATACTTGCGAATATGCATCATGAATTTTATTTTGTTCATAATGAATGTCTAGCATAAGTGTTTGAGAATCTTACTTTTAAGTTCAAGGTCTTGAGTTCGATTTCCAACACCAACTATTATTTTTTCTCAGTGGCATTTTCATAATTATTTGATAAATAAGGGTATAATGATAATTTTACTTCTATTAAAATAAAGATTTTTTGCCCTTGTGTCCTTGTTATTTAGTAGGATATAATATTTGCGCCATTATATACTTATGTAATTAAATATTTCTCTATTCTAAAAGATTTTGATATAATTTTAGCCATTTTATAATATTTTGTCTATCTACTTATTTTTTGAGGAGGGGTTCTCCAATATGGCTAACTTTGAAGAAAAAAAGCCGATAAAATTTGATGTTAAGATAATTGTCTAGACAAGTTTTATGCCTTACCAAATAAATTATAGAAAGAATAAGCGGGAAATTATTAGAATGTGTCAACAAAATGGTTGGTGCAGTGGTTAAGTTCATGTACCCTTTGCGGGAACTTAATAATTCCATTACTGGTATGCGCATGTATATTTAATTAGTAAAAAAAACATGAGATACTTGCAAATATTCATGATTAATTTTATTTTTGTTCAAAATGAATGTCTAGAAGAAGTGGTTGAGAGTCTTACTTTTAAGTTCAAGGTCTTGATTTCGATTCCCAACACCAACTAATATTTTTCTAAATCAAATTTTAGTTGCATTTTTGTAATTATTGGATAAATAAGGACATAATGATTATTTTACCGCTATTAAAATGACACTTTTTCCCGAGTGTTTGTCGACCCAACTTTCAAGTCAAATTTATAACTTAAAAGTTGATAAGTTAAATGTTAGTAACAACATACTTTTCTTCAACTTATTTTAATTTTTTTTATTAACTTCAGTTTTAAAATATAATAGCCTATAACCCGTGCGTTGTATGGTTGTTTTAAATAATTATTATTTTATTTATTTATTTTAATATTTTATAAATTAAATTTGTTTACGCCTAAATAAGTGTATATTTTAAATAGTATAAACATAAAAGATAACCCATAATTATATAAACTTGTTATATTAACAAAATCCAAGTAATTATATTTAGTTTGTTTTTAAATTTTATTTTAGTCTGACTGGAAAATTATTTTATTTTAACCCGAATGTGTAGTATACATTATTTTGTTTTAGCCTGAATGAGCGGTATTTATTATTTTGTTTAAAAGCAATACATTAAATCCAATTTAGCCCATACAATAATCTAATTTTGTTTAATTCCTGATGCATAATTTATAATATTTTTCTTTTATTCCGGACCATTATACGTAAAAATAAATTATCTTTTGATTTTAATTTACTTTTAGATCAGTTCCATAGTATAATCTTTTTTCACTCAGGTGAATAGTATATATTATTTTATTTTGGCCCGAGTTCATTTTACAGATTTAATTCTATATATATTTATATAATCATATTATGAATATTAATCTATTATTGAAAGTATTTTATGTTAAATATAATTATAAATGTAGAGGATGATTGTTAAGTGGCATTTATGTCCACTTAGAACGCTTTATAAAGACTTGAATTGATGTTTTATACTCGAGTTATTTGTGACGATGAAGGTGGATTCTTTGGCTAATTATGGAGTGAATCAAATCACTAGTGTTTGTGAGATTTGTGCTGGTGCGCATGAGATGGAGCAGTGTGTTATTTCTAGTGAATCAGCTCAGTTCATGAGCAACTTTCAGAGGTCGCAGCAACCAGCTCTAGCCACCTATCATCCCAACAAACGTAACCATCTTAACTTTAGCTGGAGCAATACTCAGAATGTGGTACAACAACCTTATCAGCAGTATGCTGCAAAACAATACAACCCTCTTGATTTTCAGCAACTGCAATATGCACGAAGGCAACAACTCTAGCTGCAACAATCTAATGAAAAATCTGAATTGGAGGAGTTGAGGCTTATGTGTAAGAGCCAAGCAGTTTCTATCAAGACCTTGGAGAATCAAATTGGGAAAATTGCCAATGCCTTGCTGAATCGGCAACCTGGTACACTCCCTAGTGACACTGAAGTGCCAGGCAACAAGGGAGCAAAGGAGCAGGTTAAGGCAATTACATTGCGGTCTGGGAAAGTTGTAAATCCCGAAAAATCTCAAGTTTCGGAAGATGAAGCTGTGGTGGAGGAAGCAGTGCAGAAGGAAGTAGAAGTGGAAGCAAGGAAGACTATTGTGGAACACACTCCACCTGAGGGTAATACAGGGGAGAAACATATATATCCTCCACCTCCTTATCTGAAGAGGCTGCAGAAGTAAAAGCTGGATAAGCGTGTTCAAGAAACTTCATATCAGCATACCTTTCGCTGAAGCTCTTGAATAGATGCCTAGTTATGCGAAGTTTATGAAAGGTATTCTCTCTCGGAAAGTGAAGCTTGATGACTTAGAGACAGTTGCTCTCACGAAGGAATGCAGTGTTGTGCTGCAATAGAAGTTACCTCCGAAGCTTAAAGATCCTGGAAGCTTCACTATTTCTTGTACCATTGGAAAAGTGTTATTTGACAAATGCTTATGTGACTTGGAAGCTAGCATCAATCTGATGCATTTGCCTATCTTCAAGAAGTTGGACTTACTTGATCCAAAGCCTACTTATATGACCTTGCAGTTGGTCGATCGCTCTATTACATATACACGAGGCATTATGGAGGATGTCTTGGTCAAGGTGGACAAACTCATCTTTCCTACTGATTTTGTAATTCTTGATTTCGAGAAGGATAAGAAGATTCCCATAATCTTAGGAGGAGCTTTCTTGGCCACTGGCCGAACCTTGATAGATGTGCAAAAGGGTGAACTCATTATGAGAGTTCTGGATTAGGATGTGACATTCAATATTTTCAATGCCATGAAATTCCCTACTGATAATAAGGAGTGCTTAAAAGTGGAGTTGGTTGATTCTGTGGTTACTTCAGAACTTGATCAAATGCTAAGGTCTGATGCCTTAGAGAAGGCCTTGTTGGGGAATTCAGATAGTGAAGATGATGAAGGTGATGAACAGTTGCAGTATTTGAATGCTTCTCCTTGGAAGCGAAGGCTGGATATGCCTTTTGAGTCTCTTGGATCAGAGGAGCTGAACAAATCTCCAAAGTGCCTCAAGCCATCTATTGAGGAAACTCATACTCTCGAGTTTAAACCATTGCCTAAACACTCGAGGTATGCGTTTTTAGGTGATGCATCTACTTTTCTTGTTATTATTTCATCTAACCTTTCAGGTAGTGATGAGGAAAAGCTATTGAGAATTCTGAGAGAGTTCAAATTGACAATTGGATGGACTATAGCAGATATAAAGAGAATCAGCCCTTCTTATTGCATGCATAAAATTCTGCTAGAGGAAGGTAGCAAGCCTACTGTTGAGCAACAGAGACGGCTTAATCCGATCATGAAAGAAGTTGTGAAGAAATAAATTCTCACGTGGCTGGATGTAAGGATCGTCTATCCCATTTCTGACTGTTCTTGGGTGAGTCCAGTTCAGTGTGTGTCGAAGAAAGGATGCATCATCGTTGTTGCTAATGAAAAGAATGAGCTCATTCCTACTCGAACAATCACGGGGTGGAAAGTTTGCATGGACTACAGGAAGTTGAACAAAGACACAAGGAAAGATCACGTACCTCTTTCTTTTATTGATCAAATGCTTGACAGATTGGCTGGGCATGAGTACTATTGTCTTCTAGATGACTATTCGGGCTATAATCAGATTTGCATTGCTCCGGAAGATCAGGAAAAGACTACTTTCACTTATCCATTTGGTACTTTTTCCTTCAGAAGAGTTTATTTTGGTTTGTGTGGAGCTCCTATCACATTTCAGAAATGTATGATGGCTATTTTCTCTGACATGAATGGTCAGAATATGGAGGTGTTTATGGATGATTTCTCTGTGTTCGGTGATTTCTTTTGACGAGTGCTTGTAAAATGTTGGCGCCAATCTTAAAAGTGTATTGAGACTAATCTGGTTCTCAGCTGAGAGAACTGTCATTTTATGGTGCAACGGGGCATCATTCTTGGGCACAAGGTCTCTAGTAAGGGTCTCGAGGTGGATAAAGCCAAGGTGGGGGTAATTGAAAATCTTCCTCTACCAATTTCTGTTAAGGGAGTCCGCGGATTTCTTGGTCATGCGGGGTTATATCGGCGTTTTATCAAGGACTTCTCTAAAATATCTAAACCCTTGTGAAATCTTCTAGAGAAAGATGTCCCGTTCAAGTTTGATGACGAGTGCCTAGCTGCTTTTGAGATCTTAAAGAAGAGTTTAATCACGGCACCTATCATAACTGCACCTAATTGGGATGAACCTTTTGAAATGATGTGCGATGCAAGTGACTATGCAGTTGGAGCAGTTCTTGGGCAGAGGAAGAACAATATATTTTATGTGGTCTACTATGCTGGTAAGACCCTCAATGATGCTCAACTGAACTATACTACTACTGAGAAAGAGCTATTGGCTATTGTCTATGGTTTTGAGAAGTTTCGATCTTATTTGCTTGGGACGAAGGTAAAAGTTTTTACTGATCACGCTGTGATTCCCTATCTCATCTCGAAGAAGGACTCGAAGCCTAGATTGATTCGATGGGTTCTTTTATTTCAGGAATTTGAATTAAAGACTTCAGGAATTTGAATTAAAGATCAAGGACAGGAAAGGTATTGAGAATGAAGTCGCTGATAATCTCTCTCGTTTAGAAGATCCAAGTGTAACTTCACAAGATAAGACATTAATTAATGAGTCTTTTCCTGATGAGAAGCTGTTTGGGGTGCAAGAAGAAGAATCGTGGTTCACAGACATTGTGAACTACCTTATGAGAAATATTATGCCTCGACTTGTCTTCTGCTCAAAGGAAGAAGTTTCTTCATGAGGTGAAGTGGTACATGTGGGATGAGCCATTTTTGTTTAGGCAAGGAGCTGACCAAATTATCAGGAGATGTATTCTGTACAGCGAAACGGGGGGGGGGGGATCTTGCAAGACTGTCATTCGACTATTTATGGAGGCCACTATGGTGGAGAGAAGACAGCAGCTCGTATCCTTCAAGTAGGATTCTTCTGTCCTATATTGTTTAAGGATGCACATCAATTTTTTTTGAAGTGTGATCGATGCCAGCATATGGGTAATATGTCTAAGAGGGATGAGATGCCTCTTAATGTGCTTCTCTAGGTTGAAGTCTTCGACATTTCGGGAATTGACTTCATGAGGCCATTTGTCTCATCTTGCAATAATCAGTATATCTTGTTGGCGGTTGATTATGTCTCGAAATGGGTTGAAGTCAAGGCTTTACCGACAAATGATGCGAAGGTAGTGCTTAATTTTCTTCATAAACAGATATTCACAAGGTTTGGGACTCAGCGAGTAATAATCAGTGACGAGGGATCACATTTCTGTAATCGCAAGTTCACTGCCATGCTGCAAAGATATAATATGAATCATCGCATTGCTACAGCCTACCATCCTCAGACTAATGGTTAAGCTGAGGTATCTAACAGAGAGATCAAGCGTATTCTAGAGAAATTTGTGTGTCCATCAAGGAAGGATTGGTCTTTGAAGCTGTATGAAGCTATTTGGGTGTATAGAACAGCATACAAGACTCCGCTTAGCATATCGCCGTTTCAGTTGGTTTATGGAAAAGGATGTCATTTGCCTGTGGAGCTCGAGCATAAAGCATATTGGGCTTTGAAGAAGTTGAACCTTGATATAGATGCGGCTGGTAAGAAAAGAATGCTTCAATTGAATGATCTCGACGAGTTTCGGCTTCAAGCGTATGAGAACAACAAAATGTATAAGGAGAAAGTCAAGAGGTGGCACGATAGGGGTCTAGTGCTCAAAGCATTTGTGCCAGGGAAACAAGTTCTTTTATTTAACTCTTGTCTCCATCTTTTTCTTGGAAAATTGAAGTCGAGGTGGTCAGGGCCGTTTGTTATCAAAATTGTGTTTCCACATGGAGCGGTGGAGATTTTTGAGAATGATCTAGGCCAAGCGTTCAAGGTGAATGGACAGAGGTTGAAGCAATACTATGGGGATACGACAAACCACGAGGTGGTTAGTGTCGTTTTACTGTCCAATTTATCTCAAATTTCTACGTCAAGCCAACGACGTAAAGCAAGCGCTTCTTGGGAGGCAACTCACGTTGTTGTACATTAGTAGATAGAGGAAGAAGAAAACAAGGAGAAAAACACAAAAAAAAATCAGAAAAAAAAATTCAGTCGCCCGCGCTGGTATGCGGGGTGGCCGCGCTGGTTTTCTAGAAGCACGGCGTGCCCACGCTTCCGGGTGGGGCGGCCGCGCGGGCTCCCTGAACCTGAAAAAAAACAGAAAAAATGAAAATTCAAACACAAAACCAAATCATAGCCGAATTTCCCTCTCCCACCTTCCATATTTCCCTCTCCAAATCAGTTTTAATCACCCCATTACTACCATTATTCCCTTAATCAAATCCCACTTCTTTTCCATAACTAATTCCTAATTCCCAATATATACACAAACTTATACACAATCTTCTCCATCACTTCTCAATTCTCAAACACAAATCTCTCTTATAAACACATCTTTTCTCTCAACTTCTTCAATCTCAATGGTACCCAAAAGACAAAAAAGTCAAGTAAGCAGCAGCACCACCGATTCTTCTAGTGTTGGGGGTGTAAGGCCAAGGTTTGCAACTCCGGAGGCTGAGACGGAGTATACGAGGCTGCTTTCGAAGCCTATATCCAAGGAGTGAGGTTTTCTGACATCGGGGAGGGATGGTAAGTTGTTGAAGATGATTTTGGAGATGGGTTGGGTTGTTTTTTACGAAACACCCGTTGTTGTGCCCATGATTGTGGTTCGCGAGTTTTACGCGAATGCGAAGGCGGAAAAGAATGATTTTACTATGGTTAGGGGGTTGACGGTGGAATATAGTGCTGAGGCTATTCAGAGGGTGATTGAGCAGGCCAAGAGGAGGCCAGAACATGGGAATTGGAATGAGAAGACGGGGGATGATTTTAACTTGGATTTGATCATTACTACGTTATGTGTGCCTGAGACTCACTGAAAGTTCAAGAAGGGCACGAACGAGTATGCCAGTTTCCCTGCCTCGTGCATGAACAGGTCTGCACGTGCATCGAATTCTTTTATTTGTGCCAACATCATGCCATCTTCTCACGTGCATGATGTTACCGTGGAGCGTGCACGACTATTATGGGGGATTCTTAAGGGAGACTATGTGGATCTCGGGATGGTGATTCATCAGGGTATTTTGAGGTTTCTTCGTGGGAGTACTACGGGTTCTATACCCTATGCGTCCATTGTGACGAAGCTGTGTGTGGCGGTTGGAGTTCATTGGCCCGCACATGAGCAGCTGCAGCTTCCTAGTGCCCTCGATTGATAGTTCGATGTTGTTGAGCATGCAGGAGTGGTACAGTGGGAAGCCTGATCCGAAGGGGCTTGGTTATTCTTATGACCATCTGCCAGATGGAAGGCCAGCTACTCAGGAATATGTTGGTGGGATGACTTAGGCAAGCAGAGCCGCATGGAGAGCTCATTTGGGTGAAGTCGGTCCTTCCCAGTCATAGAAGCAGCAGCAGGAAGCACAGGATAATGTTGGTTTGGGTTCAGCACAATATAGGCACTTGATGAGGAGGATGGATACAATGCATGATATCCATAGTTGGTTTGCACATGATCTCACCCAGGCGTTGGGGACTGCATTCAGAGCCACGGGAGTTGATATCCAGTGGCAAGTATTCGATGAGGACTCTGTGTACCCGCTTCCACACACTCCTGAAACTCCACCCATTGAGGGTGATGATCCTGGTTCCGAGTAGATATGCCTGATTCCTTACTATTGCCTTCACTGAGGACAATAAATATTTTAAGGTTTGGGGGTGGTGGTTAAGGAATATATGTTATGTGTGTGTCCATACAGTTTGCATATTCATGATAGTTTAGTTCATATAGTTTCATATTTGCCATGTAGTAGTTTTTTTGTTTTTTTAATTTTATTTTGCATGTTAGTATGTTGCATTTATAGTTGCATTTGTATTATAACATGATCCCTTAAGTTTACTTTTCTGACTGATTTGTGATATTGATGCTAGTGTAGTGATATCGTGTATAGTGATGTTAAGTCTAACAAGTTGATTTGCATGCTAGAAATAATAAATTTCACTAAATCTTATAGGTTGCTTGAGTGTTATATCATGACCATGTCTTATTTGTTTGTCGAGGTTTAATCACTTGTCTATTTATAGAATTTAGGATACTCTGTTAATGACAACATAACATGGATATTTAAAAATTGGAAAAAATTGGATTTCATTGCTAGTTGTGTGGCTAGTTGTCAAATGGCTAGTAGCCGGCTCATATTTATATGAGTAGTCTAGGGTTGAGCGAGATGGAGCGAAACACACTCATTCAGAGATCATGTGAAAAAAAATAAAAAAAAAAGAGAAAATAGAAAAAAAAGAAAAGAAAAAATATATGTTTATGCATAATTGATTATGAGTGGGCTCTTTAATACTCGAGTTATTAATTTCTTAGGGGACTTTGTGCCTAGTGACCCAAGGATTTCATAGTCTGGGATCCACTAACCTAACGATCGCTACATGGGTATTATTGCATAAGTCTTTTGTGGACCTCACTAATTGCACGGTTAAATAAGCATATTTGTGATTATTTATGAGTTGTGAATAAAAGCATGAATCCATATAATAACTCCGATATAAGAAATGAAGTGTTGTTAGTCATTTTAAGTTTAGCTTTTATTCTATTTATAACCTTGTGATTGCCTTGGTGAGTAGTGAGTCATGATTATTGATCTAGTTGCGATAGTATATCTTTTAAGCATCTGCACAAACGCACGTTTTTGTCTTGTAAGGTGAATTGTTGGATTTGATTGATTTTTGTGCGAATAACTGCATTTGTTGAGATGTTGCTTATTGGTTGGTTTAGTTATTCTGAGGGGATCGTTGCATTCATGTAGCTTGCATTCATGCATTTTTATTTCTTGTTCTTTGAGTCTATTTATGCATGAGGACAAGCATCGGTTCAAGTTTGGGGGTGTCCACTTAGAATGCTCTATAAAGGCTTGAATTAATGTTTTGTCCTCGAGTTATTTGTATATTTGATGTGTTTTGTATTGATGCAATGATGCTAAAATGGTGTTAGGAAGGTGTCTTGAATAAAAGCTCATGGATCGCCATCTCAAACCAGCCAGAAAAACAAGCAAAAGGAGTTTTTCCAGAAGGCCAGCGTGCTCGCGCTGTGTTAGTGCGCGGCCGCGCCAGAGAAACAGAATGTCAGTGCGCCCGCGCTGGTGAAGCGCGCGCCCGCGCCAGCTCGGGTTTCAAGAATCCTGTTTTAAATAGAAGATTGATTTCTGGACTTCTCTGCTGATCAGGGCTGCTATATAAAGATAACTTAAGATCATTTTTCATAACAAAACGCAACAGAGCTTAAGGAGAAGACAACAAGAAGACCAATAACACAATTCAACCAAGGCGAAGAAGATCTAGTTTATTTTTGTGATTCTTTGTTTTAAGTTGTAATCTTGGATGCTCGTTTCTTATTTTGTTGAACCTAATACTCTGAATTACATACTTTGTTTATTATTTGTTTTAAAAAGACCTAGTTTATTATACCATGCTTTCATCAGAATCCACGGTGATGATGAGTTCGGTTATGGGCTAGTCGTTATCGTGGGGTTCTAGCGGATTTACTTATGGATTTCAATAGTTAATATGTTTTGATACCTTAGTGTGTGGTGATTGTATGATATCCTAGTATTGGTTGTGCTTATTCGTCTTATGAGCGTCACGAACTTATAAGACAATGTGTTAATCTCTAATGAAGCGACAGTAAATTTAGAGGTTTAGAATTTGTCATACTAGCATAGGTTCGTGTATTTATTATGCATGATTCGTAGGTAATTTTAACCATCTTACTTGCCCTATGCAATCACGATAGATAACTTGCACATTAAGCTGTTATGTTGTCTAATTCTATAAACATATAGGGTCTCAATATAATTGGTGTCTATGCAGCTTCCATCTCTTTTGTGGATATCTGGTAGTAGGGTATTCATACAACGAAAGTTGGCATTTACTAGTTTCGTGTTATCCGATTAGTGTCATCACCACTGCATGCTATAAGGTTAAGAACAAAAAGGTTATTGAATGAAGTAGTAACGAAGTTAGAATCCCATGTCTGTGTTATATAAGTAAATCAACCTTCTGAATCTCTTAGTTAATACTCTTAGCATAATTTCTTAGTTAATCTCAGTTATAAACAATCTCAATTTGTTATTTGTCTTAGTATTGAATAATAACCATATCATTGTTGCATAAGCGCATAAATCTTTAGTTAACCTAAACCATTCTATGTGGGAACGAACTAGAAATAAATTTATATTACTTGTGATCGCGTATACTTGCGTGAATATCTGCGCGCGTTTTCGTCCTAACAATGATCAAAATACAATGATCAGACAATTGCCAACATAAATTTCAATTTTTCTTATTTAACATTATTTTTAATAGTATATATATTATATACACAGAAGAAAATTCTTTTATATAAACCAAATTCAAGGAATTGTATTTAATTTTTTTTTTAATTTTAGTTCGGGTTATAATCAGCGTGTACCAAAAAACATGTATTGTACCAAATTTTTTTAATGTAATATTATATAAAAAATTAAAATTTAATTTGAATTAAATTCTTGAATTTGTTCATTTTAAATTTTTAAATGATATAATTTCATGATAAATATATTAATACACATATATGTTCATGATTTTTTTAAAAAGAACTATTTGGAAATAACAATATTACCCACTTAACAAAATTGATATTTTTATGCGTGTTTATTAAAAATAATTATGTTTTAATTAAACGTTATATTTTAGTTCAAATAAATAATATATGATTTATACTTGGTCTAATATTTATTTTATTTATCCCGATCAATAATTTAAGTTATTGTGTTTTAACGCAAGGATAAATTCAGTTAATTGTTTTTAATTTGATTTTAAATTTTTTTATTCAGTTCAATAAGATAATTGTTTTTAACCTAGTTGATAGTATATATGATTTTGTTATAGTCGATCAAATTATATTTTGATTTTAATTTTGAAGTTTGGATCAATTATATTTAGTCTGAATTAATATTTTATATTATTTTATTTTAACTTCTTACCAATAGTATAATTCTTTTGGTCGGGTTGATAATACTTATTATTTTGTCTTTAATCGAGGCACATTATACCAACCAAAATAACGATTATATTTAGTTTGTTTTGAATTTTATTTTAATCTGGATCAATGATATATTTTTATTTTAGCCCGCACGAAAATTGTAAATTATTTTATTTTATCTCGAGGCCATTATACTGATTAAAAAAATTATCTTTTAATTATATATAATATTGTATCTATAATATCTATAATATGTATATAGATATTATAATATATATTTATGTTTTAATTAAATAATTATTAAATTTGTCATTATAATTAATATTATCTTAGAATTTAATTAAATACAAATTAAATTGGTGAGAAAGTTGACTTTAATATCAGTTAGAATAATATAAAATTCGATATGAATTAGAATTTAAATTGGTAAAAAAATTGGTTTCGATATCAATTAGAATAATATAAACTTCGGTATATATTAGAATTTATATTGATAGAAGAAATTTGACTTCAAAATCAATTAGAATTAAAATTAAAATTGACTGACCCACCAACCAAATTTGTAATATTTTATCTATTATAATATAGTATATATATATATGTTTATAAACATTAATCTAATTTAAAATTTTGCGAATTAAAATAATTATATTTAAAAACAATTTATTTTACTCTAAAAAATCTGAATTATATAACTTATATATATATTTATTTATTATTTACGAGTCATTTTAATTTTAAAATATAATTTACTTATTTTAAGATTTGACACTTTAAAAACAATCCAGTAAATTAACAAAGGAAACGGTATTGCAGTCTCCAGTTTAACAGTAAAGACAATTGAACTGCAGTCTACAGTTTAAGAGTAAAGACAATTGAACAACCAAGAGAAAGGAAAAAGGCCACGATAGAATACAAGTTTCATGAGAACGTTGTTGTCCAGGGGTTGGCAGCTCGTCCCATCAAGCCACGTGTCATGGGATTGTTTGGACTTCCGTTCTGTAATCTGGAATTTACACGAAATGAGGCACAAGAGCAAAAGCCATTACGAAAGCACCACGCGTGGAAATATGATTGGACCGAGGCAAAAGGAACCGGTGGGGTGACATGGTGAGTCCCTTTCGTTGGGTGCGGGGGGAGCCGAGTGAGTGATGGCCTAATCACTTGCCGTGACTTGTCTCGTTAAAAGAGCGCCGGCACCATCCTTTTCACCCTTTCTTTTCTAACTATATTACCTTTTTTGCCATCCCCTTCTGTCCTCTTCTCATCATTTCCCGCAGCTTATCCCTTCGGCCGTTTCTATGGAATAATAGACTGTTTGTCTCGTCCGGGTCCACATAAACGATAATCGAAATCAGAATTTTACAACAAAAAATGCTTATGAAATTATGTTATTTTAATTCTATTGCCTTCGCAAATTTTAAGAGAAAACATTATATGTAGAACGATGACTTTGTTATTCTCGTACCTGAGCTTTAAGTTTTTCATCCATTTATAATCTGTTAATCACAACATTTTATTTTAATTCTAACTGTTAGCTATGGGGCCAATATGGCCTAGCGAACAAAGGACCAATAGACAACTATGTTTCTGGACCGAGGCCCAACAAGATTACGGACCAAAACTCACAGAGCACCACAGGCCGAGACCCATCTTTCCTCCAACCATTGGGATTGTGCAATCATAACGCCCCTTTTCTCATCCTCTCTATTAATGAGGTGTAATTGATGAGTATTCATGGCAGGATCGGGTATAAAAATCCCAGAAAAGTAAGAAATACACAATTACACACTCATTCTCTTACTTACTCTCTACTTTCTTATATTCCTAAAACTCACTCTACATCTAGATTCTTATTCTCACACCGAAGGTGAATCGGGGGGGGACAATCCCTCGCATTCTCTTCCCTTTCAGGTACAAGTCGGAGGTAGTTCCTGGGAGGCCGAAAACCGTTCATTCAGTCCGAAGAATATTTGGGCGTAATATTTGGCGCCGTCTGTGAAAAGACAAGAATCACAAACGAGATAACGAGATAATGACAAACACAGTTCATGAACACTCACTACCACCTGGCTTCACTCCTCACGATGGGGGATAGACGTCCTCCTTGGTGGATGCCGATGGAGTTATCAAATTAACTCCCGAAGAGGAGGCTTTTCTCCTCAAGATCTGCACAAAAAAGTTAGCCGCGGAGAAGGGCAAAACAAAGGATGATCAAGATGAAAAAGAAGCGGAGCCCCGAGCGAAGATAAGAGAGGCCGACACCTTATGACTGAAAGCCCTACAGCTCCAAAGGGAAGAAATTGAGCTACAGGAGAAAACACTGCGCGAAGCACTGCAAGCTGATGAGCCAGAGAAAACCAAGAAACAAAGGAAGGAGTGAAGGGGGTATGACGAAGAAGATGAGTCTAACTCTGATTCGCACCCCAGGAGGAAGCAAGCGAAGCAACACTTTTCATCTGATTCGGACGAAGAACCTGATGGTCCCGAATCAGACTGACTTGCCTAGAAAAGGCCATGTTCGGCGACAGAAGGGTCGACCGAGAGCTGATAGTGATGGAAGAGATCGAGCAGTATCAACCACCAACGGGCGAGGAAAGGCAGTTCCCCAAGATGAGTGAGTTTAATGGCAAGGGCGACCCGGAGGATCACTGCGAGAAATATGAGTCGCTGATGATTGGGGTTGGGTCACAACGACATTATGCTTTGTAAAATATTCAATACCTACTTGAAGGGATATGCTTCCATGTGGTATAAGTCTCTTAAACCTAGGTTCATTGGGTCGTATGAGCAGTTAAAGAGGAAGTTCTTGAAATATTATTCGCATCTCTGTCGAAAGGCGAAGGACACCGAAGCACTGGTCCACTGTAGACAAAGGGTGAATGAGGAGCTTGGGGATTACTTGGCTCGGTTCAAGGAGGAAGCTGAAATGGTCACAAATCTGGATAAAGTCAAGGCAATGGGCTTCCTTACGGCGGGGCTGGACCCCTATAAAGGTAAAAAGCTTCGCTCTTTTCTTTACAATTTTCCCCAAAAATCCCTAAATGATATATATGTGAGGGGTGAGAACATTCAGTGAAAGATGGAAAGTATTAGGGGTTATAAAGATTCCTGAAGGGATGACCGATCGAAGCGAGCCGAAAGATACGAAAGCTCAAGATCTGGGAATGACTGAAAGGATAGTAGGAAAGAAGGAAGAAAAAAAACTGACCGTGGGGCCGAACGGCGCCGAGATAGATATTCGAATATATTCATCCCTCTAAATGTACCAATCTCCAAGATTCTCCATGAGATCAAGAAAAAGCCTGGGTTCGTTCATTCAGCCAAGATGAAAGTCCCGAACAATAAGAAGAAACCCGACAAGTACGATGATTATCACAGAGATAAGGAGCATAATACTGATGAATGATACCATCTCAAGAAGCTTATTGAACGGATGATCAAAGAAGGCGAACTTAATCAGTTTATCTGAGATCTGAGGGACAGACTGGGGCCGAAGGATAATCAGGAAGAACCAGAAGTCGAGGAGCCCAAACGAAGAGACATGAATAGGGGCGAGGTGAAGACAATATCTGGGGGCAGTGTGCTGGACAGAGATAGTAAGACGGTGAAGAAAAAATATGCCCGATAAGTGTACAACCTCTATCAGTTCGGCCGGGCGAAGCCACACATGCCCATGATTTTCAGTATAGAAGATTATGAGGATGTCATTTTCCCACATGAAGACCCCCTTATTATCAACCCTCTCATTGGGCAAAACAAAATTTGGAAGGTGCTCGTGGATACCAGCAGCTCGACCAACATCCTGTTCCACAAGACTTATTGTAAGATGAACCTGGCGGGCGAACAACTAGAGCCATGCAACGAAGCACCCGTCTATGCCTTTGGAGGGCACCCGATACAGTTTGAAGTTACGATTACCCTTCATGTTCTTTTAGGTAAATTGCCATACACTGTTATAAAAGCCGGTGAAGTTCTATGTGGTTCGGATTGAAAGTCTATATAATGCCATTCTGGAAAGGCCGTTCCTCTCAACCTTCGAGGAAGTAGAGTCTATACCCCATCTTAAGCTCAAGTTCCCAACTGAGAAAGGGGTAGGAGAGATTAGGGGCAATCAGAAAACCGCCCGAATAATCATGCTGAAAGACTTAGAGAAAGATTAGGCCTATGAAAAGCCAGATGAAAATGGAAAAAGAAAAAGAGCCTAGGGCGAACCCAGTGGAAGCACAGAGACCCTGAATATTGAATTAGAGAAATTCGGGGCGGATATTTCAAGTCTGATTGCCGAACCAGCCGCCGAAGTCGAGGAAGTTGAATTATATGCAGGACATTCGGGCAAAATGGTCCGAATTAAGAGAAATATAGAGAAAGATCTGAAGGAAAAGGTTATTGTGGTGATTCGGTAGTACCATGATGTGTTCGTGTTGAGTGTCATTTATGACACTTTATTACGCTCTGTAAAGCTTTGAATTGGTATATTTGTACTCAAGTTATTGGTATTTTAACATGGTTTCTAGTATTTTTGCATTTCAAGCATTAATCTGAGAATCTGGTAAATTAGCATTGATTTGATGGTAATATGATGTTAGGTTGATGTCTAAGGAATAAAGCTCACGAAGACCGGCTCAAATCTGCAAGCAAAATAAAGAAGTCAAGTTTTGGCAGAAGCCCAGTGCACCCGCGCTGATCAAGCGCGCAGCCGCGCCCGAACTTCAGAGAGCCAGCGCGCCCGCGCTGATCAAGCACGCGGCCGCGCCAGGTCGGGTTTCAAGAATCCTGTTTTGAATAGAAGACTGATTTCTGGACTTCTCTGCTGATCAGGGCTGCTATATAAATAACTTTAGGTCATTTTTAATAATATATCAAGCTAGAGACTTATCAAGGAGAGATGTAAGAAGATCGTGTTAGCACGATTCAACGAAGACGAAGAAGATCTTGTTTTTACTTGTGAATCTTTGTTCTAAGTTGTAACTTGGATGCTGGTTTTATTATTTGTGAACCTTACACCTGTTTCGTACTTGGTTTTATTTATTCGTTATAAAGACTACATTTATTATACTATGCTTTCATCGGAACCGACGTTGATGATGAGTCCGATTATGGGCTAATCGTTATCGTGGGGTTCTAGCGGATTTATTTATGGATTTCTTTAGTTAATTTGTTTCGATGCCTTAGTATGTGGTGATTGTATGATAACCTAGTATTGGTTGTGCGTATTCGTCTTATGAGCATCGCAAACTTATAAGATAGTGTGTTAATTCTTAATGAAGCGAAAGTGAATTTAAGGATTTAGAACTCGCAATGCTAGCATAGGTTCATGTAGTTATTATGCATGATTCATAGGTAATTTTAACCATCTTACTTGCCCTATGTAATCAAGATAGATAACTTGTGCTTAAACCGTTATGTTGTCAAATTCTATAGACATATAGGGTCTCAATATAATTGGTGTCTATCCAGCTTCTATCTATTTTGTGGATGTCTAGTAGTATGGTATTCGTACAAAAAAAGTTGGCATTTATCAGTTTCGTGTTATCTGGTTAGTGTCATCACCATTACATGCTAAGGATAAGAACAATAAGGCTATTGAATGAAGTATTTAATGAAGTTAGAATCCCATGTTTGTTATATATATTAATTCAGTCAATCTTATTCTCTTAGTTATAATTGTTAGTTTAATTCTTATATATAAACAACCTCAATTTGTTATCGTCTTAGCATTGAATAATAACCATACATTGTTGATTAAGTGTGTAAATTCATTAGTTAACCAAAGCCAGTCTCTGTGGGAACGAACTAGAAAAGATTTTATACTACTTGCGAACTCGTATACTTGCATGTATTATTAGTGCGTGTTTAGCGACTAACAAGTTTTTGGCGCCACTGCCGGGGACTGCAGTGTTAATTTATAGTTTATGTGCTTTCCATCAGTGGTCGTTAAAGTTCATTGGCTCGGACATTGTTACTTATTCGTTTTCTTGCATTATTTTAGGTACTCTAGCGAGGGTGTATGCATACCCGTTCGTGTACTCATAAGAGAACACTGTAAAAAGCCAAGAAAGAAGTTATGGTAGTTCGAAAAGAAGTTTTGAAGAAGAAAATAAGGTAGAAGAAGAAAAGAAATTCGAGGAACCAGCTTTAGTAGAGATGGGTGATCAAGCAGAAAATCCTAAGGCTTTGATGGACTATTCTTAGGCTAAGATCAATGACATTTTGTCTAGCATCATCAGGCCAGCCATCAGGGCTAAAACTTTTGAGATCAAGTCAAGCACGATTCAGATGATACAAAACTCAGTTCAGTTTGGGGGTTCTCCTACTGAAGACCCTAACATGCACATTAGGGATTTCATCGAGATCTGCGACAGTTTCAAGTTCAATGATGTGACTGAAGATGCCATCAAGTTGCGACTCCTCCAGTTCTCTCTGAGGGAAAAAGCTAAGTGCTGTGTACATTCTCTACCAGCAGGGTCTATCACCACTTGGGAAGATTTTGCTTAAAATTTTCTCACTAAATTCTTCCCTATGGAGAAGACTGCTGCAATCAGGAATGCTCTTACTCAATTTGCTCAGCAAACTGGAGAATCTCTGTGTGAGGCTTGGGATCGATATAAGGAGATGCTAAGGAAGGGTCCACACCCACTACTAGAAAAAAGACCCTAGACATCGGTTAAAAAGCGATGTCTATGTAAAAAATGTATGATGTCTTCGCGACTGATGTTAAATGTATTTTCTCATAGACATTGGTTAAAAACCGATGTCTATGTAATATTACACATCGTTTCTGGAAAATTTCTGATATCTAATTCACATTCTTGTTATATAATTGTGTAATGTCAAGTTTAAAAATGTAATATTAGGACGATTAGGCCTATTTAAAACTATAACACACAAGCAATATTTATAAATTAACATCGATTAAAAATAAAAAACCGATGTCTTTAACCTATTAGACATCGATTATTTTTAAAGAACCGATGTTAATTTGAACAATAGACATCGATTTTTTTATAAATAACCGATGTCAATTTGAACAATAGACATTGATTGTTTTTTAAATAACTGATGTTAATATCATAAATAGATGAAAGGCATATGTCATAGCCTATTCGTTTATTCGAGGATTTAACTCAACTCAAATAAGAATGTAATAAGTAAATAGTGGATCTATCATCAGAGAGATCTCACAAAGTAACATCTGTCAAAGGATAAAGAAACATTGTTCATCTGCAGACTTGAAGATTCACTGGAAGAAGTTCAAGAATTTGATCATGCCTCAGTGATATAAATCAAGATCGTGGATTTAATCAAGTGACAGAGATCTCGTCAGGGTATCATTTATTACAAGGATTTAATCAGAATATCAAAGTCAAGACATGAAGAAACGTTACGGAAGTTAGTCACTCATGAACCAGACAGTACATCGAGTGTCAGCATTGAAGTGGCGGAATTGATTCATAAGTCTCAGTGATTTTCAGAAGATTGTCAGAAGAATGGATGCTGCTCAGGGTTAGTATTAATTCTCTATTAATTAATTAAGTCATATAATTTAATTAAGAAAATAAATTATATCTGCAAAGATTAATTTATTGATTAATTGAATTAAATTGATTAATTAATTTAGAATTAATATTGAGGATTTACAAGATTTTAATTGGTTTAAAATCTGCTTAAATTCAAAACAAGACAATTCATTTGAACTAGTATGACAATCGGTATGACAATTGATAGTCATACCGAAAGTCATGCCAATACATTTAATTGTCTTATTAGAATTTCTGTTTAGATTAAAATCTGTTATTAATTCAGCAAGACAATTTATTTGAACTAATATGACAATCGGTATGACAATCAATAGTCATACCGAAAGTCTTGCTAGTTCATTTTGATTGTCTTGCTAGTTATAAATATTGTCATACCGAAAGTCTTGCTGGCCAAAGAGATTGTCATGCCAGTACATTTTTCAGTTCGGTGTTTGATAAAAGCAGCAGAAGACCTTTATTGAAAAAAAACTTACAGAATCCAATCAAACAGAACACACAAGAGAAAAAGGAGCAGAAAACAAAAGCATAACATTTTATTTTTCATCTGCTTTTCTTCAAGATTAAATTTCTAGATTGTAAAGTTAAATCCAATCAACTAGAAATATTTATCTTGTTCTTGTGTATCAATCTAGCGGATTAAAATCCCTAGAACTTAATCTCAAATCGCATTTAGCATTTGATCTTTTAATTACAAAAATAGAAAAAGTTCATGTCGAATTTATTCTAGATTTGTAATAATTGATTTGAGATTAATCCCTTGTAACCGATACCGTAGTTGTAACACCTTTCAAGTTTAATAAAAGTTTTATTTAACTTGAATTTTGTTTCACAATTTTATTCCGCATTTTATTCGATTAAACGGTATTGTTTGCATTCAACCCCCCCTTCTACAAACAAATTGGGACCTAACAATTGGTATCAGAGCCTTCTGATTAACGTACCAATCTAGATCCTAGACTTTTGTGTTTCTTTAACTTCTTGAATTTTTTATTCACTCAAAAAAAATAAAATTCATAATGACTACACAAAAAGTTGGAACCGTTAAAATTCCACTTTTCGATAAAGAAAATTATGTTATGTGGAAGAAGAAGATGCTACTGTTTTTACAGGTTGCTAATCCCAAATATTTGCAAGTGTTGAAGAAGGGTCCAAAAATTCCTATGGTTATTGAACCAGAGGTAATAGAAAATGATGTGGTGATCACCAAAGTGAGAACTTATGTGAAGGATCCTGAGGACTTCTCTCCTGCTGAAATAGAAGAAGCCTCCCTGGATGCTAGCCTTCAATTAATCTTAGTAGATTCCCTTAATCCCCTGATGAATAGACATGTGATGAATTGTAAAGATTCCAAACATATCTGGGAAACTATTGAGATTATTAATGAAGGCACAGAGGAAGTTAGGGAGAATAAACTGGAAATCCTAACCTCTGAGTATGAATACTTTAAATCCAATCCAGGGGAAGGAATCACTGAAGTGTTAGAGAGGTACAATGCATTGATCAACAACCTGAACATTAATGGTAAAAACTATTCCATCAGGGAGGTCAACAAAAAGTTCCTTTTAACACTGCCAACTCATCTCGAACATAGAATCACTGCCATAAGAGAAGCAAGAGATCTGAGTGAGATTTTTTTGGAAAGGCTCTATGGTGTGTTAAAGACTTACGAGTTGGAGCAGATTCAGCAGAAGGAAGTTTACGGGAAAGGAAGAGTGGTCAGCACGTTTACTGCTCTAGTAGCTGATGAACAACAACAACAACCACAATATCAACAACAATCTCAACAGTCAGAAAGAATGGTACAATCTTCCAAGGTTGAAGATAATGTGATAGTAGCAGAATTTGATTCTCCTACTACAAATCAATCAGGAGATGATTATTATTCCATGGAAGAACTGGAGCAATTGGAGGATGAGTCAATGGCCCTGATTGTCAAGAGATTCTCAAATGTCAGATTCAAAAGGAATCCCAAGTTCAAGTACAAGTCCAACTACAACAGATTCCAGAAAGGTGGATCTTCATCCTCTAACACCAGCAGTGGTGGGTATAAAACAGGGATGGTTGATCGAAGCACCATTCGATGCTTCAACTGTAATGAGTTGGGACACTTTGCCACAGAATGCAGGAAGCCAAAACAAGCTAGGAAGAACTCTTACGATTCTAATCAGAAGAGTAAATCTGAAAGGGCTTACCTGGCAAAGGGAAGAAGCTGGGATGATACTGACAGTGAAGATGAAGAAGTTGGGAATCTTGCTCTCATGGCTAGTGATGCAAGCACCTCATCGTCAAGAAAAGAGGTAAAATTTACTGATGCTGAATTAGTTTATCATCTAGGAGGTTCCTTAGATTGTGCTCGTCGTGATAATGAATTGTTAAATCAACAAATCAAAGACCTTGAGAAAGAGGTCAATGAATTAAGACTTGTACACATTAATCAAGATAAATTAAAAGATCAAGTGTCTTTTCTAGAGAATAGAGTTGACTGTTATAGAAAACTTGAAACTATTCTTAAAGACAAGATCACTGGTCTTGAAGCTAAGGTTAAAGCTTACTTTAATTCTTGTTCGAAGTCCAAAGAGTTTTACAATAAGCAAGCTGTTAATCAAACATCTGGTATAGGTTATGATTACAATGCTGCTATTGGAAAATTAGGCATAAACTCCCCTCCTCATGTCTGTGCTAAAGGCAGGGAAGTACCACATGTGCTTAAGGGTGTTGATGAACCCCTCTATAAAGAATCAATTGCTGAACCATTTGATGAGACCTCTTTTATTATTCAAGAAGAAATCCGTGCTGAAGATAATGCTAATGGGAAAGCTGTCTCCAAGTCAAGTGTGTCAAAAGTTCCAGTCAAGGTTGTGAAAGCAACTGAGACTAACTCAGACACACATGAGTTGGATAACACAAATGCCATGTCTACCATGCATAAGTTGCCTATTGTTAATCCTTCTCATAAAGCATGTGGTGTTCCTGATTGTATGTCTTGTGCTTTTAATCTGATGTTTGCTTATTTTAATGGTAAGCATGTTTCTAATGATAAGACTACTCCTCGTCAGCATGTGAATAATAGAAAGCATGATAGGTCTAAGACTGCTAGTCCTCCTAAAGCTAGAAAGGAGACATTTGTGCCTAAGCCTAAACAGAAATTTGTCAAGGCTATTCACAAGGTCAAATGTTCAGTCATTGAGAACGTTGAGAATATTAAAATTAAGAATGTTATTTTGCCTGATAAAGGCCAATTTTACAAGAATGCCGGACCCAGCCAAGCTTGGGTTCCGAAGAAGGTCTAATCCATTTGTATTGCAGGGCATTAAACAGGTACAACCGGTAGTGTGGATTCTTGACAGCGGATCGTCAAGACATATGACCGGAGATAGAGCCCTGCTATCAAATGTGGTTGAGAAAGCTGGCCCAGTGGTTACCTTTGGAGATAACAGCAAAGGTTTAACGGAGGGATATGGTTGTTTGCTAGCTGGAAATGTTATCATTGAAAATGTATATGTTGTGCAAGGACTTGAACATAATCTGCTTAGCATTAGTCAGTTCTGTGACAACGGCTACAATGTTTTATTCGACAAGCTGAAGTGTCAGATTCTGCACAAGAAAAGTGAAAAACCCTCCTTAATGGGAATCCGGAAAGGAAATCTGTTCGTAGCTGACATGAACTCTGGAAGCAATCTTGAAGTCAATTGTTTCTATGCAAAGGCATCGTCAGATGAGAGTTGGCTATGGCACAAGAGACTTTCTCATCTCAATTTTAAAACAATGAATTCTCTTATCAAAAGTGAATTGGTAAGAGGTCTGCCTCAGCTGGAATTCTCTCCAGAAGGACTATGTGAGGCTTGCCAGAAAGGAAAGTCAAAGAAAGCAAGTCACAAAGGCACTGACACATCTTCCATAACTGGTGTTCTGCAATTATTGCACATGGATTTATTTGGTCCAGTTAATATCCTTTCAATGTCAAAGAAGTGTTACTGTCTTGTGATAGTTGATGACTATTCCAAGTATACGTGGGTTTTATTTCTTCACTCTAAGGATGAAACACCACAAGTTGTGATTGATCATATCAAGATGATTGAGTTAGATTCTAACGTCCCTGTTAGAGCAATAAGGTCAGATAATGGGACAGAATTCAAGAATGCACTTCTCAATGGATTATGTACAGACAAAGGGATTACCAGACAATTTTCAGCTCCTAGAACCCCTCAGCAAAATGGAGTGGTAGAAAGGAAGAATCGTACATTGATTGAAGCTGCAAGAACGATGTTAAGTGAATCAGGTCTTCCAATATACTTTTGGGCTGAAGCTGTCAATACTGCATGTTATACTCAGAATCGAACTCTAATCAACAAAGACTTCATGAAAACTCCTTATGAGATTTTGAATGAACAGAAACCTTACTTTCATGTATTTGGTGCCAGATGCTTCGTGCTCAAGGATGGAGATGATCGTCGTGGTAAGTTCGAGGCAAAGGCATATGAGGGTATTTTTGTTGGATATGGAAGAAGATCATATAGAGTGTATATCATTGATCAACACAAAGTAACTGAAAGTGTCAATGTTACATTTGATGACACTAAACTCCCTAGTATCCAAACTGAAGATCCTTCTGAGAAACTGAAGTTTGATGATACGTCAGATTCAGAATCAGAACATGGTCAAGAACCTGAGGTTGTTGCTGGTGAAGAACCTGTTAATCATGATGATACTCAAGGTAATAGTGATGGAAACTTTGGCAACAATGAAGATACCACTGCTACTGACGGAGAATCTTCAAGTCAACATGGCAACAACTCAGGGGGAGATACTGAAGGATCATCTAGTAGGACACAACATCACAATGAATTTCAAGGCGAATCATCAAGATCAAATCTTCCAAGACAGACTGTCTGGAATAAAGCTCACCCTTTTGAGTTGATTATTGGTGATCCAGATGTTGGAGTCAGAACTAGACGTGCTACTCAAAATGAATGTCTGTTCTCAGGATTTCTTTCTGAGATGGAACCTAAGAAGATTGAAGAAGCACTAACTGATCCAGATTGGGTGATTGCTATGCAAGATGAGCTCAATCAGTTTGAAAGTCAACAAGTCTGGAAACTAGTACCTAGACCTACACACAAGAAAGCTGTTGGTACTAGGTGGGTATTCAGGAATAAACTAGATGAAGATGGTATGGTTACGAGAAACAAGGCAAGACTGGTAGCAAAAGGGTATTCTCAAGCTGAAGGCATTGATTATGATGAAACCTATGCTCCAGTGGCTAGACTTGAGGCCATCAGGATATTTCTGGCATTCGCAGCATTCTCAAACTTTAAAGTTTATCAAATGGATGTCAAGAGCGCCTTTCTGAATGGAAAGCTGGATGAAGAGGTATATGTAGAGCAACCTCCTGGTTTTGAAGATCCAGATCATTTGCATTTTGTCTACTTTCTTTTCAAGGCAATCTATGGTCTCAAACAGTCTCCAAGAAAATGGTATGACACTCTCTCTGAATTTCTTATTGAAAATAGCTTTGTTAGAGGTGTCATAGAAAAAACTCTCTTTTCTAAAAAACATAAGAATGATACTATATTAGTCCAAGTCTATGTGGATGATATAATATTTGGGTCTACTAATGATAATCTCTGTAAGAGATTTGCTAAGTTAATGCACAGCAAGTTTGAAATGAGCATGATGGGAGAGCTGAAGTTCTTCCTTGGATTACAAGTAAATCAAAGGTTAGATGGAACATTTATTTGTCAATCCAAGTATCTCAAGGAACTCCTCAAAAAGTACAATCTAGAGGACTCTGCATCAGCAAGGACTCCATCAACTACAGCTGTCAAGCTTGGACCATATGAAAACTCCATTAAGGTAGATGTCACAAGCTACAGAGGTATGATTGGCTCATTACTCTATCTTACTGCAAGTAGACCAGATATTATGTATGCTACATGTTTATGTGCAAGGTTCCAAGCGGATCCTAGAGATATTCATCTCATTGCTGTTAAACGAATCTTAAGATATCTTAAGGGAACACCAAATCTAGGTATTTGGTACCCTAAAGAATCTGGTTTTAACCTTGTCGGATATACAGATTCAGATTATGCAGGAAGTGTTGTTGATAGGAAAAGCACCTCAGGGAGTTGTCAATTCCTAGGTAGCAGACTAGTCTCATGGTACAGCAAGAAACAACAAACAGTTTCCAACTCAACGGCCGAGGCTGAATATATTGCTGCTGGAAGCTGCTGTGCTCAGATCTTGTGGATTAGGAACCAACTACGAGACTATGGCTCTGTATTGAACAAAATTCCTATTTTATGTGACAATACAAGTGCAATAGCCATCACCAACAACCCTGTGCAGCACTCGAGGACAAAGCACATTGACATCATGTATCATTTTATTAGAGAGCACATCATGAATGGTACTGTTGAACTATTTTTTGTTCCAACAGAAGAACAAATAGCAGATATTTTCACTAAACCACTTGACGAATCCACATTTACCAGATTAGTTGGTAAATTGGGCATGTTGAATAGTTTTAGTGATTAATTTAGTTAATATCTGGGATCTGTTCTTGAATGAATTTACAAATTTATTTTATCATTTTATCATATTTCTTGCTTATTTCTATGTAATTTATATTATCTTATCTGTTTTTTATTTTCCCTACTTGTTAATTTAAAATATCTCAGAATATTTTATTTTCTCTAAAAATATTTTTCTATGAATTTTATTTGCTAAAATTCAATAGAAATCTATTTTTAGAATAAAAATAATAAATTCTGATATATTGTCTTTGTTTCTGTAAATATTATAAGTCTGTATTTCAGTTTTACTAATTTGTTATATAATTTCAGTACATAGATATATATATTTATATAAGTCTGTACATATTTGATTATATTTCTACTAAAATGACAATCGGCAAGACAATTGAAATTGTCTTGCTAAAAGTCATTTCAGTACTTATATATATATATATACTTATTTTCATGAAATCGGTTTATTACCAGAATGACAATTGGCAAGACAATTGAAATTGTCTTGCTGAAAGTCATTTCAATATATAATTGTCATATTAGTGTTTTTCAGTATAGTTTATACTGGCAAGACAATCGGTATGACTATCAATTGTCTTGCCAGTTATAAACAATATATATATATATATATATATATATTTTCTTTTATTTTATACTGGTATGACAATCGGTATGACTATCAGATTGTCATACCAGTTATATATACTCAGTGTTTATTTTGTTATTTCTTTTATTTCTGTTTTCTTTCTTTCCTTTCTTTTGCCTGGTATGACAATCGGTATGACAATCCAGGATTGTCATACCAGCTGTAATATAAAGGCGTACAGTTCAGTTTTCCTTCAAATCACAACAGTTTTCTTTTCTTTCAAAAATTCAAACAGTTTTCTCTCCTCTCTCTCTACTCGATCTTAATCAAACCCCAACTGCCATTGTTGATCTTAATTGCTCGAGTTTTTACTCAGCATACAAATTCATCACTTTGTGATATATACATACAAGTATATATATACAGAGGTGCTGTTGGATTTTTGTTAAAAAAAACAAAAACAAATCAAAATCAGTTTCTGTTTTTTTTTTATTTTTTTTATTTATTTTGGTTATTTTTAATTTTAATTTCAACTTCTGTTTTGTGTCTTTTGGCTTTTCAAAACTGCGTTTGTGAGTTAAGAATTTTAACGAGATACATTTCTGTCTAAATTTTTCGATTATAATTAATTTAATTCGAATTATTAAATTAATTTAATTAATTCGAATTTTCTTAATATTATTCTTAAAATTCTGAAAGTGTGTGTCTTATTATTATTTTAAATGGCTCTCAATTTCCAAATTGTCGCGCATAATCAGGTTGGTTATTTTAATCCAGAAAAATGTGATGTGGAAAAATTTAAGCCATGGATTAGATTTTTAAATGACCATTCGATTGTTAGCTCTGCTATTAAATCAAATGTGATTTTAAACGTCGATCTACTTAGACTGATTTGCACAACCTCTACTGTGGCCGATGATTCAAAATCTTTTTCATTCACCGTCGCAAACACACAGTATGTAGTTGATGAAACAGTCGTCAATCGTGCGTTAAATTTTCCACTAGACAATTTCTGTAATTTACCCTCTGAAAATGATATCACAAATTTTTTCCATGCTATTCACTATCAGGGGGTGATCAATTTAACCAAACTTTCTAAATCCAATTTGGTGTCTGAATGGGATATTTTCTTCGATACACTTTCTAATGTGTTTGCCAACTGCACAAAATCCAATTTTCATAACATCACTTCCACTCTGCAGTATATTGGTCTTGCGGTTGTTTTCAATCAAAGGATCAATTTTGGCAAACTACTTTTTCCCATTCTCTTGAGACGTCTAACTTCTGCTTTACGTGATCATTCTGCAAATCGTAGAGTATCATGTTACTATGCTCGTTTTCTCATGCTTATAGCAGATCATCTTCTCTCACCTGAACACAAAGCCCTTTTTGCTAACTCTGCAGTAACCGAACCCCCTCCAGTTAGCAAAAAGATTTACACTCGCCAAGACACAACCTTCAAATTCATGCAAGTTCCAATACTTGTATCTGCTTTCATGGCCACTTATATTCCTTTACCTATTTTCAATCTTCCCGGTCATGAACAGCAACCTCAACCTCCAGTGGTTCAAGCCACCCAGGCTCCTCCAACATCAGATGCTCTTCCATTACAGGTAGTAATTCCTCACTCTCACTCCCTTCCTACTTCTGTTGAAAGACCCCCAGTGGTTGATAGGGCTGACCATGAAGTTGTAGAACCACAGCTTCAATCCCAGGTCATAGAGCCAAACACAAAGTCATATTCTATCTCAACCTCTCCCCCACTGTCTAAAATATTACCCAGAAGATTACTAGGAAGTAGTGCATTGTTAAATATGAGTGAACCCTCAGCTCTGCCTCCTCCTAAGAAAAGAAGAACATATACTGAGGCATCTGAAAGCCCATCCTTGTCCTCCCAACAGGACATGGACTTTGAAATGGCCAATAAACAGTTACTAGAGGCATTCTCTCAACAGGATGCATCTATTGAAATTCGCCATAGGGCCATGGCATCTTGTACTGAATCAAGCACAATTCCATTACTCACAATGGAACCATACACTTCCCCAGATCATACTCAGGACACAGAACGAGGAGTGCACGTAGAGTCGGTTACAGTGCCTGCCATAGTTACGGCAGAAGAGCAGTCACATGCTTCAGAGGGAAAATCTGACTCTCCGCCATCTTTAATAGAGTCATTTTCTCCCCTCCCAGATCCAACACCTCTGGCTCCCTTATGGGATTCTCCACTCGCAGATTTATCTGGAGAAAGTGGAGGGCAACTCGGTCAATCTATCCCTGAAGCAATTCAGACATCTATTTCACATGAAATGATAGGTTTGACTGAGGATCGGGACTCGCGAATTCCCATTGCACCACCACTGACCTCTCTTGAAGAGGCTAGGGTGATTTTTACTGCAGGTACAGAAGAACAGCAACAGGAAGACTCCTCACGAGCAATTATATTGAGAGAAACACAAGCACGTGAGGTGAGTGAACCAAACACGAGTGAAATTCAGGTGAGAGCACACACAGACACAGATACTCAAAACCTGTTAGCTCAAATTGCTGCTCTAAAAGAAGAACTTGCTAAAAGCCAAGCTGAAGCTCAAGCATTCAAAGCACAAGTGGTTGAACGGTCTTCTTCTTCCACCTCTGTCAACAATCAGCTGGCAATCATCAGGAATGACATCTCAGATCTCAAGACCACTGTAATACCAAAGCTCAATTCCATTCAGGACACTCCAACTTTATCAGCTGATGACATATCCAACTTCTGCTCTCTACACACAAGAATGACTTCTCTTGAAGACCTCGTTGAGATGAATCATTCACTGGACTCCTCAAGATTTCTAAAGATAGAGACGGGCATGGAACATCTCAATGAAGGGATGAAGCACCTATATTTCATGATCAAGAATTCTCATTGCCCTAATGAAGAACAAAGAGCTTATTTTGAAGGACCGTCTGGTGGAGGATCAGGCTCTGGAGGTGATGGAGGTTCCAAAGGAAGGTCAGAAGAGGATCCCTCAACTAAGGGGGAGAAGAAAGGGAGTAGTGCCAAAGGGAAGGAAAAAGATACCTCTGCTGGAGACAAAGGAAAGGCTGATGATGTCTACTACAGTGGAGAACATGATGACTTTGATATTTTTGACATTCCCACTGAACCAGTTCAGGAAGATAAAGATGGGTTATTTGAAGCTGAAGAGGAAAGTGATTTTGGAGAATGGGAAGAAGAAGCTCAAGTGGATCCTCTGTTTGAGAAAGAATTTCAGAAGGAGCAGTCAGAGATGAAAAGAAAAGAAGCTGAACTCAAGAAGGTCTCTCAGATCATTGACATGAGGAAAGACATTCAAAGAACAGAAACTCTTCAAAAGCAACGTCTTCATGACATTAAGGCTCAAGAAAGGAGAAGAGATGTCAGACTGAAGATTGGTGAAAAATGGGATGAAGCTAGGAGAGTACTTGATATGCCTCAGCTGAGCACTAACAATGATAGGCAGTTCCTACATCTTCTTGACAAGCTGGAAATCTCAAATCCTAACAATGACATGTACATGAATGCTATCAAGACTGAAGTCTCAAGGATCACAGCTGCTTTTGATAGATCTCTAAATGAGATGAGCATTTTTGTATATTGTCAGAGTGAAGGATCTTTCAAGGTGTCACTTCATCTGTTCGAGAATCGTTCTTTGTCAGAGAATTGGGTTCTTCTCAACAAGGTTAAAAGAAGCTCAGAATTGAATGAAGTTCTTCGAGAAAGGCTTAAAGAGTTTGCCAGCAGGGCTAGTCCTCAAGTGGTCAACAATCCTCATCAGGTGAGATTCTTTAAGTCTGATTGTCTTCAAATCTGTCAGCTAGATGTACAATCTCTTAAAGACTACTCAGCTAAGCATCTGGTCTGGATGGAACATCATTTAAGAACTGCTGGATATTCATCCATGTTGAAGACTCAAGCTGCTGATTTGATTCAAGCTTATTGTGAAAAGAATATTAAAAGGTACAATCAGATCAAGAATAAGCTGAAGTCAGTTGGAGTTCAACCAGTCAGACCAGCAAGCTTCACTTCAGAAAAGGATCGTGTCTTTGACAAGGAATTGCTTCAAGATTTAGAAGAAGGTGAAGTCAGAAGAGAAGACAACTGAAGTCAATTAGCTCAAAACTCAATGTAATATGATTAGAGCTTTATGAATCAAGATAGTCTAATGTAGTTATATGTTCAGGCTAGAGGAACATCTATCTTGTATTCACTTGTAAATTTCATTTGGAATCTGGAAAATGTTAAATATAATCCAGAACTTTTCTGCTATTTACTTTGCATTACTGTTTATATCTTTTTCTTATTTGTTAGTTGAGTTATCCTCTAGGTATTTGTTGTTATTGTCTAACAAGCAAATAGGGGGAGATTGAAAGGCATATGTCATAGCCTATTCGTTTATTCGAGGATTTAACTCAACTCAAATAAGAATGTAATAAGTAAATAGTGGATCTATCATCAGAGAGATCTCACAAAGTAACATCTGTCAAAGGATAAAGAAACATTGTTCATCTGCAGACTTGAAGATTCACTGGAAGAAGTTCAAGAATTTGATCATGCCTCAGTGATATAAATCAAGATCGTGGATTTAATCAAGTGACAGAGATCTCGTCAGGGTATCATTTATTACAAGGATTTAATCAGAGTATCAAAGTCAAGACATGAAGAAACGTCACGGAAGTTAGTCACTCATGAACCAGACAGTACATCGAGTGTCAGCATTGAAGTGGCGGAATTGATTCATAAGTCTCAGTGATTTTCAGAAGATTGTCAGAAGAATGGATGCTGCTCAGGGTTAGTATTAATTCTCTATTAATTAATTAAGTCATATAATTTAATTAAGAAAATAAATTATATCTGCAAAGATTAATTTATTGACTAATTGAATTAAATTGATTAATTAATTTAGAATTAATATTGAGGATTTACAAGATTTTAATTGGTTTAAAATCTGCTTAAATTCAAAACAAGACAATTCATTTGAACTAGTATGACAATCGGTATGACAATTGATAGTCATACCGAAAGTCATGCCAATACATTTAATTGTCTTATTAGAATTTCTGTTTAGATTAAAATCTGTTATTAATTCAGCAAGACAATTTATTTGAACTAATATGACAATCGGTATGACAATCAATAGTCATACCGAAAGTCTTGCTAGTTCATTTTGATTGTCTTGCTAGTTGTAAATATTGTCATACCGAAAGTCTTGCTGGCCAAAGAGATTGTCATGCCAGTACATTTTTCAGTTCGGTGTTTGATAAAAGCAGCAGAAGACCTTTATTGAAAAAAAACTTACAGAATCCAATCAAACAGAACACACAAGAGAAAAAGGAGCAGAAAACAAAAGCATAACATTTTATTTTTCATCTGCTTTTCTTCAAGATTAAATTTCTAGATTGTAAAGTTAAATCCAATCAACTAGAAATATTTATCTTGTTCTTGTGTATCAATCTAGCGGATTAAAATCCCTAGAAATTAATCTCAAATCACATTTAGCATTTGATCTTTTAATTACAAAAATAGAAAAAGTTCATGTCGAATTTATTCTAGATTTGTAATAATTGATTTGAGATTAATCCCTTGTAACCGATACCGTAGTTGTAACACCTTTCAAGTTTAATAAAAGTTTTATTTAACTTGAATTTTGTTTCATAATTTTATTCCGCATTTTATTCGATTAAACGGTATTGTTTGCATTCAACCCCCCCTTCTACAAACAAATTGGGACCTAACAATAGACATCGGGTGTTTATTTTTGAATCGATGTTATTACCTTGTTTATATGTGCTAATATCCCTGTATTAACATCGAATATTAGACAATGCATTAACCACAATACTGAAAAAATTTAATTCTCAAAACTCAATTAATACATATATATTATTACTCAATTGAATTCAAGATCAACAAATTCTCAATGTGTACAATTAATCTCAAATATGTCTATAATTCTAAACAAAATATTCTATAATTCAAGATCATCTTCTATATGTGGTCAATATCTTCTATAGAAGATCGTCCAGAGACCCAGCTACCCTGCAGCAGACCTGTGTTCAGCAGCAAAGTACATGTTTCTGTTGAAATCAACATCAAGACTATACAAGAAGCTGACATAATTCTGACCACTCCTAAGGTTAATGTAGATAAATTTATGCAAAAATATTCCCAGTTTCTAACTAATAATTTGAATATTGGACATCGGCTAAATCGCGGTATCTCGTTTTTCAGAAGTTTGATGCAGTAACTCGTTATCGCATAAAAGATGGTGGTCTCAGTTTCTTCAGTGATATAGCACTGGTATTCATTGATGAAGTTCATCTACTGAATGATCCCCGTGGAGCAGCTTTAGAGGCAATTGTCAGCAGATTGAAAATGATTTCTTGTAATCCTTAAATGAAATCTAGTGTGTTAGCGCATGTCCGTTTTCTTTCTGTTTCTGCCACTATTCCAAATATTGAGGATGTTGGTAAAGTACAGTTCTGTGACATTGGTATTCATTTATCCGTTTTCATTTCAACAGAAACATGTACTTAGCATGTAAGAAATTCAGATACAAACGAAAAATTAAATTATACCAGAGTTTAGCTTGGTCTACTCACCGTTGCACGCATTTGGTTAAGACCTCCATTCTATGAAATCATCAAATAATCATTGTTCTTATACACCACTGTATTAGTGGCATCACATGGAATCAGAATGAAATCATCCAAATCGAACTCCAAAGTATATTTCATCTAAGTTAAAATTAAAAGAAAACAAATAAACCAAATCATATAAAGTAGTGGAAAAAGTTCAAGGTAAGACCAGAAAATCCTCGAGACATTCAAATTAGGTAGCAACAAACGATATTAGGAAAGATTCTACATATCACAAGCAACTGAAAAACTATAATATTATATCAACAAAGCTCATTACTCTGTAACTCTTGACTAAATTCATGCCTTATTACTCAAACTTCTGTTGCAACCCCGAGCATCTTTGAATAAACTTTAATTTAGTTGTACTGCCATCTATATTATATATAGTTGAAAACAACAAAGATAAATAAAACAAGCACTAAAATAAAAAACTACACATCGCTAAAAAACCAGATATTGAAATTGCCATCCTCATGCAACAGTCATAATAAATTACTACGAGCAAAATTTCAAAGATCATCATCACTTAAACAATTAGAGTCATATAAACCTAACAAGTACAAGAAAACAAAAACAACCTGCAATTTCATCCACCCGAAAAAGTCCCTCACTTGTCTCCACCGCTTCTGTTCCTTCAAAACAGTACACATTTCCCTGAAACTCAAAACACTAACAAACCCCCCCCCCATCACAAGTAGCAACTTTATGAGCTTCTTCTTGAATAGAAATTGTAGCTTCCGAAGGGATAGGCAATGACATGACAGAACATAATAGTTTGACCTTTGGCTGTAATATAAATTTGAAGGTAAAAATTAGTGCTTGACTTAGACATTGATTTGATACAGGTAGGGATAACCAATGAACAAACTACAATAGTATGCACCTTAAACCATATTCGCTTATTCTTATTTTTCTATCCCACTTCCTGGAATGAACCATCGGCACTACACCAAAAGTGTGGTTGTCCTTCACATTGGATTCCTGCCCACTACAAGTTTAAGTGTTTAACAGAATGGTCAGATAATACACAATGTGAAAAGCTACATCAGCAACAATATAAAATTAATAAAACAAAGACAAGATATATCTATTTACATTCAGAATACAAACCTGCATCACCCAGAGTTCTGGTTTAGTTATCTCCCGATTGTTGACCAAGATCTTTGTGTTTCCATTGCTCACATTTTGCATGATGGGATGGCCAATAACCAGGTGAGGACAGAGGCACTGCTATTTCCATTCACACTTAATGCACAATATCAAAGGTACAAACATACAATAAATAAAAGTGAAACAAGGAAAAAACAAAGCAGGTGCATCGACATTCAAAGCGCGAGAGGAAGAATCCTACATTGTAGTGATAAAAATGCCTATCAGCATTGGTCACATTCACTTTAAAGTGATTACTAAGAAGAAGAATCCTACACTGTATTGATAAAAATGCCCATCAACATTAGATCTTCCATTACCTTACTTAAATCTTCCTCCTCAAAATGATCACTTTCATCTTGCAAAAGCATTCCAACTTCATTACCATCTCCTCCTTTTAGTTCCTCTAATCCATATTTCGATAGAGAAACAGAACAATCTGAGTCCTCTCCATCCTCCCTTTCAATCAAACTATAACCTCCATCAGGGTTTAGGGGTTGAAATCTCATCTAAGTCGTGCCACCCTGATTTTCCAAACAACAGGAAAGATCAGTAAACACATGAACCAGGATGCCTCACTTCTCCAGCAAGCATAATAACAGTGCATAATAACAGTTGATACTGTAAAATCATCTTGAAAGAACAATTTGCAGAAAAAACAACTTACTCATAGCCACTATATATATATATATCTTAAAACATTGTACCATAACAAATTCCTTTAAACTAATACTTATGTAGTTTTACATGAACACAATTAAGAAAAAGAGGTCAGCATATATATAGAGTTGTTGTAACTGTACACTGCCTGTAAATTTAGTCTATCCCAGTCACATGAGCAACTTCTTGTGCCTGACTTGTAGTAAAAAAAACCTTATACAGTTTAGTACCAAAAGTGTAACACCCCCAAATCCGGGGTCGGGGATCCGGGTTGTCACGAGTTCCATTTCCCTTAATAACACCCAATCTTAATACACAATCAACTACTTTGTACTGTGACCCCACAATAAACACACACACCACAAGTTATAGTCTCAGAGATGAATATCCAAAAATAATCACAAGTCATTTTATTCCACAATTATATGTCAATACACCTTAAAAAGGTTTCTGAATAAATTTACATTTCTTTGCCATTATTACAATTCATAATTATACATAAGTCTGGTATATCATAAGTTGAAAGCCTAGCCTATTGGTAGTTCCTACCTCAGCTACAGCGACATCAACGCCTATAGGAAACTGCGGAACGTTTCCTAATCGCTTGCGAATCGGGAGCTTGGTCCTGTTCATCTTTTCTATCTGTTGTTGTGTGATGAAAGAAGAAAGCAAGGGTGAGCAGCAAGCCCACCAAAATAATATATATAATGATTAACAATATATGAGCCTTCTCATAGTACTCATGAAAGTCTTGGTCAAAAGAAATGGACCAAGTTTGATATCTTAATGCGATGAAGTCGCAAAATATTCAGTATATATATATATATATATATACTTTTCAAAATCTTGGAAGTCCTCTTCCATGTATAATATACACAGAGTTCCAGTTTATAAGTGTATAAAAATATCGTTGCAACGTGATCTCATATATCTAACCTTGTCTCAACGTTTTTCTGAAAATCTTTGTTATGCATAAAATAATCATTTACTAGATATAAGTTTAAAAGATGAAGTTATAAGATACTCCAATATACTTATATCTTTTCCAAATACTACTTGAACTACCACCGTTCAAGTTATAATTAGTTTCAAAAGTTCATCGTATAGATGAGACTACAAGATAATACTTGAATAGATTCAATCTTTGAAATATTATTGAATGAAATGATGTTACGAGATACTTCATTAAGTCCCGATATATATATACACCTATATATATATCTCTCATACATTTCCTGAAAACCTCTGTCATGTAAAGTATGAACACAGTTACAATATCCAATGAATTTGGAAAGAAAACAAATTTTGGCATAAACCTGATATCTTGCTGATCAGGCAAAGATACCAATAAGTAACCTTTTCTATTAGTAGATGGACGAATTCCCCACTGGTCATCACCCTGGTCGCAATAGGACCTTATGCTGGACTGCCACTCAGCCACTTATGCATTTGATGGACTCCCACTGAGCCACTTACACTATCATGGACGCCCATTGAGCCCATGTTGCTTATGCCGACTCAAATAGATGGACTTACTTCCCGAACGTTGGGTAAGTAATCAATTCATTTACCAAAACCGTAACCTTGTTGCGAATATAAAATACACCACAGAGCCGGATCCCTCAGATTTTGAGCGAGTATTTAAATCCCCTTAAAAAGGAAGATCTTAAATATAAAAATGAGTTTTGGGATCCGCTCTAACTTTTAAAAATCATTTTGAAGACTCGAAAACACTTTAAAGAGTGTTTGGAGTAATGCTGATTTAATGAAGTAAATCTGTCCCAATATTTTTAGAAAATGTCTGAATATTATTATTTAAATAATATTTCCATAAAGAATAATCTTTATACAAATAATTAAAGTAGAAGTTGTAAGACTTATACTTGAAATGAGTATTAAATAACCAAAGATATACTTATATGAAAGTACTATCTTTATTTGAATAATCGAAAATAAGTTTGATTATCGAAATATTATTCTTTAATAAAATAAAGAATATATCTGAGAAAATAATCGGAGTCATAGATCCTCAAATGAATATTCAAATAATATTCATTAAATAATATAAACTGAGTCATAAGCCCTCGAATGAATATTCAAATATTATTCATTAAATAATATAAACTGAGTCATAAGCCCTCGAATGAATATTCAAATATTATTCAATAAATAATATAAAAGAGTCATAGCCCTCGAATGAATATTCAAATAATATTCAAATAATAAAATAAAAGGAGTCATAAGTCCTCGAATGAATATTCAAAATAATATTCATTGAATAAAATAAAGGAGTCATAAGCCCTCGAATGAATATTCGTAATAATATTCATTAAATAAAATAAAGGAGTCATAAGCCCTCGAATGAATATTCGTAATAATATTCATTAAATAAAATAAAGTTATCGAATAAACCTTATTCGATTAATAGTTTTAAAAACTATATCAATATATATATATATAAATATATATTATACTCGGGAGCCTCGCCTCCCAGTTTAGAAATATGTTCACCTTTTATCCCCTATACTAAGGGTAAACTCAAATACCGCTTATCTCTAGCATAGGTATTATGCAACTATAAGCATTTGAACCAACAGATATATAAATCAAGAATATGAAACAGGCATGCATATATACCATATCACATTCTACAATATATCGCAAGAATTTGCTAATAACCAATATGCATTTATCGCAAGATCATGCATATACACATATACATCACAACAACAGTTATACGGGTAGAAAACTTGCCTGAGCGACTGAGGGTTACGAATGGCTCGGGACGAGTCTGGTAAACTATAAACAACAAGTAAGTTGGAATTAAACCAAAGTCACTTGTAAATCTATACATTAACCAACTTAGACTCTAACGCTCGCTTTGCGCTTACTGATTCTCTTAAATCACTCGAGTACCCTCGGCTCCACCATTTTTAATAATTTAACCATTACGAGTTTTAAGGCGATTCCTTCGCGAGTGTCTTACCAACTGCCTACTACACCTTACATAAATGTTTAATACTTCAATTAGTCCTTTAAGGTCTTTAACCTATGTTTCAAAGTAAGGCGAGGGGTAAGGGTTCGTTCGCGAAATGTCGTTACTTAAAACGGCCGTTTCTCCTAAACCTTTCATCGGAATCCAACGAACCACATATCAAAACGAAGCTCGTAACATGAACTATCTAAAAATGGCAATGGTAAAAACCTAGCAGTGAGTTCAAGGGTTCTGATGTTAAGAACAAAAACAGTCTACGGTAAATCGGGCATTACGACGGCTATGTTACGCGATTACCCAATTTTAAACCACTCCAAATCATCTCACAATCAACCCACAATCACAACCCAATCAAAACTCCATCCATACTTTATCATAACAGCCCAAAAAACTCAACCTTAACAATTTATATTATTCTTTATCATGAATTTAAACTACACTTAAGTTCATTAATCAACAACCAAGATTTACAACTCCAAAAACATCCCAAAACCAACTAATCTCTACATACACAACCATCAAGCCTCTCATGAACTAGAATACTCATATTATGCTCTTAACATTCAATAACAAAGCTTGGTTAAGAGATTATACCTTCCTTGAAGCTTCTTAACATAACACAAGAGCTTTGAATGCCTAAAGAACCTTGATCCTTGCTTGTATAACCTTAAACTTTCATAAAAATTCAAGAAAACTAAAGTTATTTCTTGAAGGTTACTATTCACCATCTTCTTCCTTGATTTATGGGAAGAGATTGTGAAGGAATTAGGAGCTTAAACTTATAGGATATCCATATCTATGTACAAGGAACCTTAGATAATTACCTTGTGATTTAACAATGCTTGGAACTTGATTTTTGGAAATTTCTTCTTTGAAAAAGAAGAAAAGCCGAGAGCAAGCTTGGAGAAAGAGAGATTTTTTTTGTGTTTTTGCTTTGATTTGATTCTTTGGTTGGTTGTTTTTGATTTGTTTTTGGGTAATTACCTTTCTAACCTTGACTTTGTGTGGTTATAAACCAACCACATCTCCTTCCTCCCTATGTCATGCTTATGTCATCCTGTGATGTCATCCTCCCCTCTTTGTCCTCTTCTCATTGGTTGGATGACATCATCCCCTCTAATCTCTTTGATTAACTTCCTAATTGTTTGCCTAATGACCGCTGATCTGTTATACGGTTCGCTTAACTTTCGTTTTCGTTTATCGTTTGAGGGATCATACCCGGGATCTTATTACTTAGGTTCCCTTAACCTTTCTCAATATATTGTATTCCTTTTATGATCCTCTCTTATAATCCTTTAATTTAAATCATTTTTATCCTGTTATCTTATACTTAATTCTTTCCGTATCTAGTGGATTTCCGGGAAAAATCAAAGTGTTCGGAATTTGGATTCTGACGATCTTTACATACACTTATATCCCATATAAAGTACTAATAAAATCTCAGAATATCCATACCAGAACCCCTACATAGTGTGGCATGAAAAGTTTTCTCATTCAGCATAATCTGCAAAATCACTATTCATAAGGGTTTCAAAAAATTTCCAAAAATTGGGGTTATTACAGTCTCCCTTCCTTAAAAGGATTCCGTCCCGGAATCAGATAGAAAATGAATAGGGATACTCTCTTAGCATTGCACTTTCTAACTCTCGAGTAAATTTTCCCACATTGTGGTCCTACCACCAACTCTGCCTAGTTTAATAACCCTTCTCCTAAGCACTTGTTCCTTTTCACTCTCTAACCCTTCCTGGTTGCTCCATATAGGTTACGTCGGGTTGCGTGTCTATGTGCTCATATGCCCCTATTTGTCTGGCATCCGAATTATACTTCCTTAACATTGATACGTGGAACACGTTATGACTTGCTACAGGTTCGGGGGTAGGGCTAGGTCGTATGCTAACTTCCCAATATGTTTTAGTATATCCAAGGGTCCAACAATTCGTGGACTTACTTTCCTTTCTTTCCAAACCTCATCAATCCTTTCCAAGGGAATACCTATAACAACACTAGGTCCCCTATTTCATACTCTTTGTCCTTTCGAGTCAAATCAGCATACCTCTTATGTCCATCTTGGATTACTACCAGCCGTCCTCTGATTAGATCTATTATATCCCTGGTCCTTTGGACTATTGCGGGTCCGAGCATCTTGCGCTCTACAACTTCATCCTAACATAAGGGAGATCGACTTGTCTTCCCTCAAGGATCTCATAAGGCGATACCTCGATATTGACATACGATCGATTATCGTAAGAAAACTCAATCCGTGTTAAGTGATCATTCCAATTTCTTTCAAGTCTGTTGCACAGACTCTTATTATAGCTTTTAGCATTAGAGCTTTTGCTTCTCAATACCCATTCTTTTCCAGTTCGTAATCGCTACTACCTTCCGTTCCTAATATTATACTGGTTATACTTCTGCTCGTTAGCGTTCTATAACCTTTTAATAACCACGTCAACCTTAGTATCATGAATGTGTTTCCATTCTGCATACCACCACAACTTTACTACTCCTTTTTCAGCTGCTTCTATCTTCGAAAGCTTAGTCCTTCATATAGAAGTAAAAGAATTTATTGAGAGATCACTATGATCATGAACACTTGTTACATTGCATAGTTAGTACAGAAGGTTGCCAGCCTTTAGTTCTTGACAAGCAATTAAACAATAGCTGGTATCCTACTCGGCTTCTATCACACAGATAGATAGTCATTCAGCAATACCTCCCCTTCTGGAAGGGTTGTTCTTCTCAGCTTATACAAAATGAAAAGAAGAGAAAAGAACGAATTGAAGAGAATTGTATATATGAAAAAAAAATATACTGCCACAAAATATCTGGCTTGGAACCTACCTCTGAATTATAGAGGTTTGTCATAGGAGAACAAATCATATACGTATATATATCAACATCAAGTATTATCGCATCGCATTTCACATGCTTAAATATTTTTGCTATTCCGTCCATCATTCTATGGACCCATGCTCTTCCTCGAGCTTATACACAATCACCTTTGAAACTCCCTCAACATTGCAAATCAAATCTGGGATCTCATTCTAGACATCATCGTTACTAGAATTCTATGCTTGCATCGCAACCTTCCTCGTATAGTCATACGACCCCCAATTGATAAGGAGGAATAAATATTCAATAGGTAAATAATCTACTTAATTAGTCTATTCAATGATAACTTATACATCACCACGACCCGATTAGTGGTACTTAATCTCAACATCCATTCCAATACAACTCTCATGGTTGTAATCGACTCATTACTCGCAGAATCATTGCTGCACTACTATGGTCCACCACTGACTTACTGTCGTTATTCATTTTCCATGAAATCTTAATATCTAACCATACGGAGTCCATATATGTCGTATAAAATTCTTCTAAGGAGGTAACCTAATCACCATTCATGATTCATGAAGAACACTCCTGATCCTGACATACATACATGACATGAAGTAGATAAAATTGCAGAAGAGTTTCAGTCAAAGCAACGATAGCAGGTGAATACCATTCTTAATCGTATGCCTTAAATAGAAGACTTAACTCAAGGTTCGTTTTGTCCTTTTTTTGAAATATGGTCCTGGATTATTCTCAAGATAGTACCTTCTGAGATAGATAGCCCGCTCATGGCGATTACACGAATTAAACCTTTACCAACTACTATTACGGTTGGGTATTGCACAGTCATCAGAAGGAGTGTCAACCTTCCAAACCATAATACAATCTGCATAGCTTTAACCATCATCACTGTATTCCTTTGGCACAAGCGCCTATATTTATCCTCTTACCTTTAAAGTGTCGTCCACCTCTTTAGCCTTTCCTGATAGTAAAATTTCCTTACAGTCAATGTCATTTTAACCACCTCCAAATAAATTTTCTACCTTATTTCAATCACTGCTTATGTGAAAATGCTTTTCTTTAATATCTGATGAGTAAAAAAAAATATCACCATTTTTTTTCCATAAGTTATTGCCTCAGTCTTTAGAGGTTAATCACTGTCACGACTGACTCTCAATCATACTTAGAACATCTTTTATCTTAAGTCCTAATTTCCCTGAACAATTTCGACCATTACTGGTTCGATCCATACTTTCTCGTGGTTTAACACGTGTCCCACTTGGCATCATTATAATTACGTCATATTTCCTTTATCAACATTTCTATTCTTGAGAAATTTGAATATTACCTTTCTTCTTGTAAAACCTCTAAGGTTATCCTTAAATCGTTCCTCCCGTATTCCCTAGATACAGGGCATATCAAAATACCATTTACTAATACTAGAACCATTGTCTATGTACTTCTGAAAATTTTCTTTACTGATCTTTAAAGGTTGTTGTTACCTTGATCCTTTCCAATTCATACTGTCAAAACTCATGCTGTCCCTATTAAGGGTGGATGCCAACCTTTATGCATTCCCCTAGGATTCATCTCAAGTTATCGAAGTTATATCCTTAATTCCACCTTTTTAAAAAAAATACTTGCACCCTTTCATGGATAAATCAAGTCATATATCCTTGATAGATTATCTTATTTAATCATTCCTACCTCGATAGTCTATACCAATTTCACAATAGCATCCTTATTCAAACTGAGGTCAACCCATATGGCCTCCAAAAGATAACAATGTTACCCGCTTTCCTTTCCTAATTTGGTAATGACAACAAGGATGTTCTGGAAGTTATTGGTCGTGTTCAACGTGAACCTCTTCTTAATAATTCCTTATTTACTTTTGTTGTTTATCTCAACAGTCACCTCAATGTTGGGATATCTTTCATATCTGGCGTCTCCCTTTCTGGGTATCATGCCACCGGTCTTACACTTCACATTCTTGAAGGTCACTTCCTTCATCCAATTTTCCTAATTTCTTACTTCCTTGTCTCCTCAGTCTATCCGCGTCTCATTATTTATCCTTCGAACTATTTCAAGGTTTCCTCGAATCCTCCCAACTTACAGGGGATAAAATATATGTATCTCTTATTCCTTCAATCATCAACTTTAACTCATGGTGAATCACCCTCATCCTGACGATTACATACTTTTCTATTTCTATTGCTACGAGTCTTTAGGGTTTCCTCATACCCAACTCCCTTATCATTCCTCAAACTCTATTGCCTTTATATTCCTTTCCACTTCAGTTTCTTTTTATTTTCCTTTCTCTTATCATTAATTCATGAACCCACTAATCATTGACTTCAAACATCACATCATTCTGGGATTCTTGTCATCCGAACGAATCTTGACAACTTTTACAACTTAGCTTCATATTTCATCATACTCGTCCGCCTTTGTTCTGGCTCTAAAGATTTTACACTATCTCCATAACCTTGGGAATTACTTTCCCGAAAACAATTGACTAACTTTTAATCAGTTTATTCTAACCTCTTGCTCTGTGCCTTTCTTGGTCTTTCACCAGCGGGTGGCCTCTTTCTTAGGAGGGTGAGTGACGAAAACAATCTTTTGTGATTCGTCCATCATTTAGAATCTCAAATGATTCCTATATTTTCTTTAGCCAGGCTCTCGCCTCTACTGGGTTCGCTTGTTCCTTGGAACTCTGAGAGCTTAGCGACTTAAAGGTCCTGAAAGAATTTCTCACCGCATTGTTTCCTCAAGGTGGTGGTTGGGGATAGTAGTCTAAGTTCTTTTTAGACAGGTCCATGAATTGCCGTATAGGAGTACCGTCTCGGGTCTCCCTTCCTTACTCGTCTCTCTGTTTCCTTAGTATGAAATGTTTCATCCTTCTCCCATACTTGGGGTTATCTTATACGTTAAAATCCTCATTTTCCACTTCATTATGTTATGGGTTCCTTCTATCTTGATGGCGTCCATCCTGACTATCACATTCAGGGTTTGCCCTAAATCTTATTCCTCAAACTAGCTTTCATCTAAGATCTCATCTTTAAGCTCTTGAACATTTGGAACCCAAATTCTGTAGGAATACCTCATTATTCCCTTATCATCTTTCTCGGTATTAATCTTTTATCTAATTGTTAGCTCTCTGCCTTCATTCATCACTTTTTCTGGCACAATATGTTCTCTTCCGATAATTCGGACTGTATTGCAATCTCAAACATCTTTTCGGTACCGGCTCCGGTTACCTTCACTTCTATTTCCATTTTCTCAAAATCTCTTATAAACTCTCTCAAAGACATGATCATCTTGAGTCTCTCCTTTTTACTAAGGGCATCAGCCACCACATGGGCTTTCCCCGAATGATACAGAATCTCCCAATCATAATTCTTGATTAGCTCTAACCGCCTCCTCGGGCGTATGTTGAGCTCTTTCTACATAAAATTGTACTAGAGCTCCTATGGTTTGTGAATCTCGCACTTCTCTCCATACAAGTAGTGCCTCAAATCTTTAGGGCAAAACTATTGCCATGAGCCCAAGCTCATGGGTGGGGATATCGAATTTTATATTCCCTTAATTTTCTTGACGCGTACGCGAGTACCTTGTTGTGCTGCATAAGAGCACCCTAATTCCTTATGCGAAGCGTCAATACAAACCACAAAATCTCCTTTTTCCATCCGGCAATGCCAACATAGGGGCCATCACCAATCTTGCTTCAGTTCTTGAAAGTTGTTCTCGTATTTCTCTGTCCATTCGAACTTCTCAGTCTTACGAGTAAGCCGCGTTAAAGGGGCTACTATCTTTAGGAACTTGAATGAACCTCCGGTAGTCACCGGCCATTCCTACCTATGGTAGTTTCCCTAACCATGGTCATCAATTCCTCGATGGTCCTTTATTCATTTTTGTTAGGATCTTCCACGAGATCCTCCTCAGCAACAATCACATCTAGGACAACATCCTTAACCATTACATCCTCAATATGAACATCATCCGGTCCCGCGTTAGCACGCTCTATCGGATCCATAATCTGATCTCCAATAAGTAATAAAACATCATCGCGTTGTTGCTCCTCAACCTCAGGGTTCGGAGTCCCGCTACCATATACGATAACGAACTATGCTTCTATCACGATATTTATAAGGGTTCCCATAAGGGTTTTAACTGTCAGTACTACATTAGGTAGTCCGACTATGAACTTGGCAAGAGTTCTTATTATCATAGTGAACTTATTATCTTAACGTCACATCATCTCTGAGGTTTATAACGCTTAGCTCTGATACCATTTCTGTAACACCCCCAAATCCGGGGTCGGGGATCCGGGTTGTCACGAGTTCCATTTCCCTTAATAACACCCAATCTTAATACACAATCAACTACTCTGTACTGTGACCCCACAATAAACACACACACCACAAGTTATAGTCTCAGAGATGAATATCAAAAAATAATCACAAGTCGTTTTATTCCACAATTATATGTCAATACACCTTAAAAAGGTTTCTGAATAAATTTACATTTCTTTGCCATTATTACAATTCATAATTATACATAAGTCTGGTACATCATAAGTTGAAAGCCTAGCCTATTGGTAGTTCCTACCTCAGCTACAGCGACATCAACGCCTATAGGAAACTGCGGAACGTTTCCTAATCGCTTGCGAATCGGGAGCTTGGTCCTGTTCATCTTTTCTATCTATTGTTGTGTGATGAAAGAAGAAAGCAAGGGTGAGCAGCAAGCCCACCAAAATAATATGTATAATGATTAACAATATATGAGCCTTCTCATAGTACTCATGAAAGTCTTGGTCAAAAGAAATGGACCAAGTTTGATATCTTAATGCGATGAAGTCGCAAAATATTCAGTATATATACATATATACTTTTCAAAATCTTGGAAGTCCTCTTCCATGCATAATATACATAGAGTTCCAGTTTATAACTGTATAAAAATATCGTTGCAACGTGATCTCATATATCTAACCTTATATCAACATTTTTCTGAAAATCTTTGTTATGCATAAGATAATCATTTACTAGATATAAGTTTAAAAGATGAAGTTACAAGATACTCCAATATACTTATATCTTTTCCAAATACTACTTGAACTACCACCGTTCAAGTTATAATTAGTTTCAAAAGTTCATCGTATAGATGAGACTACAAGATAATACTTGAATAGATTCAATCTTTGAAATATTATTGAATGAAATGAAGTTACGAGATACTTCATTAAGTCCCGATATATATATACACCTATATATATATCTCTCATACATTTCCTGAAAACCTCTGTCATGTAAAGTATGAACAGAGTTGCAATATCCAATGAATTTGGAAAGAAAACAAATTTTGGCATAAACCTGATATCTTGCTGATCAGGCAAAGATACCAATAAGTAACCTTTTCTACTAGTAGATGGACGAATTCCCCACTGGTCATCACCCTGGTCGCAATACGACCTTATGCTGGACTGCCACTCAGCCACTTATGCATTTGATGGACTCCCACTGAGCCACTTACACTATCATAGATGCCCACTGAGCCCATGTTGCTTATGCCGACTCAAATAGATGGACTTACTTCCCGAATGTTGGGTAAGTAATCAATTCATTTACCAAAACCGCAACCTTGTTGCGAATATAAAATACACCACAGAGCCGGATCCCTCAGGTTTTGAGCGAGTATTTAAATCCCCTTAAAAAGGAAGATCTTAAATATAAAAATGAGTTTTGGGATCCGCTCTAACTTTTAAAAATCATTTTGAAGACTCGAAAACACTTTAAAGAGTGTTTGGAGTAATGCTGATTTAATGAAGTAAATCAGTCCCAATATTTTTAGAAAATGTCTGAATATTATTATTTAAATAATATTCCCATAGAGAATAATCTTTATACAAATAATTGAAGTAGAAGTTGTAAGACTTATACTTGAAATGAGTATTAAATAACCAAAGATATACTTATATGAAAGTACTATCTTTATTTGAATAATCGAAAATAAGTTTGATTATCGAAACATTATTCTTTAATAAAATAAAGAATATATATCTCAGCAAATAATCGGAGTCATAGATCCTCAAATTAATATTCAAATAATATTCATTAAATAATATAAACTGAGTCATAAGCCCTCGAATGAATATTCAAATAATATTCATTAAATAATATAAACTGAGTCATAAGCCCTCGAATGAATATTCAAATATTATTCAATAAATAATATAAAAGAGTCATAAGCCCTCGAATGAATATTCAAATAATATTCAAATAATAAAATAAAAGGAGTCATAAGTCCTCGAATGAATATTCAAAATAATATTCATTGAATAAAATAAAGGAGTCATAAGCCCTCGAATGAATGTTCGTAATAATATTCATTAAATAAAATAAAGGAGTCATAATCCCTCGAATGAATATTCGTAATAGTATTCATTAAATAAAATAAAGTTATCGAATAAACCTTATTCGATTAATAGTTTTAAAAACTATATCAATATATATATATATATATAAATATATATTATACTCGGGAGCCTCGCCTCCCGGTTTAGAAATATGTTCACCTTTTATCCCCAATACTAAGGGTAAACTCAAATACCGCTTATCTCTAGCATAGGTATTATGCAACTATAAGCATTTGAACCAACAGATATATAAATCAAAAATATGAAACAAGCATGCATATATACCATATCACATGCTACAATATATCGCAAGAATTTGCTAATAACCAATATGCATTTATCGCAAGATCATGCATATACACATATACATCATAACAACAGTTATACGGGTAGAAAACTTGCCTGAGCGACTGGGGGTTACGAATGGCTCGGGACGAGTCTGGTAACCTATAAACAACAAGTAAGTTAGAATTAAACCAAAGTCACTTGTAAATCTATACATTAACCAACTTAGACTCTAACGCTCGCTTTGCGCTTACTGATTCTCTTAAGTCACTCGAGTACCCTCGGCTCCATCATTTTTAATAATTTAACCATTACGAGTTTTAAGGCGATTCCTTCGCGAGTGTCTTACCAACTGCCTATTACACCTTACATAAATGTTTCATACTTCAATTAGTCCTTTAAGGTCTTTAACCTATGTTTCAAATTAAGGCGAGGGGTAAGGGTTCGTTCGCGAAACGTCGTTACTTAAAACGGCCGTTTCTCCTAAACCGTTCATCGGAATCCAACGAACCACATATCAAAACGAAGCTTGTAACATGAACTATCTAAACATGGCAATAGTAAAAACCTAGCAGTGAGTTCAAGGGTTCTGATGTTAAGAACAAAAACAGTCTACGGTAAATCGGGCATTACGACGGCTATGTTTACGCGATTACCCAATTTTAAACCACTCCAAATCATCTCACAATCAACCCACAATCACAACCCAATCAAAACTCCATCCATACTTTATCATAACAGCCCCAACAACTCAACCTTAACAATTTATACTATTCTTTATCATGAATTTAAACTACACTTAAGTTCATTAATCAACAACCAAGATTTACAACTCCAAAAACATCCCAAAACCAACTAATCTCTACATACACAACCATCAAGCCTCTCATGAACTAGAATACTCATATTATGCTCTTAAAATTCAATAACAAAGCTTGGTTAAGAGATTATACCTTCCTTGAAGCTTCTTAACACAACACAAGAGCTTTGAATGCCTAAAGAACCTTGATCCTTGCTTGTATAACCTTAAACTTTCATAAAAATTCAAGAAAACTAAAGTTATTTCTTGAAGGTTACTATTCACCATCTTCTTCCTTGATTTATGGGAAGAGATTGTGAAGGAATTAGGAGCTTAAACTTATAGGATATCCATATCTATGTACAAGGAACCTTAGATAATTACCTTGTGATTTAACAGTGCTTGGAACTTGATTTTTGGAAATTTCTTCTTTGAAAAAGAAGAAAAGCCGAGAGCAAGCTTGGAGAAAGAGAGATTTTTTTGTGTTTTTGCTTTGATTTGATTCTTTGGTTGGTTGTTTTTGATTTGTTTTTGGGTAATTACCTTTCTAACCTTGACTTTGTGTGGTTATAAACCAACCACATCTCCTTCCTCCCTATGTCATGCTTTTGTCATCCTGTGATGTCATCCTCCCCTCTTTGTCCTCTTCTCATTGGTTGGATGACATCATCCCCTCTAATCTCTTTGATTAACTTCCTAATTATTTGCCTAATGACCGCTGATCTGTTATACGGTTCGCTTAACTTTTATTTTCGTTTATCGTTTGAGGGATCATACCCGGGATCTTATTACTTAGGTTCCCTTAACCTTTCTCAATATATTGTATTCCTTTTATGATCCTCTCTTATAATCCTTTAATTTAAATCCTTTTTATCATGTCACCTTATACTCAATTCTTTCCGTATCTAGTGGATTTCCGGGAAAAACCAAAGTGTTCGGAATTTGGATTCTGACGATCTTTACATACACTTATATCCCATATAAAGTACTAATAAAATCTCAGAATATCCATACCAGAACCCCTACATAGTGTGGCATGAAAAGTTTTCTCATTCAGCATAATCTGCAAAATCACTATTCATAAGGGTTTCAAAAAATTTCCAAAAATTGGGGTTATTACAAAAAGTGAACAGCTTCAACAAATAAACTCAAAATAACCATAGTTATTAAAGCCATTGAAACAATCGGATTTTATACCATAAACAGAAAATGATGAAACTCATAATTATAGTGAAACTACTATCTTATACACAAATTAAACAAATCAAATTCAACAAAAGAAGCACAGAACTCCTCACCGAAGCAACACTAACACCACTCTCTTTCTCCTTCACTTTCTCGTAAATGTCATTCACAAGCTTTGAAAGCTCCAATTTGAGATGGGTACTGATATTTCATAACCTGTTAAAAACACCAATAAAAAGTAAGAACACAGAAAACCCAATCTTGATAAAGAAAAAAAACCCAATTATACAAACTAATCCAAGCCGGGTCGAGAAATTAAGGTTTCTTATAGCAGGAGTTTGATTAATTGAAGATCTATAATTTGGTGTTTAATTCGAACCCTAATTACTTGCAATGTGAGATGGTCATATAAATTAGGGTTTTAATTATAAAAATATGGTTAGAGATAGAGAGATGAGAAAGAACGAGAAAGAGAGAGAGAGCGAGAAAGATAGAGAGAGAGAGATGAAAGAGAATGAAAGAGAGATAGGGGGAGGAAGAGAGTTGAGAGGAGAGAGATACTAGAGAGACGGGTTCATTTTTTGGTTAAGGGGGGAATAATTGGGAAATAAAAGGGGGGAAACTTTTCGCATTTTTTTTAATTTTTTTTAGTTAACCATTGACAACGGTCGTAAACTTAAACCGATGTCTATAAAACAAAGACATCGGTTACATAAAAAACCGATGTCTAACTAACGTTTTTCATTTTTAAAAAATAACTATAGACAACGGTTATTTTATGGACCGATGTCTAAAATAAGCAGTAACATCGGTTTTAAAATAACCGATGTCTAAATATAACTTTAACATCGGTCATCTCAGCAACCGATGTCTAAGGACCGATGTCTATTGACAGAATTCTAGTAGTGACCATGGCATGTCCTATGGATGATTATTAACTGTTTCTATAATGGATTGGGTGCTCCTTCTAGACCCATGCTTGATGCAGCATCAGGAGGAGCCTTGTGGGCTAACAACTACGATGAAGCTTATGAACTTATTGAACTGATGGCTGCTAATGAGTACCAGAATCTTTCCCAGAGACTGACTCAGGGAAAGGTGGCAGGAATTCTGGAGTTGGATGCAACAACTGTTATAGCTGCCCAACTTAAGGCTTTGATGATGAAGGTGGACACTTTGGCTAATTATGGAGTTAATCAAATCACTAGTATTTATGAGCTTTGTGCTGGTGCTCATGAGACTGATGAGTGCGCAATTTCTAGTGAATCAACTCAGTTCGTGAGCAATTTTCAGCATTCACAGCAACCTGTGCCAGCCACTTATCATCCCAACAACCGCAATCATCCTAATTTCAGTTGGAGCAACGCTCAAAATGCGGTTCAACAGCCTTATCAACAGTATCCTACTAAGCAGTACAACCCCCCTGGTTTTCAGCAACCAGAATATGCACCAAGACAGCAGCTTCAGCTGCAACAAGCTAATAAAAAATCTGAATTAAAGGAGTTGAAGCTTATGTGCAAAAGTCAAGTTATTTCTATCAAGACCTTGGAAAATTAAATCGGGAAAATTGCTAATGCCTTGCTAAATCGTCAGCCTGGTACACTACCTAATGACACTAAAGTTCCAGGAAAGAGGGAAGCTAAGGAGCAAGTAAAGGCAATCATTTTGAGGTCTGGAAAGGTTGTGAATCCCGAACAAACTCAAGAATTGACTGAAGAAGCTGAGGCTGAGAAAGAAGTAGAGCAGCAGGAAAGAGAAGTGGAACCAAGACAGACTATTATTGAGCACACTCCTCCTGAGGGTAATACAGGGGAGTAACAGATCTATCCTCCACCGCCTTTTCCTAAGCGGCTGCAGAAGAAAAAGCTGGACAAGCAATTTGAGAAGTTTCTGGAGGTATTCAAGAAACTTCATATCAACATACCTTTTACTGAGTCTCTCGAACAGATGCCTAGTTATGCAAAGTTTATGAAAGGTATTCTCTCTCGGAAAGTGAAGCTAGATGATTTAGAGACTGTCGCTCTCACGGAGGAATACAATGCTGTACTGCAACAAAAGTTGCCTCCGAAGCTTAAAGATCCAGGAAGTTTCACTATTCCATGTACTATTGGAAAATTGTCTTTTGACAGATGATTATGTAACTTGGGAGCTAGCATCAATCTGATGCCCTTGTCAATCTTCAAGTAGTTAGACTTACCTGATCCAAAACTGACTTATATGACCTTGCAGTTGGCCGACCGTTCTATTACATATCCGCGATGTATTGTGGAGGATATCTTGGTCAAGGTTGATAAACTCATCTTACCTGCTGATTTTATAATTCTTGATTTTGAGGAGGATAAGAAGATTCCCATAATCTTGGGAAGATCTTTCTTGGCAACTGGCCGAACCTTGATAGATGTGTAGAAGGGTGAGCTCACAATGCGCGTGCTGGATCAGGATGTAACTTTTAATGTGTTCAATGCTATGAAATTTTCTACGGAAAATGAGGAGTGCTTAAAGGTGGAGTTGGTCGATTATGTGGTTACTTCAGAACTTGATCAATTGCTAAGGTCCGATGCCTTAGAAAAAGCCTTATTGGGAAATTCAGATAGTGAAGATGACGAAGGTGAAGAACAATTGAAATATTTGAATGCTTCTCCCTGGAAGAGGAAGATTGATATATCTTTTGAATCTCTTGGAATGAAGGAATTAAACAAAGCTCCTAAATGCCTCAAACCATCTATTGAGGAAGCCCCCACTCTTGAGCTTAAGCCTTTACCTGAGCATTTGAGGTATGCATTTTTAGGTGATGCTTCTACTTTGCCTGTCATTATTGCATCTGACCTTTCAGGTAATGATGAGGAAAAGCTTCTGAGGATTCTGAGAAGATATCAAGGGAATCAGCCCTTCTTACTGTATGCATAAAATTCTGCTAGAGGAAGGTAGAAAGCCGACGGTCGAGCAGCAAAGAAGACTTAATCCAATCATGAAGGAAGTAGTGAAGAAGGAAATTCTTAAGTGGCTAGATGCAGGGATCATCTATCCTATATCTGACATTTCATGGGTAAGCCCTGTTTAATGTATGCCAAAGAAAGGTGGAATTACGGTGGTAGCAAATGAGAAGAATGAGCTTATTTCTACACGAACAGTCATGGGGTGGAGAGTTTGCATGGACTACAGGAAGCTGAACAAAGCCACTAGGAAGGATCACTTCCCTTTGCCCTTCATTGATCAGATGCTTGACAGATTGGCCGGTCATGAGTACTACTGTCTTCTGGATGGTTATTTGGGTTACAATCAGATTTGTATCATTCCAGAAGATCAGGAAAAGACTAACTTCACTTGTCCATTTGGTACTTTCGCCTTCAGACGAGTTTCTTTTCGTCTGTGTGGTGCGCCAGCCACATTTCAGAGATGTATGATGGCTATCTTTTCTAACATGATTGGCCAGAATGTGGAGGTGTTCATGGACAACTTCCCTGTATTTGGCGATTCTTTTGATGAATGCTTGCAAAATCTTGGATACGTTCTCAAAAGGTGTGTTGAGACCAATCTGGTTCTTAATTGGAGAAATGCCACTTTATGGTGCGACATGGCATTATTCTCGGGCACAAGCTTTCTAGTAAGGGTCTTGAGGTGGGAAAAGCCAAGCTGGGGGTCACTGAGAATCTTCCTTCACCTATTTCTGTTAAGGGAATTCGCAGTTTTCTTGGTCATGCGGGTTTCTATAGGCGTTTCATCAAAGACTACTCTAAGATTTCAAAGCCATTGTGCAGTTTGCTAGAGAAATATGTCCATTTCAAGTTTGATGATGAGTGCCTTGCAGCTTTTGAGACATTGAAGAAAATTTTAATCACGACACCAGTCATAAGTGCACCTGATTGGAATGAACCTTTTGAGATGATATGTGATACAAGTGACTATGCAGTTGGTGCAGTTCTTGGGCAGAGGAAGAATAATATATTTCATGTGGTCTACTATGCTAGCAAGACCCTAAATTGTGCTCAACTGAATTATGCTACTACGGAGAAAGAACTTTTGGCTATTGTCTATGGTTTTGAGAAATTTGGATCTTATCTACTTGGGACTAAGGTGATAATTTTCACTGAACACGCTACAATTTGATATCTCGTCTCAAAGAAGGACTCGAAGCCTAGATTGATTAGTTGGGTTCTTTTGCTTCAAGAATTTGAACTAGAGATCAAGGACATAAAGGGAACTGAAAATCAAGTCATTGATCATCTCTCGCGTTTAGAGAATCTTAATGCTACTTCATTGGATAAGACATTGATAAATGAGTCTTTTCCCGACGAGCAACTATTTAGAGTACAAGAAGAAGAACCGTGGTTTGCAGACATTGTGAACTACCTTGTGAGTAATATCATGCCTCCCGACTTATCTTATGCTCAAAGGAAGAAGTTTCTACATGAAGTAAAGTGGTATATGTGGGATGAGCCATTTCTTTTTCGACAAGAAGCTGACCAAATCATCAGGAGATGTATTCCCTACAGCGAAACAGGGGGATTTTACGAGATTGCCACTCAACGGCTTATAGAGGACATTATGGTGGAGAAATGACAGCAGCTCGTATTCTTCAAGCAGGTTTCTTTTGGTCAACCTTGTTTAAAGATGCTCACCTGTTCGCTTTGAAATATGATCGATGTCAACGTGTGGGTAATATGTCTAAAAAGAATGAGATGCCTCTTAATGTGCTTCTAGAGGTTGAGGTCTTCGATATTTGGGGAATTGACTTCATGGGGCCATTTGTCTCATCATGTAATAATTAGTATATCTTGTTGGTGGTTGATTACGTGTCGAAATGGATTGAAATTAAGGCATTGCCAACGAACGATGTGAAAGTGGTGCTTAATTTTCTTCACAATCAGATATTCACAAGGTTTGGAACTCCAAGAGTCATAATCAGTGATGTGGGGTCGTATTTTTGCAATCGCAAGTTCACTGCTATGATGCGAAGATATAATGTGAATCATCGCATTGCCACGGCTTATCATCCTCAGACAAATGGTCAAGCTGAGGTGTCTAACAGAGAGATCAAGCACATTTTAAAGAAAGTTGTGTGTCCATCGAGGAAAGATTGGTCTTTAAAGCTTGATGAAGCTGTTTGGGCGTATAGAACAACATTTAAGACTCTATTATGAATGTCGCCGTTTCAGTTGGTTTATAGTAAGGGGTGTCATTTGCCTGTAGAGCTCGAGCATAAGGCATATTGGGCTTTGAAGAAATTAAATATTGACTTGGATGCGGCTAGAAAGAAGAGGATGCTTCAATTGAATGAACTCGACGAGTTTTGACTTTAAGCTGATGATAACAACAAAATGTACAAAGAGAATGTCAAGAGGTGGCATGATTGGGGTCTAGTGCTCAAATCATTTGTGTCGGGGCAACAAGTTATTTTTTTCAACTCTCGTTTCCGTCTTTTTCCTGGAAAGTTGAAGTCAAGGTGGTCAGGGCCCTTAATAATCAAAACTATGTTCCCATATGGAGCGGTGGAAATTTTTGAGAATGATCTGAGCCAATCATTTAAGGTAAATGGTCAGAGGTTGAAGCATTACTATGGTGTCATGGCAATCTGCAAGGTGGTTAGTGCCGTTCTATTGTCCATTTGAGCTTGAGGTTCTACGTCGAGCTAGCGACGTAAAAGAAGCGCTTCTTGGGAGGCAACCCAAGTTTGTTGTACATTAGTAGGTAGAGGAAGCAAGAAGAAAGGAGAAAAACACAAAAAAATCAGAAAAAGAAAAAAAATCAGGGCCAACTTCAGTAGCTGAGCGCGCCCGCACTGATCAAGCGTGCGGCCGCGCTGTTTTTCCAGTAACCAAGCGCGCCCGCACTGATATAGCGCGCGACGGCGCCGGTTTTCCAGAGAGTGAGCGCGCACGCGGCCGCGCCGGGTCCCTGTTCGAAAAAAAATAGTAACAGCAGAAAAAAGAGAAAAATCGGGACTTTTACTCCAAAATCAATTCCAACCCAATTTTTACTCTTTCACACCCCATAATTCCCTCTCCCAATCAAAACTATTATTCCCACGATTCCCTTAATTAATTCTCACTTCTATTCCATATGAAATTCTCTCCTCTCTACCTATAAATACACACATTTATACACAAACTTTTCCACCACATTATAAATTCTCAAACACTAATCTCTCTCAAACACTTAGTTTTTTTTTCTCTTATTCAATCCAAATGGCACCGAAGAGACAAAGAACGCAAGTTGGCAGCAACACCACCGATTCATCATCTGCGGATGGTGTAAGGACAAGGTTTTCTACTCCTGAGGCTGAAGAGGAGTACACGAGGCTTCTCTCGAAGCCTATTGCTAAGGAGCGAGGTTTTCTGCCATCAGGGAAGGATGGTAAGCTGTTGGAGATGATTCTTGAGATGGGCTGGGTTCCTTTTTGTGAGGCTCCCTCTACTGTGCCCATGAGTGTTTTGCGGGAGTTCTATGCTAAAGCTAAGGCAGAGAAGAATGGCTTCATGGTGGTTAGGGGGATGACTGTAGAGTACAGTGCTGATGCAATAAGGAGGGTGATTAAGCAGCCCGCGAGGAAGCCCGGTCAGGACACTTGGAATGATAAGACCCCCGAGGACTTCAACTTGGATCTGATCATTGCGACTCTGTGTGTGCCTGAGACTCACTGGAAGTTCAAAAGGGGCACTACTGATTACTCCACTTTCCCTGCGTAGTGCATGAACAGGTTTGCATGGGCTGGGAACTCGTTTATTTGTGCTAACATCATGCCATCGTCGCATGTGTATGAGATTACTGTAGAGCGTGCTCGTCTGTTATGGGGTATTCTTCAGGGTGATTACATTGATTTGGGGATGGTTATTTATCAGGGGATTTTGAGATTCTTGAGAGGAGGTACTACGGGTGCTATTTCGTATGCATCCATTATGACGAAGTTGTACATGGAAGTTGGTGTTCATTAGCCCGCACATGAGCAGCTGCAGCTTCCCCGTGCTCCTATTGACAGTTCTACACTGTTGAGTATACATGAGTGGTATGGAGGGAAGCCCGATCCCAAGGGCCTTGGGTATTCATATGATCATCTGTCAGGTGGTGTACCCAAGGATCAGGCTACTACGGGAGGTTCTCAGCAGGCCCGTAAGGCAGCTTAGAGAGCTAAGTTAGGAGAGGAGGCTGGTTCATCGCAGCAGCAGCAGCAGCAGGAGGCAGCAGGAGCAGATGTTGGAGCTGGTTTAAGTTTGACGCAGTATAGGCGTCTAGAGAGGAGGATGGATGCGATGCACGACATCCATAGTCGGTTTACACACGATCTCACCCAGGTACTTAGGACAACTTTTAGTGCCACTAGTGTTGACATCCAGTGGCCAGTATTTGGTGAGGACTCCGTGTATCGGCCTCCAGACACGACTGACACTCCACCCGTTTAGGGTGAGGATTCTGATACGTAATAGGTATGCCTGAATTCCTTACTATTACCTTCACTGAGGACAGTGAATATTTTAAGTTTGGGGGTAGTAGTTGAAGGAATATGTTTTGTGTGAGTCACATATAGTTGAATATTCATGATAGTTTAGTACATGTAGTTTGCATATTTTGTCCTGTAATTTTTTTTATTTCTGGTAGATTTATGATATTTTATTCATTTAGGTTCATGCATGTGCACTATAACATGATCCCTTAGATGATTTTTCCAATTGACTTGTGATATTTATGTTAGTGTAGTGATGTCGTATTTAGTGATGTTAAGTCTTCTCGAATTAATTTGCTTGCTAGAGACAATTGTATTTCACTAAGTCTTATAGGTTGCTAGAGTGCTAGATCATGATCATGGTTTGTTAGTTTGTCAAGGTTTAATCGCTTGTTTAAATTTAGAATTTAGGATATTCTCTTAATAATAAAAGACATGGATATTTAGAAATTGGAGAAAATTGGATTTCATTGCTAGTTGTGTGGCTAGGTGTCAAAAGGCTAGGAGCCGGCTCATATTTATATGAGTAGTCTACGGTTGAGCGAGATGGAGCGAAACACACTCGTTCAGAATTTAAAAAAAAAAGAAAAGGAAAAAAAGAAAGAAAAAAAGAATAAGTGTTATGTATAATTGATCACGAGTGGGCTCTTTAGTACTCGAGTTATTAAGTTCTTAAGGGACTTTGTGCCTAGTGACCTAAGGCTTTTATAGTCTGGGATCCGCTGACCTAACACTCACTACATGGGTACTATTGTATAAGTCTTTTGCGGACCTCACTCATTACACGATCAAATAAGCATACTTGTGTTTTTTTGTTGTGAATAAAAGCGTGAATCCATGTTAAACTCCGATATAAGAATTGAAGTATAATAAATTATTTTGAGTCTAGCTTTTATTCTATTTATAAACTTGCGATTATTTTGATAAGTAGTGAGTCATGATTGTTGATCTAGTTGCGATAATATATCTGTAAGCAGTTGCACAGACGCACGTCTCTGGTTTGTAGGTTGATTTGTTAGATTTTATTAATCTTTATGTGAATAATTGCATTTGCTGAGGTGTTACTTGTTGATTGGCTTAGTTATTCAATGGGGATCATTGCATTCATTTAGTTGCATTCATGCATTTTTATTTCTTGTTCTTTGAGTCTGTTTATGCTTGAGGACAAGCATCGATTCAAGTTTGGGGGTATGTTAAGTGGCATTTATGACACTTTATTACGCTCTGTAAAGCTTTGAATTGGTGTATTTGTACTCAAGTTATGGGTATTTAAATGTGTTTTCTAGTGTTTTTGCATTTCAGGCATTAATCTGAGAATCAGGTAAATTAGCATTGATTTGATGCTAATATGGTGTTAGGTTGGTGTCTAAGGAATAAAGCTCACGAAGACCGGCTCAAATCTTCAAGAAAAAGAAAGAAGTCAAGTTTTGACAGAAGTCCAGCGGGTTCATGATGATCAAGCGCGCGGCCGCGCCCGAACTTCAGAGAGCCAGCGCGCTCGCGCTGATCAAGCGCGCGGCCGCGCCAGGTCGGGTTTCAAGAATCCTGTATTGAATAGAAGACTGATTTCTGGACTTCTCTGCTGATCAAGGCTGCTATATAAATAACTTTAGGTCATTTTTAATAATATATCAAGCCAGAGACTTATCAAGGAGAGATGTAAGAAGACCGTGTTAGCACGATTCAACAAAGACGAATAAGATCTTGTTTTTACTTGTGAATCTTTGTTCTAAGTTGTAACTTGGATGCTGGTTTTATTATTTGTGAACCTTACACCTGTTTCGTACTTGGTTTTATTTATTCGTTATAAAGACTACATTTATTATACTATGCTTTCATCGGAACCCACGTTGATAATGAGTCCGATTATGGGCTAATTGTTATCGTGGGGTTCTAGCGGATTTATTTATGGATTTATTTAGTTAATTTGTTTCGATGCCTTAGTATGTGGTGATTGTATGATAACCTAGTATTGGTTGTGCGTATTCGTCTTATGAGCGTCGTGAACTTATAAGATAGTGTGTTAATTCTTAATGAAGTGAAAGTGAATTTAAGGATTTAGAACTCGCCATGTTAGCATAGGTTCATGTAGTTGTTATGCATGATTCGTAGTTAATTTTAACCATCTTACTTTCCTTATGTAATCAAGATAGATAACTTGTGCTTAAACCGTTATGTTGTTAAATTCTATAGACATATAAGGTCTCAATATAATTGGTGTCTATTCAGCTTCTATCTATTTTGTGGATGTCTGGTAGTATGGTATTCGTACAACGAAAGTTGGCATTTATCAATTTTGTGTTATCTGATTAGTGTCATCACCATTACATGCTAAGGATAAGAACAATAAGGCTATTGAATGAAGTATTTAATGAAGTTAGAATCCCATGTTTGTCATATATATTAATTCAGTCAATCTTATTCTCTTAGTTATAATTCTTAGTTTAATTCTTAGATATAAACAACCTCAATTTGTTATCGTCTTAGCATTGATCAATGACCATACATTGTTGATTAAGTGCGTAAATTTATTAGTTAACCAAAGGTAGTCTCTGTGGGAATGAACTAGAAAAGATTCTATACTACTTGCGAACTCGTATACTTGCGTGTATTATTAGCGAGTGTTTAGCGACTAACAGTTCGCTTGAGGGCCAGAATACATGCCTGGTTAGGATCCCAAGATGGCTAAGCATTGCCTTAATGTGCAGCCCGAGGCCAAACCGGTGAAATAGAAGAAAAGGACTTTTACAGTCGAACGACTGAAGGTAATTGATTCTTAAGTGGAGAAGCTATTGGAGGCTAAGTTTATTGAAGAAATTGGGTATCCTGACTGGTTGGCTAATGTGGTGATCATAAAAAAATCATATGGAAAATGGAGGATGTGCGTGGACTACACGGATCTTAATAAGGCTTGTCTGAAGGGCCACGACTCCCTGCCCATCATCGACCAACTGATAGACGCCACTAACGGATACTAGGTACTTAGTTTTCATGATACTTTTTCTGGTTATCATCAACTGTTGAAGAAAATTTTGACAAGGCGTGGACTACACGGACCTTAACAAGGCTTGTCTGAAGGACCACGACTCCCTGCCCATCATCGACCAACTGATTGACGCCACTAACGGATACTAGGTACTTAGTTTTCATGATACTTTTTCTGGTTATCATCAACTGTTGAAGAAAATTTTGACAAGGCCAGAGGCTTCGGGTAGAGTCTTAGCTTGGTCCATCGAGTTGTGAGAGTAGGACCTCGAGTTCATTTCCCGAACGGTGATTAAAACCCAAGATTTAGCAAATTTTATGGTCGAATGTACCTTTTCAGGGCTAAGGACCTCACAACAGAGGAAGGAATAACTCATTTGAACCTCGAGGAGAAGCACTTGAGGGCGTTTAGTGATTTCATGAGGGTAGTCAAGCACTTCTCAGGAGAAAATGAACAAAGGGATCCTCGGACAAAGGCTTACTCCACTAAGGTAAAAGAATCTTATCATTTAAAACTTTTGAGCTAAGTCAGATAGGCAGAGAAAACAATAGTCGGGAAGACGCCCTATCCAGACTAGCTTCGGCTGAGACACATAGCTTGACCAGTTCTATCTATCTCACTGAAGCCAAGACGCCTTCGATCGAAAAGAAAAAATGCCTTGAGATTCACCAAGAATTCGATTAGATGACCCCTATTCGGAATATTCTGGAAAAAGGAATTCTACCTTTGGACTGAAGGGAGGCCCTAAAAGTGAAGTACAGGGCATCAAGCTACACAATCGTCAACGAAATGATGTATTGTCAATCTATCAGTCAACCCCTTTTGAGGTGCTTAAACGTTGAAGAACAATAGCAAGCCTTAGAAATGGTGCACGAAGGAATTTATGGAGTACATATGGCCGGTCGGTCTTTTTCCTTTAAAATCCTTCAGCAAGCATTCTTTTGGCCGACTTTGCGAGCCGATGCGAGTTAATATGCAAAGAAGTACAAGCAATGTCAGTTGTTTACCACTGTTTTAAAGAAACCTCCCGAAGAAATGACTTCTTACCTTAGACTCATTCCATTTTCTATGTGGGCCATAGACATAGTCGGATTCTCCCTACCATCACCAAAAAGGCAAAATACTGCATTATTGCCATCGACTACATGACCAAATGGGTTGAAGCCAGGCCATTATCCGCCATAATCGAGGAAGCGGCCAAAGTTCTTTCTGGAGCAGATCATTCTCAGATTTGGAATTCCGAAAGTTTATGTTTCGAAAAGCGGAACCCACTTTATTGGGAATAAGTTCTGAAGGTTTCTACATCACTTCGGAGTTCAACAGAAGTTCAGCTCAGTAGCGTATCCCCAAGGAAACGGGGCGATCGAAGCAGCCAACAAGATAATATTTCAAGGGATCAAGAAAAGGTTAGGGGAAGCCAAGGGAAGATGGGCCGAAAAGTTACCATGGGTCTTATGGGGTTATCGAACAACACTCAGGTCTTTCACTCGGGAAACTCCTTTCAGGCTGGCATACAGAACCGATGCCCTAGTTCCGATAGAAGTGGACCTAAAATCTTACAGAATTGAAGTCTACAATAAATTTGGTTTAAGAGCAAATATAAATTTGTTAAAAGAGGAAAGAGAGGTTGCCCACTAAATAAACGTAAAATACCTACTGCAGGCAGCCTAACACTATGATTTGGGAATAAAAAAGAGGTCCTTCGGTGTTGGAGATTTGGTTCTACAGGAATTAGCCGCGTCAATGCCGATGAAGCAAGGGAAACTTAAGCCAAATTAGGAAGGGCCTTACAAAGTGATCGAAATCGTTCACCGAGGGACCTACAAGCTGGAAACATTGACTGGAAAAACCACAAAGAATATTTGGCATGCTAGTCGCCTTAAAAAATTCTATCAGTAAGAAAAATTTATTATATTCATCAATTGTACTTCATTTTAAATTCAATATGAAAAGTGTAATGTCTTAATGATCAAATAAAAATACACTCCCTTTCCATGAATCTATTACTTGAAGTTACAATAAATCGAGCCGGCGAGCGAGTGTTATCTAGGGGTGAGATTTGATGTCTGTCAACAAAACAAATAAGAGGCAAAAAGGCCGAAGGGACGAAGAAAGCCTTGTCTAGGGGCGATCCCGAATAAGATAAGCCCTTCATTTTCAAAGGTCACATAAATTTTTACATGTAAACCTAGAGAGTGAAGAAGGTCTCGTCTAGGGGCAATCCCAAAGAAAAGGAGCCCTTCCCCTTCTAGGAAAGTCGTGCTTCAAATTTTATAAGTCTTGTTTAAATTTTTATAAGTACAATTTTTAACTAATGGAACAAAGGGGGACACGCCTAGGGGAAATCCTAAAAAGGCCATCCCCTTGTTCCATCGCCCGAAAAGACATAACCTCTTAGTGTTAATGGATCAAGGTTACCTTCGGGCTACGGCCTTACCCCTTTAACACTGGGGGCCGAAGATGGATGTGGCATAATAGACATGAAAAATCGCTAAGGTAAAAATAAAGTCAAAGATGCAATGAATGAACAAAAAGAATTGCTAAAAATGGTGAAGGCAAAAATAAATCCGAAGATGCAATGAAAAAGTAAATGCATTCGGGACGAACATCTGAATTGTTAGAGTTTGTGCCCTAGAGACAACACTATGATGTTTTAGTTTAAGACATTAGGATTATTAATGTTTATGTTCTATCGATTATTCTCTTTATAATTTATTAATTCTTAATTTACTGCGATATAAGTAGATTAATAAATATCCTTGGAATATGATATGCAATTCTATATCCTTGAGTACACATCCAATCTTTGAGTTCAAGCATTTGTGTGGATACCGATAAAGCGCAGATCGCGAGAGCGGGATGCGTGGTGATTGAACAAGCTTTGGTTCTCCATTAGTCAACCAATTTGTAAAGCTTCTTAAGGTAAACAATATGATCTACGAATTAAATATCTTTTTTTCGCATGGATCCTACGGTAGGTTTCGAAACTTTTTTGATTTTTTCACGTTTTAATTACTATTTCCGTTGCATTTTAATTAAATGTATATTTTTAGCATGGATCATGCGATGGGTTTCAAAAAGTCTGATTTTTTAAATTTTTAATTATTGTTTCCGTTGTGTTTATGTGCTCAAAATCCAACAATGGCATCAGAGCTACTTGCGAAAAGTGTTTAATTCGTTTATGTATTTACTGGTTTTATGATGATAACATGCATACCATATTCTATGACTGTTATGTATGCGATTTTGTATGTCTTACATGTTATTATGTTTATATATGCGTATGTATATATATGTTTTGAATATATAATATTCATGAGAGTTGTATAATCATATGATGATTATATAATCTGTTTATATACTGATATATACATGTTTTGTGTTTGTTCTTATAATATGAATCATATTTGATACGATTTTGAATCGGATGCAGCGGATTTGCTGAAATCTGTGTCTGGTGTCCAATTTTGGCGAACGAATACGCTATTTTATATGGAATCAAGCGTATGAACGAAACTGATGGCCAAAGTCATCAACGACTCATCTATAAGGCATTTGACACCGTTTAGGTCCTGTAATCTGCGATTTAATATTATCAAATTTAATTTTGAATTTTCAGATTTTTCCAATATTTGGTTTTTATGATTAGATCATGAGGGGTATGATATGTTAAGATTAGACTATGTGTTTTAACATGTTCTTTTGTGTTAATTGAGCATGGTGGATGGATGGCTTATGACCTTAGGTTAATGGTTTTGGTTTTTCAAATACGGCTTGCATGTCGTTTAATCTTGTAATTATTAAATTTTAAATGTAACTCGAATTCTTCATGTAAGTTCATTAGATTAGTTTTCATATTTCATTCTTGTAATGTACATGAAGACATGAAGATTTGAAGATCAAGGGTAATCCCACACGGAGGCCATCCAAGGAAGCAATACAAGAAAGAAGACATGTAATAGTTAGCCTGTATTATTTTCTACCTTAGATTGACCTAGATCTTTGTCATTAGCTTGATAAAGTTCACATAGGATGAAGCCATAACCAACCACGTTTATTTATTTCACTTTACATATATATGCGCATATGATGAATGTATGTGTAGAGTAGTTTATAAAGATGCATGCTTAATTAGATTAAGAATGTATGTATTATATATGACATCTATGCCATGCTTGCTAAACAAGATAAAATCTGTAAAGATTCAAGATTTTAAAATGAACAAACGATTATGAGATTCTCGTGTTTATGAAACACGGAATAAAACATAAATTTTCTTTGTTTCTGGCATGGGGCGATTTTGTCAAAAGCGAGTTCATTGAACTTGTAAGGTTGTGGGTTTTAAGCGAGACCGTTGTGACTCCCTCACTACCTGGAAATCAAACCATTGACGAATATTGATTTAAATTATTTTTATTCAAGGAAAAATTAGGAATATCTTTATGATGGGATCATGATCGTTTTAAAATTAACAAAACCCTAAAGTTAATATTAAGTTGAGCAGATGCCTTCCAATGAGTCTAATGCGTTAACCCCTAGATCGACCAGGAGTGGGTTCGCCAAAGCGAAGTACTCCTATCTATCGTGGGAGATGTGTTGAAGTATATTGATACTTTTGACTATTGGGTTTGACTTAACTAAGTTACCACAATAGGATTGTGAACTTAGAGGCATAGAGTTTGGCGAGATTTATTAGATAAATATGAACAAATATTGTTCCACCAACTATCCAAGAGTTATATTATTGATATAATTGACAAATGTTATCTACCTAAATAACCATGTTTTAGGAGAAAAGCCAAAGCTGACCTAACACATGGTGAAATATGGATCTTGGTTCACTAGAAAGGATATAGAAGATATTCTTTCCGAATTAATAGTTAGGGCTATTGATTTGATAAAAATAGTGGGAGATATATATTGTGTATATATATATATATGAATTACCACTTGAACATAATTTAATGATCATCTGTAGACTAAGTCATTTTATGCACTTTAATATTGTAGATATCAAATGACAAATAACACAAATAACTTCTCTATGTAATAGTCCTTGAGAAGGACAAGCTGACATGAAATAATTTCCTCAATTGACATGGGAACTTGAGGATTGTCCTCAGGTTCAAGGATGTCACTAAAACCTCTCACTTATTTCTTCTAGCTGAGAATGAAACATGTTCTGAACAAAATGCTTACCAGAAGCAAATTGATTATGCAACTGATGTTTCATGTCTCATGCTTGTAATTGTGAGTGCTGAGCTTTAAAAGCAACAAGAGCATAATGATGCTTATGATATGATTGAGCACCTTCAAAAGATGTTTGAAGGATAGGCTCGTCAGAAAGATTTTACAATAATAAGGCACTATACTTTTGCATTAATGGGAGAATCATATCCGGTTGGACCATATGTTCTAAAGGTGATAGGCATATGTATCTTGATATTTTGGGTTTCAAGAATGGTCTAGAGACTCAGCTTGATTTGATCAAAAGATCTTTGAACAACTCATATTCTCAGTTTGTTATGAACTAAAGGAATGAGATAGACAAAACACTCACTGGGTTGTTAAGCATGTTTAGAACTGCTGAAAAAACACGGTAAAGGCATGAATTATGTCCATATTGATGATGTACACATGGAATGCAAATGGGAAAGGAAAGTGGATAGGCAAGGTGAAGATTTGATCTTATTCGGTGCCAAAACAAAGTCCAATCCTAAAGGGCTTTTGAAGCCTAATAGTGGTGTTGCTAAAGGAGATGATTGTCATTTCTGTGGAAATAACTGGATGAATGGAAGTTATTTGGAAGATCTAAAGAAGAAGACTAGCAATGGTCAAGCTTCAGGCATAGGGTTAGAATTGGAGCAAAAGTTGTTGCTCTAGTTGAAGGAACTCGATACCTAATTTTTTGCATAAGGCGAGATTGAGAACTTGATAAATTGTTATTACGCGCCTGCCTTTAGCGGATACATTAAATCAATTTCTTGTCAGGATAAGAAAGGTTTTCATTTTAATTAAATAAATAATAGTTATTTATTCTATTTCAATGATAAGACTTATAATGTTGCACAATTAGTTAACAATTTATATGTTCTAAGTTGACTCAAATCAAACATTACCTCTAGCATTGTCATTAAGCCATATTAATGAGAAACACATTTCTAAGTTACATATAGATGAATACTTGGATAAGTTTGATTTTGAAACATACAGAAGATGCGAACTTTGTCTCATTGGCAAAATGACTAAAGCTTCTATTACCTGATCAGGTGAAAGAGCTACCGAACGATTATGACTTATACATAATGATGTATGTGGTTGAATGCGTATGATGGCAGGGGTACTTATACTACTTCATAACATTTACTGATGATTTCAGTAGATATGGATATGTGGTTCTTATGAAGAAAAAATTCGATTCTTTTGAAATGTTCAAAGAATATAAGGCCAAAGTAGAAAAGAAAATAAGGGAAAAGTATAAAAGTTTTACGATCAGATCGTGGAGGAGAATACTTAAACCTCAATTTCAAGAGTTTCTTGAAGGATTGTGATAGTGTATCATAAGTTACTCCTTCTGGAACACCTCAATGTAATAGAGATTCTGAGAGGAGAAATCGTACCTTGTTGGACATAGTGCGATCCATGATGAGTCAAGCGGATCTTCCATTCAGTTTCTAGGGTTATGCTCTAGAAACGGCTGCATATACACTTAACCAAGTTCCAACTAAAATGGTATAAAATACTCCGTATGAGATATAGAGTGATAAATGTCATAGCATGTCATTTATGAAAATTTGGGGACGTGAAGCGTTTGTAAAACATTTAGCCTCTGACAAGCTTGGACCTAAATTAGATAAATGCTATTTTGTGGGATACCCAAGTGAGACTAGGGTATAGTTTTTATAATCCTTTCCAGAACAAAGTATTTGTTGCTCGGGCTGCTGTATTTCTTGAGGGAGAACTACTTTCAAAGAAAATCAGTGGGACGATAATACATCTCGATGAAGATTGAGAACCACATGATAACATTGAACCAGAGTTGGAATAAGATCAGGATGTACATCAAATTGTTAAAATTAATCTTGTCCAAGAAACACAGGTTATTCGTAGATCTATTAGGATTCAACATGAGCCAGGGAGATATTATGAATTTCTTTTGACTGAAAATGGTGATGCGATGCTTACGGATAGTGATAAGCCTCTCACCTACCAAGATGGTATGAACAGTTCAGACTCCGAGAGATGGCTAGAGGCCATGAAATCCGAGATGGAATCCATGTATCAAAATAAAGTATCGACTTTAGTTGATCCACTCGAAGGGGTAAAACCTATAGGGTGCAACATGGATGGTAAAGTACAGACCTATAAGACGAGACTAGTGGATGGTAAAGTACAGACCTATAAGACGAGACTAGTGGCAAAAAGTTTCAAACAAATTCATGGTATAGACTATGATGAGACTTTTTCACCAGTTAATATGGTCAAGTCCATCAGGATTTTGTTAGCAATAGTTGCTTACTTTGACTATGAGATTTGGCAAATGGATGTCAAAACTGCTTTCTTATATGGGAGACTTGAAGATGATGTATATATGATACAACCTGAGGGTTTTGTTGATCCAAAGTTTGTTAGTGTTTGTGCCCTAGAGACAACACTATGATGTTTTAGTTTAAGACATTAGGATTATTAATATTTATGTTCTATCGATTATTCTTTTTATAATTTATTAATTCTTAATTTGCTGCAATATAAATGTTAGATTAATAAATGTCCTTGGAATATGATATGCAATTCTATATCTCTAAGTACGTGACTTAGAAATGAGATTATGAGAAGAATAAAAATATTCATAAAGGTCCCTAGTCGAGTATTATTATTAAGGGACAATAATAATACATTAAGACTGGTGTGTTTGTTGACTGATGATCACATCTCATTGATCATAGGTATAGTGATACTAAAGTCAAAAACACAGACAAATGTATATGTACATGGTGCTGGACAGACCCGATGTGAGATTCTGCATGTCTGTTGTGTCATAAGTAATTCCAACAGTGATAATGATGTAATGGTCCTTGGACCTGAAGTCATTATAATTCTATACGAGAATTAATATACATTGATTCCATTAAAAGTTATCCTTGACCGGGTAATGATAAAAGTGGACATTGGGTATATTATGAATCGTATGAAAAATATGAATGATCTAGATGGGATTTAATCCTCCTATTTTAGGAGTGATATTATTGGCCTCTTGTGTGAGCTAGACTATGAAATGCGTGGCCACGCTCAAATATTGATTTGATATGATAGTCTACTCATTGATCAAGGAAACTTGGATTAAACTATGATAAGGATGACACATTACATGCCTCTAGTTTAATCTATATATTTGGTTAAAGGGATTATATTACATTGTACATTATTTACGGAAGGTTTAATCGATCACCGATTCAATTATTATTACTTGGGTAGCAATGATGTATTACTAGATGCCGCTCATTGTTTACGATTTTAAATTAGATTTAAAATCCGTTGCCAACGTAATAATAACCTATAGGGTCAAACACTAAGAATGCTTGAAGGATTATTTAATTTATATTGGATTTAAATTATATTAAAGTAATTTGAATTATTTATAATATTAATTAAGTATGACTTAGTTAATTAGAAAATTATTGATATTCAAATTTACTAATATTAATCATGAAATTTATTTGTTAAATAATTAAGTGTGACTTAATTATTATACAAATAGGAATTTCGAATTAATAATAACTCCTAATTAGTTAAGAGTTATAATTATTGTTATACTCTCTATATAATATCTCTTGTGTGGCTGATTTTGGGGGGCAAGACTTTTACTGAAACCCTAGCCACCAAGAGAGAAGATGGAGATAGCAAGAAAAAATGAGTTTGTGCTAGTACACATCCAATCCTTGAGTTTAAACATTCGTGTGGATACCGATAGAGCGTAAATCGCGAGAGCGGGACACGTTGTGATTGAACAAGCTTTGGATCTGCATTAGTCAACCAATTTGTAAAGCTTCTTAAGGTAAACAATCTGATCTACGAATTCAATATCTATTTTTCGCATGGATCCTGTGGTGGGTTTCAATTTTTTTTTGGTTTTTTCACATTTTAATTACTATTTCTGTTGCATTTATGTGCTCGAAACCCAACATAAATGATCACGTCTCAACTTCCGAGCCGCTTGGAAGAAGCCCCCTCTCCCATGATCTCCGGCTCATCCCCTTCGCCGTCCTCTGAAGGGGCCTGTTGAAGGGTGATCGCCCTCTCAGCTTTAAGCCTTTCCTCCGTCTCCTCTAGGGAAGGATCCAGAATAATCTTCTTACCGTCCGCCTTGCCCTCGCTGCATCCTCTACAGCCCTTTTTTCGGGTGCCTTGGCCTTCTTCATGTCGATGAGGGCCTCCCGAGAAGACCTTGAAAGTCAAAGAAGATAAAAGAAAAGTCAGTCTAAGCAGATATTATAAGGCAGTAAAATATACAAGGTGTGAAGATGGAAGAATGAAAAGGAAGAGCAAACAATGGAAATCGGTTGTAAGATAAATTATAAATAAAAACTAAGGAGAAAGTTGTTACCCTCACCCCACAAGCTCAGAATCCAATCTTTGTCCCAAAAGTCCTTAGGACCAAGCTTCGCCACCTTCGCGTCCACCAGGGCCGCGTAGAGGTCCTTCTCCTCCTCCGTGAAGTTCAGCATTATAAGTGTCAAAGTGTTGACCTCACACCACCCGAGATCTTGGCCAACTTCGGCCCACAGACGAAGCACCAGTGGGTATGGGTGGATTTATTCCTGGAATTAGTAGCCATCCAGTCCAGTCGGCCAACCCAATGGGTAGGGATGGAAATCGGGTCAGTCGAAACGGGTTTTACAAATACCAAACCCGAACCCGAACCCGAACCCGAACCCGAAAAAACCCGAACCCGAACCGATCGGGTTTTATGCGGGTTCGGTTCGAGTTCGGGTTTGTAAATCTCTACCAAATTCTACTTTAATTTTTTATTGAAGGATTAATAGGATCTTATTCGAGCAAAGGGCTCATAGATCTAACGATATTGAAATTTTTGGGTTGAATTATAGGATTCAGAGTAGGCAATGGATCAGAATTTTAAGGATGAAGTTGTGGGTTAAAAAATGCAACAATCTTGACCTAGAGTATACTTGTATCGAACCCTACTACTGAAAACATGTTTAACGATAGTAGTTCACTAATGTTAGACTTTAACGTAATAGTTTGTACAAAGTATAATCTTTTTACTACTAATATTAGTAATATATGACATCATATATTATTTTAATCAAATATAAAATATTATTTATATATTAATATGAGTTTCGGTTCTGGTTCGGGTCGGAACGAAATAGGTTTCGGGTTTTCGGGTCGGGTTCGAAACGGTATGCCTTAAACCTAAACCCGACCCGAAAAGAGTTCGGGTTTAAAAATTATACCCAAACCCGAATCGAAACCTGAAATATTCGGGTTCGGTAAAACCCGATCGGATCGGTACGGATTGGGTATCCATCGGTTCGGTACAAATTGCCATCCCTACCAACAGGCAATATTGCAGAAGCCCGAGCTCTTCGAGTTATCCGGAATTCATAATGATACCAGAACAGCCGAGTGAGCGGCTGAACTACAACTTGGATGCACCGGTTGTGGAAGCAATTAATATGGATGAATCCATTCGGATGCATTTGCCCTAGCGCAATTCCCATCTGGCTGAAGAGCTGCTTGAGAATCTTCAACAAAGGTACCCTGAAGCCGCACTTGAAGGCCGTTTCAGAGATTCCAACGATGCAGTCTCCATATCCCTTCGGCACGCCCGGGGTGTCATAGATGAGCTCGTCCCCTTTAGTGGCATAGAGCCAGAAATTGCCTTGTGGGATAGAGTAATCGAAGTACATCTGCCCCACCGTTCCTTTGATAACTCCGAACGGTTGTTAGTCGTAGGATATGTCATCGTAGAGCCAAAGAGAGCTCTTCCCGTTCTTTCAGGCCGACTAGAAGAAGTTTCGGCGAGAGTTTTCACCCTCGGAGCAGACGTCTTGGCAGGCGGGTTTGCTCGGTCCATGTCCCTGTATTCGTTAATAAAGAGACAAGTTAGTCCATGTACTCGGATGAACAAAAAGGGAAAAAATAAAAAGACAAGGGACCGAGTACATGTCCTGGAACCGAGCGAACAAGAGAGTACCCGGAGTCGGCTCCCGAAGGATGTTCTACGGACAAGTTTCCCGAAGGAAGTTCTTTCTCCCAGAACCCTCCGCATGCCATCTTCAAACTCAACAGGTAAGGAAGAAGGGAGAACTGAACTCCCTGGGTCGGCTCCCGAAGGATGTTCGACAACCAAGAACCCCCTAAAGAGAGTTCTTGACTGAGAACAACTTGCATGCCCTCTTTAAACCCATTAGGTGCCCCTAAAAAACAAAAAAAAAACAGAATAAGAACTACAACCTACCTAGAAAAGACATCCCATACAAAAAACAACACAAAACACAAAACTCGAGCCCAGAAAATAACCTTTAAAAATAATAAGACCTGCATGCAAAGAACATCACAAAATAACTTGCATGTAAACATAAAAATGTGCCATAAAGAACTTACTAATTTGAAGATATTGTTTGGCTGTGGGATGGTTGGGAAAAGTAGAATTGTTACTGCCCGTGATTGAAAAGCTTGAGAAAATTGTTGTTGTTTTTGTTTGGTTGTTGGAAAGTGATTAAAGAAACACAAGGGTTTACTGTGGCTCTTTATATAGGCGCCTAAATGTGTTTGGATGCCAAAATAGTGACGTTTGGGGCTCTTTTAAAATAAACAGTCCTGATTAAAATGGTTAAAATTCAACGACTGCGATTGAGTTATGGAACGACGTGATAGCCAGCTGTCCCATTATTGCACCACGACATCGTCACGTGTATGGACAAAAATCGAGGTAAGACCGAAGCCATCGTCCTAGGGTTTCTTCACCCCAAGATGGGCCGAGATTGATGTCCATCAACCCGACCGAAGGACAGGGACATGTTAGCTATGGGCCCAATAAGGCCCCGCGAATGAAGGCCCAATAGACAACCATGTTGTTGAGCCGAAGGCCCAACGGGACCATGGACCGAAGCCCATAGAGCACCATAGGCCAATGCCCATCTTTCCTCCAACCATTGGGATTGTGCAATCATAACGCCCCTTTCTCCTGCTCTCTATTAATAAGGTGTAACGGATGAGCAATCATGGTAGGATCGGGTATAAAAACCCCTGGAAAATAAGGAATACACAATTATACACTCATTCTCTCACTTACTCTCTTACTTTCTTGTATTCATAAAACCCACTCTACATCCATATTCTTATTCTCACATCGGAGGTGAATCAGGGGGACAATCCCTCGCATTCTCTTCCCTTTCAGGTAGAAGCCAGAGGCAGTTTCTGGGAGTCTTCTGGGAGGCTAAAGACCGTTCATTCAGTCCGAAGAAGATCTGGGCGTAAAACTTACTTATAATAATAATAATAACTAAATAAGTACCAATTCAAATTAGCGTAGGCATACAATTGATAATAGTTGTCTACAGGTGTTGGTGGCGTGGACTTGTGGTAGTATGATTGTGGAATGTTTTACTCTTAAAAATTTTGGGCACATCAAAATCCAGTAGAGTTTGTAAAAGATTCGAATGCGCATAATTATGAATTGATCAGCTATAATGATTCACAAAGTGCAAAGTCGTACTAGTATTATTAACTATTTACCTAATACTCTCCAATTATAGACATTAACTAAAAAAATGATCAATCAAAGTTAAAGTACCACATAGGAATAGGACGAGAAGCTAGTATACAATAAAGTTGGGAGAACAACATAAATAGACTAATCAGTTATTAAAATGGAATATAGCCTAATCTTATACCTGCTAATTTGACTAGCTGTAAGATGTCTGTCTATTTATGGTGATTTATGTTTTTAGAGGGATGATTTCATCTCTTACATCAATTGTTCTGTAAATTAAAAATTAGTTTTAAAAATAACATTCCCTTTTCTTATCCATCATTTGAAGTAACTTATTGAAAAAGTAAAAATGGTGCGTTCATGCTACTCGAATATGATTATATATAAAAGGCTTTACATCCACTTAAGAAATTTACGTCAGTTTTTAAAACAACGAGTAAAAATTAAAAATTACAAAATATTGATCAATGTTTTGTTTCGCCTTTTAAAAAGGTGGATATTGTCAGCTCCCGTTAAATTTTCGATGCTAACTAATATACTCAAAACATAAATACAGAATAATGACTATAATTTGTATTTATTTTCAAAATAGTGACTACATCTTTGAATTTTTTAAAAAAATGATATACTGTCATTACTTTATTCTTATTTTCAATATAGTGCCTGCACTTTTAAATTTTCAAAAATAATGACATATTGTCACTGTAAAAGAGTTGCAAAGGGTTTTATAAATTGATTCTAATAATAAGCGTCGATCATTGTGGAAGAGTTGCAAAGAATTTTATAAATTGATTCTAATAGTAAGTGTCGATTAACAAAATGCCCCATAATCACACTAGTTATGAGTATTTATAACGAGGAATGTTCTTCTCTATATTTTTGCTAAATTACTTATCCAGGATCCTGCATGAAGAGGTTAAAAAAAAAGGAAGCCGACACTTGTCTGAATTAAAAGAAGTGAAAAGGTTGATGATATTTCAAGTGAAGTTTATATCTAATTATTTGATGATATTTTATGTTTTGGAAATAAAATTGTCAGTACATGTAATGATTGGAGAACCCATTTTTTAAAAGGCGAAAATAGATGTTAATGTTATAATATGAACATATGGGTTATTGTCAAACTAAGATATGGTTCTAGAAAGGCACATAGAACAATACACGGAGTACATGAAAGTCTTATTAACATATGGTAGAAGTAAATACTAGATAATGTAATAATTGTATTATCATTTCCCATACACGGCTCGTAGCAATATAAATGGGATGAAGACATGAACTAATAATTGTGACAAAAAAGGATAGTAACGTACACATTCTATTTCTCTTATGTGTCGTTAATACTTAGCCTTCTTTTGATCGATATTATTGGTATAATATTATAGCTTTGTGACACGTTATCAGTAGGAGTCTCTGCCAGAGTTTATATAAAGATACGGTTCATTTTATTTGATGAAAGAGGAGTCTCTACCCAAACTTATACTAAAAAAACGATAGTACAATCGCTCCTGCCAAACGAAGCATCCTGAGTTTCTTCCATATAAGAAGTACGACTTAACTTTATTCACGAATCTCTGTCAATTGAAGTTTTTTCAACAAAACGAGGTATAATTTAAATCTACTCATTTTATTCTAAATATTGTCGTTAATTAAATATTCATTTATATGCCTGTTTAAATGCTTTAAAGATGGTTATGCCGTCAATTATTACCCAAATGTTTTCTGGCTGGCTATGCCGTCGCAACTTTTGTAACAATTATATCATATATGTTATTGTTTGGAAACAATTGTTTAAATATTTATGTGACACATTATATCACGTTTTAATATTTATTTTACATTCAGAATGACAAATCTTGCAAAATTAAAGTTTGTTGCATTGGATGTGTCTGGGAATAATTATCTATGTTGGATGCTAGATGCGGAATTACACCTTAGTGCTAACGGACTAAAAGACACCATAGAATCTGGAAAAACCCCAACTGTTGTACAAAATGCCAAAGCTATCATTTTTCTTAGGCATCACATCCATGAAAATTTAAAATTTGAATACCTAATTGTCAAAAATCCACTTACCCTTTGGACCAATCTCAAAAAAAGGTTTGATCACCTAAAACATGTCCATTTGCCCAATGCGTTATGACTGGATAAATATAAGATTGTAAGATTTTAAATATGTCGCTGAATATAATTCTGCCTTGTTCAAAATAAGCTCAAAACTGATCTTGTGTGGTAAAAATATTACTGATGCTAACATGATAGAAAAGAACCTATCAACCGTTCACCCCAACACTATGATTCTGGAACAACAGTATAGGGAGCACAATTTTCAGAAATATAGCGAGCTGATGTCTCTTCTTCTGGCCGCCTAAAAGAATAATGTGTTGCTATTGAAAATTCATCAGATAAGTCCCACATACTCTGCCCAGTTACCTGAAGTACATAACATGTCATTCCAGAAGAATAGACGTGGGAAAGGGCATAGAGGGGGGACGAGGTTACGTACGAAACTGTGGGCATGGAAACTTTCGAGGTCGGTTTCAAAATCATTATAACTCTAGCCACCTGAAGTGGAAGCGTGATAGATACAACCGCTCTGGCCACCAGAAGTGGATATATGGAGTGCCAAATAAAAGAAAGGCACCTCAAGAAGAAGATACTAGGGAAATCTATCTTAGAAGTGGGGCACATGGGCACTGGCAATGTACTTGTCGCACATCTAAACATCTAGTTGACCTTTATGAAGAAAATAAAAAGAAAAATGGAAAAAAGGTGGAAACGAACTTTGCTAGTCATAATATAGAAAAAGAACCAGACAACAAGATCTCAAATAAAATAGACACCGGTGCTAATCTTTATTATAATTTGGAGGACTAGATTTTATATGTATTTCTTTGATTTTATGTTTTAGATGTACTTGTTCTTTTAATATCATGTTTCCATAAACTTGTTTATGTTCGCATGTTGTGTACTTTGTTTGCATTAATAAAGTTGGTGTTTACTTATATTACACAGTATAAATATGAGAGACATATGCATTGCTGACTGCGCAACCACTCACACAATTTTACAAAATCAGAAATATATCTCACAGTTGACTAAAACAACCTCACTGTAATAACTCGAATTTTTGAGACCTTGTAAAAATGTTTAATGAATAGTAACCCTGACAGACGGGGAAAACATTTTAGCCCACACTATATAGTGCATGAGAAAATGAGTTTGGAGTTGATATTATAATTATACGTACCAAATGAGTGTATGTAAACGCTATTAGTTTTCGAAGAAAATGAACTTTGAAAAATGACCATATTGACGAATCAACGAGAATTACGAGAATCACAATATAATTACAAATTTAAAACCCTACGGATTTATATCCAAGTATGATAATTCAAAATATAAGGAATAAATACGAAAGAATTTACGTCACGAACCGTTTACGAGAAATTATTATGAAAACATTTAAGCGACCGAGCGAACGCGTAAACGATTAAATAAACGTAACGCAATAACTAAACATGGTAGAAAAGTAACCATGGTTACTTTATCAAATAGTGAGCTAAGGTATAGGATGATCAACCAAGGACTAGCAAATAGTAAGCTAAAGAGCTAAGTTAAGTAGCTTAGCTTGTAAACTACAAAGGCTAGCTAGTTTTGTCTCAAGATTTGGCAACCAAGATCAAATCCTAGGATATATACTAAGGAATAAAAATCAACTACAATCTATCACAAACATTATTTCAAGAAGCTCCCAAGAAGCAACACAAAATTTCTCTCCCTCTCTCTCTAAACCTCTCCATTCTGCCCTTTTCTATAAAACAAGGAAATCAATTTCAAATCTTCAAGCTCTAGCCATGGATAAATCCTCCCATTAATTCTCAAGCTTCCTACCAACCAAAATAAGGTAAGATAAATCTTTGAGCTCTTTTTATCAAGGTTTGATGGGTGAAATAAATTCAACAAAGATGAGAATGAATAGTGTGAATAGTAACTCTTCTTTGGTTTCTTAATTTTAATGGATGTCTTAGGTTCCAAAAACCATACTAAGCTCTCCCAATACTTCACCATCATAAAACACACATCTCAAGCTCTCAAGAAAGGTATAAATCTTTGACCCAACATTATTTAAGATTTAAGTTCAAGATCCTTTTAGAATATAGTTGTAAACCTAGTTTTGGTTGGAGCATTGTTGTAATCTTGATGTTTAGCTAAGTAGATTTAAAGTTGATTGTTGTTGCCTCAAGAACATGATGTTATTGAGAGGATTTAGTGAGGTGATGATGATATGTTGATTTTTGGTGGTAGTATAATGATTAAGGCATAAACGAAACTCCGATCGTAACCGTAGTCTCACTAAAACGAACAAAATATAACTTTAAGTTTCTGCAGAAAGTCCTGAAGATGTAAACTATAGTTTCTTGAAAAATAACCCTTGATTATGATAGAAAATGTTATAAGGATCATTTAGGCGCTTGAATCGCTTGATTCTGATTAACAGATCAAACGTTATGGCAGTTTTACTAAAAGTGATTTACACGACAAAAACTGCTACGAATTACGAATTTTGAAAATAAAAAGGATCGACTTAAAAATATTCATAAATCATGAAATTTTTACAGAGGGTAGTAAATTGAGTTTCCTAACTGTCTTAAAACTTTTCAAGTGAAAATAATGATTTTTCAATTTATTAAAAATATCAGAACCGAGACCGCGTGATTAAAAAATCGTAGAATCCATAAGCGGAGTCGACGACGAAAATGAAAACGGACATAAGATACTTTGAAAAAGAAAGCGACCACAAAAAGAACAGGGACTTAAAAGAATAATAAGGGTTATATAAGTTGAGAGGGTGCATAATAAGTAGCACATGAGTGCAGTCGCCGTAAATTAGAATGTGATCTAACAAAACGAATTTTGTTTATGATTATAGATTTCCGAGAGCATCCTTCACCTCAAGATACCCAGGCAAGTTTACGGACCCAACTCCATTTACTGTTATATTGTGAAAGGATTGTTTTATTATCATTGCATAAATACCATGCTTTCCATGACACACAATAACTGAATTTTTCGCATAATGTAACAATGTTGTATGATAAGTATATATCGTAAAATATTTAATTCCGCTTTAAGCGTGACGTATAATTATAAGACCGAGAGTCGGTCGGGATTTTAAGATGAAAACCCGGGAATCATTCTGGTGATATTATAGGACAATTAAAAGTCCATAGTAGTATGATTTAAAGGACTCAACGTCCACTTACGAAATATTAAACACCTATACTTTTATTAAAAAGCGATTTCCAAAGAACGTATTCCCTCAACTATACTTTATCGTTCGATTAAGAAATATTTATTAACTGTTCACTTATTATGGAGGAATTATTCTCCAGTAAATATTTATTTCAAACTCGATTAAATATTAAATATTATTATATTACGTAAACATAAATTAGTTGAGGAATATTATTTAAATATTCTTTTCAAATAAACTCATTCGAGGTTTAATTATTTATCGATTAATATTTAATTATTTTTAATTTATTAAATTAGTTATTTATGATTTAAAAATCATAAAAAATGATCTAAAATACTTTCTGATTTCCGGAAAATCATTCGAATAATTTCAGATTGTCGGAGAATATTATCTCGACTTATTTTAAATATTTTGAGTATAGTTTCAAAAGGAACTCCCCCTTGTTTACTTATCTGTTAACAACGATCAACTCACACCCTTAGTTCTTCCTCCGAAAACTTTCGAAAGTACATACATATATATATATGAGGTAAAGCTGTGCCTATCAACAAGCAAAATGCTTGGGGAACTTCGATATAGTTCGATGATTCCAAGTATATGATAGGATATATCCTTAAGGACAAGGGAGGGGTAGGATCCAAGTACTTCATGTATTGGATAGACTACCGGTACCGTAGGAGACGATACTATATGTACCTAAGGACCTGCGAAGTGTGTGTATACCCGAAATGAGGACACATAGCCCGTATACGGCAAGGGTGATAATCGGGATACGAAGGTGTCCTCCTTCTACTAGTACAAAATGTTACTATTATCGTAGTGCAACTGATCATCGTATGTGGTGGCTTCAACAAGTGTCCTATTCTTCCAATTGGAATTGTGATAAAATATCGTAACCCAAGCCTAGGTGCTGGGTTTACCATTAAGGTATTCACAGGGTAATAAATCCACTAAAGAATTTTTTTCATAAGAAGGTGTGTATCACCAAGGAAAACTATTTTCGCATAAAACATAATTATCTTATATGATGTTTTACGTGAGTTTATCATACAGTCATTTCATACTATAGATTATTATGCTGGGCATTATAGCACACACTTATTTTCTTAAATTGACACAACACAACAGTGAATCAAGATGCCTACCATGAGACACACAGCCAGGAAACGGGTGGAAACGACCAGCTGTTCCGTAGGTTGTTTGGTGCTGTACCACAGGTAGACCGAATAAGCTGGATTGGTTTTCAGTTGTTTTTAGTCCGGCTTATTTATAAGTATGACTTATGTAAGCTAATGAATAAGAAACAAATATTTGGCCGAAGGACTAGCCTTACTTAAAGGTTATTCCTCGGTAAGACTTAAATACTTTTGGGTTGTCATAATTATCACTTTATGGTTTGATTTACTCTAGTAATGAATGGTTCGTTTCCAAGACAATAACCTGTAAGTGTGTGTGTGTATGTGATAAGTGTGGGGTCAAAAAGTGTGAGTATTTATGTTAGGTCACACAACACTGTAGAAGGGGGTTAAATACAGTGTAGAATACAATCAAATCGATTTCGAACACAAGTAATAGTAAACAGATATATTCGATATAATAAACTCTGTTACAATGGAACTGTTCTCTCTCAGGGATGAACAAATATCACGAGAGCTGCTAGGTTGTAATGTATGATCTTCTCGATAATGATAACACATATAGCATAAACCTATGTCTATGTTTATATAGTACACAGTTACAAGATAACTTCTAATTGATATGGAATAGACTTCCATCTCCTAAAATATATCAATCAGATATCTTATACAAGTCTTCCTATCTTCTAACTCTTTCCATGCATATCTTCTTTTGTATTAGTCTCGATCTTCTTTCCTGTGAATCAACTTCCTTCCTTAACTGTTAGTCCTCTCGTACTTAAGTTTTGATATCCATCTTCAGATATTTATCTTCTGATAATCTAAGTTCTGATATCCTAAGTACTGATTCCAGTAAGTACTGATATTTCATGTTTGTTAAGATCTGAAAACTAAACATGAAATATATTAGACATGACATCTCAAATATATCTAACAATATCCCCCAACTTGTAAATTGTGCAAAAATATACAAGTTAATAGATTTGATGATGTCAAAAACATTTAAGTTCAAATACAATGAGAGTTTAATAAGACTATTAACTACAACTTACAATCCTTGAAGCTTTACCAACTTCACTAGATCAATATGAATCCATAATGATTCTTAACAAAATCTCTTACCAGCTTGTCTTCAGCTTTCCTCAGAACTTCAACTAACTGTGCTTTGACCTGCATCAGTTCTTCATCTTTACTATCACCAATTTGATAAATGGATGTTCTGGGAACTTGAATTGATGTTCTTTCAAGTCCATCACCAAGTCTGATAACTCTAGGATGTGAAGATTTTTCATTATAAAATAAGCATTTTCCTTTCAGAATAACTTCCACCTTAGCATAATTCTTCAGCATAGGAATTTCTCTTCCATCACTTTCAGTAATTATTGGTATATATTGAGAAGTCTTTGCACCAGAGATTCTAAATAGATCTGTTATAGCCTTCAAAAAATATTCTGACCATCTTCTTGTAACATCATATTTTACTTCCAGAAGATAGTGAATATGTTGAAGTTCTCTGACAGACTTCTTTAGCACATCAGTATCAGCTAGTCTGTAAGTTAATCCATCATAGAGAAATAAAATCAATTTCTCCTTTAGATTATCCTTATCATGAGCATCTATCACAATTTGAGCAGACAACACTTTGTCAAGGTGCTTTTATTTGATTGGTTCATATGGTTTATCTTTCAACATGAAAGGATCTCTTAGAGTAACTTCTACTCCTGTTTGTATCTTCTCTTCATCAAGACCTAATCCAGCTTTATCTCTAGGTTGCTTGGATCTCAACCCAAATGTTACGAGTTGATTCATCATAAGATTGGATTTTGGTTCAACTGGAGTAGCTTTCTTCCATAACAGCTTCTTCTCATCAGCAATTGTCATCTTTTCCAAATTAACTTGATCAGAATTTGTTGTTTCTTCTGTAGCTTGCTGTTCTTCATTGTGAACAACTTGAGTAGTGTTAGAGGTTATTTTAGATTCTTCAATTATCTTTCTTCTCTTCAGAATTTGAACAGTCTCATCTTCTATCAAATCATCATCATGCATTGTAGTTTGATAGAATGGAATGGAAGAACTTATCTTTTTCTCAATCTTTAAAGGTTCACTAACCTTTTTTTTCCTTTTGACTTAGGATCAATCACAGTTTGTGATCTAGTCTTGGACTTTGAAGTCTTAGAATTTGACTTTTCCCTAATCACAATGCCTTTTTCCATAGGCCTTGGAGGTTTCTTTGCATCAGAAGCTTTAGACTTAAGATTTGTCTTCTCAGCTGCAAATCTAGCTTCTTCCTCCTTGAGAGTTTCCAAATCCATTCTTGGATTTTGTTTCATTAATAATCTTCTAGCTATCTCCTCATCAAGTGTCTGGATTTTAGGATTTTTGTAATAAACAGTAGTCTGATTCCCTTTTAGCTTCAGAGTTTGTAAAAACTTCTGAAAGTCTTTAGATCCTGACTGAATCAGAATATCAGAGGTTGACATCAGACTTTGCTTATCAGAACTTGAATTAGACTTTTAGCATTCATAGCATCAGAACTTGACATGTTCTATGTAGAAGATTTTCCTTGAACTTTTCCTTGACCTCTACTCTTATCATAGTTTCCCTGGTCGTCACCTTTATCATCCTTTTTCTTCAGTATTTGAGTAGGTGAGCATTTGGACTTAACTACCTTCTCCCCCTTTTTGGCATCATCAGGAAGTAAGAGAGAAAGAAGAAGTTCAACTGAAGATTTAATTTCTTCCAATTGAGCTTTCTGAGAAACTTGGTTAGCCAGGACCTCAGCAATTTGGGCATGTTGCTTCTCTTGAATCTTTTCAATGGCTTCAATTTTCAATGGCTTCAATTTGGTCTGATATATATGTTCTTGTCAAGTTTGATCTGTAGATCTAGCTTATCAGCATGTTCCTTTAGTGTATCAACCTTTTCATAAGTAGAAGAATGTAGACCTTGAAGATGTTTGGTAGATAGAGCAGTGATCTTGAGTTGTGTCTTTAAATCAGCATTTTTGAGCAACTCATCAGCTTTAGCAATATGCTCTGTCAAAAAGTTAGAACTTGGAATGAAATCAGCGTAATTCCACTTCTTGGTCCACTCCATACCTCTGTGAGTATCCTCCCAAGGAATAGGTGCTTCCTGTTCAATAAATTTCTTCACCAATTCTTCCTTTCCTAGAATGGGAACTGGAGTCTCAACAGAAACATTGTCTTCAGAACTTGAGGAAGACTCATTATGTTCTGACAGTACAACAGTGTGTGAAGGAACCGGAGATTCAGGAACAACTGCATTTAAATTCTGAACAGCAGAATTTATCTCCAGAGCTGGTGTGGTTGGTGTAGATGGTATCTCAGCATTTAAAATTGGAAAATGAGTTGGAGATTGCTGAGCTTCTTTAGATGGAGCTTCCAGATAAAGAACATTTGGTATATTCAAATTATGAATATCTATTTCAGAAGTTGTAGTTTGTTCTTCAGCATCATCTATAGCTTTAATAGGAGAACCAGGAGGTGTTGACACGGTATCCTGAGCTTGAGTAGGGAATGGCAGAGCTTCAATTACCACAGGTTCTGATGAGATCAGAGATTCCTGATCCCCTTCCTCTGCTTCAGTTGAATCCTCAGATATAGGCTTGGCCTTGTACCTTTCTGCCCTCATTTTCTTTAGTCTCCTTGCGAGTGAAGGAGTTGATCTAGCAGCTTCAGAACTTACAGATTTCTTTTTCAAAGTATCAGAACTTTGAGCTGCAGTTTCTTTCTGAGAAGTAATATTCTCAGCTCCAACTATCACAAGTTCTGATGTATGAACCCGTGCTTCAATTGTTTCCTCTAATCATCACAATTTATTATTGACCATAATTGTAATTAAAATATTCATCAAAGGATAAAGTTAAAATAGATGAAGTAAAGATTAACAAATTACAATTAGAACATTCACAGTCACATAATATCAGAGAAACAGAGACTAAATCTTGTAATTAAGGGAAATTCCATTAATATATCAAACGAGTACATTTCATGAAATTTATAGATTACATGCAAAAATTAAAAGATAGTCCTAGTCTAAGAAGGTTAACATCAACAGCCTTAGTCCTAGTCTAAGAAAACCTATCGACTAGTTCCTCCTGCTGCAGACAAAGAGCACTGCAAGACGGATGATCCATTCTTGCTGATGGAGAGCCTCTCTCCTTTCTTCTTCCAATCGATCAAAATGGAGCTGGTAGTCCATCGAAAAGATAAAGAGGTCTGTTTGAACCTCTTGTGGAACAGAGTTCCAGAGCTCTTCAGGAATGGCGGTGACATGCCACTCCTGTTGCCAGTCATCACAACTTAACTCTATATTGAAAGTTTCATAGTTCATGAACAAGTTGAAAAGAACCATTTTTGTTTATGAAGAAGAAAAATGATGAGAATTAAAAGAGAGAGTGAGTTTGTGAGAATTGGAAGATGATTTGGCTGAGATGAATTATCGATTTAAATAGCCAATGGAATACCAAGGGATGCGAGGACTGTTTAATGATTAAGAGTAAAAAATAACGATGCCTCGTCTCCCTAGACCGATGTGTAATAATAACAGTCAGTAAAAAGTTAAAGCAGGAGTTAATGGCACGGGAAATAATTAACAATTACTGTGCACATGAAGTTTTTCAGGACAAACACATTTACCACTAACCCATAATGATTATGACTATTTTTATCTCACCCAAATATATTCTGATTTAAATATGACTGTTTCATATTTTACCACAAATAAGTCAAGTAAAGAATAATGCCACGTAAGCATCAAAGATTCCATCAGGATTTAATATCAGAACTTAAACTTATATTAGATTTTAACAGTTATCAGAATATGGCTTCTGAACTCAAAAAGTGAATATCATTTTATGTGATTCTTCATACAAATACTGACTTGTTTTCTTCAGAGTTTAATCATCAGATCTTCCATCAGAACTTGCCCTCAGAATTTATGCAAATGACACTTAACTGTTTGTCAAAAACAACTTAATCACCACAGTAATTTTTATCATTCATATGGAGTGAAAGTGTGTGCATTCAGCAAAATTTTAGATAAAGATTAAAGTCTGATAAACTTCAGTACATCTTAGAAATAAGGCATAACTAAGAAAAGTGCTTAAAATCTGTCATCAATCATGAAGTCTACTATAAAACAAATTTATGCAAGAGTCCACCTCAACTGTTTGTGCTCATTTTATGCATCTTTTGAAATTCCTTTTTACAGTGGCTTCTCAGTGTAAGTGAGTTACGACTGCTTATCAGAATTTATGCTGTTGTCATAGTATTTCTCCAGTAATCAGAGAATATGAAAAGTCACCAAGAAAATTTATTTGCTTTTCTAATGCATATTACTTAATACCAGCAATGCCTTGGGTCTTCCCTTCCACATATTTACTCTAGATCTCAAAGGTGTACCTGACTTTTATTTTCTTTTCTTTTCTTTTATTTTGATAAGTGAGGCTTATCAGCATTTACTTCATCCTTAAGATTTATTGACATTAGAATTTGACAGATAAGAAGCAAGAATCTAGTTTGTGACTTAGTAATAAGATACATAAAGTATACTTGACTAAGCTCAAAATCAAAATTTGCTTGTGTTAATGAGTTTCCACATAAACAACTAATTCAAACATGGGATTTCTAGTATGTTGAAGAATACTAGGTCAGCATCTAGCATAGTTATCCTCATTGGATTGAATAGTCATAGAACATTCACAACACTTTCAGAGTTTAAAATTCCACATCAGATAACAATCAGTATTTAATGAATTTCAATTAAAGAACAAATTTCATGAAGATAAGACAATCCGTAAGCACTGATCATAAAGTCTGATGCATGAGAACAAAAACTAAGTAGATTTAGAGAAAGAACCTGAAACCATTCCAAGTTCATTTACCAGTCTTGTAAAAGTAGCTTCACATAGTGGTTTTATGAAGATATCTGCTAGTTGTTGATCTGTTGGAACAAAATGCAATTCCACTATACCTTCCATCACATGTTCCCTTATGAAATGGTACCTAATGCCGATGTGCTTTGTCATTGAGTGGTGAACTGGATTACCTGTCATAGCAATATCACTTTAATTATCACAGTAAATAGGGATTTTAGAAAGTTCTAACCCATAATCCAGTAACTGATTCTTCATCCAAAGAATCTGTGCACAACAGCTTCCTGCAACAATATATTCTGCTTCTGCAGTTTATGTGGAAATTGACTTCTGTTTCTTACTAAACCAAGAAACCAATATGCCTCCAAGAAATTGGCAGCTTCCACTAGTGCTTTTCCTGTCTATTTTGCATCCTGCAAAATCTATATCTGAGTAACCTATTAGCTTAAAATCTGATTCTCTAGGATACCGCAATCCCAGATCAGTTGTACCCTTAAGGTACTTAAAAATTCTCTTCACAGCTATTAAATGAGGTTCTCTTGGATCAACCTGAAATCTTGCACAAAGACAGGTAGCATACATGATATCAGGTCTACTTGCAGTTAAATAGAGTAAAGAACTAATTATACCTCTATAGTTAGTAACATCTACTAGTGAGCCAGTATCTTTATCTAACTTGGTTGCAGTGGCCATGGGAGTGGATGCAGTTGAACAATCTTGAATTCTAAATTTCATCAGTAAATTTTTGGTGTACTTGGATTGACAGATAAAAGTACCTTCTTCATTTTGCTTGACTTGAAGCACGGAAAATAACTAAGTTCTCCCATCATACTCATTTGATAACTTGACTGTATTAGTTTTGCAAACCTCTCACAGAGTTTGGCATTTGTAGAACCAAATATGATATCATCAACATATATCTGTACCAAAAGTAAGTCATTTCCATGGTTGAGGTAGAACAGAGTTTTATCAATTGTACCTCTGTGAAATCCACTTTCCAGAAGGAATTGAGCTAAAGTCTCATACCATGCTCTAAGAGCTTGCTTAAGGCCATAAAGTGCTTTGTCAAGCCTGTAGACATGATTTGGAAATTTTGAATCTACAAAGCCTGGAGGTTGTTAAACATAGACCTCTTCTTCCAATTCTCCATTAAGAAAAGCACTTTTCACATCCATTTGAAAGACTTTAAACTTTTTGTGAGCGGCATAAGCCAAAAAGATTCTTATGGCTTCTAATCTAGCAACTGGTGAAAATGTTTCATGATAATTAATACCCTCTTGTTGAGAGTAGCCTTTAGCAATCAGCCTTGCTTTATTCCTTATAAATATACCATCACTGTCAGTTTTATTTCTGAACACCCATTTTGTGCCAACAACTGATCTGTTCTTTGGTTTGGCACTAGGGTCCAGACTTTATTTCTTTCAAATTCATTTAACTCTTCCAGCATTGCTTGCACCCAATCAGCATTTTAAAGAGCTACTTCCACTTTTTTGGTTCAGTCTGAGATAGAAAAGAATGATAGAGACATTCATTTGATGTTGCAGTTCTAGTTCTGACACCTGCTTCAGGATCTCCAATAATTAAGTCAGGTGTATGTGATTTGGTCCACTTCCTTGCAGAATGAAGTTGACTTCTAGAACTAGATCCTCCCCCACGATCCATGCTGTCTCCATCAGAATTTCATGATGCTCCCCCTGTAGTTATGCTCTTTGAGACTTCAGAATTTGACTTGGATCCTTCAGGATTTGAAGTATCAGAGCTTCCAGAATTATCAGAATTTGACTCATCAGAACTAGATGAATCAGAACTAGATGAATCAGAACTTGAAGAGCTAGTGACAGGTTCTGATGCTTCTTGAGAGTCTTGAGATGTGGTAGGATTTCCAGCTTGCTCCCCTTGGACAGGTGCATTTTCCTTTGGAGTTGTTACCATAGATTCGATGACATCAGTACTTACATGATCAGAGTTTAAGTTATCAGAGTTTATAGAATCGAAATTTAAGTCTTCATTTTTAAATCTCAACTGATCGTGATCATTGAAATCTTCAAGTCCAGTAATCTTCTTATCATCAAAAGATACATTGATAGATTCCATGACAACCCTTGTTCTTAAATTGTAGACTCTAAAGGCTTTTGTGGAAAGTGGATATCCAACAAAAATTCCTTCATCAGCTTTTAGATCAAATTTTGACAGTTGCTCAGAATGAGTCTTAAGAACAAAACACTTGCAACCAAATACATGAAAGTATTTCAGATTTGGCTTATTTTCTTCACCATCTCATATAGTGTTTTTCCATGCTTGTTTATTAGTGTTGCATTCTGTGTAAAACAGGCAGTCTGCACAGCTTCAACCCAAAAGTAGGTTGGCAGCTTTGCTTCATCAAGCATAGTTCATGCAACTTCAATGAGAGTTCTGTTCTTTCTTTCTACAACTCTATTTTGCTGTGGAGTTCCAGGTGCAGAAAATTCTTGTTTGATTCCATGCTCTTTGCAGAACTCTTCCATGATTGAATTCTTGAACTCAGTGCCATTATCACTTCTTATAATTTTAACAGAATCTTTGACCAACTTATCCAGCTGTCTGACATGATCAGTTAGAGTAAATGCAGTTTCATTCTTCTTGTGCAAGAAGTATACCCAAGTGTACCTTGTGAACTCATCCACTATAACCATATCATATTTCTTCTTTGTAATAGAAATGACATTGACTGGACCAAATAGATCAACATGCAGTAGGTGATAAGGCTCAAAAATTGATGACTCAGTTTTGCTCTTGAAAGAAGATTTTCTTTATTTTGCCTTTTGGCATGAATCATAAAGGCCATCAGGAGCAAATACTGATTTTGGCAGTCCTCTCACAAGATCTTTTTTTACAAGCTCATTTATGTTGTTGAAGTTTAAATGAGAGAGTCTTTTGTGCCAATTCCAGCTTTCTTTAATTGATGCTCTACTCAACAGACAGATTGCAGAACCATCAGAACTTGTTGAAAGTCTGGCTTCATAAATGTTACCATGCCTGTAACCTTTTAGAACCACTTTGCCTATAGAATTGCTTACAACTTCACAGTGTTCTTCAAAGAAATCCACATGATAACCTCTGTCACAGATTTGACTCACACTCAACAGATTGTGTTTAAGTCCTGAGACAAGAGCTACTGTTTCAATGATGACATTCCCAAGATTAATATTGCCATATCCCAGAGTTTTTCCCATGTTTCCATCTCCATAAGAAACTTCTGGGCCAGCTTTCTCCATAAAGTCTGAGAGCAGGGCTTTATTTTCAGTCATATGTCCTGAACATCCACTATCCAGTACTAGGATATTTTTCCTGTTGCCCTGCAATCACAAAGACCAGTAATGCTTAGTTTTAAGGACCCAGACTTGCTTGGATCCTTTGGCCTTTATAAGTTTGTTAGCATTTGCAGTGGATTTAATATCAGAGTTTATGCTCACATACTGTTTATCAAAACTTATATCAGACTTTGCATCAGATTTTACACTAGAAGGAATTAAAGCAACTTTCATCAAATAAGGTTTTATTTGATAATAATCATAGTATAAACTATGATATTCCTTACAAGTATAAATGGAATGCCATAAACTACCACAATGAAAACAAGGATTTTGTGGCTTAAACCTAACAAACTGACTCTTAACTCCTGACTTAGGAGGTAAAGAGTTTATATTCTTATTCTTCCTGCAAAAAGAAGCAAGATGGTTAGAGTTTGCACAGTTATAACATTTCTTTCTAGGAGCATTATGAACGGGCATATAATTATTACTTTTATTCACACCTTCCTTTCCATTCCTATTTTTCCTAGCTGCCTTAACCTTGTTGACATTCCTTATTTCTTTCAGCTTATACTTAAGCTGCTTCTTTGTCATTAAGCCTATGTTGACTTCAGCTAGTTTATCATGTTCTAATTTGTTAGAAGTTGACTTCTCCTTAACTTCTGTCACAGACTCTTTCGTCTTTCAGAATCAGACTTTACAATTTTAGCTACAAACTTAACAGGATTTACCTTTGGCTTAACAGTTTGTTTAATAACAATTGGCTCAATTTGGTCAGTTCCTTTTTCACTTTTATCATCTCCATAACCTAAGCCCTCTTTCCAATTTCCACTACTTAATAAATTCTGAGTTGTTCTGCCAGAGTTAGTCCAAGTCCTGATAATCTATTTTTCTTTTTCTAACTCAGTTTTTAGAGATTTATTCAATTTTAGCAATTCATCTCTAACATAAAAAACATCATCTCTTTCTTTCTGAGTTTGATGGAACATAATTAACTATTTTTCTAAATAATCATTCCTTTTCTTAAAAGCAAGATTTTAAGAAGTTAATCTTTCACATGTTAAAGTTTGATCTCTGTAGCTAATAAACATGGTTTTAAGATATAATCTCAACTCATTAATATCATTAGTATGAAAGGCATAAGTTGTTTGAGGTACCTTTAATTCAGCAGTTTCAGGGCTGCCATCAGCATTTTCCATTAAAGCATAATTTACCTCATCTTCAAAATTTGAAGAGTCTGTCCAGCTTTTCTTCTTTGTGATAAGTGCCTTGCCTTTGTTACTCTTTCCTTTCTTGCAGTCAGGATATATGTGGCCTCTTTCACCATAATTGTAGCATTTGACATTTGAGTTGTCTCCTCTGTCAAACTTTGCACTTTTGCCTTCATACTTTCTGAACCCTTTCTCATCAGTACTTCCACATTTCTTGAAAAACTTCTTTCCCCTTCTGAATTTCTTGTAGGCTATCTTTGTGATACCCTTCACCATAAGAGCACACAATTTCATCATCTCTTCATCATCATCTATTTCAGGTAAACTTTCAGTTTCTGAATCATCATCATCAGAACTTGATGATTCTGAATCAGACTTTTTGATGAGAGCTTTTCCTTTGCCTTTCTTTGAGATAGCCACTTTGGGGGATTCCTCCTCAGCCTTAAGAGCAATTGTCCTTGAATTTTTCCCATATCTCTTGCTTCTTTGATCCATCTCAAGTTCATAAGTCTTGAGCATACCATAAATGTCATCAAGAGTAGTTTCATCAAGAGCATAGTTGTCTCTTATAGTAGTAGACTTCAAATCCCAACTTTCAGGAAGAGCTAAAAGGAATTTTAGATTTGAATCTTCAAGATCATATTCCTTGTCCACCAGTTACAGATCATTCAAGAGTTTGAGAAACCTGTCATATAAGTCAGTTAATGACTCATCAGCTTTTGAGTCAAAGTGCTCATACTCTTGAGTGAGTATAGTCCTCCTGTTCTTCTTGATTGCATCAGTTCCCTGGCATCTTGTCTCCAAAGTATCCCATATCTCCTTTGCAGTCTTGCAATGAATTACCCTGTTTGACATGACATTATCAATGGCACTATGCAGCAAATGTCTTACCTTTGCATCCTTGGCAATGGATGAGATATCTTTAGCTATATACTCCCTTTTCTCCTTTGGTATGGTCTTTGCTGGCTGATCTGCAACTACAACAGAGAGCTTGGTTGGCTTATGCGGTCCTTCATTAATTCTGTCAAGGTATTCTAGATCAGTAGCTTCCAGAAACATAACCATCTTCACTTTCCATATGGGATACTCAGAAGGTCTCAATATGGGAACCCTAAGAGTCTCACATCGACTGTGGATTTGAGTGTTTTTAGTTTCTTCAGTTTTGGTGGGCTTGGTTGGATTTTCTGCTTCTTCAGACATGATTGTTTAGATCTTTACTGTATGTGTGTTAACAGATAGGCTCTGATACCAATTGTTAGGTCACACAACACTGTAGAAGGGGATTGAATACAGTGTAGAATATAATCTAATCGATTTCGAACATAAGTAACAGTAAACATATATATTCGATATAATAAACTCTGTTACAATGGAACTGTTCTCTCTCAGTGATGAACAAATATCACGAGAGATGCTAGGTTACAATGTATGATCTTCTCGATAATGATAACACATATATTGTAAACCTATGTCTGTGTTTATATAGTACACAGTTACAAGATAACTTCTAATTGATATGGAATATAATTCTGTCTCCTAAAATATATCAATCGAATATCTTATACAAGTCTTCTTATCTTCTAACTCTTTCCATGCATATCTTCTTTTGTATTAGTCTCGATCTTCTTTCCTGTGAATCATCTTTCTTCCTTAACTGTTAGTCCTCTCGTACTTAAGTTCTAATATCCATCTTGTGATATTTATCTTCAGATAATCTAAGTTTTGATATCCTTAAGTTCTGAATTCCAGTAAGTACTAATTCCAGTAAGTACTGATATTTCCTATTTGTTAACATCTGAAAACTAAACATGAAACATATTAGACATGACATCTCAAATATATCTAACAATCTATATATTGTGATGCGAGGTATGTGGTTTATAGTGATTAAGATGGTGTGGCCTCCGAGATCTTTGACCCCGGATTTTGGGGCGCCACAGAAATGGTATCAGAGCCTTAGGTTATCAAATCTTGGAAATGATAGGATATAAAATACATAGACATAAGAATAATAAATAATCAATTAGAGCTCAAGTCGAGCTCGTCGTCAGGCTACACGAGTAGTCTTGGCAGTTTTACCCTCAAGGGAATTCGGACTCGAAGTTACTAACACCTTGCCTATTGTGTCAGGTACCAGTGGAGCCTATGGGGGAGGTTGACCCTGTTGATGATGTTATAGCCCCTAAGCGTGACCCTACTCCCGAGCCGAAGGACCCATCCATTGATGACTCAGATGATGACCCTACCGAGGATGCCCCGGAGGAGGAGATTGACCTTCATGTCCCCATAGCTGATGACATTGAGATGCCCCTAGGAGATGACTTAGGATGGAGAGATGTAGAATTGTACCCTCTCCTGACTGTTCACTCTCCTACACCACACCCAGGGATGCAAAGCCCATTGCCCTATACTGATGATGATGAGGAGGATGGGATGGGCGCGTAGACCTACGAGGCTTATGACATATGCTCTAGTGACCCAAACTCACCTCTACCATCCTCGACGACCATACATGTAGCTGTATACGACTGGATAGTGGCTCAGCTTAACACTGAGATCACTGCGGCATCTGCCCGCATTATGGAGTTACGCCAGGCACTGACAGCTGAGAGAGCCATCAGACTAGGATACCCAAGGGACTTCAGAGCTGCTTCCCCAGCCATAGCCCACAGAGAGATTGATGGGATCGAGCTCCGTACCCGGGTTCAGATGAGGATGACGGCGGTTGGAGGATACATCCCGGTAGTTGACGCAGAGCTGATGTTCGCAGGAGCGATGAGGAGGGTGCGTGACCTCACGCGCAATGACAGTGACTGAGGGACTAGTGACTATTTATGGACCTTGAAGAAGGCTGGGTGATTTGTCACCAATTTTGATTGGATAACTAGTAGTAGATAGCATTCCTAGCCCTTCAGGGTACACGGATTATGTATTTGCATTTCAGTATTCAGGACAAGTAATGATGTGTTATAATCAAGTCATGTATGAACTCGGCTAGTTGTTTTGTCCCCCAGATATAAGTGGGAGACCCTATGGTATAAATCTAGCAGTTATCTAGAAATTGATTCCCATATTATTGCACTTGATAAAAACATTCTAGATAATAAATGACATAATTACATATGAATAAATTAATCCAATGGTAAAATAATTGCAACTATATTGACAAATTTTCATTATCAGAACAATGCCACCCCGTAGAAGAGGAACCAGGGCACAGCCCGCGGAATCTGTTAACCAACAACGGAATGAACCTGAACCTGTAGTGAATGAAGAAAGTAAAGAGGACCTGGACTATAATGAATATGATGAGGAAGAATATGTAGAAGAAGAGGCTGAGGATAATTATCAGGGAGGCAACCCCATGAATGAGTTTATGGAACTTTGAAGAGAAAATCTGAACCAACAGCCCATTCCACCACAGCCATATGCTGCCCAACAGACTGCAGCCACTGCCTTCAGGGCATTTAAATTCTCAAACCTCCAGAGTTTCTAGGTCTTCCGACCCCGTGGAAGCACGGGCCTAGCTCAAAGAGATAGAAAAGTCCTTCGAGATACTAGGTGTGGGGGAACGACACAAGACCATTTTCGCTTCTTACATGCTGAAAGGAGAAACTAATTACTGGTGGGAGTCTAAACGAAACCTAGAGACTGATGTCGTGATTCCGTGGGATAGGTTTACCCGACTATTCTTAGAAAAGTATTTCCCTAGGTTTATGGAAACCCAGATGGAGATTAAGTTTCTGGAGTTGAAACAGGATAAGATGACTGTGGCAGAGTATGAGGCCAAGTTTACAGAGCAGTCAAGATTTGTGCCTGATTTTGTGAATACCGAAGAGAAGAAAGCGCGAAGGTTTCAGCTTGGTCTGAAACAGTGGATCCAAAACTGAGTGGCGGTACTAGAGCTAACAGATTATGCCACCTTAGTGCAGAAAACCTTGATTGTTGAAGCTGGAAATGAGCAGAGTATGAAGGAAAAGGAAAATAGGAAGAGGAAGATAGGAAGCCAAGGCGGAGGAGTAGGAACCGGGAACAGGAGCCTTCCAAGCAGGTTCGTTAAGGGAGTAGTGTCCCAACCTGCGAGAGGCCCCAGATTTAAAAACGCCCCTAGTGAGAGTGTTGCCCATGGCAGAGGACAATCTAGGGCAACATTTCATAGCCAACCCCGTGCCCCAATACCCGAATGTCAAACATGTGGAAAAAGACATCTTGGAGTGTGCACCCAGGCGAGAGCCCCTCTGAAATGTTGCAGGTGTGACCAACCCGGAAACCCTTGCCAACAACTGTCCCCAACAACAAGATATGTTTCCAATGTGGAAAGGTAGGGCACATGAGGAAGGATTGCCCGACATTGAAGCCCCCAGCCTCAGGAATGAGCAGAGCTGCATCCAACTGACCCCCAACTGCTAGGACCTTCAACATGACCGTTCAGGACGCTATCCAGAATACTAACATGATAGCAGGTACCCTTCTGTTAAATTCTGAACATGCAAATGTCCTGTTTGATTCTGGAGCAACCAAGTCATTTATATCTCAGGATTTTGCTAAAAAGTTAAAACTTAACACCATACCCTTACGTGAGGTATAACAAGTGGAAATAGAAAACAAGGAAATAATTCTTGTGAATCAAGTACACCCTAAATGCAAGTTAAAATTACAAGGGAAAGACTTCGAGGTTGACCTAATCCCATTTGCGTTATGAGAATTTGATGTAATCTTAGGAATGGATTGGTTATCCAGTAATGGAGCGCAAATAGATTGTGAACGGAAGAGGGTGAAAATAAGAGTGCAAAATGGAAAAGAAGTAGTATTTAGAGGGCAACGACAGACCCATAAATTTCTGACCATGCTACAGACAAAGAGATTGTTAAAGAAAGGTAACGAGGCCTATTTGGCTTATGTGGTAGATACCAAGAAGGAAGTTTCTAACATACAAGACATACCCATAGTGAACGAATTCGAGGATGTGTTTTCAGTGAATTGACCAGGGTTGCCACCCGACAGGGAAATAGAATTCGCTATATAATTAGCACCAGGAATGAAACCAGTGTCCAAGGACCATTATAGGCTAGCCCCAGTTGAGATGAAGGAATTAGCTTCTCAACTGCAAGAATTATTAGTTAATGGAATGATAAGACCCGGTGTGTTGCCATGGGGAGACTCAGTACTGTTTGTAAAGAAAAAGAACGGCAATATGAGATTATGCATAGACTATAAAGAATTGAATAAGCTGACTATTAAGAATAGGTACCCTCTCCCTAGGATTGATGACCTATTCCACCAACTCAAGGGAGCTGTGCACTTTTCCAAAATAGATTTGAGGACAGGGTATCTGTAACACCCCCAAATCCGGGGTCGGGGATTCGGGTTGTCACGAGTTCCATTTCCCTTAATAACACCCAATCTTAATAAACAATCAACTACTCTGTACTGTGACCCCACAATAAATACACACACCACAAGTTATAGTCTCAAAGATGAATATCCAAAAAAATAACACGAGTCATTTTATTCCAAAATTATATGCCAATACACCTTAAAAGGGTTTCTGAATAAATTTACATTTCTTTGCCATTATTACAATTGATAAAGATACATAAGTCTGGTACATCAAAAATTGAAAGCCTAGCCTATTGGTAGTTCCTACCTCAGCTACAGCGACATCAACGCCTATAGGAAACTGCGGAACGTTTCCTATCCATTCGCAAATTGGGAGCTTGGTCCTGTTCTTCTTGTCTATCTGATGTTGTGTGATGAAAGAATAAAGCAAGGGTGAGCAATAAGCCCACCGAAATAATATGTATAATAATTAACAATATATGAGCATTCTCATAGTACTCATGAAAGTCTTTTTCAAGAAGAAATGAACCAAACTGATATCTTAACGCGACCAAGTCGCAAAATAATCAGTATATATATACATATACTTTTCACAATCTTTGAAATCCTCTGACATGTATAATATACACAGAGTTCCAGTTTATAACTGTATAAAAATATCGTTGCAAGGTGATCTCATATATCTAACCTTGTCTCAACGTTTTTCTGAAAATCTTTGACATACACAAGATAATCATTTACTAGATATAAGTTTAAAAGATGATGTTACAAGATACTCCAATATACTTATATCTTTTCCGAATACTACTTGAACTACCACCGTTCAATGTATAAATAGTTCCTTCCATAGATTAAGCTACAAGACAAAACTTGTATAGAATCAATCTTTAAAATATCATCAAAATAAAATGAAGTTACGAGATACTTCATTTGATGCAAACATCATTTTGAAAACTCGACCCTGCCAACACTCAATAATCGCCCAACCGTAGCCTTTCTATCGAAGTGCTCTGGGTAGTCTTGCAGAAATATCCAATTGGATGATGAACTCATTACGGGAGTTTGCCGCGCCAGGAAGACCACTTACGATGATCAGTCGTAGTAGTGCAACCCCACCATTTTCTACATGTAGAGGAGAACCTGTCGGATTTACTTGTCAACCGAACACTGGACTCCTAAGGAATGTACCGTCTTAGCGGAACTTCCAGGCTTGGGCCAATATAATAGGGCTGGGCCGGCGCCACTCGACCACTTACGCCACTCCTAGTTCAGATGAAATCCATGACTCTGAAACGTAAAGCTCGTCCCCCCTTTCCCCAAGTAGAAACTTGTTGATACGGCTCCACCAAGAAGTCGTATCTAGTTGGAAAGGAAAACTCACCAATATTTCCCAGGCGATGCCTGTTAATGGATTAACTTGTTCCAAGAATTTTACTTCCCGAGTGTTGGGTAAGTAATCAAAAACTCTTTTATCAAAACAACAACCTTGTTGCGAATATAAAACACCCCACAGAGCCGGATCCCTCAGGTTTTGAGCGAATATTTAAATCCCCTTTAAAAGGAAGATTTTAAATATAAAAATGAGTTTTGGGATCCGCCCTAACCTTTAAAAATCATTTTGAAGACTCGAAAACACTTTAAAGAGTGTTTGGAGTAATGCTGATTTAATGAAATAAATCAGTCCCAATATATTGAAAATATCTGAATATTAATATTTAAATAATATTCTCATAAAGAATAATCTTTATAAAAATAATTGAAGTAGAAGTTTTAAAAATTATACTTGCAATGAATATTAAATAACCAAAGATATACTTATACGAAAGTACTAGCTTTATTTGAATAATCAAAAGGGAGTTTGATTATCGACACATTATTCCTTAATAAAATAAAGAATAATAAGTAGTAATTAATCAGAGTCATAAGTCCTCGAATGAATATTCAAAATAATATTCATTAATAAAATAAACGGAGTCATAAGCCCTCGAATGAATATTCAAAATAATATTCATTAAATAAAATAAACGGAGTCATAAGCCCTCGAATGAATATTCAAAATAATATTCATTAATAAAATAAACGGAGTCATAAGCCCTCGAATGAATATTCTAAATAATATTCATTAATAAAAATAAAGTTATCGAATAAACCTTATTCGAATAATAGCCTTGAAAACTATTCATATATATATATATAAATATATAAATATATACTCGGGAACATCGACTCCCGGTTTTAGAAAAATGTTCACCTTTGGGTCCCCTATACTAAGGGTATACGCAAATACCGCTTATCTCTAGCATAGGTATTATCAACTGAATCAACAGATATATGTATCAAGATTACGAAACAGGCATGCATATATACCATATCACATGCTACAATATATCGCAAGAATTTGCTAATTAACCATCATGCATTTATCACAAGACAATGCATATACATATATACATCACAACAACACTATAGCGGGTAGAAAACTTGCCTTAGTGCTCCCGGATAGACTTAAGCTTAGAGTGGGTCCGATAACCTATGAAAAACAACATAAGTTGGAATTAGACCCTAGTCTCTTAAGAAACTAGACTTTAACCAATTGAACCCTAACGTTTGCTTATGGTCACTCCTACGCTTAACGAATCACCTAAGTCGTTCGAGTACCCTCGGCTCCACCATTTTAATAAATTAACCATTAAGAGTTTTAAGACGATTCTTTCGCGAGTACCTTACCAACTTCCTAATCCACTTAACATAATTGTTTCATACCCCAATTAGTCATTTAAAGTCCTTAACCAAGGTTTCAAAGTAAGGCGAGGGGTAATGGTTCGGTCGCGAAACGCCGTTACTTAAAACGGTCGTTTCTCCTAAACCGTACATCGGATTCAAACGAACCACATATCAAAAAGAAGCTCGTAACATGAACTATCTAAACATGGTAATGGTAAAAACCTAACAGTGAGGTCAAGGGTTCTGATGTTAAGAACAAAAACAGTCTACGGTAAATCGGGCATTACGTCGCCTATGTTTACACGATTACCCAAATTTATACCACTCCAAATCAACCCACAATCAACATCACAATCCAACTCCATCCATACTTCACCATAACAGCCCCAACAACTCAATATTATCAAGTTATACTACTTCCCAATCATGAACTAAAAGCTTACTTAAGTTCTTTAACTAATTATCAAGATCTACAACTCCAAAAACACCAAAAAACCAACTAATCTCTACATACACAACAATCAAGCCTCTCATGAACTATAATACTTATATTATGCTCTTAACATTCAATAACAAAGCTAGGTTAAGAGATTATACCTTCCTTGTGAGTGGGAGTAACTAATTAGCTTGGAATCACCCTTGAAAGTCCTTATCCAAGCTTAATCTAAATAAAAATTCAAGAACAAAAATTTAAGTTCTTGAAAAACACTATTCACCCTCTTCTTCCATGATTTTTAGGAAGAGATTGTGAAGGAAATTGAAGCTTAGATTCATGGGATAGCTATATCTATGTATAAGGAACCTTGGATAATTACCTCATGATTTAACAATGCTTGGATCTTGGATTTTGATTTTCTTATCCTTGAAAATGAAGGAAAGCCGAGAGCTTGATGAAGAAAATGGAGTGTTTTGTGTTTTTTGATTTGTTTGCTTGGTTGCTAGCTTTTGTTTTTGATTAATTACCTTTTTACCCATGAAAAATTGTGTGGTTATTAATCAACCACACCTCCTTCCCTTATGTCATGCTTATGTCACCTTTCCTATGTCATCTTGTTACACTTGTCTTCCTCTTGTTGGTGTAATGACATCATCATCCACTAACCCCTTGATTAACTTCTAATTACTTGGCCAATGACCACTGATCTGTTATGCGGTTCGCTTAACTTTCGTTTTCGTTTATCGTTTGAGGGATCATACCCGGGATCTTATTACTTAGGTTTCCTTAACCTTTCTCAATATATTATAATCCTTTTATGATCCTCTCTTATAATCCTTGAATTTAAATCCTTTTTATTCTGTTACGTTATACTCAGTTCTTTCTGTATCTGGTAGATTTCTGGGAAAAATCAAAGTGTTCGGATTTGGATTCTGACGATCTTTACATACACTTATATACCACATAGAGTACTAATAATATCCCAGAAGATCAATAAAAGAACCCCTACATAGTGTGGCATGGAAAGTTTCCTTATTCAGCATAATCAGCAAAACACTATTCATAAGGGTTTCAAAAATTCCAAAAATTGGGGTTATTACAGTCTCCCCTCCTTAAAAGGATTCTGTCCCGGAATCAGATAGAAAATGAGTAGGGATACTTTTTTAGCATTGCACTTTCTAACTCTTACGTAATTTTCCCATATTGTGGTTCTACCATCAAACTCTGACTAGTTTGATAACTCTTCTCCTAAGCATTTGTTCCTTTTCACTCTATAACCCTTCCTGGTTGCTCCATATAGGTTACGTCGGGTTGCATGTCTATGCGCTCATATGCCCCTATTTATCTGGCATCCGAATTACACTTCCTTAACATTGATACGTGGAACACGTTATGAACTTGCTATATGTTCAGGGGTAGGGCTAGCTCATATGCTAACTTCCCAATATGTCTTAATACCTCAAAGGGTCCAACAATTCGTGGGCTTAGCTTTCCTTTCTTTCCGAACCTCATCCATCCTTTCCAAGGGATACCTTTATCATTACTAGGTCCCCTCTTTCCTATTCCTTGTCCTTTCGTGTCAAATCAACATACTTTTTATGTCCACCTTGGGCTACTACATGCCATCCTCTGATTAGATCTATTATATCCTTGGTCCTTTGGACCACTACTGGTCTGAGCATCTTGCGCTCTGCAACTTCATCCTAACATAAGGGAGATCAACATTGTCTTCCCTCAAGGATCTCCTAAGGCGATATCTCAATACTGACATATGATCTATTATCGTAAGAAAACTCAATCCGTGTTAAGTGATCATTCTAAATTCTTTCAAGTCTATTGCACAGACTCTCATTATAGCTTTTAGCATTAGAGCTTTTGCTTCTCAATACCCATTCTTTTCCAGTTCGTAATCGCTACTACCTTCCGTTCCTAAAATTATACTGGTTATACTTTTGCTCGTTAGCGTTCTATAACCTTTTAATAACCACGTCAATCTTAGTATCATGAATGTGTGTCCATTCCGAATACCACTATAACTTTACCACTCCTTTTTCAGCTGTTTCTATTTTCCAAAGTTTGATCAGTCATATAGAAGTAAAAGAATTTATTGAGAGATCACTATGATCATGAACACTTGTTATATCGCATAGTTAGTACAGAAGGTGGCCAGCCTTTAGTACTTGACAAGCAATTAAACAATAGATGGTATCCTACTAGGCTTCTATCACACAGATAGATAGTCATTCGGCAATACCTCCCCTTCTGGAAGGGTTGTTCTTCTCAGCTTATATGAAATGAAAAGAAGAGAAAAGAACGAATTGAAGAGAATTGTATATATGAAAAAAATATACTGCCACAAAATATCTGGCTTGGAACCTACCTCTGAACTATAGAGGTTTGTCATAGGAGAACAAAACATATGTATATATATATCAACATCAAGTATTATCGCATCGCATTTTGCATGCTTAAATATTTTTGCTATTCCGTCCATCATTTTATGGACCCATGCTCTTCCTCGAGCTTATACTCAATCACCTTTGAAACTCCCTCGACATCGAAAATCGAATCTGGAATCTCATTTTATACATCATCGTTACTAGAATTCTATGCTTGCACCGCAACCTTCCTCGTATAGTAATACGACTCTCTATTGATAAGAAGGAATAAGTATTCAATAGGTACATAATCTACTTAATTAGTCTATCAATGATAACTTATACACCACCACGACCCGATTAGTGGTACTCAATCTCAACATCCATTCCAATACAACTCATGGTTGTAATCGACTCATTACTCGCAGAATCATTGCTGCACTACTAGGGTCCACCGTTGACCTACTGTAATCATTCATTTTCCATGAAGTCTTAATAGCTAACTATACGGAGTCCATGCATCTCGTATCAAATTCTTCTAAGGAGTTAACATGATCACCGTTCATGATTCATGAAGAACACTCCTGAACTTGACGTACATATGACATGAAGCAGATAAAATTGCAGAAGAGTTTCAATGAAGGCAACGATAGCAGGTTAATACCATTCTTAATCGTATGTCTTTATTGGGAGACATGCATCTCAAAGGTTCATTTAGTCATTTCGTAACATTTCTGTAACATGGTCCTGGCTTATCTCAAGATAGTACCTTCTAAGATAGATAGCCCACTCATGGCGATTATACGAATTAAACCTTTACCAAACTACTATTACAGTTGGGTATTGCACAATCATCAGAAGGAATGTCAATCTTCCAACCCATAATACAACCTTTACGGAACCATTATCACTGTATTCCTCTGGCACGAGCGCCTATAATTGCTCTCTTACACTTAAAGTGTCGGCCACCTCTTTGGCCTTTCCTGATAGTAAAATTTCCTTACAATTAATGTCATTTGAACGATCTCCAACTAAATTTTCTACCTCATTTCCAATCACTCACTGCTTGTGTGAAGATGTTTTCTTTAAAATCTGATGAGTAAAAAAAAATACCACCATTTTTTTTCCATAAGTTATTGCCTCAGTCTTTAGAGGTTAATCATTGTCACGACTGACTCTCGATCATACTTAGGACATCTCTTATCTTGGGTCCTTCTTGTTTTCACCATTCTTGACCTTTGTTGGGTTCAATCTATACTTTCTCATGATTTAACATGTGCCCCACTTGGCATTATTATAATTACGTCATATTTCCTTTATCAACATTTCCATTCTTAAGAATTTTGAATATTACCTTTCTCCTTGTAAAACCTTTAAGGTTATCCTTGAATTGTTCCTCTTGTATTCCCTAGATACAGGGCATATCAAGATACCATTTATTAATACTAGAACCATTGTCTATATACTTCTTAAAAATTTCCCCACTGATTCTTAAAGGTTGTTGTTACCTTAATCCTTTCCAATTCATACTGCCAAAACTCATGATGTCCCTATTAAGGGCGAAATGCCAACCTTTATGCATTCCCCTAGGATTCATCTCAAGTTATCGAGGTTCTATCCTTAATTCAACCTTTAAAAAGGTACATGCATCCTTCCATGGATAAATCAAGTCATATATCCCTGATGAGGGTGTCTTATTCAATCATTCCCACCTCGATAGTATATACCTAATTTCACAATAACATCTGTATTCAAAATGAGGTCAATCAATATGGCCTCCAAAAGATAACAACGGTTATCCTCTTTTCTTGCCTAATTTGGTAACGATAACAAGGATGTTCTGGAAGATATTGGTCGTGTTCGACGTGAACTTCTTCTTAATAATTTCTTATTTACTTTTGTTGTTTATCTCAACAGTCATCTCAATGTTGGGATATCTTTCATACATGGCATCTCCCTTTCTGGGTATCAAGCCACCGGTCTTACACTTCATATTCTTGAAGGTCACTTCCTTTCTCTTATCATTTTTTCATGAACCCACTAATCATTGACTTCAAACATCACATCGTTCTGGGATTCTTGTCATCAGAACGAATCTTGACAACTTTTACAACTTAGCTTCATATTTCATCATACTCGTCCGCCTTTGTTCTGGCTCTAAAGCTTTTACACTCTCTCCATAACCTTGGGAATTACTTTCCTGAAAACAATTGACTGAACTTTAATCAGTTTATTATAATCTCTTGCTCCGTGCCTTCCTTGGCCTTTCACCAGCGGGTGGCCTCTCTCTTAGGAGGGTAAGCGACAAAAACAGTCTTTTGTGATTCGTCAATCATTTAGAATCTCAAATGATTCCTATATTTCCTTTAGCCAGGCTCTTGCCTCGACTGGGTCAACCTGTTCCTTGGAACTCTGAGAGCTTAGCGACTTTAAGGTCATGAAAGAATTTCCTACCGCATTGTTTCCTCAAGGTGGTGGTTGGGGAAAATAGTCTAAGTTCTTTTTAGACAGGTCCATGAATTGCCGTATAGGAGTACCGTCTCGGGTCTCCTTTCCTTACTCGACTTTCTGTTTCCTTAGTATGAAATGTTTCATCCTTCTCCCATACTTGGGGTTATCTTATACGTTAAAATCCTCATTTTCCACTCCATTATGTTATGGGTTCCTTCTATCTTGATGGTGACCTCCCTGACTATCACGTTCAGGGTTTGCTCTAAATCTTATTTCTCAATTAAGCTCTTGAACATTTGGAACCCAAATTCTGTAGGAATACCTCATTATTCCCTTATCATCTTTCTCGGTATTAATCTTTTATCTAATTGTTAGCTCTCTTCCTTCATTCATCACTTTTTTTGGCACAATATGTTCTTGTCCGATAATTCGGACTGTATTGCAATCTCAAACATCTTTTCGGTACCGGCTCCGGTTACCTTCACTTCTATTTCCATTTTCTCAAAATCTCTTATAAACTCTCCCAAGGACATTATCATCTTGAGTCTCTCCATTTTTTTTACTAAGGGCATCAACCACCACATTGGATTTCCCCGAATGATAAAGAATCTCCCAATCATAATTTTTGATTAGCTCTAACCGCCTCCTCTGGCGTATGTTGAGCTCTTTCTACGGGAAAATGTACTAGAGCACTTATGGCTTAGGTAAATCTCGCACTTCTCTCCATACAAGTAGTGCCTCCAATCTTTAGGGAAAAACTATTGCCACGAGCCCAAGCTCATGGGTGAGGATATCGAATTTCTATATTCCCTTAATTGTCTTGACGCGTACGCGATTACCTTGTTGTGTTGTATAAGAAGCACACTAATTCCTTATGCGAAGCGTCACTACACATCACAAAATCTCCTTTTCCATCCAGCCATGCCATCATAGGGGCCGCCACCAATCTTTGCTTCAGTTCTTAAAAGCTGTTCTCGCATTTCTCTGTCCATTAGAACTTCTCAGTCTTACGAGTAAGCCGTGTTAAAGGGGCTACTATCTTTACAAACTTGAACGAACCTCTGGTAGTGACCGGCCAATCCTACCTCTGGTAGTTGCCCTAACCATGGTCATCAATTCCTCAGTGGTCCTTTATTCATTCTTGTGAGGATCCTTCACAGGATCCTTCTCAGTGATAATCCCTTCTAGGACAACATCCTCAACCGCTACATCCTCAATATGAACATCATCCGGTCCCGTGTTAGGACGCTCTATCGGATCCATAATCTGATCTCCAATAACTAATAAAACATCATCGCGTTGTTGCTCCTCAACCTCAGGGTTCGGAGTCCCGCTACCATATACGATAACAAACTATACTTCTATCACGATATTTATAAGGGTTCCCATAAGGGTTTTAACTGTCAGTACTACATTAGGTAGTCCGACTATGAACTTGGCAAGAGTTCTTATTATCTTAGTGAACTTATTATCTTAACTTCACATCATCTCTGAGGTTTATAACGCTTCGCTCTGATACCATTTCTGTAACACCCCCAAATCCGGGGTCGGGGATTCGGGTTGTCATGAGTTCCATTTCCCTTAATAACACCCAATCTTAATAAACAATTAACTACTCTGTACTGTGACCCCACAATAAACACACGCACCACAAGTTATAGTCTCAGAGATGAATATCCAAAAAAATAACACGAGTCATTTTATTCCAAAATTATATGCCAATACACCTTAAAAGGGTTTCTGAAGAAATTTACATTTCTTTGCCATTATTACAATTGATAAAGATACATAAGTCTGGTACATCAAAAGTTGAAAGCCTAGCCTATTGGTAGTTCCTACCTCAGCTACAGCGACATCAACGCGTATAGGAAACTGCGGAACGTTTCCTATCCGTTCGCGAATTGGGAGCTTGGTCCTGTTCTTCTTGTCTATCTGATGTTGTGTGATGAAAGAAGAAAGCAAGGGTGAGCAACAAGCCCACCGAAATAATATGTATAATAATTAACAATATATGAGCATTCTCATAGTACTCATGAAAGTCTTGGTCAAGAAGAAATGAACCAAGCTGATATCTTAACGCGACCAAGTCGCAAAATATTCAGTATATATATACATATACTTTTCACAATCTTTGAAATCCTCTGACATGTATAATATACACAGAGTTCCAGTTTATAACTGTATAAAAATATCATTGCAAGGTGATCTCATATATCTAACCTTTTCTCAATGTTTTTCTGAAAATCTTTGACATGCACAAGATAATCATTTACTAGATATAAGTTTAAAAGATGAAGTTACAAGATACTCCAATATACTTATATCTTTTCCGAATACTACTTGAACTACCACCGTTCAATGTATAAATAGTTCCTCTCATAGATTAAGCTACAAGACAAAACTTGTATAGAATCAGTCTTTAAAATATCATCAAAATAAAATGAAGTTACGAGATACTTCATTTGATGCAAACATCATTTTGAAAACTCGACCCTGCCAACACTCAACAATCGCCCAACCGTAGCCTTTCTATCGAAGTGCTCTGGGTAGTGTTGCAGAAATATCCAATTGGATGATGAACTCATTACGGGAGTTTGCCGCGCCAGGAAGACCACTTACGATGATCAGTCGTAGTAGTGCAACCCCGCCATTTTCTACATGTAGAGGAGAACCTGTCGGATTTACTTGTCAACCGAACACTGGACTCCTAAGGAATGTACCGTCTAAGCAGAACTTCCAGGCCATTTGGGCCAATATAATAGGGTTGGGCCGGCGCCACTCGATCACTTACGCCACTCCTAGTTCAGATGAAATCCATGACTCTGAAACGTAAATATCGTCCCCCCTTTCCCCAAGTAGAAACTTGTTGATACGGCTCCACCAAGAAGTCATATCTAGTTGGAAAGGAAAACTCACCAATATTTTCCAGGCGATGCCTGTTAATGGATTAACTTGTTCCAAGAATTTTACTTCCCGAGTGTTGGGTAAGTAATTAAAAACTCTTTTATCAAAACAACAACCTTGTTGCGAATATAAAACACCCCACAGAGCCGGATCCCTCAGGTTTTGAGCGAATATTTAAATCCCCTTTAAAAGGAAGATCTTAAATATAAAAATGAGTTTTGGGATCCGCCCTAACCTTTAAAAATCATTTTGAAGACTCGAAAATACTTTAAAGAGTGTTTGGAGTAATGATGATTTAATGAAATAAATCAGTCCCAATATATTAGAAAATATCTGAATATTATTATTTAAATAATATTCTCATAAAGAATAATCTTTATAAAAATAATTGAAGTAGAAGGTTTAAAACTTATACTTGCAATGAATATTAAATAACAAAAGATATACTTATACGAAAGTACTATCTTTATTTGAATAATCAAGAGGGAGTTTGATTGTCGACACATTATTCCTTAATAAAATAAAGAATAATAATTAGTAATTAATCGGAGTCATAAGTCCTCGAATGAATATTCAAAATAATACTCATTAATAAAATAAATGGAGTCATAAGCCCTCGAATGAATATTCAAAATAATATTCATTAAATAAAATAAACGGAGTCATAAGCCCTCAAATGAATATTCAAAATAATATTCATTAATAAAATAAACGGAGTCATAAGCCTTCGAATGAATATTCAAAATAATATTCATTAATAAAAATAAAGTTATCGAATAAACCTTATTCGAATAATAGCCTTGAAACCTATTCATATATATATATAAATATATATATATATATATGTATATATATATATATACTCAGGAACATCGACTCCCGGTTTTAGAAAAATATTCACCTTTGGGTCCCCTATACTAAGGGTATACGGAAATATCGCTTATCTCCAGCATAGGTATTATCAACTGAATCAACATATATATGTATCAAGATTACGAAACAGGCATGCATATATACCATATCACATGCTACAATATATCGCAAGAATTTGCTAATTAACCATCATGCATTTATTACAAGACAATGCATATACATATATACATCACAACAACAGTATAGCGGGTAGAAAACTTGTCTGAGTGCTCCCGGATAGACTTAAGCTTAGAGTGGGTCCGATAACCTATGAAAAACATCATAAGTTGGAATTAGACCTTATTCGCTTAAGAAACTAGACTTTAACCAATTGAACCCTAACGTTTGCTTATGGTCAGTGCTACGCTTAACGAATCACCTAAGTCGTTCGAGTACCCTCGGCTCCACCATTTTTAATAAATTAACCATTAAGAGTTTTAAGGCGATTCTTTCGCGAGTACCTTACCAACTGCCTAATCCACTTAACATAATTGTTTCATACCCCAATTATTCATTTAAAGTCCTTAACCAAGGTTTCAATGTAAGGCGAGGGGTAATGGTTCGGTCGCGAAATGCCGTTACTTAAAACGGTCGTTTCTCCTAAACCGTACATCGGATTCAAACGAACCACATATCAAAAAGAAGCTCGTAACATGACTATCTAAACATGGCAATGGTAAAAACGTAACAATGAGTTCAAGGGTTCTGATGTTAAGAACAAAAACAGTCTACGGTAAATTGGGCATTACGACGCCTATGTTTACGCGATTACCTAAATTTATACCACTCCAAATCAACCCACAATCAACATCACAATCCAACTCCATCCATACTTCACCATAACAGCCCCAACAACTCAATATTATCAAGTTATACTACTTCCCAATCATGAAGTAAAAGCTTACTTAAGTTCTTTAACTAATTATCAAGATCTACAACTCCAAAAACACCACAAAACCAACTAATCTCTACATACACAACAATCAAGACACTCATGAACTATAATACTTATATTATGCTCTTAACATTCAATAACAAAGCTAGGTTAAGAGATTATACCTTCCTTGTGAGTGGGAGTAACTAATTAGCTTGGAATCACCCTTGAAAGTCCTTATCCAAGCTTAATCTAAACAAAAATTCAAGAACAAAAATTTAAGTTCTTGAAAAACACTATTCACCCTCTTCTTCCATGATTTTTAGGAAGAGATTGTGAAGGAAATTGAAGCTTAGATTCATGGGATAGCTATATCTATGTATAAGGAACCTTGGATAATTACCTCATGATTTAACAATGCTTGGATCTTGGATTTTAATTTTCTTATCCTTGAAAATGAAGGAAAGCCGAGAGCTTGATGAAGAAAATGGAGTGTTTTGTGTTTTTTGATTTGTTTGCTTGGTTGCTAGCTTTTGTTTTTGATTAATTACCTTTTTACCCATGAAAAATTGTGTGGTTATTAATCAACCACACCTCCTTCCCTTATGTCATGCTTATGTCACCTTTCCTATGTCATCTTGTTACACTTGTCTTCCTCTTGTTGGTGTGATGACACCCTCATCCACTAACCCCTTGATTAACTCCTAATTACTTGGCTAATGACCGCTGATCTGTTATGCGGTTCGCTTAACTTTCGTTTTCGTTTATCGTTTGAGGGATCATACCCGAGATCTTATTACTTAGGTTTCCTTAACCTTTCTCAATACATTATATTCCTTTTATGATCCTCTCTTATAATCCTTGAATTTAAATCCTTTTTATTCTGTTACCTTATACTCAGTTCTTTCTATATCTGCTAGATTTCTGGGAAAAATCAAAGTGTTCGGATTTGGATTCTGACGATCTTTACATACACTTATATACCACATAGAGTACTAATAATATCCCAGAAGATCAATAAAAGAACCCCTACATAGTGTGGCATGAAAAGTTTCCATATTCAGCATAATCAGCAAAACATTATTCATAAGGGTTTCAAAAATTCCAAAAATTGGGGTTATTACAGTATCACTAGTTGAAAATCAAACCTGAGGATATACCGAAGACTTCTTTTCACACTAGGAATGGACACTATGAGTTCTTAGTCATGTCGTTTAGGCTAACTAATGCACCCGCAGCCTTCATGGATTTGATGAACAAAGTGTTCAAAAAGTACCTAGATATATGTGTGATAGTTGTTATAGATGATATTCTAATCTACTCAAAGGCAGAGCAAGAACATGCAGAACATTTGAGGATAGTCTTAGAAATCTTGAGGAACGAGAAACTATATGCCAAGTTCTCGAAATGCGAGTTTTGGTTAAGGGAAGTTCAGTTCTTAGGGAATGTGGTGAGTAGCAAAAGAGTTTTAGTTGACCCCGCCAAGATAGAGGCGGTGTCCAATTGGGAAAGACCAACTACCCCAACAGAGGTTAGGAGTTTTGTGGGTTTAGCGGGATATTACCGGAGATTCGTGCAAGACTTTGCTAAGATAGCCGGCCCACTAACTAGACGTACCTGGAAGACAGAAAAGTTTGTATGGACAGAGAAATGTGAGGAAAGCTTTCAGGAACTGAAAAGGAGACCGGTGTCAGCACCAATGCTCGCTCTTCCCGATGGAAAGGGAGAGTTTGTGATATACAGCGACGCATCACATAAAGGACTAGGATGTGTGCTTATGTAGCATGGAAAGGTAATCACGTATGCCTCTCGGCAATTGAAGGAATATGAGATCAGATACCCAATGCACGATCTAGAATTAGCAGCCATAGTGTTTGCCCTGAAAATTTGGAGACAGTACATGTACGGTGAGAAATGCGAAATTTACACAGACCATAAGAGCCTCAAATATATTTTTACTCAGAAAGAACTGAACATGAGACAGAGGAGATGGTTAGAGTTGATTAAGGACTACGACTGTGAAATTTTGTATCATCTGGGTAAAGCCAATGTGGTGGCTGATGCCCTTAGTAGGAAGGAAATACTCAAAATGATAATGACATCTGAGGAATTAATTAAAGAATTTGAGAAGATGGAAATTGACGTGAGGATGACCGGTAAAGGAACAGAAAGATTATTTGAGATTAAGCTAGTGCCGGAACTGATTGAAAAGATACGAGTATGTCAGGAAATGAAGATGAGTGAAGAAAGGGGAACATTGACCAGTGAGGAAGTGGGATGCTAGAAGGACGAGAAACGGATCATGAGGTATGGGTCTCGAATTTGGATTCTAAATGAGCAAGAGTTAAAGGACGAGCTGCTACACGAAGGGCACAACTCCAGATATTTAATCCACCCAGGAAGTATGAAGATGTACCGTGACCTTAAGGAATATTATTGGTGGCCTAACATGAAGAGAGAGGTAGTAGAGTGGGTCAGCAAGTGCTTGACATGCCAGAGGGTGAAGGCTGAACATCAGTGACCAAGTAGACTATTACGGCCCCTGGAAATTCCGGAATGGAAATGGGAGCATATAGCCATGGATTTTGTGACACGCCTACCAAGAACGAAGACCAATCACGATGCCATATGGGTTATTATAAATAGACTGACCAAGTCCGCATACTTCCTACCAATCAACGAAAGGTACACCGTAGACAAGCTGGTGGATATTTACTTGAAGGAAATTGTAGTGAGGCACGGCATTCCTATAGCCATAGTGTCAGATCGAGGCCCGAGGTTTAATTCCCAATTTTGGAGAAGCTTCCAGGAATGTGTAGGCACCTGAATAAACATGAGTACCGCTTACCACCCCCAGACTGATGGACAAAGCGAAAGGACTATTCAAACCCTAGAAGATATGCTACGAGTGTGTGCCATCGACTTTAAAGGAAATTGGAATGACCACTTACTCCTGATCGAATTTTCTTACAACAATAGTTATCACGCTAGCATAAGAATTCCTCCGTATGAAGCTCTTTACGGAAGGAGATGTCGGTCTCCCCTATATTGGGATGAAGTTGGAGAACAAAAGATAATAGGACCAGAGTTAGTCCAACAGACCAGGGAAATGGTGGGACTCATCAGGAAAAGACTGGTAGCGGCTCAAGAAAGGCAAAAGAAGTATGCCGACCAGACCAGAAAAGATAGAGAGTATGAAGTAGGGGATTCAGTGCTGTTGAAGGTATCTCCATGGAAAGGAGTGATGAGATTTGGAAAGAAAGGGAAGCTGAGTCCCAGATTCGTAGGACCCTTTAAAATTTTGAGGAGAATAGGACCTCTAGCTTACGAGCTCGCCTTACCTCCTAATCTGCAACAAGTGCACAACGTGTTCCACGTGTCCATATTAAGGAAGTACCATGCGGATGCGCGACATGTGATAGAATATGAGCATGTAGACTTACAACCAGACCTGACCTACATTGAGTAAGGATAATGGGCCAAAAAGAACAAGTGCTAAGGAACAAGACTGTGAAGCTGGTTAGAATCTTGTGGAGGAATCAAAATGTCGAAGAGTCAACTTGGGAACTTGAAGACGCAATGAGAAATAGATATCCCCACCTATTTTCTGATGGATTCCGGGATGTAATCCTTGTTAGAGGGGAAGACTGTAATAACTCGAATTTTTGAGACCTTGTAAAAACGTTTAATGAATAGTAACCCTGACAGACGGGGAAAACATTTTAGCCAACACTATGTAGTGCATGAGAAAATGAGTTTCAGAGTTGATATTATAATTATACGTACCAAATGAGTGTATGTAAACGCTATTAGTTTTCGAAGAAAACGAACTTTGAAAAATGACCATATTTACGAATCATCGAGGATTACGGGAACCACAATATAATTACGAATTTAAAACCCTATGGATTTATATCCAAGTATGATAATTTAAAACATAAGGAATAAATACAAAAGGATTTACGTCACGAACCGTTTACGAGAAATTATTACGAAAACAATTAAGCGACCGAGCGAATGCGTAAACGATTAAATAAACGTAACGTAATAACTAACCATGGTAGAAAAGTAACCATGGTTACTTTATCAAATAGTGAGCTAAGGTATAGGATGATCAACCAAGGGCTAGAAAATAGTAAACTAAAGAGATAAGTTAAGTAGCTTAGCTTGTAAACTACAAAGGCTAGAAAGTTTTGTCTCAAGATTTGGCAACCAAGATCAAATCCTAGGATATATGCTAAGGAATAACAATCAACTACAAGCTATCACAAACATTATTTCAAGAAGCTCTCAAGAAGCAACACAAAATTTCTCTCCCTCTCTCTCTAAACCTCTCCATTCAGCCCTTTTCTTTAAAACAAGGAAATCAATTTCAAATCTTCAAGCTCTAGTCATGGATAAATCCTCCCATTAATTCTCAAGCTTTCTACCAACCAAAATAAGGTAAGATAAATCTTTGAGCTCTTTTTATCAAGGTTTGATGGGTGAAATAAATTCAATAAAGATGAGAATGAATAGTGTGAATAGTAACTCTTCTTTGGTTTCTTGATTTTAATGGATGTTTTAGGTTCCAAAAACCATACTAAGCTCTCCCAAGATTTCACCATCAAGAACACATCTCAAGCTCTCAATAAAGGTATAAATCTTTGACCCAACCTTATTTAAGATTTAACTTCAAGATCCTTTTAGAATATAGTTGTAAACCTAGTTTTGGTGGGAGTATTGTTGTAATCTTGATGTTTAGCTTGATTGTTGGTGGTAGTATAATGATTTAAGGCATAAACGAAACTCCGATCGTAACCGTAATCTCACTAAAATGAACAAAACATAACATTAAGTTTCTGCAGAACGTCCCGAAGATATCAACTGTAGTTTCTTCAACAATAACCCTTTATTATGATAGAAAATGTTATAAGGATCGTTTAGGCGCTTGAATCGCTTGATTCCGATTTACGGGTCAAAAGTTATGGCCATTTTACGAAAAGTGATTTACGCGACAAAAACTGCTACAAATTACGTACTTTGAAAATAAAAAGGATCGACTTAGAAATGTTCATAAATCTTGAAATATTTACAGAGAATATTAAATTGAGTTTCCTAACTACCATAAAAATTTCAAGTAAAATAATGATTTTTCAATTTATTAAAATATCGGAGTCGAGACCGCGCGATTAGAAAATCGTAGAATCCATAAGCGGAGCCGACGACGAAAATGAAAACGGACATAAGATACTTTGAAAAAGGAAGCGACCATAAAAAAAGAAAAAGGACTTAAAGGAATAATAAGGGTAATATAAGTTGAGAGGGTGCATAATAAGTAGCGCATGAGTGCGAGTCGCCGTAAATTAGAACGGGACCTAACAAAATGAATTTTGTTTATGATTATAGATTTCCGAGCAGAACCTAGAGCATCCTTCACCTCGAGATACCCAGGAAAGTTTACGAATCCAACTCCATTTATTGTTGTGTTGTGAAAGGATTGTTTTATTATTATTGCATAAATACCATGCTTGTCATGATACGCAATAATTGATTTTTTTGCATAATGTAACGATGTTGTACGATAAGTATATATCGTAAAATATTTAATTCCGCTTTAAGCGTGACGTATAATCATAAGACCGAGAGTCGGTCGGGATTTTAAGATGAAAACCCCGGAACCATTCCGGTGATATTATAGGACAATTAAACGTCCATAGTAATACGATTTGAAGGACTCAACGTCCACTTACGAAATATTAAACACCTCGAAGTTTTATTAAAAAGCGATTTCCAAAGAACGTATTCCCTCAACTATACTTTATAGTTCGATTAAGAAATATTTATTAACTATTCACTTATAATGGAGGAAGTATTCTCCAGTGAATATTTATTTCAAACTCGATTAAATATTAAAGATTATTATATTACGTAAACATAAATTAGTTGAGGAATAATATTTAAATATCCTTTTCAAGTAAACTCATTCGAGGTTTAATTATTTATCAATTAATATTTAATTATTTAATATTTATTAAAGTAGTTATTTATGATTTAAAAATCATAAAACCTGATCAAAAATACTTTCTGATTTCCGAAAAATCATTCGAATAATTTCAGATCGTCGGAGAATATTATCTCGACTTACTTTAAATATTTTGAGTATAGTTTCAAAAGGAACTCCCCCTTATTTACTTATCTGTTGACAACGGTCAACTCACATCATTAGTACTTCCTTCGAAAACTTTCGGCAGTACATACATATATATATGAGGTAAAGTTGTGTCTATCAACAAGCAAAACGCTTGGGGAACTTCGATATAGTTCGATGATTCCAAGTATATGATATGATTTCCTTAAGGACAAGGGAGGGGTAGGATCCAAGTACTTCGTGTATTGGATAGACTACCGGTACCATAGGAGACGGTACTATATGTACCTAAGGACCTGCGAAGTGTATGTATCCCCGAAATGAGGACACATAGCCCTTATGCGGCAAGGGTGATAACTGGGATACGAAGGTGTCGTCCTTCTACTAGTAGAAAAGGTTACTATTATCGTAGTATGACTGATCATCGTATGCGGTGGCTCCAATAAGTGTCATATTCTTCCAATTGGAATTATGATGCAATAACGTAACCCAAGCCTAGGTGTTGGGTTTACCATTAAGGTATTCACAAGATAATAAATCCACTAAAGAATTGTTTTCATAATAAGGTATGTATCACCAAGGAAAACTATTTTTGAATAAAACATTATTATCATATATAATATTTTACGTGAGTTTATCATACAGTAATTTCATACTGTATATTATTATGCTTGGCATTATAGCTCACACTTGTTTTCTTACATTAACACAACACAATAGTGAATCAGATGCCTACCATGAGACACACAGCCAGGAAATGGGTAGGAAACGGCCAGCTGTTCCGTAGGTTATTTGGTGTTGTACCACAGGTAGACCGAATAAGCTGGATTGGTTTTCAGTTATTTTTAGTCCGGCTTATTTATAAGTATGACTTATGTAAGTTAATGAATAAGAAACAAATATTTGGCCGACGGACTAGCCTTACTTAAAGGTTATTCCTCGGTAAGACTTAAATACTTTTGGGTTGTCATAATTATCACTTTGTGGTTTGATTTACTCTAGTAATGAATTGTTCGTTTCCAAGACAATAACCTGTAAGTGTGTGTGTGTGTGATAAGTGTGGGGTCGTAAAGTGTGAGTATTTATATATTTTGATGCGAGGTATGTGGTTTATAGTGATTAAGATGGTGTGGCCTCCGAGATCCCTGGCCCCGGATTTTGGGGTGCCACACTCACAATTTGGAGAATTTCAGGAACATCAAATATCATAAAGGGTTTGAAAAAGCAAATTTTATACTACCAAATGAGACTCAAATTCATATACATGATACTCTATATTCTAGAAAATCTACTAGGAATCTTCTGAGTTTTAAAGATATTCATCTTAATGGTTTGCACGTAAAAACCACAAGTGAAAATAATAAAGAATATTTCCTAATCACCTCAACTATCTCAGGCCATAAGAATATCTTAGAAAAATTATAATCAATCCCCTATGGATTATATGCTACCAAAATTAAAGTCATCGAGTCTCATAGTGTCACCACTCCCAAAGTCATGGACCCAAAATCAATCACCCTTTGGCATAAACGACTTGGTCATTCGGGAGTATCCATGATGCGTCGTATTATAGAAAATTCTACAGGACATCCCCTTAAGAATCAGAAGATCATACAACATGATGAACTTCCTTGTTCAACATGGTTTTTGGGAAAACTAATAATTCGACCATCTCCAGTTAAACTTCAAAATGAGCCAACAAATTTCTTAAAATATATTCAAGGTGATATATTGTTAGTGTTTGTGCCCTAGAGACAACACTATGATATTTTAGTTTAAGACATTAGGATTATTAATATTTATGTTCTATCGATTATTCTCTTTATAATTTATTAATTCTTCATTTACTGCGATATAAATGTTAGATTAATAAATATCCTTGGAATATGATATGCAATTCTATATCTCTAAGTACGTGACTTAGAAATGAGAATATGAGAATAATATCAATATTCCTAAAGGTCCCTAGTCGAGTATTATTATTAAGGGACAATAATAATGCATTAAGACTGGTATGTTTGTTGACTGATGATCACATCTCATTGATCATAGGTATAGAGATACTAAAGTCAAAAACACAGGGAGATGTATATGTACATGGTGCTGGACAGACCCAATGTGAGATTCTACATGTCTCTTGTGTCATAAGTAAATCTCACAGTGTTTATGATGTAATGGTCCTTAGCCCTGAAGTCATTATATTTCTATATGAGAATTAACATACATTGATTCCATTATAAGTTATCCTTGACCGGGTAATGATAAAAGTGGACATTGGGTATATTATAAATCATATGAGAAATATGAATGATTTAGATGGGATTTAACCATCCTATTTTAGGAGTGATATTATTGGCCTCTTGTGTGAGCTAGATTATGAAATACGTGGCCACGCTCAAATGTTGAATTGATATGATAGTCTACTCATTGATCAAGGAAACTTGGATTAAACTATGATGAGGATGACACATTACATGCCTCTAGTTTAATCTATAATATTTGGTTAAAGGGATTATATTATATTGTACATTATTCACGAAAGGTTTAATCGATCACCGATTTAATTATTATTACTTGGGTAACAATGATGTATTACTAGTTTCCGCTCATTGTTTACGATTTTTAATTAGATTTAAAATTCATTGCCAACGTAATAATAACCTATAGGGTCACACACAAAGAATGCTTGAAGGATTATTTAATTTAAATTGGATTTAAATTAAATTAAAGTAATTTGAATTATTTATAATATTAATTAAGTTTGACTTAATTAATTAGATAAATAATGATATTCAAATTTACTAATGTTAATTATGAAATTTATTTGTTAAATAATTAAGTGAGACTTATTATAATATAAATAGTAATTTCGAATTAATAATAACTCCTAATTAGTTAAGAGTTATAATTCATTTTTCTACTCTCTATATAACATCTTTTGTGTGGCTGATTTTTGTGTGAAAAAGAATTTTACTAAAACCCTAGCCACCAAGAGAGAAGATGGAGAGAGCAAGAAGAAAATAGTTTGTGCTAGTACACATCCAATCCTTGAGTTCAAGCATTCGTGTGGATATCGATAGAGCGTAGATCGCGAGAGCGGGATGCGTGGTGATTGAACAAGCTTTGGATCTCCATTAGTCAACCAATTGGTAAAGCTTCTTAAGATAAACAATCTGATCTATGAATTAAATGTATGTTTTTCGCATGGATCCTGCGGTGGGTTTCGAAAATTCTGATTTTTTATTTTTAATTACTATTTCCGTTGTATTTATGTGCTCGAAATCCAACAATGGCATCAGAGCTACTTACAAAAATTGTTTAATTCGTTTATGTGTTTACTGGTTTTATGATGATAACATGTATAAAATATTCCATGACTGTTATGTATGCAATTTTGTATATTTTACATGTTATTATGTTTATATATGTGTATGTATATATATGTTTTGAATTTATAATATTCATGAGAGTTGTATAATCATATGATGATTATATATTCTGTACATATACCGATATATACATGTTTTGTGTTTGTTCTATTATATGAATCGTATTTGATATGATTCTGAATCGGATGCAGCGGATTTGCTGAAATCTGGGTCTGGTGTCCGATTCTGGCGAACGAATATGCTATTTCATATAGAATCGAGCGTCTGAACAAAACAGATAGCTAAAGCTATTATCGCCTGATCTATAAGGCGTTTGATGTCGTTTAGACCCTGTAATTTGCGATTTAATGTTATCAAATTTAATTTCCAATTTTCTGATTTTTGATATATTTGGTTTTTATGATTAGAGTATGATATGTTAAGATCATTTTATGTGTTTTAACATGTTCTTATATGTTAATTGAGCATGGTGGATGGATATGGCTTATGACCCTCGGTTAATGGATGTGTTTTTTTAAATACGGCTTGCATGTCGTTTGATCTTGTAATTATTAAATCTCGAATGTAACTCGAGTTCTTATTGTAAGTACATTAGATTAGTTTTTATTTTTCATTCATGTAATGTACATGAAGACATGAAGAATTGAAGATCAAGGAAGGGTAATCTCACATGGAGGCCATCCAAGGAAGCAATACAAGAAAGAATACATGTAATAGTTAGCCTGTATTTATTTTTCACCTTAGATTGACCTAGATCTTTGTCATTAGCTTGATGAAGATCACATACGATAAAGCCATAACCAACCACATTTATTTATTGCACTTTACATATATATGAGCATATGATGAATGTATGTGTAAAGTAGTTTATTAAGATGCATGCTTAATTAGATTAAGGATGTATGTATTAGATACGACACATATGCCATGCTTTCTAAACAAGATAAAATCTGTAACGACTCAAGATTTTAAAATGGACAAACGATTATGAGATTCTCGTGTTTATGAAACACGGAATAAAATACAAATTTTCTTTATTTCTGATATGGGACAATTTTGTCAAAAGCGAGTACTTTGAACTTGTAAGGTTGGTGGTTTTAAGCAAGACCGTTATGACTCCCTCACTACCTGGATATCAAACCATTGACGAATATTGATTTGAAGTATTTTATTCAAGGAAAAATTGGGAATCTCTTTATGATGATCAGATGCCTTCCAATGAGTCTAATGCGTTAACCCTAGATCGACCATGAGTGGGTTCGCCAAAGCGAAGTACTCCTATATATCATGGGAGATGTGTTGAAGTATATTGATACTTTTTGACTATTAGGTTTGACTTAACTAAGTTATCACAATAGGATTGTGAACTTAGAGGCATAGAGTTTGGCGAGATTTATTAGATAAATATGAACAAATGTTGTTCCACCAAGCTATCCAAGAGTTATATAGTTGATATAATTGACAAATGTTGTCTACCTAAATAATCATATTTTAGGAGAAAAGCCAAAGCTGACCTACCGCGTGGTGAAATATGGATCTTGGCTCACTAGAAAGGATATAGAAGATATTTTTTCTGAATTAATAGTTAGGGCTATTGATGTGATAAAAATAGTGGGAGATATATATTGTGAATATATATATGAATAATCACTTGAACATAATTTAATGATCATCTGTAGACTAAGTCATTTTATGTACTTTAATATTATGGATATCAAATGACAAATAACACAAATAACTTCTCTATGTAATAGTCCTTAAGAAGGACAAGCTGACATGTAATAATTTCCTCGATTGACATAGGAACTTGAGGATTGTCCTCGGGTTCAAGGATGTCACTCAAACCCCTCCCTTATTTCTTCTAGCTAATAATGAAACATGTGCAGAACAAAATGCTTACCAGAAGAAAATTAATTATGCAACTGATATTTCATGTCTCATGCTTGTAATTATGAGTACTGAGCTTTAGAAGCAACAAGAGCATAATGATGTTATGATATGATTGAGCACCTTCAAAAGATATTTGAAGGATAGGCTCGTCAGAAAATTTGACAATAATAAGGCACCATACTTTTGCATTAATGGGAGAATCATATCTAGTTGGACCACATGTTCTAAAGGTGATAGGCATATGTACCTTGATATTTTGGGTTTCAAGAATGGTCTAGAGACTCAGCTTGATTTGATCAAACGATCTTTGAACAACTTATATTCTCATTTTGTTAAGAACAAAAAGAATGAGATAGACAAAACACTCACTGAGTTGTTAAGAATGTTTAGAACTGCTAAAAATAATATGGTAAAAGCATGAATTACGTCCATATTGATGATGCACACATGGAATGCAAATGGGAAAGGAAAGTGGACAGGCAATGTGAAGATTTGATCTTATCCGGTGCCAAACCAAAGCCCAATCCTAAAGGGCTTTTGAAGCCTAATAGTGGTATTGCTAAAGGAGATGATTGTCATTTATGTGGAAATAACTAGATGAATGGAAGTTAAATTATCGAGCTTATTTGGAAGATCTAAAGAAGAAGACTAGCAATGGTCAAGCTTCAGGTATAGGGTTAGAATTGGAGCAAAAGTTGTTGCTCTAGTTGAAGGAAATCGATACCTAATGTTGCCCATAAGGCGAGATTGAGAACTTGATAAATTGTTATTACGTGCCTGCCTTTAGCGGATACATTTAGCCAATTTCTTGTCAGGACAAGAAAGGTTTTCATTTTAATTAAATAAACAATAATTGTTTATTCTATTTCAATGATAAGACTTATAATGTTGCACAATTAGTTAACAATTTATATGTTCTAAGTTGACTCAAATCAAACATTACCTCTAGCATTGTCGTGAAGTCATATTAATGAGAAACGTATTTCTAAGTTACATGTAGATGGATACTTGGATAAGTTTGATTTTGAATCATACGGAAGATGTGAACTTTGTCTCATTGGAAAAATGACTAAAGCTTCTTTTACCTGATCAGGTTAAAAGCCACCGAACGATTATGACTTATACATAATGATGTATGTGGTCGAATATGTATGATGGCAATGGGGCTTATACTACTACATAACATTTACTGATGATTTATGTAGATATGGATATATGGTTCTTATGAAGAATAAATCCAATTCTTTTGAAATGTTCAAAGAATATAAGGCCGAAGTAGAAAAGAAAATAAGGGAAAAGTATAAAAGTTTTACGATCAAATCGTGGAGGAGAATTCTTAAACCTCAATTTCAAGAGTTTCTTGAAGGAGTGTGATAGTGTATCATAACTTACTCCTTCTGGAACACCTCAATAGAATAGAGATCCTGAGAGGAGAAATCATACCTTGTTGGACATAGTGCGATCGATGATGAGTCAAGCGGATCTTCCATTCAGTTTTTGGGGTTATGCTCTAAAAACGGCTGCATATACAGTTAACCAAATTCCGACTAAAGCGGTTTAAAAGACTCCATATGTGATATGGACTGATGAATGTCATAGCATGTCATTTATGAAAATTTGGGGACGTGAAGCGTTTGTAAAATGTTTAGCCTCTGACAATCTTGGACCGAAATTAGATAAATGTTATTTTATGGGATACCCAAGTGAGACTAGGGTATAGTTTTTATAATCCTTCCAAGAAAAAAGTGTTTGTTTCTCGGGGCGCTGTATTTCTTGAGGGAGAACTACTTTCTAAGAAAATTAGTGGGAGGATAATACATCTCGATGAAGATCGAGAACCACATGATAACATTGAACCTGAGTTGGAATAAGATCAGGATGTACATCAAAATGTTGAAAGTAATCCCGTCCAAGAAACAAAGGTTATTCGTAGATCTAGTAGGATTCACCATGAGCTCCGGAGAAATTATGAATTTCTTTTGACTCAAGATGGTGATGTGATGCTTATGGATAATGATAAGCCTCTTACCTACCAAGATGCTATGAACAGTTCAGACTCCAAGAGATGGCTAGAGGCTATGAAATCCGAGATGGAATTCATATCAAAATAAAGTACTGACTTTAGTTGATCCACTCAAAGGGGTAAAACCGATAGGGTGCAAGTGGGTTTTCAAGAAGAAAACTGACATGGATGATAAAGTACAGACCTATAAGGTGCGACTAGTGGCAAAAGGTTTCAAACAAATTCATGGTATAAACTATGATGAGACTTTTTCACCAGTTCCTATGGTCAAGTCCATCAGGATTTTGTTAGCAATAGTTGCTTACTTTGACTATGAGATTTGGCAAATGGATGTCAAAACTGCTTTCTTATATGGGAGGCTTGAAGAGGATGTATATATGATACAACTTGAGAGTTTTGTCGATACAAAGTTTGCTAAGATAGTTTGTAAGTTGCTTTTATCTACTTATAGATTGAAGCAAGCCTCAAGGAGAATGAATATTCATTTTGATGAAACGGTCAAAGAGTTTGGTTTTATTCAAAATGAAGATGAACCATGTGTTTACAAGAAGATTAGTGGGAGCCATGTGACATTCCTAGTATTATATGTAGATGACAAATAACAAATAAGGAATGGCATACCTTCTCTAAGGATGTTAAGACTTGGTTGAAAAATAGTTTCTCGATGAAAGACTTAGGTGATGCTACCTATATATTAGGGATCAAGATCTATAGAGATAGACTGGAAAGGTTAATTGACCTAGTCGGAGTACATACATTGATAAAATATTGCATCATTTTAGGATGTAGGAGATAAAGAAATGATATGTTTCGATGTCTCATAGGATAGTGATCTTAAAAGATAACTTCCCCCTAAATCATTAGATGATAAGGGCCGTTTGAGAAAGCTCCATATGCTTTAGCAATTGGATCTATAATGTGTATAATGATATGTATTTATCCTGATATTTCGTATGCTTTGAGCATGACGAGCAGATACTAGTCTAATCCAGGTGAGGGTCACTGGATTATTTTCATGAATATTCTTAAGTACTTAAAGAGGACTAAATATTTATTTTTGCTATAAGGAGAAGATAGGGAACTGGTTGTAAAGGGTTACACTGATACTAGTTTCTTAACCTAATTTCTGGATAGACAGGGATGATTATGTGTTTATGTCTGGTTTATGTTTTGTCTAAATATAAGTTATGTTAGCTGGAATGATTCATAGTAAGAACATTGATGATTCTATAATGGAAGCCAAATATATTGATACTTTTCGAAACAGCCAAGGAGACTGTTTAGGCATGTCCTTAGGCGATATCACCTTATTAATGAGATTAAAGATCAAGGAGATATAAATGTAAAGTGCATAGTAATAATAGTATTGCAGACCCACTGACTACGGTTTTGTCACAGCAGAAGTACGATGGTCATACTAGTTCCATGAGTATTAGATACATGGGTGATTGGTTCTAGTGCAAGTGGGAGATTGTTAGTGTTTGTGCCCTAGAGACAACACTATGATGTTTTAGTTTAAGACATTAGGATTATTAAAGTTTATGTTCTATCGATTATTCTCTTTAGAATTTATTAATTCTTGATTTACTGCGACAAAATGTTAGATTAATAAATGTCCTTGGAATATAATATGCAATTCTATATCTCTAAGTATGTGACTTAGAAATGCGATTATGAGAATAGTATCAATATTCCTAAAGGTCCCTTGTCGAGTATTATTATTAAGGGACAATAATAATGCATTAAGACTGGTGTGTTTGTTGACTGATGATCATATCTCATTGATCATAGGTATAGTGATACTAAAGTCAAAAACACAGGCAGATTTATATGTACATGGTGCTGGATAGACCCAATGTGAGATTCTACATGTCTATTGTGTCATAAGTAATTCTCACAGTGATAATGATGTAATGGTCCTTAGACCTGAAGTCATTATATTTCTATACGAGAATTAACATACATTGATTCCATTAAAAGTTATCCTTGACCGGGTAATAATAAAAGTGGGCATTGGGTATAGTATGAATCGTATGAGAAATATTAATGATCTAGATGGGATTTAACCCTCCTATTTTAGGAGTGATATTATTGGCCTCTTGTGTGAGCTAGACTATGAAATGCGTGGCCACGCTCAAATGTTTATTTGATATGATAGTCTACTCATTGATAAAGGAAACTTGATTAAACTATGATGAGGATGACATATTACATGCCTCTAGTTTAATCTATAATATTTGGTTAAAGCGATTATATTACATTGTACATTATTCACGAAAGGTTTAGTCGATCACCGATTTAATTATTATTACTTGGGTAGCAATGATGTATTACTAGATGCCGCTCATTGTTTACGATTTTTAATTAGATTTAAAATTTGTTGCCAACGTAATAATAACCTATAGGGTCACACATAAAGAATGCTTGAAGGGTTATTTAATTTAAATTGGATTTAAATTAAATTAAAGTAATTTGAATTAATTATAATATTAATTAAGTTTGACTTAATTAATTAGATAAATAATGATATTCGAATTTACTAATATTAATTATGAAATTTATTTGTTAGATAATTAAGTGAGACTTATTATAATATAAATAGGAATTTTGAATTAATAATAACTCCTAATTAGTTAAGAGTTATAATTCATTTTTCTACTCTCTATATAATATCTCTTGTGTGGCTGATTTTTGTGTGAAAAAGACTTTTACTAAAATCCTAGCCACCAAGAGAGAAGATGGAGAGAGCAAGAAGAAAAGAGTTTGTGCTAGTACACATCCAATCCTTGAGTTCAAGCATTCGTGTGGATACCGATAGAGTGTAGATCGCGAGAGCGAGATGCGTGGTGATTGAACAAGCTTTGGATCTCCATTAGTCAACCAATTGGTAAAGCTTCTTAAGGTAAACAATCTGATCTACGAATTAATGTATGTTTTTTGCATGGATCCTGCGGTGGGTGTCGAAAATTCTGATTTTTTACATTTTTTATTACTATTTCCGTTGCGTTTATGTGCTCGAAACCCAACATATATGTGGTTATTCATCCGTCATCGGGACCATTTAGATATTTCATGGTTCTAATCGATGCTTCAACTAGATGGTCTCATGTCCATCTACTATCGACCAGAAATACAGCCTTTGCCAAGCTTCTTGCTGAAATAATCAAATTACGAGCCCAATTTCTTGATAATCCTATCAAATCAATTCAACTAGATAATTCCACTGAATTTACATCATCTACTTTCAATATTTATTATATATCAGTAGGAATCTCTGTCGAATACCCCGTAGCTCACGTGCATACATAAAATGGTTTAGCAGAACTGTTAATTAAAAGACTTCAGCTTATTGCACGACCCTTACTTCTAAGAGCTAAATTACCTACTTCTATTTGGGGTCACGAAATACTTTATACCGTAAATATAATTAATAAAAGACCACCTGCTCACCATAAACAATCTCCTCATAAGTTAGCTCTTTGGTCAAATCCCTAATATTTCACATTTTAAGATTTTTGACAGTGCCATATATGTTCCCATTGCACCTCCACAAAGATCTAAAATGGGACCGCAAAGAAGAGTACGTATATATATATTGGTTTTCATTCAACATCTTTTATAAGATATCTTGAACCATTAACTGGTGATGTCTTTACTGCTTGATATGCTGATTGTCATTTTGATGAGTCTGTATTACCTCCATTAGGGGGAGATACTATTTTGCGTAAGTTAAATTATGAACTGTCATGAAATGCATCAGGATTAAGTGTTATGGATCCACGTACTAAATAATGTGAATATGAGGTTATAAGAATCATTCATATGCAAAATATTGCTAATCAGATGCCATATGCTTTTAATGATTCTAGACATGTCATAAAATCACTTATACCTCCTGTTAATGCACCAGAAAGGGTTAAAATTTTTATTCATAAAGTAATTCATGAAGAATTGGTTGGTAATTCAAAATCACGCCAGAAATGTGGTAGAACTGTTGGTGCAAAAGATGTTGTACCATGAAAATAAAAATTGATTGGACATGCCTCTGAAGTGGCAAGTGTTCCAGAAAATACCCAGGAGGTTTGAGCCCCTAAAGTGGCTATATCAAATACCCCAGAAGTGGTATCACCTCTCGAAGAGGTTAAAGCCCCTGAAGTGGTTGTGACAAAATTAGCAAAAGTGGTATCACTTCCAGAACAAGATATTGCCCCTGAAGTGGCACATGCTTCAATAGAAGCAAAGGTACCTAAATATTATGAGATCTCACTAAGTTATGTCCATAACGGAAAATTATTAAATTGTGGGAGTATTGAGGTTGATGATGTATATGCTTTTTCCGGGGCATGTAATATTATTATGAACTCCGATCTTGAACCACAAACTATGGAAGAATGTCGACAAAGAGATTATTAGCCAAAATTGAAAATTGCAATACAAGAAGAATTGCAATCCTTCAAAAGAGAAATGTATTTGGACCTGCAGTCGAAACACCAACTGGTGTGATTCCCGTTGGGAATAGATGGGTGTTTGTATGAAAATGAAATGAGAGAAATGAAATTGTGAGATATAAGGCCCGACTAGTAGCCCGGGCATTCTCTCAAAGGCCTGGATTTGATTACCAGGAAACTTACTCTCATGTTAAGGATGGAGCCACTTTTTGTTTTTTAATTTGTATGGCTTATAGGGAAAGGTTGGAAATACATTTCATGGACATTGTTACATCATACCTTTATAGTGTTGGATTTTTAATCGCAGCGGGGCATGGCAAAACACTTTTACACATATAAAATCCAAATAAAAGCATATAAATCGTGGTAAAAACATAGGGATCAAATCTAACCTTTAAAATAATTCGGAGACAACGATCAGAGATCCTTAGCAGTTGCTCCTCAAGTGTGAAGCACTCCACCGGTATCCACCAAGAAAACGATGTTAAGGAGGAGGAAGGAGGTGGAGAGAATTGGGTTTTCCAAACTTTTTGGGTTTTTTTTGGGGTTCGAATGAAAATAGGGTCTATAATAGTATATTTATAGGCAAAATTTTCAGCTGAAATTTTCCCATAAATAATATTATTATTATCCCATTTATTATTCTCATTAATAATTAAAACACCTTTTAATTATTAATCCTTTTTCTAAACACTTTAGAAATAATTCTCTCTCTTGATTTAATTTCCAAAAATTAAATCCTTAATTAATAATATTAAGAACTTTTCTTAATTAATTTATAATCAATTAAATCTCATTTAATCAATTATTAAAATTTCCAATTAATTATTTATTTCACCAATAAATAATTATTAGCCATTATTAATTAACTCCTCCACCATTAAATCATTCTCTTTTTATGGTGTGACCCTGTAGGTTCAATATTAAGCCGGTAGTAGAAATAAATAATAATAAAACTATTTTATCATTATTTATATAAATTCTCTAATTTATTAAATATGATTAATTAATTAATCACATTTATTCTACATCGTGAGGGATACTTCTCAGCATATCGCGACTATCCGGATAACATGAATTCACTGCTTAGAATACCAAGAACCTATTCAGTGAATAGTTACCGTACAATAAACTCCTTCTACCCTACAATGTCCCGATTAAATACAAGGCATGGATCTCGTGTCAAGCCTATCTAATTTAATCACTTGCTTACCATTTCTATGCGTAGTTCTATGCAAATTAGAAACTCCTTTCTAATTTCATTTACTCTGGCCAGAGATTCCTGAACTAGCATAAGTGGATCAGCCTTGATTTGCTTCCTTCACTGGAAGGGGTAGATCCTTTATTGATCATACATTATCTTCGTGTACAAATTCCAATACCCAGTAGAGCCCTAATAATTGTCCCTGGAGACTAAGAACTAAACCAAAGCATAGTTCAGTGTACACAAGATGACTATGATGACCTCAAGTCTAAGGATACTTGTACAACTATCACTATGTGAACAACTGCTGACACGTGAGTGAACTCCATCAGTTGTTCAGCTGGGCGAGTCATGTTCAGTGAACTTATTCTATAATAAGCACCTACATACTAGCTATAGTGTCACCACACAAATGTCTATGAGAACAGACATCCTTCATAATGAAGCAAGCATAGTATGTACCGATCTTTGCGGATTATTAATTACCAGTTAGTAATCCTACGACCAGGAACTATTTAAGTTTAGAATTATCATCTTTTAGGTCTCACTATTATGATCTCATCATAATTCATAAAAAGCTTTACTCTAAACTATGGTATATCTTATTTAAACACTTAAATAAATGAAGCCCGTAATAAAAACAAAACAAGTCTTTTATTAATATCAATGAAATCAAAATAGATTACATAAAAGTTATTCCTAAATCCTCATACATGATTGGACTTAGGACATATTCCTTTCATATAGATCACTTGATAGTGATATTTATATAAAAATCCCTGAAGGATTAAAGAAAAATGAAACTAAGCCTAAAAATTTATACTCAGTTAAATTACAATGATCATTATATGGCTTAAAATTGTTTGTTCGTATGTTGTGATGCCCCAAATCCGTAGTCAGGGATCTAGGAGGCCATACCATCTTAAATCATGTTTAACACTTATCTTGTACAATATTACATATATGCTCACACATCTATAACTCCACACTTATCAACACACACACACACACACTTATAGGTTATTATCTTGGAAATGAACAATGCATTACTAAATTTATTAATTCCACTAGGTGATAGTTATTACAGACCAAAAGTAATTAAGTATTACCATGAGTGTAACCTTTACTTAAAGTTAGACCGGCATCCAAATATACGTTTCTTTGTTACTACCTTACATAAGTCATACTTAAATATAAGCTGGACCAAAAATAACTGAAACCCAATCCAGCATATACGGTCTACCTGTGGCACTGCACCAAATAATCTACGGAAAAGCTAGTCATTTCCTACTCGCTTCCGGAATGTGACCTTTCTGACCGGCATCTTGGTTCACTGTAGTGTTATGTCATTTTAAGAAAATAAGTGTGAGCTATAATGCCCAGCATAATAATGTGTAGTATGAAAAGAATGTATAAGAAATTCATATCTGATTCTGTATATGGATATATGTTTGTTTAAAGTAGTTTTTCTTGGTGATACACACCTCTTTTCAAAATAATTATTCGATTGACTTATTAGTCTGCAAATACATTAATGGTAAACTCAACACATAGGCTTGAGTTAAGGTATTGCATCTCAATTCCAATTGGAAAAATAGGACATTCACCGGAGCCCCTGAAATACGATGATCAGTAGTATAACGACAATTAATTGTTGTTCTCTATATGTAGAAGGACGACTCTCATACATCCAGTTATCACCCTTGCCGCGTTCGGACATATTATGTGTGGCCCATACATCCAGGCTTTGTACATACTTCACATGTTTACATGTGGCACACCAGTAGTCGCTCCAGTACACAAAGTATTATAGTCTACCCCTCTTGTCCTTTTAAAGAATCTTTTTATAAATCTAAAATTCAAATTATATCGAAGTTCCTCAAGAATTTTGCTTGTTGTTAGACATAACTCATCTCATATGTATATATATGTACTTCCGAGAATTTTCGGAGAAAATACAAAGATAATGTGAGTTGACTGTTGTTAACAGATAAGTATTTAATGGGGAGTTTCTTTTGACACTATAGTCAAAATATTTAAAATATGTCGAGATAATATCCTTCGACGATCCGAAAGTATTAATATGATTTTTTGAAACTCGGAAAATATTTTAAAATAGTTTGTATGAGTTTTAAATTATATTAAATCATTAAATAAATATTTAATAAATAAATAATAATTTATTAAATAATTAGACCTCGAATAGTTCTATTTTTAAAAGAATATTTGAAATAATATTCCTCAACTAATTTATGTTTAAGAATTTGATTTGATTTATAAAATATTAAATAATTGAATTTGAAATAAAATAATTATTGGAGAATATTTCTCTTATTTAAATGAATATCTGAAATAATATTCATTGTTCAAATAATCAAATATAGTTAAGGGAATACAATCTTTGAAAATCATTTTTATTAATATGAGGTAATTTAATATTTCGCAAGGGGACATCGAGTCCCTTTCGAATAAAATAAGTACGAACTTTTAAACCGTCAAAAACATCTCCGGGATGATTCCCAAGTTTATGTTTTATAAAAGTTGACCGACTCTCGGTCTTATAACTTATACTTCATGCTCTACCATAGCGTTAAAATATTATATGATATACTCTTCATAAACTTAATCATTATTGATACGTAAAACTCGTATTTTACTATCATGGCAAGCATGACATTTGTACGGAAGACACTAAAACAATCTTCACAACACAACATTATATAGAATCGAGTTCATAAACTTGCTTGAGTGTTTCAAGGTGGAGGGTGCTCTAGAGTTCGTACGGAAATCTAAAATCAAGAACATTATTGTTCCGTTAGATTCTACTCACATTTATCGTCACTTGGTAAATACCCAATACTTTCTATCCACTCGCGATTCTTAAGGATTTCTACTCGCGCGATCTCGGCTCTGACATTTTTATAAAATTGAAAAATACATGTTTTCACTTAATATTTTTATGGAAGTTAATATATTCCATTTATTACTCTCTATAAAAATTTGATGATTTTTGAATACTTTTAAGTTGATCATTTATATTTTCAAAGTTCATAATTCGTAACAGTTTTTATCGCGTAAATCATTTTCACTAAAACAAGCATAACTTTTGAACCGTAAATCGAAATAAAGTGATTCAACCGCCTAAATGATCCTTAAAACAAGATCTATCATTTTAAAGTCTCTTTTCAAGAAATCACAGTTTATAATTTATGTATTTCTGTAGAAAACTTAAGGTTACGATTCATTTGTTTTATTGACGTTACGCTCACGATTCGAGTTTCGTTTTCGCTCTAAACTACTAACCAGTAACCAACAATCATCATACCATCACCTTAACTCTTAATCCTCTCAATAAAATTAAGTTCTTGAGGCCACAACATCAACCTTAGTATCTAACTAACTAATCATCAAGAAACCAACATAACAACCATCAAAACTATGTTTACAACTAAAATCCATGCTTTTCTTCAAACTTATACCTTAAAAAAAGTTTTGGTAAAGATTTATACCTTTATTGATAGCTTGGAAGGTTTTATTCTTTATGGATAATGTTTGGTGAGGCTTGGGTGTGCTTAAGCATCCTAAATCTTTCCATGAACTCAAGAAATCAAGAAATGTTACTATTTGACACTATTCATCATCACTTTCATGAATTTATTTAACCATCCAAACCTTAATTAAATGCTATTAAAAATTTATCTTACCTTATTTTGATATGTAGGAAGCTTGGGAATTAATTTAAGCATTTATCCATGGCTAGATCTTGAAATTTGAGTTTGTGTTTCTTGCTTTTCTTGAAATTGTTGAATGGGAGTATTTGGGAGAGAGAAGAGAGAATTTTGCTTGATTTCTTGGGTTGCTTCTTGAATAAGTGATACATTATTTGTTTATATAATCTTTATATATGCAAATCGTGATCATATCTTGCTAGCTTGGCTAAATTTCAAAGCCTAAACTATAGTCAAGTACTACAACTACTATTTTTGCTACTATTTGCCTTAGCTAGGTTACTATGCTCTTGGATTGGTTACTATTTGATTGTCAATCATTGGTTACATTCTTACTAATTAGTTTGCATGGATTGCATGGGAATTTTCATGGCTTGATACATTTTATTTATTCGCTTACGTATTCCCTTGGTATTCGTTTTCGTAATAAATCTTCGTAAACGATTCACGGGGTAAATCCTTTCTTATAAGTCTTTTATGCTTTGAAACCTTATACTTGGTTTTTATTTATAGAATTCTAGATTCATGATTGTAATTTGATCCTTGTATTCCTTGACCGTTCGTAAGATAAGGTCGTTTTACAATGTTCATTTTTTTTAAAATTAATGGCTTTTACATACACTCATTTGGTACGTGTAATCATAATATCGACTCGGAAACTAAATTTTCCATGCATAACATAGTGTGGGATAAAAAGTTTTACCCGATCATAAGGGTTACTATTCATCGAATATTTTACAAAGTTCCAAATATTTGGGTTATTACAGTCTTCTCCTCTAAAAAGAATTCTGTCCCGGAATCAAATAGAAAAAAGGTGGGGATATTTTTCCTTAATCGCATACTCTAGTTACCAGGTTGACTCTTCGACATTATGGTTTCTCCACAAGATTCTGACCATCTTGACACTCTTGTTCCTCAGCACTTTTTATTTCTGGTCCATCACTCTTACCGGTTGCTCAATGTAGGTCAGGTCCGGTTGTAAGTCTTCCTTTTCGTACTCTATCATGTGTCGCGCATCGGTATGGTATTTCCTTAGCATTGGCACATGAAACATATTGTCCACTTGTTGTAGATTAGGAGGCAAGGCGAGCTCGTAAGTTAGAGGTCCTATTCTCCTCAAGATCTCAAAGGGTCCAATGAATCTAGGACTTAGTCTTCCTTTCTTTACGAATCTCATTACTCCTTTCCACGGAGATACCTTCAATAAAATCGAATCTCCCACTTCATATTCTCTATGTTTTTTGGTCTGGTCGGCATACTTGTTCTGTTTGTCTTGATCCACTACTATCCTCTTTCTGATGAGTCCCACCATTTCTCAGGTCTGCTGGACCAACTCGGGCCCTAGAATCTTATATTCTCCAACTTCATACCAACATAAGGGAGAGCGGATCTTCTTCCATAAAGAGCTTCATACGGGGGAATTCCTATGTTAGCATGATAGCTATTATTGTAGGCAAACTCAATCAGTGGTAAATGGTCATTCCAATTTCCCTTAAAGTCAATGGCACAAACCCTTAGCATATCTTCTATGGTTTGGATAGTTCTTTCACTTTTCCCGTCCATTTGGGGGTAGTAAGCTGTACTCATATTCAGTCTGGTGCCTACGCATTCTTGAAAATTTCCCCAAAATTGGGAGTTAAACCTTGGATCCCTATCTAACACTATAGCAACGGGAACTCCGTGCCTTACTACGATCTCTTTCAGGTAAATATCCACTAGCTTGTCTACGGTGTACCTTTCGATAATTGGCAGGAAGTGCGTGGACTTGGTTAGTCTATCTATGATGACCCATATGGCATCGTGATTGGTTTTGGTCCTTGGTAGGCCTGTCAAAAAATCTATGACTATATGCTCCCATTTCCATTCGGAATTTCCAGGGGCCGTAATAGTCCACTCAGTCGCTGATGTTCAGCTTTTACCCTCTGACACGTCAAACACTTGCTGACCCACTCTACTACATCTCTCTTTATGTTAGGCCACCAATAATATTTCTTTAGGTCGCAGTACATCTTTGTACTTCCTGGGTGGATTAAATACCCGGAGTTGTGCCATTCGTACAACAGTTCCTCTTTTAGTTCTTACATATTCGGAAACCAAATTCGGGATACATACCTCATGATACCTCACTCATCCTTCTCGCATCTGACCTCCTCACTGGTCAATGTCTCTCTTTCTTCATTCATTTTCTTCTCCTGACACACTCGTATTTTCTCAGCTAGTTCCGGTACTAACCTGATTTTAAATAGTCTTTCAGATCTCTTACCGGTTATCCTCACTTCAATCTCCATCTTTTCAAATTCCTTAACCAACTCCTCAGATGTCATTATCATTTTAAGTCTCTCTTTTCTACTGAGGCCGTCAGCCACCACATTGGCTTTACCCGGGTGATACAGAATTTCACGATCATAGTCCTTAATCAGCTCTAGCCATCTTCTCTGTCTCATGTTTAATTCCTTTTGAGTAAAAATATACTTGGGACTCTTATGGTCTGTGTAAATCTTGCATTTTTCCCCATACAGGTAGTGTCTCCAGATTTTCAGGGCAAACACTATGGACGCTAACTCTAGATCATGGGTAGGGTACCTTATCTCATATTCCTTCAACTGCCAAAAGGCATACGCAATCACTTTTCCGTGTTGCATGAGCACACATCCTAACCCCTTGTGTGCGACATTGTTATATATCACAACTCTCCCTTTCTATTAAGAAGAGAGAGTACTGGTGCTGACACCAGTCGCTTTTTGAACTCCTGAAAGCTCTCCTCATATGTCTATGTCCACACAAACTTTTCCTTCTTTCAGGTAAACCTAGTCATTGGGCCGGCTATTTTGGAAAAGTCTTGCATGAATCTCCGGTAATATCATGTTAAACCCACAAAACTCCTAACCTCGATTGGGGTAGTCGGTCTTTCCCAATTGGATACCGCCTCTATCTTGGTGGGGTCGACTAGAACTCCTTCGCTACTCACCACATGTCCTAAGAACTGAACTTCCTTTAACCAAAACTCATATTTTGAGAACTTGGCGTACAACTTCTCATTCCTTAAAATCTCTAAGACTATCCTCAAATGTTCCAGTATTCTCGCTCTGTCTTTGAGTAGATAAAAATGTCATCTATGAAGACTATGACACATATGTCTAGGTACTTCTTGAACACTCTAGTCATCAAATCCATAAAGGCTGCGGGTGCATTGGTCAATTCGAATGACCTGCCTAAGAACTCATGATGTCCATACCTAGTGGGAAAGGAAGTCTTTGGTATATCTTCAGGATTGATTTTCAACTGGTGATATCATGTCCTTAAGTCTATTTTGGAAAAGTGCACAACACCCTTAAGCTGGTCGAATAGGTCATCAATCTTAGGGAGAGGGTATATATTTTTGATGGTCAGTTTGTTCAACTCTCGATAGTCTATGCATAGCCTCATGCTACCATCCTTCTTCTTTACAAACAACACCGGTGCACTCCATGGTGACACACTTGGTCTTATCATCCCGTTGTTTAACAATTCTTGTAGTTGAGAAGCTAGTTCCTTCATCTCAACTGGGGCTAGTCTATATGGGGCCTTAGATACTGGTGTCATTCCTGGTGCTAGTTCTATAGAGATTTTATCACTCTGTCGGGTGGTAACCTCGGTAAGTCCTTTGGAAAGAAATCCTCAAATTAATTCACTACGGGTATGTTCTGTATGTCAGGGACTTCCTTCTTAGTGTCCATCACATAGGATAAATAGGCATCATTACCTTTCTTTAACAATCTCTTGGTTTGGACCATGATTAGAATTTTTGGATCTGTTATTGACTTTAAACACTATCTCCTTCCCATCTTGCACTCTTATTTTTACTTTCTTTCTCTCACAATCTATCTACGCTCTGTTACTGGATATCCAGTCCATTCCTAGGATCACATCAAATTCTCCTAATGTAAATGGGATTATGTCAACCTCAACGACATTCCCTTCTAGTTTCAACTCGCATCTAGGATATACTTGATTTACATGAATGATCTCTCAATTTGCTATTTCTACTTATAATACCTCACGTAAAGGTACAGCGTTAAGATTTAATTTCTTAGCAAAATTTTGAGATATAAATGACTTGATCACTTCGAAATTGGTGTTCCGAAAAGCGTCCTGAACGGTCATGTTGAAAGTCCTAGGAGCTAGAAGCCGGTTGGAAGCAGCCCTGTACATCCCTGAAGCTGATGGCCTTATTGTGGGGAAATCCTTCCTTACGTGCCCTATCTTTCCATACTGAAAACATATCATTCCTGATTGTGGGCAACTTGGGGCAAAGGTGTCCTGGTTGGTTGCATTTGAAGCACTATAGAGGGCCTCTTTCCTCGACATACACTCCAAGGTGTCTCTTTCCGCATGTTCGACACTCTGGTATAGGGGCGAGGGGTTGGCTGTGAAATGTCACCCTAGATTATCCGTCGTCCTGGCCAACACTCTCAGTTGGGGCCTTACTAAACTCAGGGCCTCTCACTGGTTGGGACACCACTCCCCTGATAAACCTGCTTGGAAGGCCTATTCCTGGTTCCTCCTCCTCCTTCTTGACTCCCTATCTTCTTTTTCCTATTTTCCTTCTCTTTCAAACTTTGCTCGCTGCATGCTTCAACAATCTTGGCCTTCTACACTAGGGTGGCATAATCTGTCAGCTCTAACATCGCCACTCAGTTCTGAATCCACTATTTCAGACCAAGCTGAAACCTTTGTGCCTTCTTCTCTTCCTTATTCAAAAATTCTGGTACAAACCATGACAAGTCGGTAAACTTGGCCTCATACTCCGCCACCTTCATTCTATCATATTTCAGCTCTAGAAACTTGATCTCCATCCGAGTCTCCATAAACCTAGAGAAATACTTGCCTAAGAACAACCGCGTGAATCTATCCCATTGGATCACAATGTCATTCTCGAGGTTATGCTTGGACTCCCACCAATAGTTAGTTTCCCCCTTCAGCATATAGGAGGCGAAGATGGTCTTGTGTCTCTCTTCAACACCTAATATCTCGAAGGAATTCTCTATCTCCTTAAGCCAGGCCCGTGCCTCAACAGGGTCGGCAAATCCTAGAGACTCCGGGGGTTTGAGGGATTTAAACACCCTGAAGGCGTTAGCAACAGTTTCTTGGACAATATGTGGCGGTGGTGGAAGGGGCTGTTGGTTCATATTTGCCCTTAAAAGATCCATAAATTCATTCATGGGGTCTCCCCTTGGTGGGTATTCTCAACTTCTTCCTCCATATATCCTTCTTCATCGAATTTATTAAAGTCTAGGTCCTCTTCACTTTCCTCATTTACTATATGGTCAGGTTCATCCTTCCGTTGATTAACAGATTCTGTGGGCTGATCGTTGGTTCCTCTTCTACGGGGTGGCATCGTTCTGATAATGAAAATGGTATTAATATAGTTGCATATATTTATATTTTGATTAATTCATTTGTACATAAGCATGTATTTAAATATTTAGCATGCTTCTATCGAGGTGTAATAATAAGGTAGATGATTTCTTAATAACTACCATATAATATATAATATGGTCTCCCAAACTATATTTGAGGGACAATAACAACCATTCAAATATATACGTGTTTCTGAATACAATCTACCAACTATATTATCCTAAATACTGAATAAAAAATACATACATCAGGCACCCTGAAGGGCTAAGAATGCTATCTACTATTAGCTATCATAACAAAATTGGTGGCAAGTCACCCAGCCCTTTACAAGGCATATGTGACCACTGCTCTCTCAGTCTGAGTCACTGCGCGTGAGGTCTCGGACCCTCCTCATCTCTCTTGCCAGCATCATCTCGGCATTAACTACTGGAATGTATCCTCCCATCACAGTCATCCGCATCTGCACTCGAGTACGGAGCTCAATCCCATCAATCTACCGACGAGCTATGGTCGAGGAAGCAGCCCTAAAGTCCCCGGGGTACCCAAGCCTGGTAGCTCTCTCGACGGATAATTCATGTCATAGCTCAACAATGCGGGAAGATGTCACAGTGATCTCTGCATTCAGCTGAGCCACTATCCAGTTGTGCATTGCCACATGGATGGTCGTTGGGGGTGTTAGGGACGAATCCGGGTCACTGGAGGATATGTCAAGAATCTCATAAGTGTGTGCCTCCATCTCATCATCCTTGTCCTCATCAGCTAAGGGAAAGGGGCTCAGTATCCCTGGGTGAGAGGTGCGAGGACGAACACTCGGGAGAGGGTACATCTCTATGTTTGTCCAGTCGACGCCATCGTCCTAAGGCTCCTCGACATCATCTATTATGAGAGTAGGGAGGTCAGTCTCCTCCTCAGGGGATCCTCGATAGGGTCATCATTTGATTCATCAATAAGTGGGTCCTCCAACTCTGGAGTAGGGTCACGCTCAAATGGCATAAAATCATCAAAAGGGTCAACCTCCCCCATAGGCTCGACTGGTACCTGACACAATAGGCAAGGTGTTACTAACTTAGAGTCGGGATTCCCTTGAGGGTAAAGCTGTTAAGACTACCCATATAATCTGACGATGAACTCAATTTGAGTCCTAATTATTATTATTATTACGTCTTTGTATTTTATCTCCTATCGTTTCCAAGATTTGATAACCTAAGGATCTGATACCATTTCTGTGACGCCCCAAATCTGGGGTCAGGGATCTAGGAGGCCACGTCATCTTGAATCATGTTTAATACTTATCTTGACCAATATTATATATGTACTCACACATCTATAACCCCACACTTATCAACACACACACACACACACTCTTATAGGTTATTATCTTGGAAATGAACAATGCATTACTAAAGTTATTAATTCCACCAGGCGATAGTTTTTTTTTAAGATAGTTATTACAGACCAAAAATAATTAAGTCTTACCACGGGTGTAACCTTTACTTAAGGTTAGACCGGTGACCAAATATACATTTCTTTATTACTATCTTACATAAGTCATACTTAAATATAAGCCGGACTAAAAACAACTGAAACCCAATCCAGTTTATACGGTCTACTTGTGGCACTGCACCAAACAATCTACGGAAAAGCTGGCAATTTCATACTCGCTTCTCGGCTGTGAGCTTTCTGACCGGCATCTTGGTTAACAGTTGTATTGTGTCATTTTAAGAAAACAAGTGTGAGCTATAATGCCCAACAAAATGATGGATAATGTATAAAAAATTCATATATGATTCGATATATAGATATATGTTTGTTTAAAGTAGTTTTTCTTGGTTATACACACCTCTTTTCAAAATAATTCTTCGATTGACTTATTAGTCTGCAAATACATTAATGGTAAACTCAGCACCTAGGCTTGAGTTACGGTATTGCATCTCAATTCTAATTGGAAAAATAGGACATTCACCGGAGCCCCTGAAATATGATGATCAGTCGTATAACGATAATTAATTGTTGTTCTCTACATGTAGAAGGACGACTCTACATCAAGTTGTCACCCTTGCGGAATTTGAGAATATTATGTGTGGCCCATACATCTAGGCTTTCAACGTACTTCACATGTTTAAATGTGGCACCCCAGTAGTCGCTCCAGTACACAAAGTACTAAAGTCTACCCCTCCTTGTCCTTTTAAAGAATCTTATTATAAATCTGTAACTCGAATTATATCGAAGTTCCTCAAGCGTTTTGCTTATTGATAAACACAACTCATCTCATATGTATATATGTACTTCCGAAAATTTTCAGAGGAAGTACTAAGATAAGGTGAGTTGACCATTGTCAATAGATAAGTATTTAAGGGGGAGTTTCTTTTGACACTATAGTTAAAAGATTTAAAATATGTCGAGATAATATCCTTCGACGATCCAAAAGTGTTAGTATGATTTTTTAAAACTCAGAAAATATTTTAAAGTAGGTTTTATGATTTTTAATTGATATTAAAATTATTTAACAAATATTTAATAATTAAATAATAATTTATTAAATAATTAGACCTCGAATATTTCTATTTTTAAAAGAATATTTAAAATAATATTCCTCAATTAATTTATGTTTAAGAATTTAATTTGATTTATAAAATATCAAATAATTGAATTTGAAATAAAATAATCATAAGAGAATACTTCTCTTATTTAAATGAATATCAAAAATAATATTCATTGTTCCAATAATTAAATATAGTTGAAAGAATACGATCTGTGGAAATTGTATTAATAAATTCAAGGTAATTTAATATTTCGCAAGGGGACATCAAGTCCCTTTGGAATAAAATAAGTACGGACTTTTAACCGTCGTAAACATCTCCGCGATGATTCTCAGGTTTATGTTTTATAAAAGGTGACTCGACTCTTGTTATTCCCTAACAATACAACAAGAATTACAGAAGGGAGATTGAATGTAATTATGGCTACTTTTTTAAATTTTAAAAATGTTCTAAATTGATAAATATAACAGTATTTGATTAGCAATGGTGCAGAATAAAGGAGTGATAGAAATCAAAATACTAAGTAATAAAAACACAAGCTTTTAAAACTTTCTGGTGGATTTGAAAGTATCCACCTGAGATATATATATATATATATATATATATATATATATATATATATATCAAATAAGAACCCTTTGAAGCTTTGAATAGCTCACATCTACTTTACAAGTTTGAACAAACAAAACTACAGAGAAATGCTTACAGAATACAGCTTGATATATTTCTCTGAAAATAATCTTGCTTAGTTAATTGTTTTACTTGCTACACTTGGTTTATATATCACCAAGTTTACATGACAATAAGACAAGATAATAAAACAAAACATATCTAGTCTAACTCTACACTGCTTCACTACTCTATTCCAGCATCTTTGAATATCTTCACAATTGCATGGAAATGGTAATGCTTCTTTGTTCTCAAATTCCTGCTTAACAGGCTGCCATATTCCTTTTGTAAACACCCAATGTATGTGACTGTGTTGTCACTGTCAACAGCTATTTGAATTTGATCATCCGTCGGGACTATGGTTGTCATCCGTCTGGTACTGTGTTGATCATCCGTCGGGAGTCTTATAGATCATCCACCGGGAGCCTTTTCTGTCACTTGGCTCCATTTCATTTATACAGAATTACAAGATATCTTATATTTACAATTAGTCACCCTATTATGTATATCAACTAGTAGTCAACATGACTTATACACTCCTACAGAGTCTACATATTGTTGCTTGCAGAAATGTGCTACAATCTTATTTATTACATAAGCTACTCACTCGATGGATGTCAATTTGTCATCCGTCTGGACTATAAAGTTCATCTGTCGGGACTATATTAGATCATTCGTCGAGTGCTACAAACTTCACTAAGTTAAATCTACTAAGGTGTTTTGTTTGACTTATCATCAAGTTCACAACATATTCCTAACAATCTCCACCAATTTATGTCTACTGGAATTGTAGCCATAAATTAAGAGAAACTTGATGATAACAAAACACCCTAAAAATACAGATTAAAAAGTAGTAGATAAAACTGATAAGTGCTGCAAAATTTAATGAAAATTGAATAGAGCAAAGTGTACAGAGAGTTCTCACAATCATTATCAAGGTGCTCCTCTAGTCTGAGCAGATAATTCTATTTCCTTTATTGTCTGGATTTCTTCCCAAGCTTCCTGTTGTTTTCCTCTATTTGATTCTGGAGTTGTCTGTGGAATTCAAGTTCATCAGCTTCAAATAGATCCAACATTTCTTATATTTCCAATAGAGTCTCATTGCTAGAGATACTCAATTGGTCATCCAGTCTGAAGAATCATCTAACTCCCTTATCATCCATGAATTCCATCAGTCAATAAGGCCTCAAATGCACTCTCTTTCTTGTGAAGGGAATTGATAGAGTTTTTGGAAGTGCATCTTTGGCTTTATTACTCCTTAGCTCTTCAATCTTCTTTAGAAACAATCTCCTTGCAGTCACATTAAATCCAAAGTTCTTTTTGAAAGATGAGTAGATCTTTATTAGTACATAACAGCTTTCTTCTAGAATCCTGTGAAGAGGCCATATGATTTTTTTCCCTGCCTTGTACTTAAACACCAATCTTTCAGGAAGATGTCTGTGAGCATCAATTCCTCTTACTTCTTCCAGTTCATTCAAGTAGAGCTTTAGATCTGAGAACTCCTTGATATCACAGATATATAAAAGATCTTCCTTGTTGACTGTTGATTTAGATTTGGTTAAGGTCTTGGTTCTGAGTTACAGGCTTGCTTTTCTTGGTTGCTCTTATCTTTGTTTTCTTTGGCTTGTTGAAGATAGGTAAATTTAGTTCAGGAATTGGCAAACTATCCCAGTCCATTGGCTCATTCTTTGGAATTATAGGCTCACCATGAAAATTTTTAGTTGGATCCACCTTGAATTCTTCATGTACCACTGAGGACTTGGATATCTGAGTTGAAGTTATAGGCTTTTTGGGAATATAGTCTTCCATTTCCTCATCACTAAAGTCCAAATTTCTTTTGGAATGGAGCTTGTATCTGAATCTTTTTTTCTGTTGTGGTTCCTGATGCATTTTTTGATCTTGGGGTTCAGTAATCATAGATGGTTGTGCAAAAATCTCAGTTGTAGTCTTCACAGCTTGAAGTTTGGCCAAGATAGCAGCTTTCTCCTTCTTTTGTTTGAGCTTAGCATTTAAGGCATCCTACTTCTTTTCTTTCCCGATTCTTTCCTTCTCTTCCTTCTTAGCTTCTACAAACTGAGGGTGTCCAGCCACCATACAAATTTCCTTACCATTTCTGTAGATTTTGGAAATCCTTCTTTTAAGTGCTGAATCAGTTGGATCTTTGAAAAATGCAATTGACCTAGCCAACGGCTTCTTCTCATATGGCATAGGTGTCTCAAACACAAGATCCACAAGATTTTTGTCTGAGAACTTTGAGTAGTTTCTTTTAGGCTTCAAGACCAGATTTGCCTTTGGAGATTTGATACAAGAAGTTTGGTCTTTTCCAAATTGCCTAGATTCATTTCATGCACTGAGATGTGTTTGACTTAAGAATGGTGATGAAAGGTCTTGTCTGGCTTCTATAGCTGACCAAATTTCTCCTGAATTGCTGCATCAATCTTCTTCTATTTCTCATCTAGTTTCTTTTCAACAGCTGCAACATCAAGCATCTTGGGATTTGTCTTTGAATCAAGTTTAGCAGCTGCTATTTAGATCAGATCAATGATGTCCAATTTTGGTGGCTTTGGTAGAGTAATTTCTGGAACAATTACTTGACTAATTTGAACATTTACCACATGCTCCTCCTCACTGGTTGGCTCTGCTTGATTGACTTAGATCGTTGAATCTTTCTCCCTCTCTTTGTTATCATCAAGTAGAGTGGAGGTAGAAGTTTGTGCAGCCACCAGCTTTTGCACCAACTGAGTTTGATGTGCTTGATATAGCTGGATACCTGTGAGAGATGCTTCTATTGCCGTTAGCCTTGCATCTAGGGAATCCACTTTAGTGACAGGATCAAAATTCTTCCTTAGTTGTCTTTTAATGTCAAGCATTGTTGCATCTGGAAGTTTAGCATCCAATCTTTCAGAGACATCCTTCTTTACTTGGTCAATCTTAGTTTTGATAGAAGTGGCATCTCGATTGTGTTGAAGAGCTTGAATTTGATGTAATTGTAGAGAGTTTAGATGTGCCTGTAAGAGCTTCTTGGTGCTAGAATTTTTAGTGGAATGAAGAGCATTATGTGTCTCTTGAATTTGATGGATGAGAGTGGTCTTGAAGTGTTGAACATCACATTCCTTGGAAAATGCCCAGGAAGGCAAGCCAGATCTGGAGCTAGGGCCTTCTTCTCCCCTTATGTCCATGAGCTCTTCACTATCATCACCATCATCTCCAAAGAAATCTGCAGATTCACCAGTACTATAGTCAACATCATCATCAGCTCTAGGTGGCATGGCTGTGATGACATCCTTTGCTCTTTGCATTGATTAAGTAGTATGCACCAAGTTCAGCATATTTTCTGTATTTTCATTGCCCTGTCCATCCAAAAGTTGATATGCTAAAACAGGATGAGTAAATGTCTCAGCATCCAAAGAGATGGAATCTATGACAGCTTGATCATGCTAAGATAGTTTCTCTCTATCAGTATCATTGACATTCATTGACTCACTAACAATGATGTTCATCCTTATTTCTCCTGTACCTGCATTTCTCTCATTTTCTCTCTGTTTTTGCATCAAGAGCTCCTCTTGGTTTCCCACCGTCACACCCTCACCTTCACCATCTAAGGTGGGACTCCCCTAACTCACTTTTACCAGACCTGAAGAAATGGTCTGCATTGGTTCACTCCTTTCCTCTCCTTTTGCCTGGGAGCAACCCAGCCTCTCACTCAATTCACTCCCTTCCATCAGTCCTAAGAGTGATTGTACTACTACTAGGTCATCTGCACTTGTGATAATTGCTGGGATTTGAAGTTGTGCAGAGAGTACCGACGAATGAGGAACATCCATCAGGATAGTAGTTTGGCTAGCCGACAGATGACTGCTGTTAGGCACATCCGTCAGGATACAATCACTACTCGACGGATGAACAATATCCATCGGGATAGAAGAAATAAATGAGTTTGGAGTGGAGACTATTGTAGACTCTATGCAGATAGATAAAAATTTGGGCACAAATGTCTCAATAGACTCAGAAAGAATTGGCAAGTGAGCCAACAAATCATCTAAAAGATGATGCTCACTTGCTTGGATTTTTGGCTTCTCCAATAGAGTTAAAGATGGAGAATTTGGAAGTGATGTATGAATCATGTCTACATCTAGTGAGTGTATGGGTGAATTTGGTGTTTCAGGTGCTTCAATTATCAATGATTTTGGCTGTGACTCTATATTTATTGGAACCACATCAAGCTGACTTTGAGATGGTGCAGTGACTGATTCTTTATCTCCAGTTTGCACTGTGAGTGTTCCCTATGCATCCCCAAGGGTTTTAGATCTTTTCTTTCTGGCATAAGCCTGTGGTGAACTTGTGTCCCTAACCCTTTTGTCATGTGCTCCTGGTTGGGAGCTTGTTTCAATAGTAACATCCTTTTGGGAGGATGAAACTAGAATTGAGCTGATTTCCTTATTAACAACCACAATTTGTTGGGAAACTGTGGTATGGCTAGGCTTGCGTACACTAATCTCACAAGCCTTATCCTTAGGGTTTTTTTTTATTTTTACCCTGTCCCTCACCTAACTCACTCTCCTTCACACTCCCCTCTTTGTGTTTGGTAGATTTTGTAACTGGTTTCTTCTGAGAGAAACCAAAGGAGGCTTTCTTTGTTTTGGATTGTGAATGTTTTGTTTTTGTAGCTTGGGTAGGCATCTGTTGGGTCACTGACACAGATGCCATAGCTATACTTGAAGGCAAAGAAATTTGTGAGGTTAGAAGAGCAGAGACGGTGGTGCTTACCTCACTTACTTGAGGTCCCCCATGATTGGAAAATAGAATAGGGGCACCTCTTTGTGGTGACTCGCTCTGTTGAGATCTACAATGATTCTCCTTTCTTGAACCGAACAATTCAGTTTGTTGGTTGGGTTCTCAACAACAATATTTTCAATAAGATGGTTAGCAAGCATCATAAAGAATCTATCATATAAACACTTTTACCTCCCTTATTAAGTTCCCCTAACTTATAACCTAACTCAAACATGATCATGTCACTGAAGTTAAAGTACTTATCAATAACTAGCATATAAAGCATGTTAAGCATGACAATGTTAACAGAATCAAAATTACTCACTTTACCAGAAAATACCTTAGTTACCACATCACACAGATAACTCCATTCCTTTCTAAGACCTAGCCTCCTAATCTCACTTAACTTAGAAGTAGAAAGTGCATAGCCCATAGAATTAAGCATGGTAACTAAATTAGCATCCGTGTGTGGAACAGTAATAGTATTATCTGGAATTTTAAAGCATTCTTTGATAATGTCACTATTAATGCAGAATTGCTTACTTTTAAGAGTGAAAGTTATGGTCTTGTCAGAAGATTGGTACACAACAGTTGTCCATATCTCCTCCATAACCTCACAGTAGATAGTGGGTGATTCCAGCATAGCATAACTGAGTTTACAACCCTTCACAAAGTCTATCATTTTGTGAAAATCTCCTGATTGTGGAATCTCCTTGTTCACAAAAGCTACGAAGTTGTTCTTTTCATAGATGAATCCAGACTGGGACATGATTTTGAATATTGGTGCCATTGTTAAAGTATGGAAATTTGCAGAGAGAGTATTTGCTTTGGAGAAGAAAGGAGTTAGAGCAATTGATTTGAGAGTGATAAAAGAATAGAATAAAAATGAATTCTGCTTTTATACTATCTCAGAAATAAACTGTCAAAAATAATAAAGTGAAATAAAGTAACCAATCAAAATAGCCGAAAATAGCCGTTTAAAATAAATAAACTATCAAAATTCTGTTAATTATCCGTCGTGTTATACTTACAAACTGTAAGTATACCCGATGGATAATGTTCAGAGTTTTAACGGCTAAGATTGAGAAAATTCGACGGATGAGAATAAAACAATTATCCACCGGGTTATAAATAATTTAGAAAAGTAATTGATTTTTATTACTAAATATTATTCCGATGGATGATCAAACTCGATGGATAATGAGCATCCGTCGGGTTGTAAATTTTGACTTAGCCAAAATTTCATCCAAAACAAAAAAATCAATTAAGTTTCTAGCTGCATTATAATTTGCAAAAATATCTGAAATGATTCAAGAATAATTAAGCATACCTAACTCACTTACCAACCTTGAAAAGGTGGATTCATCAAGTGGCTTAGTAAAGATATCTTCAAGCTGCTTTTTACTTGGAACAAAATGAAGTTCCACAGTACCATTCATCACATGTTCCCTAATAAAATGGTACTTGATGTCTATGTGCTTTGTTCTTGAATGCTGTACTGGATTTTCAGTGATGGCAATTGTACTTGTATTATCACAAAAAATGGGAATTTTGTCCACTAGTAGACCATAGTCCAACAATTGGTTTTTCATCCATAAAATATATGCACAGCAACTACCAACAACAATATATTCAACTTCAGTTGTAGAAGTAAAAACTGAATTTTGCTTTTTACTGAACCAGGACACAAGCTTGTTCCCTAGAAATTGACAGGTTCCTATTGTACTTTTTCTGTCTATTTATAACCTGCATAATCTGCATCTGAATAACCAGTTAGATCAAAACCAGAATCTCTATGGTACCAAATGCCAAGTTTTGGTGTTCCCTTCAGATATTCAAAAATTCTCTTTATAGCTACTAAGTGAGATTCTCTAGGATTAACCTGAAATCTAGCACAAAGACAAGTAGCACACATTATATCTAGCCTACTAGCTATTAAGTACAGAAGTGAGCCAACCATGCCCCTATAGCTTGAAATATCCACAGACTTTTCAATAGTGTTTAATTCAAGTTTAGTTGCAGTGGTTTTGTGAGTTTTTGTAGATGTGCAATCCATTAGATCAAACTTCTTTAAAAGATCATAAATATATTTAGTTTGACTAATAAATATTCCATCACTAACTTGCTTAACTTGTAAACCAAGAAAGTAAGTTAGTTCTCTCATCATGCTCATTTCATACTTACTTTGCATCAATTTTGCAAACTTTTTGCAAATTTTTTCATCTGTAGAGCCAAATATAATATCATCTACATAAATTTGAACAAGTATACTAGAGCCATTAACATTTTTAAAGAATAAAGTTTTATCAACAGTACCTCTTGTGAATTGGTTTTCCAAAAAAACTTTGATAAAGTGTCATACCAGGCTCTAGGTGCTTGCTTTAGTCCATAAAGTGCTTTCAAAAGATAGTAGACATATTCTGGAAAATTTGGATCTTCAAAAGCAGGAGGTTGACTAACACAGACTTCCTCCTCCAAATCTCCATTCATAAAGGCACTTTTGACATCCATTTGATAGACCTTGAAATTGGCATGGGGCTGCATAGGCTAAGAAAATTCTGATGGCTTCAAGTCTTGCAACAGGAGCAAAAGTTTTATCAAAATCTATTCCTTCTTGTTAACAGTAGCCCTTAGCAACCAATCTAGCTTTGTTCCTGACCACTATGCCATTTTCATCCATCTTGTTTCTGAATACCCATTTGGTGTCAATTGAATTCTTTCTTTTAGGTTTGGGTACCATCTTCCATACCTTGTTCCTTTCAAATTGGTTTAGCTCCTCCTGCATAGTTAAAATCCAATCAGGATCCAACAAAGCTTCTTCTACCTTCTTTGGTTCTTCCTCATAAAGGAATCTGCTATATAGACATTCTTCTTGAGTTGCTTTCCTTATTTGAACTCTAGAATATGCATCACCAATGATGAGCTCAAAAGGGTGATCTTTAGTCCATTTTGTTTGTTGAGGTAGATTAGCTCTAGATGAAGAGGCTTCATTGTTGTCTTGATGTGTGACTGAGTTTTGATTATGAGAAACTCCCCCTGAGTTTTTGAATCTTTGATTTGAGAAAGGGGTACTTTCTGTAGGTGATCTATTCTAACTCTCAGCTTCTCTCATTGTTCCGATGGATGATGCACTTTGTATCTCGTCGGATGAAGCTCGACGGATAAGGCAGATTGTCTTCTGATGGATGAAGCATTTTGTAACTCGACAGATGTTGAATTATGTGCTTCATTAGTTGTGGATTTTTCTGCATTATCCTTAGTCACTGTTTTTTGATCACTTTCATCATCACTGTCATCACTAACCATCTCCACATTATCAAACTTGAGGCTTTTATGGAAATATCCATCTTGTAGTCCTTCAATCTTTTTATCATCAAACACATGTACTGATTCCATAACAATATTGGTTATTAGATTGTAGACTCTATATGCTTTTCCCATATCATATCCAACAAAAAATCCTTCATCTGCTTTAGCATCAAACTTTCCATATTGATCAGTTTGATTCCTTAAGATATAACATTTGCAGCCAAAGACATGAAGAAAATTTAGAGTTGGCTTCCTATTCTTGAACAATTGGTAGGGTGTCATGCACTTTGCTTGATTAACCAAAGAGATATTCTGAGTGTATCAGGCAGTGTTCACAGCTTCAGCCCAAAAATATGTTAGTAACTATGATTCTTCAAGCATTATCCTTGCAGCTTCAATAAGAGATCTGTTCTTCCTTTCCGCTAATCTATTTTGTTGTGGAGTTCTTGCTGCAGAAAACTCATGCATAATTCCATTCTCCTCACAAAATGATCTCATCACAGAATTCTTAAACTCAGTTCCATTTTCACTCCTGATTCTTCTTACTTTAAAGTAAGGATGATTGTTGACTTGCCTTATGCGATTGATGATGATTTCACTAGCTTCATCTTTGGAATTTAGAAAATATGTCCAAGAGAACTTTAAGAAATCATCCACAATTACTAGGCAAAATCTTTTTCTTGAGATGGACAATACATTGACTGGTCCAAATAAATCCATGTGCAACAGTTGTAAAGATTCTTCAATTATTGAATCAAGCTTCTTTTTGAATGATGTTTTGATCTACTTTCCTTTCTGGAAGGCATCACACAATCCATGCTTAGTAAACCCCACTTAAGGAATACCTCTAACCAGTTCTTTCTTGACAAGCTCATTCATGGTCTTGAAGTTTAGATGGGACAGCTTCTTATGCCATAGCCAACTTTCATCTTGACTTGCTTTACTAAGAAGACAAGTTACTGATTCTGCATTTGATGAGTTGAAATCAGCTAAGTACACATTTCCTTTTCTCACTCCAGTGAGAACCACTTTGTTGCTCTTTTTGTTTGTCACAACACAGGCTTCTTAATTGAAAGTAACTGAGTTGCTCTTATCACAAAGCTGGCTGATACTCAACAAATTATGCTTGAGACCATCCACTAGGGAAACTTCTTCAATGATGGCATTATCTTTTGAAATTAAGCCATATACCACTGTATAACCTTTGCTGTCATCTCTAAAAGTAATACTTGGGCCAGCTCTTTCCTTGAACTAAGTGAGCAGGGTAGAATCTACAGTCATGTGCCTTGAGCAACCACTATCCAGATACCAAAGATTCTTTCTATTTCCCTGCACACTTCAAAGTCAAATCAAGTTAATTTTGGTACCCAAGTTTCCTTGCGTCCTGCCTTGTTAGCTTTCTTCTATGGTTTCTTAGGTTTGATCTCATTTGACTTGGGAATTTCTGATTCATCCTTAGTCATTTGAGTTGGACCTTTGAAACCAGTCATTAGAACAGAATTATCATGCACATTTGGATTAACAGGAAAAGGCATGCTATTTGCAAACATGTTATTCCAGTAAGGTATGATAAATGTCATTTGAGGCATATTAAATGTAGCATAATAAGGATTAGGTGCAAATGGCATATTAGCAAATTGTGCATTCATATTCTGAGGAGACATAGCACTCATAGGCATCGTAGGCATGGCAGTCATGTTGGGAAAAGAAGAGGGTGCAGACATGGAAGTAGACATAGCAAGTTTGCAATTAACAGACAATTGATTAACACTACCACACTTAACACAGATTTTTCTTGGTGCATATTTATCAGGTGCGTAGTTGTTATGTTTATTAATTCCTACTTTCCCATTTTTATTGTTTTTCCTTTTAGTTTATGTTCTACCCTCAATCTTTTCTAATCTGTCATTCAATTGCTTGATAGATAGATGACCAACATTAACTTTATTTTCCTTCCTGACTTGACTTGATTCTCCTGGAATAAAGTTTTTAGAAACTGATCCATAATTCTCATTCAACTTAGCTAGCTTAGCTTTGCTAACTTGTTTACTCACAGCCGACGGATGTGGCTCCTTGTCACTCAACGGATAATCCTTTTGATTATCCGACGGATGATTTTCATCATCTGTCGAGTCCACATCTGTAAACAATCCTTCAACTAAATTGGACTCAAGCTTCTCTTTACTCTTCTTCCCGGTTGCATCAGAAAAGGACTCAATACCTTGAACTTTAATGATTTGAGCATGAACATCTCTAGATAATTTTTATGCCTTAATCACTTCCTATTCTCATTCAAGCTGCTTCTTTAAAATCTCTTCTTTCTTCAAGGACTCAGTTAATTCATCCTTAGCAATCTTACACTCAATTTTCAAGTTCTCAAATTCAATAAACTGAGATTAGAGCACATTGTTCCTCTCACTTAAAAACAAATTGTTTTCTTTAATTTTAGCATTTTCCTTAGTGAGCGACTTGAGTGTAACACGCAGGTGATATAATTCTATGGACATGTCATTTATTGCATCATTACACTCAGCTTTAGATAACTGTGCTAGGTTAGTGGTGATTACCTGATTGCTTGAAGAACTTGTTTATGTTTCATCAGATTTGGCCATTAGGGCTAGATTGACATAGCTTATTTCTTTATCTTCATCCAATCCATCTACAGCCCAATCATTCTCCTGTGTGATGAAAGCCCTTTCCTTTTTTTTGAGCAACTCAAAGAATTTCTGTTTATAATCAACAGGCTCAAACTTCTTTTTGCTGGAATCAGACTTTATACATTCACTGGCAAAATGACCCACCAAGCCACATTTGAAACACTTGAATTTTGACTTATCAACCATGTTTCTGTTTGGCTTAGCTACTCCAAAATTTTCTTGAATTTGAGCTTGGAAAATCTTCTGGATAAGAGTGCTAGATGTTTATCAATATCATCCATGTCATCTTGGCTCAATTGATCTTCATTTTCAGCTACCAGCCCTTTACCCTTGCTTTCACAGACCTTTGATGTAGACTCAACACCTTCTACCTTCATCTCATTCTCCTTCTCTAACTCAGCAACCGGTGCTATGGACCCTCCTTTCTTCCTTCCTTTCTCCATCCTTTCAGCTTGCTCTATTTCAAGCTCATAGGTTTTCAGGATGCCATGTAGTCTTTCCAAGGTGAACTCCTTGTAATCCTGTGAATTTCTCAATGAGACTGTCAATGGCTTCCACTCCTTTGGAATATATCTAAGGAACTTGAGGTTAGAGTCTTTTGTTTGATAGACTCTTCCATGTAACTTCAGAGCATTTAGTAGCTTTTGAAATCTACTAAAAATTTCAGTGAGAGGCTCACTTTCTTCACAGTGGAAATGCTCATATTGCTGAATCAATAGTTGCATCTTGTTCTCCCTTACTTACTCAGTACCATCACAAATAATCTGGATTGTGTCCCAAACCTCTTTGGTTATTTTACAGTTAATGATGTTATCAAACATATCACCATCAACTCCATTGAACAATATATGCATGGCCTTCTTATCCTAAACTGACTTGCTCAATATCAGGGTCTGGCCATTCATGCCTAGGTATTGAAACAGATGGCTCATTGTCAGTTGCAGTTCTCATTGGTACATGAAGACCTCTCTCTATGTGTTAGGAATATATGTGCATTAGTTTGATGATATGTTTAACAAAACACTTAAGTAGAAATCTAGTGTTTGTAGCCTCAACGGATAAGACCACTTTGGCTATCCGTTGATGGTGTAGCTTTACTTAGAAATAAGTCTAGTGTTATAGAACATTTCAGTCTCTGAATTTGAGATATAATTCTTAAATGTTGAGGGAAATTATAAGTCATGTTGACTACTAAAGGATATGCAGATAGGAAGGCCAATTGTAAATATTTCATGCCTTGTAATTTTGTATAAATGAAATGGTGTCAACGGATAACTTAAAGACCTTCAACGGATGAGAAACAAAGCTTCAACGGATGTCTCTAAAGCTTCAACGGATAACATCCTTCAACGGATGAGTGCATCAACGGATAGAGCTTGAACTGCTAACACATCAACGAATAAAGCCATCAACGGATGAAGGCTTCAACGGATGTTCTGTTAAATAGCAGTTGACAAGTGGTAGTTGTACCTACAAACAGAGGCACATGGGTTAACAGAGACAACTGAGATGTGGTAGCCTATTTCAGGAACATCATAAAAAGCAGCCGTTCTACTCTAGTATAAAGAGGCAATAGTCAACAATGCACTGGAGTAAAATGGAGAAGAAACAAGTGGAGAACTTATTTTATTATTGTACTTTTTATCTTTGTCTTCACTTGTAAACTTGGTGTTATATAAACCAAGTAGCAGCTAGTAATTAGAACAGAATTTTTCCAGAGCTGTTTAGAAAAATCTTGAGAAAAATTATCTAGTTTGTACTAGGATGCAGCTGTGATCAACTTCTTGAATCACAGATTTTCTGAAATACCATCTCTGGTGGAACAACAAATCCACCAGAAAAGTTTTTAAGGTCTGTTGTGTTCTGTACTTTTGTGCTTGAATATATATATCTGTCTGTATTAGCTTAAAGCAATTCGCACACTTGTTTATCTTAAACACACAGCCTTTGAAACTGCTCAAAACTTGAAAAAGTTTTGAGATTTACATTCAACCCCCCTTCTGTAAATCTCATTGTTAGTTCACTAGGAATAACAATTGGTATCAGAGCAGGCTCTTGACACACAAAGAGTTTAAAGTTCTTGGAAACTAACAAAGATGAGTAAGAAGGATATTGGAGTAAAAATCCCAGTTCTTGACAAAGACAGTTATCACCATTGGAAGGTGAAAATGCACCTTCATCTACTCTCCCAAGATGAAGGTTATGTAAACTGCATTGAGAATGGTCCTCACATTCCCCACAAAGTAGCCACAGTTGCTACAGCCACAATTGTTGTTGGTCAATCCATTCCAAAACCTAGAGCAGAATGGACAATGGAAGACACAGAAGAAGTCCACAAGGATAAGAAGGCTATGAACATTTTGTTTAATGGTCTTGACAAGGATATGTTTGATAATGTGATAAATTGCACAACTGCCAAAGAGGTTTGGGACACAGTTCAGCTACTGTGTGAAGGTACAGAACAAGTAAAAGAAAACAAAATGCAGCTTCTCATTCAACAGTATGAGTATTTTCATTTTGAAGAAAATGAATCTTTAAATGACACATTCAATAGATTCCAAAAGCTGTTGAATGGACTGAAGCTGTATGGTAGAGTGTACCTGGTGAAGGATTCAAATCTTAAATTTTTAAGATCCTTGCCAAAGGAATGGAAACCCATGACTGTCTCCTTGAGAAACTCTCAAGATTATAAGGACTTCACTCTTGAAAGATTATATGGAATCTTGAAGACTTATGAACTAGAGTTGGAACAGGATGAGGTATTGGAGAAGGGAAGAAAGAAAGGAGGTTCAGTTGCCTTGGTAGCTGAAAATGAGAAAGAATGCAGACAAGAAACTGTGAGATCAACATTAAACTCCAAAGATGGCACAAGCAAATCAGAATCAAGCAAGGGTAAGGAGCAAGTTGCTGAGAATGAAGATAACTCCAGCCAAGATGACTCTGATGGTATTGATGAGAATCTTGCATTTCTGTCCAGAAGATTTGCAAAGATGAAATTTAAGAAAAACACTAGAGCCACTAAACCTTATAAGAACATGGTGGACAAATCCAAGTTCAAGTGTTTCAATTGTGGTATAAGTGGACACTTTGCAAGTGAGTGCAGAAAGCCAACTTCTGAAAAGAAGAAATTTGACCAAGTAGATTATAAAAAGAAATATTTTGATCTGCTCAAGCAAAAGGAGAAGGCTTTCATTACTCAAGAAAAAGACTGGGCAGCTGATGGAGAAGAAGAGGATGAAGATGTGGAATATGTCAACTTGGCTCTCATGGTTGATTTTGAGGAAAATGAAGTTAGTTCATCAAGCAACCAGGTAATCACTACTGATTTAACACAGCTTACTAAAGAAGAGTGCAATGATGCTTTTAATGACATGTCTACTGAATTGTATCACTTGCGTGTGTCTCTTAAATCTCTTGCTAAAGAAAATAGTAGGATTAAAGAGAACAATCTGTTTTATGTAA